>NC_089826.1:46037253-46649753 GCF_035046505.1 Tiliqua scincoides
CCTCAGGAGGTGGCACAAATCTGAGGAGACCCATAGGGGCTGCAGTGGCTTACCTGGGGCTAAGGGGAAGAATTTCCCCTTACCTCTGGCTGAGCCACTTTGGCACCCTATCTTGCACTAGATACAGCACAAGCCTCCTAGCTTGCCTGTTCCAGCGCAAGATAGGATTGTGCTGTCAGACTCACAGCATTAGTCACAAAATCTCATTTTTTCTTTCACTTCATAAGGCTGCAGGAATTTTGTCAGAGTGATGAAGTTTTTGTCAATGACCATTCTTTTACTATTAAGGCTTTTCAATTCTTCTCCTGCTGAAATATTATTTCTCTGCCTTTCAGTGGCATAGGGGAACAGTACCCTGGTTATGACACCTTAGTGGGGTGTCAAGCCAGGGGCACCTTCACAGGCATTTGGAGTAGTTGCATGTTGCTCTGAGTGGCCTCCTTTTTTGAGGAAAAAAAAGATGAACAAGCTGTCAGCTACTCAGAGTGGCACACAGTTTCTCCAAGCATGTCATAACCCGGAAGTAATTGGCAGTGATGTCATCAAATCACTGCAGTTATTTCAAGGTCAGGCACTTCCAGGTGTGACATCACAACTCATTAGAGTGGCCAGCTACATCATTGCTGTCTTTATTTTTCTCCTATTCTATTCAGTCATGTCAGGATTTGAAAAGATTTTCATTGGAAAATGTAATATTTCCATTTAAGTTTATTCATTTAAGATACGGAAGGTGGCTTAAGAGTGCAGTATACTGAAATCTGAATATCAAAAAATACTCAGCTGTGAACTGTCTTAGAAGTTTACCTTTTTAACATTTTCAATTTTAGCACCTGGTCTCACTGGAATTGTTGGAGGGCGACCAAAAGTGTAAGTTTTTACAAAGAGGGTTTGCAATCATTTTTACTTCTTTTGATCTTTAGACAATCTCATACTTCTCCAAGCCAGTAACTTGGCTTGTTAATTTAGTTAGGGTTAGTAACTAGGGTTACTACTAGGGCAGTGGTACTCAAACTTTTTCGGACAGTGGCTCCCTTGACCCCCGTGGCTGTTGGCCATGACTCCCCATCATGTTCCTGAGGGCTGGAAGTGACATCATTAAACAGGAAGTGGCCAGAAATATTAACTATATTAAATATAATATTATAAAATTATATTTATTATAATATAATATTAAATATATATTAACTATATTAATATTAATTATATTAATCATATCATTAATTAAATGCAGATCTTAAAATATATATTATTAATACACAGCAATATACATGCTTTATAAATGATCAGCTGCTGATCACTGTTGGAGACAGGATGCTGGAGTAGGTGGATTTTGTCTGGTCCAGGAAGACTCATTTTTTTTAACTTTGTAAGCATACCAATAGAATTGTTTTATCAAATGAACTTTGTGAACAACCAGTCTGACCAACATTAGACACATACACTCCTGTGGACCCAAATCCAACTAGTCATTTCTCCCATTCTCCTTGGATAGGATTGAACCCTTTATTAATTTAATGAAATTAAATTTTTCCAGCAGCTGGTGGGGAAAACAAAAATAGACCATGAAAATATATCAGAGCTGATAAGGGTTTGGTTAGGAAGCTGATTTGTCTCCTATACTAGGAGATGCACAGCTCAAGCCTATGCATGTCTACTCAGAAGTAAGTCCCATTAGAGTCAATGGGGCTTACTCCCAGGAAAGTGTGGATAGGATTGGGCTAGCAATCACTTCAT
Source organism: Tiliqua scincoides (assembly GCF_035046505.1). Classification (NCBI taxonomy): domain Eukaryota; kingdom Metazoa; phylum Chordata; class Lepidosauria; order Squamata; family Scincidae; genus Tiliqua; species Tiliqua scincoides. The sequence continues at coordinate 46,038,988 of NC_089826.1, forward strand.
CAATGGCTAATAAGTATTCCCTTCAAATAGCAAGATTCATCACTTTAAAAATACAGCCTTTCCTCTTCAGTCAAACAACAAGATTAATAAATCACTTTAAAAACAGTACCCTTTTTCTGCTCCTGGCCAAGTAAAGTGTGTGCTTGTCTCTCCCCTCCCCCTTTGCCAACTGCATGGAAGCAACTTTAAGACCCCTGGTGACTGGTAAAATAGGATGCATTTTATTTGGGGAGGGGGAGGAAAGCGGGAAGGTTTGGAGATCGAAAGGGGGGAGTGGAAGAGGTAGGGGGTTGAAAAGAGAGATTTCACTTTGATGAGAAGCGATTCCAGGCTGGGAACTAGGAACCAACCAGAAAAGGATCATCGAGGTTTAAGGACTGCAAGCTGAGCATGCTCGGTACTTGCCAGATGGGGGTTGGAGTCGAAGAGCTTTGGAAACAACATGCAGCAAACATAGAAGGCGGCAGCCTCGGAATGGAGGGAGAAGAGGGTGGGGCAGCAGCAGCCACTCTCGCAGTCCCTCTCGGAGGGAGCAGCTGAGCAACTCCCGTTTCTTCTTTTAAAAAAAGCACAGACGATGGGCAGAAGACGGGCTTGTATTCTGCCCAGGGGTGTGACTGTATCACTGCAAGAGGACATCCTGCGCCTCCCCTTTGAGTTCCTGGCGCCTCCCTAAAGAGCCGCGCCTCACAGTTTGAATAACACTGTACTAGGATTATGAAATTACCACTTCCTATTGACCTTGTTGGAGTTCTTTTAAGAGTTCTGGCTGCTGGGAGGCAGTCTGCAAGGTGCTGTAAATCTGTAAGGTGCTGTAAATCTGTAGGCTTATAGCAAACTGTATAAGCTGTATAAAGGAGATTTTTGCCCGAGTAAGGCTTTAAAACACATCAGTGGGCATGTGTGGGGAGGTCCCCTTATCCATGGATAATTGAAACCCTAGATACAGGATCCACTGATAGGGGACCCACCTGTACTCTCAATCTGAAGAAAGTTCTAACATCCTATAGGAGTTAGCAAAAATAAAAAATATTTACTAGTAATTATATTCTTAAGGAATTACTGTCTTATCCAGCCTTACCAAAGTTGCTCATAAGCACACAACTGGGGTTTAAATTCTAAACTTTTATTTAGATTTTATTATTTTAAATTACCCTGTATGATTATTTGATGTTCTGAGTCCCTGAACATCATAACTGGTTTTGAGATGCAAACATGCATCTAAAAATCTACAGAAATGTTTGTTTCAACTGACACTGTTCTTCATTTTCCACTGATTTCTTTTCCAGATCTCCCATTTTGAAACCATTTTTCTTCCTTTATCCAAAAAATAATGTCAAGGTAAGAACTGCTACCTAAACAGTAATCCTAAAAATGTTAGCAGCCTGATCCTTTTCCTTGATGCAGTTAAAGGAAAACCTTGGGTTGACTTGTGATGACAACCACTGCTGCAGTGCGTGACTGCTGCTTTTTTACACTTTTTATCTGAATGCTGTTTTTAAGATGTTTGTTTATTAATTTGTTTACCTTGTTTTTTAAAATTATTTTTTTTAATTTGTGTTTTTAATCATTGTTGTACGCCACCCTGCATCCCTTTGCAGAGTAAGTAAATTAATTAATTAAATAATAATAATAATAATAATAATAATAATAATAATAGAACTAGCCTTAAATTCTTAAATGTATTGAGAAGTCTCCTTGCTATATTCTGTCTTGTTTGTGACCCAGAAGAATGAAGTTTCTCATTTTAAAATTAAAAGGGTAACACTTACTGAGACTGGTATTTGAGATTGAACTTAGTTTTTGCTACTATTATAAGAATATTTAGATACTACTTTTCATCATAAAGTTAAACAGATAATAAATGGTTCCTTGACCCCAAAGGGCTCGCAATCCTTATTATAAGGTGTTTGCCTTTTTGAAGAATTGTATGTTTAAAAATGGTCTTGCCCTGTTAACAAGTTTTCTGTTAACAAATTTTCTCAGTTACTAGACTGGGTATCAAAATTGCTCAATAGTGAGAAATAATATGGTTTAGGCAGTGCAGACTTTCATTTTAAAACTATTAGGGCCTGATCCTATTCAACTTTCCGGTGCTGAAGCATTCTCAGTGCAGCCCTGATGTAAGGAACAAATGTTCTCTTGCTATGAAGAGGCCTCCGTGACTGCACCGTTACCACAGGATGCAGCGCATGCCCTTTTGGCATGACTGCACCAGCGCTGGAAAGCTGGATGGGATTGAGTCCTTAGTCTACCTGATAATAAATTGTAGCAAAGAAACAATTCAGAGCCAATTCAGGGCCCAGTCCTAGCCAATTTTCCAGTGCTGGTGCAGCTGTGCCAATGGGGCATGCACTGCATTCTGTGGTGGGGAGGGAGTCACTGGGAACATTTGTTCCCTTACCTTGGGGCTGCATTGCGGTTGCACAGGTGCTGGAAAGTTGCCTTGGATTGGGCCCTCAATTGTTAACAAGGCTGAGGTATGTGGGTGATGGGGGGGGGGGGTTTACCTGATGGAATCACTCTAGCTGTGGAACACCATTACAGAGAAAAGGCTTAACTAAAAGCACTAACTTTGCATGGCCTGGGAGATATTGATTCACATAAAAGCACACTTAAATATTTCCCACATGATTCCCCACTATGAATTCTGAAGTGGTAAAAGACTATACTGTTTCTGCTGCTTAACTTTTGAATTGGTTTTCATTCGTTCTGTAACGTGTTGTTAAAATACTATTTCAGATTCTGAGCTACAGTAAAATCTGTTGCATAAGATTTTTTCCCAGAGACTTGGATATTGCTACAAAGATTCTATTATTTGGTATCCAGCAAAGCCCTGTTCTGTTCTTGTGAAGAATGAGGATCAGTGGAGCTTTCCATTCCAGCTTTTATGTAATTATGCTAACAGGATATATGCAGTTTCATAACTTTGCAAGTTAGAAATGTTCTGTTTTTTTTCAAGTATGTAAATGAATATTTTTTTATCTTTAGAGGAAAAACGGAACACATTTTCATTTTTCAATAAAGCCCTCCCTCCCCGCACAAACCAAAACATTTAACAACCTATTAAAAGGAAGGATAACCAGATTTCATTTCATTTTTAAAAATTGCTGACTTGGGTCTGCTGGATTACTTGGCAAAGGTATGTGTGTAAACATGGTTGATGTTACCCATGGGTGACAATAGAAACCTCTCATGTGAGTTTTTCTGTAAATAGAAGTTTCTGCAGTACAGGAAGCTGTGTTAGCAAACACTCTTGACAAAATGGATTTCAGTGAAAATGCTGCAAACTGGATCATGCATGTGAATACTGAATGCAGACAGGTTTGCTAGTATTTCATCTAGTTCCCTATAAACATGAATTTTTTTATATGGTAGCATTTCTGGGCTGATCCTGGAGGTTGTCTGGGTTGGTTGCAACACCTGCCTGATTAGTGGAGAACAGAGCCTGTTGCTATCTCCCTTCAATTTCTATGCTCACTATTTTTGAAAAGGAGAAGTGGGGATGGAGAAGAATCCTAGGAGATGCTAGCCCAGTGATTTCTGAACTTTTTAGAGGTCCTAGAGGCTGCTGCCTAATTTATAAATGCAAAGAGGGGCTGTAATGGTGATTGGGTAGCAGTGCCATCCCCCAAGTGACAGCTTATTTAGCCCTTGATGCACATAACCTAATCATGACGCACTGGTGGGTCCTGGACTCATAGTTTGGGAACTGCTGCTCTAGCCAACTACTCTCCTCTTCTCCACTCCCTCCTCCACTCTGTTCTTTCTTTTTCTTTTCAAGTACAATGTGTCTAGGAGGAGAACAGACTTAACTCTTCATGCACTGCTGCTGAGTCAGGTGGCAATCGATGGGGCGGAGGTGTCAGGTCAGAGCAGCACAGACTGTGGTACTCCACATAAGGCACCCAAAAGTCTTGGGCCTCCACTCGGCATTAGCATTTTCAATAGGTGGTGTTTTTGATTTTTGGGTTTTTTTTTACAGATTGACATATTTATGAATGGACACCATGTTGAAACATTTGAGGAGGATCTTTCATTCACTTCAGATGCAATTGTTTTACCTGATGTGCTCCAAACTCAAGATGAGTTAAAAGGTCCAGTTGATTATTAGTATTGCTACAGGTTTCCCTTAGTTAGCAGTGTTATATGTACAGGTGCAGCCTATTTATCCACGGATTTTTTTATCTGCTGATTTGTCTCAACTCCATTGGGGTGGGGTACTGAATGTCATACACACCTTTGCCTCCTTTGCCCTGCTCTTTGCTGTCCTCTCCATTTCCAGGCAGCCCAAAACACTGCAAAAAGTCTCCGCCTTGCCCAGGCAGGGAATAACCCTAAAGCCCTGGAAGAGGTTCCCCTTGCAGAGGAACAGTAACATTCCTGGAGCTCCTGAGCCAGCTGAGGCTGAAGAGGGGAAGGGGGGCAAGAACCTCTGTAGCCAGAATACATGCAGGTGCATTGAGGTGGAGGTGGAGCTCTCTCTCTCACACACACTCACACACACACACACACACACACACACACACACACACACACACACACACACACAGGGGCAGGTGCCATAGCAACAGAGGGCATTGCTTTAAAAGAGAAGAGGGAATTGCTTTAAAGAACCCAGGGAGTGTTTGCAGAATTCCCCCCCCCCCAGATGGTGCAGGCTGTCACAAAGCCTCTCCACCAAGCAAACCATGCGATTTACAGCCCAATCCTCTCCACACTTTCCTGGGAGTAAGCCCCATTGACTGGAATGGGGCTTACTTCAGGGTAGAAATGCATAGGGCTGGACTCTTAAAAGATCAGCATCCCACTTGTGAAAGAAACCAGGCAGCTGGCAACGGGGAAGGCTCAGGAGGGGGAGGTGAGGGGATTGCTTTAAAAAACCCAGGGAGTGTTTGCCGAATTCCCCCCCCCTCCCAGATGATGCAGGCTGTTGGGAAGCCTTGGAAAGACAGGTGATGGTGAGCAGAGAGCCGGACTACAAGTCCCAGAATGGCAGAGGATAGTGGTTGGGAGGGTTGCAGGAGTGGTAGCAGCGAAGAGGAGGAGGAGAAGAACCTGCAGCACTGTTGGGAGGCCAACTGGGACACAAAGGCTTCCCAAGCAAGCTCACCATTCCAACTGTGAAAGAAGCAGGACAGCTGGCAACAGGAGGGCTGTGTACGGAGGGGAGGGCATTGAGAACAGCTGCCTTAGTTTCCGTCCAACCGGAAGTGTCAGGCTGCAGCCTATTTGCTCTATGGACTCTAACTCTATGGACTCAGCACAACTCGTTTTTTGTTAATCGCACCAAGTCACGGAACGGAACTAACACGGATAAATAGACTCTACCTGTAGATCTTTTTTTATGCCAGATGTACTGTTTGGCATGGCCTTCTTTCATTTGCATTCAACTATATCCAGTCAAAAAGAGAAAACAGAATTTTAGCAGCGGTTCAAATCTTCATCTTTGTCAAATATGTGAAATACAAGTAGACCTTTTTTCAAATAATTCTTTATTAAACAATTTTAATAATTCTCCTCTTCAATCACAGTCTGTTAACCAGTTTTTATACATCCTCCTTTACAAAAGCTGGCTGACAGCCTGTAATTGGACATGGTTAGAAGAATTGCTAAACATCAGCATGTTAGGGACAATTAAATCTGCGTGGAAGTGCTACTGAACAAAATTAAAATTTGTTGATTGTTAAAGCTGTACACTGGACAAGATTTTAGACATAATCTACAGAATTATCTAACACTACAGCCACATGCTGAAGATTGGTGGAATTACTGTTTCTAATAGGATAAGTAATTATTTAGAGTCTGTTAGACAACATACCGAACCTTATGCAGGTTCTTATAGGGTTTGTTCTATGGAGTTCTAAATCGTGCCTTATGCAGTTCATTACAGAGCTCCAAATCATTAACTTGCTTAAAAACAGATTAACAGGTTACATCACCTAAGGATTTTTTGTGACTAGGCTGTAGCAGTGTCAGAAAGTTTTGCATTTGGGTTTATGTTTTGGACATTTCTTAACCCTCTGTTGTAGGTGAGAAAAAGCAGTAATCTTTTTCATTCCATATGTGTAGATCTTCCAAGTGGTCCACATGCATATCGTTTGGAAGACCTTGCTTATACTAGAAGTGGAGACAAAGGCAATTCTGCAAATATAGGTATGTTTATAATTAACAAAGAGAAGCATCTGTATAACATTTTCTGAGTGTGCAGAGTACTTCGCGTGTATTGTCTTCATGTGGTTCCATACAACAACCTTGTAAGGTGAGTTAAGGGCTAATCCCCCTATTGCAGCTGAGGCTTGTCTAAGGCCACATCAGTGAGTTCATGGCTTACGTGAGATTTGAATAGAGGAAGTTCTGATTTGCAATTCATACCCCAATCCTATCCTGCACTGGAATAGGCAGGCCAACTGGCTTGCACAGTATCCAGCGCAGGTTAGCAGGCAAATCCCATGCAGCTTGGTGTAAGGGGGTTTATTTCTCTTACCCCATGTCGAATGGCAGCCACCTCAATGAGCTATTTGAATCTGAACCAACTAAATCACTGGCACAGTTCCAAGCAGCCCTGTGTAACTCCTGGCTGCTCTGGAGGGGGTTAAGATATGACCTAAGTGCCAGAGGCCAGTCCCAGCCTCCTCCCGTGCCCAGTCTGCCCTCCCTCCTGAAACACCCCCATTCCACTGGAAGTCACTGGCACAAACCAGAAGTGACTTCCTCTGCCTCCCTGTGCTAAATTACTCCTCCACTTCTTGTGCTAATAGACCTTTTGACACAACCAAAAGTGATGTGCTCCAGGATTGATGTGGTCTTATTTCAGCTCTCATTAGTAAACTGTGTTATTAGGAGGCTGGTGAAAGGCAATGAAAGGCATCCAACCTCTGCGCCCACGTGGGGAGGGAAGGTTGCATCAGCCAAGCTTGACCAACACGGGCCTGGGGAGGAGGCGGGAGGGAGGCGTTCCAGGGTGGGGGGAGGGCAGGTGGAGGGTGTTCCAGGGGACAGGTGGGAAGTGGGAGGCAGGGCTGGGACCGAGCAGTTATGTTCCCCGAGCAGTGCAGAGCGGCTGCAAACTGCTCTGTTCTCCTTAGACTTGCATCACCTCCTGAGGTGGTGCAGGTCCGAGGAGACCCATTGGGTCTGAGGTGGCTTACCCAGGGGTAAGGGGAAGAATTTCCCCTGACCTCTGACTGAGCCAGTTTTGGCCCCAGTCTTGTGCTGGAATCAGCACAGATTTCCTGGCCTGCCTGTTCCAGCACAAGATAGGATTGTGCTGCACATCATCATAGGGTAGCTCTTCTTAATTGCCAGGTAATAATTAGGAGATGCTGAATGGAAGTCAGCCACAAAAGGGACACAGTGTTCTGGCAAAGTATATTGTATGATTCTTCTCCTGATTGAATTGCACCTGCCTCCAGCAATTGGAAAACTAGTTAGCCTTCACTGTATGTTACTGCATAAAGACAACAGGTTGCTTACCTGTAACTATAGAAAGGTCATTTGTGCAGACACATAACCCACCCAATTATCCTCTCTGCAGGTCTAGTTCCATTAGTTGGAGCTCTGTTCAAATATGACTGTTTCCTGGAACAGGTCTCAAAGGAACTGGGTGATGGGACAGTTTGCCTGTGCTTCAGGCACATGGCAGTGCATGGGGTCGCGTCACTTGTGCACCGGGTAGAACACGCAACAAAACTCTAAAATAGTGCTTCCTGAACTCCTACAGAGGAGTTGGGAGCACTGTAAGTGTGTGCAGGGGAGGGGGGAAGGCAGCAACGCAATCCCCAGGATCATGCTGCTGCTAGGGATGGGAGGGTTTTATTTTTAAACTTTCCTGCAGCCAGAGCTGCAGTCGTGGGGGGGGGGAGTCCGAGGCCTCCTGCAAAATGAAAGAGAGAAAGAAAGAAAAGCACTTCCGGTTTCATCATGAAAACCAAAAGTGCTTTTTCCCCTTTTTAAAGACTTATTCAGGCACAGGGAGCCCTGCAGAGGACTCCCCAGACTCCCCAGGACTCCACTGTCTGCAGGTAAGTAAAAAATCCCATCTTTCAGGGCTGTGCAATCCTAGGGATTGCTTTGCTGCCTTCCCTCCTCCCTGCCGGGACAAGTGCTTCCTTAGCTGGTGGGTCATGACCCTTCCGCTTGGGAACCACTACTCTAGAAGCTTCTGAGTTCTGCTCTGCGCATGCTTAGCTCTCCCCACTATATGTGTCTGTACACATGACCACTCTAAGAACTATAGTTATAGGAAAGCAACCTGTCCTTATCTGTTGCCATAGAGGGGAAAAAGTGCTTTCTGTTAGGCTTTAGGAATTTCACTTTTGTCTATAAAATGCCTTGTTCATTTATGGCAAATTATGAAGAGAAATGTGGCAAGCCATATGCCACGCACTGTTAAGTTTGTGCCATATAGCTAAAATCTCTTTAAAGATCACAGAAGTCTCACAGTATTCATCCATTGCCTTGAATTTATATTGTTACTCTTTAGAGAAGCAAAACAATTAACCTCTTTTTGATGGTGCAAAGAGCTGAAATTTGCTAGCCCTGTTGATTTTAAAGTAGCTAAGCTCTGAATGTTTTTTTTCCAAATAAAATGATGAGTTTCATGTTTTTTAAGTATGTAGTATAAGCTGCTGTGTTCTTTCCATATGCTGCAACAGGTGTTATAGCTCGGCATCCCCTGTACTTTCCATACCTAAAGAAAGCACTAACCACTCAGGCTGTAGAAAGCTATTTTCAGCATCTTCTAGAAAGAGAACAACCAGAAGAGAATCTGGTCACAAGGTAGGTGCTCATTCATATTAGTACATGAATACAGTTCAATAAACTTAGACATTTTTAAAAATTACATTCAGATTTAAAATAAGGTTTAAAAGTCATGCTAGGAAACAACCTACAAGCAGAGTACTGGTCATTCATAAGTGTTCCTTGCATCGGGTTCATTTGTGTGTTGAACCAAACCTTGTGCATACAGGCTGTATAATTTGACTGCTTGCTTGATGTCTGAGAGAAATTTAAGAAATCTGTGTTCCATCATAGATCAGATACTTTTGCCCCAGTCCTATCCAGGGCTTGCAGCGACCGAACTCATGATCTGTTTCTGTTAAGTCCTGATCTAGCAGCTTGAAAACTGCGCCACTGTCGTGCACTTCAGGGTTGCTGGTGCAAATGGTCAAAGGCCCTGCACACACGATGGTGGCTCCCAGATGCCCCACTGGAGTAGGTAAGGTGGTGGCAGCAGCAGGGCGGGAAAGAATTGTGGGCAGAATGGGGCAGTGCAGGCTGGCCAGTAGGCTGTTCAAGGATGGGAAGGGTGGATCTCAGCACGGCATCACATGCCAAGAGCCATTCCCTTTTCCCAGCCCAGTCCCTGGGGCTCCTCAGACTTACCCTAGGTAAATAGCTGGCAGAGGTCAGAGGAGACCCATTGGCGGCTAGGTGGCCTACAAGAAAGTAAGTAAAAAGATTTTTACTTCCTTCTCGTGGGCTATATAGTGCCCCACCCCCACCATAACATACAGCGCATGCTCCAAAGGCAGCTTTGCATGCTATGGGCTAGTGAGAGATTGGGCTGCCTGTGTCGTGAAGTATAAGTCACATGACATCTTGCTAAGAATGGGAACAATAATTGTACTCCTAGGTCACAGAATTTCTACTATGGTTTTCGATTATGATACTTCAAGCATCTGTATCTTATTGTTGTTGGCAACCTTCAGTCTCGAAAGACTATGGTATCGCGCTCTGAAAGGTGGTTCTGGAACAGCGTCTAGTGTGGCTGAAAAGGCCAATTCGGGAGTGACAATCCCTTCCACACTGGGAGCAAGTGCAGTCTGTCCCTGGTCTGTCTCCCTGGCTATGGGCCTTCCTTCTTTGCCTCTTTGCCTCAGTCTGTTGGCCAAGTGTCTCTTCAAACTGGGAAAGGCCATGCTGCACAGCTTGCCTCCAAGCGGGCCACTCAGAGGCCAGGGTTTCCCACCTGTTGAGGTCCACTCCTAAGGCCTTCAGATCCCTCTTGCAGATGTCCTTGTATCGCAGCTGTGGTCTACCTGTATGGCGCTTTCCTTGCACGAGTTCTCCATAGAGGAGATCCTTTGGGATCCGGCCATCATCCATTCTCACAACATGACCGAGCCAACACAGGCGTCTTTGTTTCAGCAGTGCATACATGCTAGGGATTCCAGCTCGTTCCAGGACTGTGTTGTTTGGAACTTTGTCCTGCCAGGTGATGCCGAGAATGCGTCGGAGGCAGCGCATGTGGAAAGCGTTCAGTTTCCTCTCCTGTTGTGAGTGAAGAGTCCATGACTCGCTGCAGTACAGAAGTGTACTCAGGACGCAAGCTCTGTAGACCTGGATCTTGGTGTGTTCCGTCAGCTTCTTGTTGGACCAGACTCTTTTTGTGAGTCTGGAAAACATGGTAGCTGCTTTACCGATGCGTTTGTTTAGCTCGGTATTGAGAGAAAGAGTGTCAGAGATCGTTGAGCCAAGGTACACAAAGTCATGGACAACCTCCAGTTCATGCGCAGAGATTGTAATGCAGGGTGGTGAGTCCACATCCTGAACCATGACCTGTGTTTTCTTAAGGCTGATCGTCAGTCCAAAATCTTGGCAGGCCTTGCTAAAACGATCCATGAGCTGCTGGAGATCTTTGGCAGAGTGGGTAGTGACAGCTGCATCATCGGCAAAGAGGAAGTCACGCAGACATTTCAGCTGGACTTTGGACTTTGCTCTCAGTCTGGAGAGGTTGAAGAGCTTTCCATCTGATCTGGTCCGGAGATAGATGCCTTCTGTTGCAGTTCCAAAGGCATGCTTCAGCAGAATAGCGAAGAAAATCCCAAACAAGGTTGGTGCAAGAACACAGCCCTGCTTCACGCCGCTTCGGATGTCAAAGGGGTCTGATGTGGAGCCATAGAGGACAACAGTGCCCTTCATGTCCTTGTGGAAGGATCTGATGATGCTGAGGAGCCTGGGTGGACATCCGATCTTGGGGAGGATATTGAAGAGGCCGTCCCTGCTGACCAGGTTGAAAGCCTTCATGAGGTCTATGAAGGCTATAAAGAGTGGCTGTTGTTGTTCCCTGCATTTCTCCTGCAGTTATCTAAGGGAGAATACCATATCAGTATGGTGTGGATTCCACCATCGGAATCGGAATCGCAGTGCGGATTCCGAGCCAACAGGTCCACCACTGATCTGTATCTTAGAAATTTCTTAAATCGTTAAAGCATCTGGCCCCTGTTTAGAGGGAAAATAAGGTGAGAAATGGGCATAGAATGTCCTTGGATCTAAATTTATGAATGCCTTTACTAAGATTTTAAGCTTGTGTTCTAACAACAGCTCAGAACAATCTGGCTCTGCTCAGTTTTGCTGTGGGATTTTCAAAAGTGATTCAGTCCTCCTTTCATCATTTGTTTTCTTTGTACACTGTGAGTAATGGTAGGGCTTCTTTTATCAGCAAAAAAGGTTTATGATTCCAAGATCTTCTATAAGATATGCAAGGTTTAAAAGGTATGCAAGTGTTATGAGTAAGAGTTTATCTGTGAAAATATGTTTTGGCTAGAAAAGAGTTAAATTCTTCACTGATCAGAAATCTGTTCAGTGCTACAATTGAAGTGTAGAACTTTTTGTGGTATTGACCGACATTTGCTGTTGCTTGCATGAAATTTGTGCTTAGCCAAAGGCCTAAGATTGTGAATAAACCAACTTATTTGGTTAATATTATAGACATTTCATGTTCTGTCTTCTAATAATGTGAGAATAAAATAATATGAATAGAGTGAAAAGCAAGCAGAGAGAAGGGACAATTTTGTGTACCTTTTTAGATTACGAGAAGGAATTATACTCACATGTTTAAGATTGGAAGACTTCACGCCTAATGTGGACAAAAACAAAAGCATTCTTTTGAACAGAAAATGACACAAAAGTAATTTTTAATTGTAATTATTTCATTTTAATAGCACGGTTTCTCCTTTTTAAAATACTGGCAAATAAGTACAAACAATAAGTCATAATACTAGTTTTTGTTGAAATAAGTACAAAATATAAATTTCACCATTCTGTTTCATTCAAGATTTCAAATAACAATATTAAAAATATAATGGGTGGCACCCATAGTTTCCCTTCCAGTGGTGCAAGGGCTCCTGATCCTTGTTCTGGAGGAAAGGGGTTGCTACCCAATGTCTTCAGTCCAGGTTTTTTCTGAATACCAATTGCAGGTGCAGGGCAGGTGAGATATATGCTTTTTTTCCTGCTGGTACACTACCCGAGAGCAGCTGATAGGTCACTGTGAAAATAGGATGGCAAATGCCTTGACCTGATCCGGCAGGGCTTTTCTGATGTCCTGAAATCCTTGCCTCTAAGTCAGCCTTCTGCAGAGAGGAGGAAGTGGTAGGAAGGCCTCATCTTGCAGGCTGAACTCCACTGATGGTTTTTGGGTTACTAAAGTTGTACATAGTTCTCATTTAGTAACATGCCCATTGAAAGAAAATACATATAATGATTTCGTGTCAGGATTGACACTAACAAGAACATAACTGTAATAAAAAAAAGAACATGACTATCCAAATGCTGTACTTTTTACTAATTCATAGGATTGGAAGGGAACTAGAAGGTCATCTAGTCCAACCCCTGCATTTAGCAGGAAATCCTCTTAGAGTGTCTCCAGCAGGTGCTTGTTGAGCCTCTGCTTGAAGATTTCCAGTGAGGGAGAATCCACCACCTCCCTTGGCAATCTGTTCCACTGCTGAACTGCCCTTACCATCAGGAATTTTTCCCCAATATACAATCAGAATCTCTTCTCTTTCAGTTTGTACCCATTGGATCTAGTTCTACTTTCAGAGGCATTTGAAAACAAATTTTTGCCTTCTTCCATATTACAGTCCTTCAGGTATTTGAAGAGCAGTGGGTTAAACTGCTGAGTCAACGAGCCTGTTGACTGCAAGGTTGGCAGTTCAGATCCCAACGGTGGGGTCAGCTCCCATTGCTTGTCCGAGCTCCTCCCAACCTAGCTGTTCGAAAGCTTGTAAAACTGCAAGTAGATAAATAGGTACCACCTTGGTGGGAAGCGTTCCGTGTACTTAGGCTTTTAGTCATGCTGGCCACATGACCACGGAAACTGTCTATGAACAATGCCAGCTCTTGGACTTAGAAATGGAGATGAGCACCACCCTAGAATTGGAAACGACTAGGCTTAATGCCAGGGGAAACCTTTACCATTACCTTTATCATATTCCTTCTCAGCCTTCTCTTCTCCAGGCTGAACATACCAAGTTCCCTCAACCTTTCCTCTTAGGGTTTGTTCTCTTGCCCCCTGATCATCCTCTTTGCTCTCCTCTAAACCTGCTCCACTTTGGTTGCATCCTTCTTAAAGTGAGCTGCCCAGAATTGGACACAGTACTCCAGGTGAGGTCTAACCAATGCAGAGTAAAGTGGAACCACAGCTTCTCACAACTTGGAAGCTATGGGTCTACTAATGCAGGCTAAAATTGTATTCACCTTTACAGCCGCAACACACTGCTGGCCATATTTATCTTGTGATTCACTGCAACTCCAAGATTCCTTCTTCTACTGTGTCTTCTATTGTGTTTCTATTGTGTTTGCTACTCCTCTCAGCTTGGTGTCATATGCAAATTTGATGAGGCCCCCTTGTATCCCTACATCCAAGTCATTGATGAAGATGTTGAAGAGAACTGGGCCCAAGACAGAGCCCTGGGGCGCGCTCCTTGAAACAATCTTCCAGGTTGACACAAAGCAATTGACAAACACGCTTTGCATACGCCATCCAACCACCTAACGACTGTATCATCTAGTCCATATTTTACCAACTTGCTGATTAGGATATCATGTGGAACTACGTCAAATGCTTTACTGAAGTCAAGATAAATTACATCCACAGCATTCCCACTGTCCAGTAAGCTAGTAACCCGATTGAAAAAGGAGATCTTGCACTGTATCCAGCGTAGGCTGTATCCAGCGTAGGATAGTGACCAGAAGCGGCTTAGCCAGAGGCAAGAAGAAACTTTCCCCTGGTTAAGGGCTGCTAGCCCCTATGGGTCTCCTCGGACTTGCGCCATCTCTGGAGGTGGCACAAGTTCGAGGAGAGCGGAGTGGCTTGAAGTCACTCTGTTCTGCCTGGGAACGGGGGTTGGGATCCGGCATAACTGCCAGATCCCAGCCCCACCTCCCTCTCCCCACCTGCCTGCCCCCGGGGCCACGCACCACCCGTCCTCCCCCACCACTGACCGTCCTCCCCCGTCCAGGAATGCCTCCCTCCAGCCTCCTCCCCACCTCCCCCATCTACCTTTTCTGCTTGTGTCAGCCAAGCTGGGCCGACTCAAGCATCCAAGGGGAAGCCAGCATGGAGGCTTATGTCAGCCTCCACAGACTCGTGCTTCTGGAAGCGCCAGGCTGGCTTCCTCTCGAGGAGGCGAAAACATGCTTTACGGCACATTTGCAACCCTCCCAGGCCAGTGCAAGGGACTTGCACCAGACAAAGTCCATTCTAGGATTGTGCCCTTAGTCTCCCACTATCAGGATAGTTAACTATCTGGATAGTTAAAATACCCCATTACAACTACCTCATATTTCTTTGCAATGTCTGCTGGTTGTTTTAAGAAAAAATCATCCACCTCGTCCCCTTGGCCTGGCGATCTATAGTAGATGCCCACCACAATGTAGTGTTTGTTGCTTTTCTCCCTAACGTGCACCCAGATGCTCTCCATGGGGCTACCTGAACCATTTAAGTCTCATCAGGGTAAGGGAACATAGGATTTGGCAGAGGCTTCCTCTGCTGTTATCTCAGCCATCAACATTGACAGCATCACGCCCACTCCCAGTAGTCTTCCTCTGTAATCACCAATCATTAAAGTGAGTATTGAATGACTTTCTCCCAACCTATCCCAATACCATTAGTTTCTGTGGGAAAAGTAGTTTCTGTTTACACATTTTCAATATACCTTACTCACCTATAAGCCGAGAAATTTCTACCAATAAGTCAGCCTTATATCATCTCCTTGCCTTATCTGCAGGTCATTGAGGGGTCAGGGCTGTTCAAGCAGAGATAATTACAGGGCAGTTAGTCTCCAGGGCAACAAGGCTGTAAGCTACAGCCAAAGTTAACCTTTTCATTCCTCCTGAGAAAAAAGCAAGCCAGGGCTCAGCACTTCCATTTAAATAAAGGGCACTTCATTCTCTTTGGCAGGATCACACCCAACCCTTCTTCACCCTCATTCCATGTTGCAAATGTTTGGCAAAGGTCTAGTTTTTTAAACACCAGGATGTAATCCTCATTTCCATCTGAAACAAAGTCCAAGGCTACTATTTAGTGCATCATTACTTAAGAATACCACCCATGGAAAGCAATGGGTCTACTTCTGAGTAAATAGGATTGCAACTATGTGTAGCTGTGCTTGCTCATGCTCATTCCTTGTTGTTTGTCTCTGTGCTGTGAATTGAATTGTACACTCCCAGTTATGTGTTATAAGTTGTATGTTATACATAGAGCCTCTAGCTTAACACAACAGGCACCTTAAGGAAGGATTGATTTATGGTTCAACTGGTATGTTGTTTATAGTGCACTTACTCTGATAGTGTTTACGAATGGTTGTGAAGACCAGAATCTACAAAGTTAAAGAATAAAAATGTACCTTATGATCTTTTATTATATTTTTAATAAATTAGAGACTGTACAGTTCTTAGGTAACAATTACTTTTAGGTTAATTTTCAGGACTTGACCTCGGGTAAAATCAGACAAAACTATATTCAGACACCCCCTCTACACCGCCACGCTGACTTATCCAAGGGTCATAGAAAATTCCATGATTTTGGCTTTGAACCTGCCTCGACTTATCTGTGAGATTGATTTATACTCGGGTATCTTTGGTGTGCCTCTGTTTTTGTGTATCCCACATGTAAATCAAGAGGTCTGTGTTCAGATAGATGTTGCTGTTCACCTAGCAAACAATCCTCAACTGCCAAAGAATTGCAGAGTATCTTGAATACTGAATATATATACTGTATCTTATATATTTCACTAGAAATAAACAGTTCAGGTATTCCAGATTCAGCCAAGTCTTTGTAATTTGACTATTGGTGTTATGAACATGGTTGTTACAGCATCATTAAACATAGTTTTATTATAAAAATATGATATTATTAAATGAGTTCAATCGCCATTACATGTACTGCTGATTACGTAAATCAAAGTTTGTGATCCTGAATAAATCCCAGAGTAATTTCCTAAAATGGTGGACATTTTGAAATCAACAATATTATAACTTGTTGACACAAACAATGTTACCTTCACAGATATGAGTTGCCTGGAATATACGGATTAAATTTTGTTCTGAAAAACTCTCTTGGTGGTGGCGGCACAGCATCTCTGAGAAGTGACCCACAGGTGAGTCACCAGTTCTAGAGTGTTGTGTATGATTGTTGTGCTGGTCTGTTACAGCAAACACAAAAAGGGGCTTTGTGGCTGCAGATTCATTGTGGCTTAAGCTTTAATGTGACTTAGGGTGCAGTCCTAACCAACTTTCCAGCACTGGCATAGCTGTGCCAGTGGGGTTTGTGCTGCATCCTGCAGTTGGGGGGGGCGGTCATGGATGCCCCCTCAAGGTAAGGCAATGTTTGTTTCCTAACCTCGGAGTTGCATTGCTCTTATGTCAGTGCTGGAAAGTGGGTTAGGATTGCGGCCTTAAGCTTTAATAGACTAGAGCTCACTTCCCTAGATGCATAAAGTGTTATATCCACACATGGGTAGAGACAAAAATATATATAGTATATATATCTCCACACAGCCCCGAGCATGTGCACAAGATTTGGGGGTGGGGGTGGTGGTATCTAGTTACTAATTTGCATTTTTTCTCTTAATGGTGAATTATGTAATTGGTTCGACTGAGTTGTCATTATGTTGGAGAATTTCAGTTCAAGAGATCAAAGTGTACATTGAATAAATAATGTATTTATATACTAGCCTTTATAAAAGATATCAGGTAAGCCTACAACAAAATAAAATTACAAAAATAAAACTAGAGTAAAATACAATTAATTAATAATAATAATAATAATAATAACTGGGTATTTATATACCGCCTTTCTGGTCATCGGATTACTCCTCTGACTTTATTCAAGGCAGTTTACATAGGCAGGCATTTCTAAATCCCTGAAGGGGATTTTTACAATCATAAACGGTTCTCTCTTTCAAGAACCGCACAACATTTCAGATGGATCTTCCGGGTCTGATTTCACTTCTGGCCTCCAGTGACGCAGGCTGACAAGCAGCTTCTTCATCTCTCACATGGAGGGCAGCCAAGATGCTTCTTCTCTCACACCGAAGAGCAGAAGGAATAACTCAGCTTGTCAGCTGCTTCAAGGTCTCACCGTTCAGGGAGCTGCCGGTGTTCTCGAACTGGCGACCTTCTGATGTTATCTTCGGGCTAACAGAGGCTCTACCCTCTAGACCAGACCTCCTGCCTAATAATAAAGCAATAATAATTCAGCAAGTCAGAGCAGTGACAGTAGAACATCACATAAAATAGCAGCATTAAACTCCCATGGCATCCAACTAATCAGTTAAAAAATTAAAAGAAAGAATACGGAAAGGTGGGATATAAATACACTGCTCAAAACAATAAAGGGAACACTTAAACAACACAATGTCACTCCAAGTCAATCACACTTCTGTGAAATCAAACTGTCCACCTAGGAAGCCACACCAATTGACAATCAAGTTCACATGCTGTTGCACAAATGGAGTAGACAACAGGTGGAAATCATAGGCAAGTAACAAGACACCCCCAATAAAGGAGTGGTTCTGCAGGTGGTGACCACAGACCACTTTGCAGTCCCTATGCTTTCTGGCTGATGTTTGGGTGACCTTTGAATGCTGGCAGTGCTGTCACTCTAGTGGCAGCATGAGGCGGAGTCTGCAACCCACACAAGTGGCTCAGGTAGTGCAGCTCATCCAGGATGGCACATCAATTCGAGCTGTGGCAAGGAGGTTTGCTGTGTCTGTCAGTGTAGTGTCCAGAGCATGGAGGCGCTACCAGGAGACAGGCCAGTACACCAGGAGATGTGGAGGAGGCCGTAGGAGGGCAACAACCCAGCATCAGGACCGCTACCTCCGCCTTCGTGCCAGGAGGAACAGGAAAGGCACTGCCAGAGCCCTGCAAAATGACCTCCAGCAGGCCACAAATGTGCATGTGTCTGCTCAAACGGTCAGAAACAGACTCCATGAGGGTGGTATGAGGGCCCGACGTCCACAGGTGGGGGTTGTGCTGACAGCCCGACACCGTGCAGGATGTTTGGCATTTGCCAGAGAACACCAATCTTGGCAACCTCGCCACTAGCGCCCTGTGCTCTTCACAGATGAAAGCAGGTTCACACTGAGCACGTGTGACAGACGCGACAGTCTGGAGACGGCAGGGAGAACGTTCTGCTGCCTGCAACATCCTCCAGCATGACCGGTTTGGCAGTGGGTCAGTAATGGTGTGGGGTGGCATTTCTTTGGGGGGCCGCACAGCCCTCCATGTGCTCGCCAGAGGTAGCCTGACTGCCATTAGGTACCGAGATGAGATCCTCAGACCCCTTGTGAGACCATATGCTGGCGCGGTTGGCCCTGGGTTCCTCCTAATGCAGGACAATGCTAGACTTCATGTGGCTGGTCTTGCAGTTCCTGCAAGATGAAGGCATTGATGCTATGGACTGGCCCGCCCGTTCCCCAGACCTGAATCCAATTGAGCACATCTGGGACTTCATGTCTTGCTCCATCCACCAGCGCCACGTTGCACCACAGACTGTCCAGGAGTTGGCGGATGCTTTAGTCCAGGTCTGGGAGGCGATCCCTCAGGAGACTATCCGCCACCTCATCAGGAGCATGCCCAGGCGTTGTAGGGAGGTCATACAGGCACGTGGAGGCCACACACACTACTGAGCCTCATGTTGACTTGCTTTATGGACATTACATCGAAGTTGGATCAGCCTGTAGTGTGTTTTTCCACTTCAATTTTGAGTATGACACCAAACCCAGACCTCCATGGGTTGATAAATGTGATTTCCATTGATGATTGTTGTGTGATTTTGTTGTCAGCACATTAAACTATGTCAGGAACAAAGTATTTAATAGGCATATTTCGTTCATTCAGATCTCGGATGTGTTGTTTAAGTGTTCCCTTTATTGTTTTGAGTAGTGTAATTTAAATAAACAAATGACCTAAAGGTTAACAGTATAGGCACCAGATGGATCTCCCTAGGGTGAATGCACCACAGATGAGCTGCCATAGCCAAAAAGTCTGCCTCCTGCTCACCACCTGCCCGTTCCAAAAGGTAGCACAAGAAGGAGAGCATCAGCAGATGACTGTAGTATGTGGGCAGGTTGATATGACATGCATTCCTTTAGGAACATGGATCCCAAACTGCATGGGATCTTCCAGATAAACACTGGCACCTGGAATTGAACTCTGAAATGGACCACAATGTGCAACTTTTCTTGGTTTCTTCTTAGTTTGTGCAAATACAACTTAAGAATGTAACTACAAGAACGTTCTAAGATCAATATTTCAACTGACATTGGATAATAGAATAGCAGAGCTTTAAATGCTCTGCCAGAGCTTAACTGAACGTATGCTCAATGACCTTTTATCTTACCTTTCTACAGAGACTAATACAAAAATTATTTTTGTTTCATAAAGAATTATGTGTTTTTTGGCAGGGCAAGGCATTTGGACAGATGCTGTTGGACTTCCAGATTAAGAATATTCCTGATTTAAAGTCTTTGATAGAGTAACATCATTTACCACATTTTGTTTTAAAATCATGTTCAACAAATATTAACTAAAACTGAATTATTAAACCAAAAATCAAGAAACCACTAAAATGTGGTGGTGGCAATTATCAGTCAAAGGCATAACTAACTTGTAATGCACAGATAAGGGTATGTTCTGAGCAATGCCAGATTTGTTGCTTTGTAAATGAGAGGTATTTCCTGTCTAGAGCACAGGATGAAGAGTCTGTTTACTTCATGTGAAAAATAAGTAATAAATTAGAGACGATCATCATTCTGAGAGATAACCATGGTTCCCAAATAAAAACTGTTTGTTCTTCTGCACTGCATTCTGGTCCCAGCAGTACCCCTAGCAACACTGCACAACGTGATTAATAAGAAGCTTGCTACCATCTATGTTTATGACTAAATGCTCTCAAGGTAATGCTCTCAAGGTCCCTATTTATACTAGTACAGGTGCTGCCTATTTATCCACGGATTTCTTATCTGCAGATTTGTCTCAATGCAAATGGGGTGGGGGAACCGGAAGTCACACACACCTTTGCCTCCTTTGCCCTGCGCTGGTGTCTCCTCCGTTTCCAGGAGCTTAAAACACTGCAAAAAGGCTCTGCCTCACCCAGGCAGGGAAATAGCCCTGGAAGAGGTTCCCCTTGTAAAGGAACAATAACACTCCTGGAGCCCCTGAGCCAGCAAAGAGACTGAAGAGGGGAAGGGGGGTCGAAAATCTCTGTAACCAGAACACATGCAGCAAGGTGGAGCATTCGCACTCACACAGGCGCAGGTGTGGTACCAACAGAGGGGATTGCTTTAAAAAACCCAGGGAGTGTTTGCCAAATCCCCCCCCCCATTGAGATGGTGCAGGCAATCACCAACACAAGCAACCCCCCCCCCCATGGTGCAGGCTATCAGGGACACAAGCAAGCCTTCCCACCAAGCAAAGCATGAGATTTAGCCTACAATCCTCTCCACACTTTCCTGGGGTTAAGCCCCATTGACTACAATGGGGCTTACTTCTGAGTAGAAACACATAGGGCTGGACTCTTAAAAGATCAGCATCCCAACTGTGAAAGAAGAACTGTGAAAGGCAGCTGGCAACAGGGAGGGCTGAGTACGGAGGGGAGGGGATTGATAACAGCTGCCTTAGTTTCCTTCCATCCGGAAGTGTCAGGCTGCAGCCTATTTGTGTAACTCTATTGAATTTAGCACAACACATTTTTTGTTAATAGCACCGAATCACGGAATAGAACTAATGCGGATAAATAGGCTCCACCTGTATCTCTAATGACACTAGAAATGGTAGGTTTTAACACCCCATTTTTCAGAGTGTTCTCTAGCAGACAAAAAAGACTTTTTTGTCCAGTTCTTCATGAGTGTTGAAGCTCACCTGTTGGTTTAGCACTGATGTGATTGGAAACTTTCTGATATATGTATTGATGAATTAAAAAAAAAAAATCTGTTTGACACATGCAGAATGCCTAGTGGGATTTTTTACTTTTTTGAACAGCAGACTACTATGCTGTGTCACAAACAGCTTTTAAAATGTCTGTCACTTTCAAAAGTGTCACATGGTCAGCAGTTCAGGGAAACATAAGTTCAACGGTTCCTTGAGCATGCAGAACCAGTTACATGATTCTTTGAATCCTAGCTAATGAACCTGTAGAGCAAAGTTGACAATTAGCAATAATCGCGCCTCGGATTAACCTCATTGGCTATGATACTGCCTCTGGATGAGTACATAAGAAGACTTTCCTGAAGAAAATACACATGGGAGTACATGGTGGGGTTGTGTGTGATTTGAATTGTCTGCCCTGCTTATGCAAACCATGAGTGTGTTATTCATGATGAACCAAATATTAGTTGTGAGTCTGTCAAGGCATCAGAAATTCAATAGCTTTGTACTGCAGAGAAGAATTTTAAGAACATTTTTGTAGGAATGGTTTTGTACACATATCCAGAAACACATTCTGGATTTTTTTTTTTTTTTTAAATTAGTTTAACAGTCCAAACCTGAGCTTCCCAATGCCCACTGGAGCAGTGGTGCCTAAGTGGCTTCCACTGTATCTAGCAGACACTAGGAAGCAGCTGGAGGTCTCCTTGGAGGAAAGGGACATTTGTCCCCTTTCCCTGGGAAAAGCCCCAAGCCGTGCAATGTGGCTTCTCAAGTCTGCACGAGCTATTTTGTGAGCATGGATTTGAGAGACTCCATATTGGGCCTTCTAGCCCAACACAGAGATCAAAATATGGCAGAGCAGAGCAGTAGACAGCACATCTGGGTTTTGTCATATCTTCATTAGTCACAGAATTTTGGCTTTGAATAAATGGTTAAATATGTGTCATGAATTTGTTGTGTCTCCTTTTAGCATTGCTCAATTTTTATTTTCTGTATTCTCTGCATGATGTTCTAAGAGGCAGCCATCAATAAGATGCTGTCTGAGTACATTTAACAACCACAGAAGGGAAGATGAGTCTTGAAGAACCAGGCAATGTTCTGACAATCTTCTAATCTATTCAAAATAGATTCATTGCTTTGTATATAACTTTTACATAACTTTGTACATAACTTTTATTTGTTCCCACTCCCCATTATGAATAATGATTGATTTGTATATTGATCCCTCTGGTTCCTATGGATAAATTTGGAAAAAGCAGAATGCAAACAATATTCTGCTAAAATGTTGCCTTCCCTTTGCCTTTGGCATAAACAGGATTGCTTGATACATTTTAACTTTTAGCTTTTTAATTTCTTGGCATCTGAACAATAATGAAATGAAAGGAAATAAGAACCCAATCCTGAGCTCGGCGCCGCGGCTTCAGGCCACCACGCACTGTTGCAAAAGTGCCTTAAGGCACGTCTACGACACTTACCGCCAGGCTACCAGCCATGCTAGCCCAGTGCCGGCTGGCACTGGACTAGTGCAGGGTGGATGCTCAGCCTCCGCCACTCAGCAGTCTCATGGACCACCGAGCCGCAGCATGGTAAGTGGGGGCAGGGAGGGGGGCAGGAAGAAGGTGTTCCGGGGAGGGGGGAGGCTGGCAGAGGGTGGAGAGAGGGCGGGGGAGGTGTGATGGAGAGGCGGGGCAGGGAGAGGGCGGGTAGGAGGCGTGGCATGGGGAGGGAGTGGGGAGGCAGGAGGTGGGATCCTGTTTGTTTGTGGAGGGCTTGGCACCCTGCACGAGCAGCTTTAGGTAAAGTGAGTAGCCGCTTTGCGAGGCTGCTTCTCATACCCAGGAAAAGGGGACAAAAGTCGGGGGGGGGGGAGAAAGTTCCCTTCTCCCGAGGTGCCGCTTGCGGTAGCCTGAGGTGCGCAGGATCCGGCGGCAGCTGTTCTCGGTGCCGCCAAGGCTGAGAGCCTCGGGTAGCTCAGGATTGGGCTGTAAGTCTTTAAAGTTAAAGTGCAGTAACTAACCCACTCTCCAAAATACTTTTTGTTTTTTTTTAATGAAAGGCAGATTCTGGAGGGTAATAAACAGGAGTGAAGAACTTTAAAACTTGTTCTATCAGCTGCTTTTTCTGTCAAAATCTTCCTATCGCTCATTTTCTTCCTTTAGAGAAAAATGCACAAGGAATAGTGTTTTTGAGTGGAGAAACATTTGGGGCAGGGGAGGAAGCCTCTCCTCTCTGCCTGTGTTTGTTTCTGCTCCACTCTTGATTGCAGCCACCAGTAATTTGCTTTTTTTAAAAAAAAAAAGTCTGGAAAATTTACAGTGAACTTTGTGTAATGTGCCACCTGGCTAGAAGGGTCCAATCTTCTCCACATTTACCTGAAATCCCATTGACTATAATGAAACTTACATCTGAGTACACACCTAGGATTGAGTTCCAAGTCTCTGTCCAACATTCCATATCTTTCGCCACACAAACTTCATAACACTGATTAAAATATTCTTTACATTTGTAAATTGACTGAAAAAGTTTGGGAAATTCACTTTCTATGGAAGACAGGAAGTAATTGTATATGTTTTTTTTAGCCAATTAGTCATCTGTAGCATTTGCATGGTTTTTAATAACAGTGTGGTTAATAACATGCAGTGTGGTTAATAATAGCAATACTCATGACTGTCTTTTGTAAACCTTCTGTAAAACTGTCTTCCTAAGGAACATATGCACACACTTCAATGTAGTTGTTTGTAACATGTATTGTTGGTGTTTTTACATGATAAGACATTGAAATCATTGTTGGTTACAACAACAACAACAACAACAACGATTTGACTATTTGCTTTACCCCTTCAGCCCTAACACATTGGTTTTAACAGCAAATGCATAGAATGTGGGTGCCAATTTTGAAAGTGCCTGAATAAATCCTCTTAACTTGAGGACACCATGATTGTAAGAAATGTATGAGATACTTTATTAAAAGTTAATTTGGTTCCAAAAAAATGTTTAAGTATTCATTTCATATGTCATTTAAAAATAACTTGAGTTCTGTGTTATGATTTGTTATACATGAATTCCAGCTACACTAGTGTATTTTTTCTGTATCTTGTTAAACTTTTATTATAAATAACACTAGGTAAATAGATTAAATTTTGGAGGCAAGATCCAGTTGCCCATTGCATCCTTCCCATCTTCTGTGTGAGCTGCTCTCTTTATGTGGGTGAGCTTTTGCAAAACTCCATGTCCCAGTCAGTGGCTCTTACCTTATGGATCTTGAAAAATAGAGATTGGGTAACAAAATGACAGACAAAATGTTTCAATATGACATTCTTTGAGGCAGGCTGCATGTTTATTCAGAAGTAAGACTGTTGTTTTATTATTGCTTTTCTCCTGTTTAACAAAATGTATGTGGTAAAATATTGCTAGGGATGAAATAGCTAGATGCATTTTTAGGAAGCGTCTATTTCATTAAGGTGCCTCTCTGTTCACTGCATGCTTTACACCAAGTAAGGTAATTTTTAATGTTTTGGTTCAGAAACAAGAATAGCATCAATTCAAAAACAAAATAAAGCATCTGTACATAGAAAATGGCTCTATTTAAGTATAAGTACATTCAAGAGTATTGTATCCAATACAAGTAAGCATTGTGCTTTTGGTCCCCTTCCATAAAAAAAGCTACTAGCAAAAAGTATTGTCTTTGACAAAGAGAAACATATAACCTTAAAAACCTTTAAAAATGAGTTTTCTGTGGTTTCTGTGAATATATTTGTTCTGTGTTGTGTCTGAGTTTTTGAAACCTATCTATACATTCTTTTTTCCTGCAGTTGGAATCTGAAGCTCCCAACAGCATTGTGGGGGTGAAACACCCAGGCAGTTAACTTCTTTGAAGCTGTCAGTTTGCACTTTCTTAAAAGGCAGTTGTACAATGGTTTCATGGGTTGTTTTTGTTTTGTTCTGAACTTCCAGCCATCCCTGCTAATGAGCTGCTAGGTGAGATGAGTCTTCAGTATTTTCTCTAGCTTATTGATGAAAGTGGTAAGAGGAATGTTGAGATTTTTTCCCCTTCTGTTCCTTTTGAGATACCTACACTAAACAATAAAGGCGATTGGCCAGAACCCCAAATATCTTCTCTGGTTTCATGGTGCATTTCCTCTCCGGATTTATTTGTAATGTACCCTGGCATTTGGAGGGATTAAAACTAAATGGCATTTGAAAAGAAAACAAAGGCTCTCTGTCTAAACAATGAGTGAAACAGTTTGGAAACATCTTTTGCATCTACTAAGAATTTACACTTAGCTTTCTTTTTACCTGACCTCCAGCTGCAAGTCCCACTGCGAATGCTGTGAGTATCTTGTTTTAAGTAGCTCACAGTCACAATTAAAGGACAATGAAATGCAAGCTGTAGCCTTCCAAAGTTTTTCATTGGAAAAAACATAGAGGCAGGAGTCAGCTTAAGATCCTCAGTTGTAAAGTGGGGAACCCTAGAGCAGGGGTGTCAAACATAAGGCCCAGGGGCCAGATGTGGCCCATGGAGGCTCTTTGTCTGGCCCTTGGCCTCTCTCAGTAACACCATCAGCTACTCTCAACTGTGCTGTGCTACTGAAAGGGCAGCCTACATGATAATTGGGCTCTCATGCCTTGAAAGTATGATCAAGATTTGCATATTTTCTCTTCTGTTTGCAGCTAATGACTTTCTAGGTGAGAAAAGGTGCTTTTTTTTGTCATGACCTGCATAATGACATTACTTCTCACTTATTGACATCACTTCCAGCCTTCAACAGGTGTCATGAATGCTATACAGCCCTTTGTATGAAATGAATTTGACACCCATGCCCTAGAGCAGGGGTGTCCAAACATTTTGGCAGGAGGGCATCATCTCTCTGACACTGTGTCGGGGGGGGGGGGGCGGGGAGGGAAAGAATTAATGTACATTTAAAATTTGAATAAATTTACATAAATGAATTTATTAGAGATGGAACTTAAATGACTGAATATAAAAGGCCTTGCACAAATCAAGGCCAGCCTTTCCTTTGCTGCCACTGCTGCATCACAGACATGAAACAGCAAGTAGTGGAGGGAGCCCTCATCCCACAGTTCAGATGAGAGGTGGAACAGTTGTCCCCATGCTGAGAGCAGTTGTGTTGGGCCAGCACTGGTTCCAGCAAGTCTCCAGAGGGCCAGAGGCTCATTGGAGGGGGGGGGGCGCTCCCTGAGGTCCTGATTGGGAGCCCCTCCCCCAGGGCATCACCCTATTAATTTGCATAATCTCCACTGAAAGAGGTTTCATCAGTTCTTTAGGGACTGAGGATCATGGTATAATACCTGTTAAAATGATCCTGAACTTCAAACTCTATTAGAAATCTACCATGATGTTAAAACTCTACCATAGGAACATTACTGCCCAATGGAGGAGAAGTTCCTTTCTTTCACCTGCTAAAATATTATCCTCATGGCTATTTGTGGGGGAAGTTCCAGCTTAGGGAAGGCCCTACAACGAGTGTTGGTGTGGCCACCAGTCCAGTGTAGCAGATTAAGAAGAGTGACTGGGCAGCTCCTGCTAATGAACTGCAGTGGACCTCTGGCAATCAGCAGAGCCACTCCTGATTTGCCACCCACCCACACCCTTTCAAAAGACAGACTGGGTGGAGGAGAGGGAAAAACATGGGGGAAGGAGCTGTTGTAGGATATCAGCTCATCTTTACTTTCCAAGCCTTTTGCAAGGTAAGGAGCAGGAGATAAGTTGGAAAGGGATACAGTTTTCAGGGCATGCTTTGTGCCCAGGGGGAGGTGTCCAGCAACTTAAGTTCATCTCAGCTGCCAGAGAGATTTGTGCTGGTCTGCTGCATCTTTAAGATGAGTTACAAGCAGCCAAAGTCATGGCTGTGCAGAGGATTGCCACCATCTTCATTCCCCTTTCCCCCACCCAGCCCGTTTTGCTCCTTGGGAGTTCTATAGAGCAGGAGAGTCAGTAACAGCAGAGGGTCACTTTAAAAGCCTTTTCTGCCTTTTCTGCTGCATATACATAATGGATCAAATGCATACACCTGTAGGCTGGGCAGAAATGGGTTAACATCTGTGGCCCACTGGAGAAGTGCTGCTCATTCTATCATCTCTTGCCAGCTTATCTTGGTGACCATTTTCAAGACAAAGATATCAATCAGGCCTGTGCAGCTTTAAGAACCAGTCTCTGCCCTGAGATGACATTGTTTTCTTCAATTGTATGCAAACCACTTTGAGAGGTCTTGACCTGAAAGGCAACATTCAAATGAAGAACACCTTGTAGAATCCATCCAGCATTCTGCCTTCAGTGGTGCTTAGCCAGGTGACCCTGGAAAGTTCATAAGGCGGATTTGGTGGCTAAAGTTATCTCATGCAATGCTTGTCCCCAATGTCAGTTAATCAGTGGTAAAGCTTCAAATTCCCAGCTTGCTTTGATTTAATGTATATGGAGCAGTAGTGCCTGATTGCATACATTATCAGAAGATAGGTGATAGCAGTTGAGACACGTCTGCAAACTAAAAGGCAGCACCTGTCCTGCATTGAGAAGCAATATTCTATAGCTGAAATGATATTTTGGAGAAAATTGAAGTGCTTTGATTTTGGTAGACTTATTGCCTGATTAATATGAATTTATTTAAAATATTTTTAGGCCATCCTTCAGGAAATCTACCAGGGTGACAGGCAGCAAAAATGAAACAGTATATATCAGTGTTTCTCAAACTGTGGGACCCACTAGGTGGGTCGTGAGCCAATTTCAGGTGGGTCCCCATTCATTTCAATTTTTTTAATATATTAGACTTGATGCTATAATAATAATAATTAATAAACTTTATTTCTATCCCGTCCTTCTCCCTAAATGGACCCAGGGTGGCTTACAACATATTAAAAACAGATTAAAACATAATTTAACAAACAGATAAAAACATATTAAAAACACAGTAACAGAAACCATAAAACAGTAGTCAGATAAAAGTCAAAATAAAAAAGAGCATAAAACAGCAGTTCATAGAGGAATCAGACCTGTAAAAAAACAACTAAAAGATGTTAAAAAGGCCATGAAGTCAGAAGGCTTGTTTAAACAGCAGGGTCTCCAGGCCTTGCTGAAAAGTCTCAAGAGAGGGAGCCATTCTCAAGTCAAGGGGAAGGGAGTTCCATAACGTTGGTGCCACTCCTGAGAAGGCCCTGTTTCTTGCCGCCGCCCCACATACCTCCTTAGGCTGCGGCACTTGTAAAAAGGCCTTCTCTGATGACCTGAGAGGATGAGCCGGATTGTACAGGAGTAGGTGATCTCTAAGATACCCTGGCCCAGAGCAGTCATGGTATCTATCTGCTATCTACCTGCTATCATGGTATGTGACTGCATTTGGGGAAATGTTACAGACCTGTACTTTGAACAAGCTACTCTGTATATGCTTTTAATAATGACAGTCAATGGGGCTTACTCCTGGGTAAGTGTGGGTAGGATTGCAGCCTAGGATTGTTAAAAATTTTCCTGCTTAATGATGTCACTTCCAGTCATGACATCACTTCTGGTGGGTCCCAACAGTTTCTCATTCTAAAAGGTGGGTCCCTGTGCCAAAAGTGTGAGAACCACTGGCATGTATTATAACATCATGCAATAACATCAATAACATACAAAATTACAGAAAGAAAACAATATCAAGCTATTCCATTGGTAGTTACAATTTCATAAAACTACAGCAAAGATTAAAGTCAGTCTGAATTGCATTCTGGAATGCCTGGGAGCATAAAAAGTGCTTTTGCCTGGCACCTTTACGTCTGCTGTCATTCTGGTTTTTAAAAAATTAAATATATTTATGTCTCATCTTTCAAGAGTTATCTTTACCAAGTATTGTTTAGTTAACAATAAAATAACACTTTGATCTTCCAAAATGTTTGATGATTATTTGGTGAATTTAAAAAGGCAAACTCATCTAAAAGCACAGCTGATGATAGCTAATGGGCCATAGGAATCAAGTGGTGTCAGGGTAGCAGCATATACAAAAACACTCAAAGAAAGAAAGATGGCATTGAGTGGATTCAGAATCTGAACCCACTTCAGCAGCTCACCCTCCACTGCAGGATACTTTTAAGATGTAAGCAGCACTTTTACTGCATCAGCTACTTAAAAGCCCAATCCTATGCATGTCTACTCAGAAGTAAGTCCCATTATAGTAAATGGGGCTTACTCTCAGGCACATGTGGATAGGACTGCAGCCTAAGTGCTTCCTTGGAGGGGCAGCTTCTGGAGGGGGGGTTGATGTGGGAAATCTTGCAACTTGCTGAGTGTCACAGTCAAAGTGCTTCTTTGGGAACCTCTGGAAGGAATCCTGGGAAGCGTGGCTTGGACAGTGCAGTGCAGTAAAAGGTCTTTGGGACACCGGGAAGCTTGATCTCAGTTCGTCTGTGGGAAAACTGATTCCACCAGGTTCCTGATACGTTGTGCGGCTTTGGGGAAACTGATGGGAAAGGCAGGAAAGGAGCAGTGGCATAGCTAAGGGGGTGCAGGGAGTAGCAGTTGCATTGGACATCAAGCTTTAAGGGGGCAACAAGCTCAGCTTGACACTAGTGACCAAAATTGTGAAAATCTTGGTATATATGAATAATACCAACATGTTATATATCATTGGAAAGGTAATTTAATGCAGAATGCAATGAAACAAACTGCATTGGAATATTTGTATTCTATCAAAAGTTATGGCCAATTATAACAACTGCCTTATAGAACAAAAAGTGGATTTGCTTAACTCCAAACTGACCTATGAGACTGATTGTTCTGAGTGCCAATGAGATGTTATTATGATACTGCATAGAACCAATAACTTTTTATTTATTTACTCAATTAATTAAATTTGATTTTGTCATGGAGGGCGAGCTACAAAATCTTCTTTGACCCCAGGCAGCAGATGCCACTGACTGGGGAGAGGCAGCAGAGCAAGTGGGTGGTGAGCTGCTGGGGGGAGCAGGCGGGTTCCAATTTTTAGAAAGCCTGGGCATGACGTCAGTTCCGGTTGTGACATCACTTCTGGGGCACATTTTGAGCTTGGCACTGGGCTACAGGATCATTAGCTGTGTGTTGGCATCCTTCAGTCTCGGAAGACTATGGTATCACGCTCTGAATGGTGGTTCTGGAACAGAGTGTCCTCTCCAGTGCGTGAAGCCTGGGTAAAGTAGATATGGAGGATAGGCTGTTACCCATGCAGCAAATCCCCCCTCTCCTTGTCGCTGAAATGGTCCAATGGAAAGGCAGAGGCCAATACGGTTGGTTCCAGCGGCGTCGCAGGAGTTGCCAGAACGTGACTGTGTTCAGCCATGAACTGCCTCAGGGACTCCGGCTCCGGATTTTGCCTCGAGGTTGACTCCTGAAGCCTTTTCCATAACTGGATGTAGCCACAAGGCAGTGGAGGTTTGGGATCAGAGTTTTCCTTCTCTCAGATGAGCTGCCTTCCCAGGCTGACAAGTCCCATCTACCCGGTGGCTGTTTAGTCGCCTCTTACGACAAGTACAGCCAAACTGAGGGCCTATTCTTATCCCCAGCCCCCAGGGGACGGATCATTAGCTATGCCACTGCAAAGGAGTGTCCCTTTCACGCTGCTTCCTGCAGTGCTCTGGCACCCCATCCTATGCATGTCTACTCAGAAGTAAGTCCCATTAGAGTCCATGGGGCTTACTCCCAGGAAAGTGTGGATAGGATGTCAGCCTCAGAGCCTTACAGCACAATCCTATGCAGGTCTACTCAGAAGTAAATCCCATTATAGTCCATGGGAGCTTACTCCCAGGAAAGTGCGGCTAGGATTGCAGCCTCAGAGCCTAATCTATGCATGTCTGCTCAGAAGTAAGTCCCATTAGAGTCCATGGAGCTTACTCCCAGGAAGAAGGATTGGGGACGCGTGGGGCATCTGCTTTGCTCCTGCAGAGGCTGCCCAGGAGTTGCGAATTATCCTGTTTACAGGGGTTCCAGCAGGGCCAGGGCAGGGCAAGGAGAAGGTGAGAGCCTGGCTCTTGCGGAGAGAGAAGGGACCGCCCCTTCCCTGGGCCCCGCCCCCTCCGTGTCAGGTTCGGTGCGAGATGTTGCCTTCTGCCCCCCTGGAAAGGAACCAAAGGACTGAATGGAGTGTGCTGATGAACGGAGCAACAGTGAGTCTGGAGGGAGGGGCTGGGAGAAAAGTGCTGGCCGGGGAGCCTGAGAGTGGAGGGTCGTGCTGGGGGTGCCTCCCCTCCATTAGACTCTAATGATTAGAGTCTAATGGGGCTTACTCCCAGGAAAGTGCGGCTAGGCTTGCAGCCTCGGAGCCCAATCCTATGCATGTCTACTCAGAAGCAAGTCCCATTAGAGTCCATGGGGGCTTACTCCCAGGAAAGTGTGGATAGGATGTCAGCCACAGAGCCTTACAGCACAAGCCTATGCAGATCTACTCAGAAGTAAGTCCCATTGTAGTCAATGGGGCTTACTCCCAGGAAAGTGTGGAGAGTGTGCTGGGGGTGCCGCCCCCCCTTCCAGGCTTGTCATTTTGCAGGTAAGAAGAACGCCCATCACAATCATGCCCTGCACCCTCCCCCGGGGGCTTCGCTCATCCTTTGCACCCCTTCCCGGGGAAGCTGCGGGATCCGCTGGGCTGGTGGAACGTCTTGACCTGGGGAGTCTGATTGCCTGGACGGAGTTGCTCTTGTGCAGGCGCTGTGGCTGTAGCCGGTCGCTTGCATGCGGGATTTGCAGACTGCAGGGCATCCAGCGAGGAGCTGGGAGCTCCGGGCTCTGCCTGCCACCTTCCCTTCGCTTTCCTAGCCATGCAGGCTTCGCACCGGGTAATGGGTGCGTTGCAAGTGGCTGAGGCTTCCCCAGCAGCACCAGCCCCTCCCCTCCCCTCCCCTCTAAAGCCAGCAAACCAGTTGCAGTGGACCCAGGCAGGGCCGAAAGAGCCTGATCACGCCTTGGTCACTGCTAGCCTGCAGGTCACCTCGCTCTGCGCTCCTGGCTGGTAACTTGCAAGCCCCTCCGTGAGACAGGAAGAGGGCAGCGTGATGCAGGAGAGATGGTTACCGCCTGCTTCGCCACTTCTCTGCAGATATGATGCTTCTCTCTTGGAAAAGAGAGCCAGGGTGGTGGTGGAGTGGTTTGGGAGGTGGTCCCACACCTGAAAGATCCAGGTTCAAATCCCCCCTCAGCCTTGAGGCTTCCTGGGTGACCTTGGGCCAGTCACTTTCTCTCAGTCTCACCTACCTCACAGGGTTGTTGTGAGGAAAAGAGGAGATGAGCTGTTTGGAGGAAGGGTGGTATAAAAATGTGATAAATAATAAAAGGGGGAGGGTGGGGTATAGTTGGATGGAGGGGGAAGTTTAAAAACTGCTCCCCTGCAGAAATAGTGTTCAACCAGTAGTTAGCATGCATATGTAGCATTATTGCTGAACACAGGGCAGCTGGTGGGGAGGCGTGAGTTTGCAGAGTGCCTCTTTGGTGGGAAGTATTCAGTTTCAACACAATCTTGGGGGGGTGCACAGTGTTTGTGGGTTATGGGCGCCTCACATGGCCCTTTTCAAAGGACTCCAGTGGTGGGGAGGCACTGCCTCACCTGCCTTCCCACCCATCTAACATTCCTGCATTCGACAGTAGCCTGAGGCAATGCTGTATTGCATTGAAATGTAATGCTATGTATGCATGCTAACTTGCATGGAAATTGCAGCTCCTTCCATTTGGAAATACTTCACCAGGAACTGCAGGTGAATCTGAAGGTCCATTGAAGTACTGTATAAATAATCTGGCACATTCAAAGATCTCTTATTGTTCTGGGTCCAGCTAACTTCATGTCAGTATATTGAAAGCTGCTGATGCCTTAGATGAATATATCTTTGGGTAGCAAGGCCCTCCTTTTAGTTGTGTAGTCAGAACATGTTATCTTGCAGTACATCTTGTATTGTTTAAAAAGACACCTGTGCAATTTACCTGCCACCCAGTAATGCTTTTCACTTGATGGTGCCTGACAACATTTTCCTAATTGAACTTCTTAGACAAATGGTGGTTAGACTTGATCCATAAATCTTAATGATGTCAATGGGATTTTTCTAAAACAGTGACCAATTAGTTTTTGTTGCTGTTTAATAACGGGGGGGGGGGAGAAATCTGGATTGGGACCATGATGTGGTCCCAATCCCACTATGTGGGATTACACATGTACATAGGTGCTTGAGAGGGAAGCTGTCCTTGGCAGTCCTAAATCCATTTACTTGAAAAGAAGTCAATTTCAATAGGCTGGTAAGTGTGCTTAGATTGCAGTTTTGTAACCCAGTCCTTTGCATGTTTGCAAAGGAAGTAAGTCCCGCTCCATGCATTACACTGAAGCCTTACAGCCCAATCCTATCCACACTTTCCTGGTAGTACGACCCATTGTCTGTAATAGGACTTGGGTTGGGCTGTTAGTCTGTAAATATTTTCTAAAACAGTTCCAATAAGTCCCCTCCGTAATACAACAAAATTAAAAAGCCCAGTGACATGGTGACATTTGCAGACATCACTCTAGTCTGTCAGCCTTTTAATTTGCTAACTAAGCCCTTGCATCTTGGTAATGAAGTACTGAAAGTCAAGCTTTGTCTAGACCATGTTTTGTAGCCTGCCTAAATGAGTATGTAAAAAGTTTTCTGGAGAAGCCAGTATCTGGGTAAAGACCTGTTTTCATTCCACAGTAACCACCCACTTTCCTGACTGCCAATCAAAACTGCTGCTGTTTGTCAGACAGCCCCTCCTGCCATAATAAAAAGGAAAGATGTTGAAGCAGATTGAATGAGTTGCCATTTCAGCAGCAGAAGACTAAAACCAGCAACATGAAAAACCCCGTGCATGAAGTAGCATCCCTGCTACTGGAAAAGTTTCTCCTGCTTGCCAAACTTCTCAGTCTGGGCTCCAGTGCTGAGGAGGAAGAAAAGAAAAAACATGGCTTCTATTATGACATCTCCTACTTCAAGCCAGGTGACTTGCTGGAGGTGCCGCGCACCCTCTTCGTTCACTTTGGCATCTACCTGGGTAATAACCGGGTGGCCCACCTTATGCCAGATGTCTTGCCGGCTTTCACCAACGACCAGAAACAGATCCAGAAGGTGGTGACCAACAAGCGACTCATTTTGGGGGTCATTGCTAAAATGGCCAGAATCCGCGTGGACACGGTAGAAGACTTTGCCTATGGCGGCCCTATTTTGGTGAACCACATGGACAAGCTCTTCAAGGACAGCATCCTATGTGATGAGGAGGTGGTCTGCAGAGCAGAGAAGCTGGTGGGTGCCACAGAATACAGCTTGCTTTGGAACAACTGTGAACATTTTGTGACCTACTGCAGATATGGTTCTTTGGTCAGCTTCCAGACTGATAAGGTAAACTGCCACTACCAGCATCTAGCCAGTGTCAAAAGGGAACCTGATGTTTTTTCCTCTGTGAGCAATATGGTACTCTGAAAGAAGGAAGGACAAATGCACCATGCTGTGTTTCTACAGAACTCAACATTGTGCATTTATAATTCTGCAGACTTTTTGCTCTGACACTTCCTTCCCCTGTACAGAAACCCGGGGGGGGGGATACATTCACTTTTTGTCCTTTTTCCCCCTCTTGTGCCTTTAACCACTAGTAGCCAACTGTGCCCTGCCAAATACCATAATGCGTTCAATGTTACTCCTTAGATACAAGTCCAGGTTTCCCTTGCTTTCCCAACAAGACTGTTATCCAGACAGTTAATGAGCCTCTGTAGCCAGAATAAGCACAAACCTGTCCAACCACAGGACCATCCGGGAACTGGGCAGACCACATTGATGCTGCCAAGGGAGCACACTGATGCTGCTGTAATTCCTGCCTGAGAGGCGGGTTAGGCAGAGACATGCAATTTAACAAGAGCATTCTGTGTAGCAGAGAAACTCCCTTCACTCCTGCAAAAGTAAAGATAGTTATCCAAATCTGTTTCTGCTGCAGGGATACGTTAGATTATTCTCAGCTGAAGGTTTAGCTTGCCTGATAACCCCTTTAAATTTCAAGCAGTGTTTCTTGAGTCCTGTGAAAGTTGGCAAGTCATTGTTTTCACACTTAAGTCTTCTCTCTTCTTTTGATCAATGGCCTGGCATCCTGCAAGGTATCGTTAATTCTGAAGAGAGGTTTGGTCTCTGCCTCCCAATGACATTCTGGACTTGGTATTCACAGTATCCATCTATTCAGTGAAGATGGAGATGTAGGAAGTAAGTGTAGGACATACTGTGCTCTTTGCCCCTTTCCAGTGCAATAGTTATGACCTGAAAGGCTTATTCTACTTTCAGATTATTATTAATATTTGTGTAACAATGAATAAAGTGTACATTTATTCTTCTTCCCCCTTCTTCTTCCAGCCTGCTCTTTAGTGGGGAAAACTTTGATCTGTTTAGCTTTCTAAAAGAGGGAGGCAAAGTCACTGAAATGCTGGTAGGTAGTCCTCTGATGAAGCACACAGAGCCTGAGTCCAGCCCAGTTCTTGAAGCCATATATTTGCTTGGGGTGTATTTAATTTGTTGAACATAGTCCCATATAAAGCCTACTTTTCACACTTACAGAGGGAAGGAAATGGGCTCTTCTGTCAAAGAAAAGCTGGGAACAGGGAATGGCAATGGATTTGGCTGAGGTTGCCCACTGTGACTAGTATTAAACAGGCATGCTTTTGGGACTGGAAAAAAGCAAAGGAACATCTTTAGAAAGAAGGTAACCTTTGGGTATGTCATTGTTGGAGGAGTAGCAACCATCTTAATTTGGTGCCAATTTAAAGTGTTGCTGCTGAGTCTCTCTTTAAAAAAAAATCATATAAATGGAAGCAGGGCTGGGGGCCCTCAGAGCTGTGCTCATCTCTCCCCAGGATTCAAGTGAAATAAAGGTACAGTTGCTACATTGTGCAGGGGCTGAAGGCAGAAGTTGCCGCCACCTGGGCTTAGTTCAGAGGCACGCTTTACAAAGCAGAGTTTGATTGAGCCTGCAAAAGGAAATACATCAGATTTATTCAGGGACCAAGCAAATAACAGTCTTGCAGGGCAGGCAATGTTCCTGGCTAGTTCATTAAATGGAGCACAGATTAGCTTTCTGTGTTCAATGCAGGCAGGGAAGAGAACAAGGGCTATTCTCTGTCAGTTTCTTTCCCCCTCCCCTTCCTCCAAAATATTGAATCTCTGTGAAATGCCAATGAAGCTGTTTAGCTTTGCCAGGTTTCTGAGAGACAGTAAGAGATTTTAATTAGTGTTACTGTTTAGTACCTCTTGGAAAACAGACTTTTTGTAGGCTGTTTCAATAGTTCAATAAATAGCTTGGCTGGAGAAAACTTGCAACTTTTCAACCCTTAAGGCTCCTTTTTGATGTTTTTTTAAAAATCGGTATGTTTCCTTAAGAAGTAGGACACTTCGTTCTGAAGCCTTCATTTCATTTACTCTGAAACCCCAACACTATTCATATACTCTGAAATCCTAAGCTGGCTGCCATTGTGGCCTGGCACATGGGCCAATGACTGTATCCCTGTTTGGGTCCATTTCACTCCCTCTCCTCCCCTGTCCCATCCCAGAGCAATACCTCGGCAAATACAATAGGTGACAGATATTGCAGTTCTAAAGACATTTTGACTGGAGCGCATACAAATGTTAATTAGGAGGTAGTAGAATGTTTGTTAGAAGGGAAGGTGCATTTTAGATTCCCAGTCAGTGAAAATGGATTCTTACCTGCCCAAAATCTCTGAAGTGACATCATACAAAAAAACTGTTGGAATATAATTAAAACCACTTTTTAATTCTCATAATTCAAACCTATGCATGTTGACGTGAGTCAACTTATGGGACTTATGTCCCATTGTGTTCAGTGGGCTTACATAGAGGAAAAAATGTGCATTGGATTGCTACCTTAAAAGCTGCAGTCCCTCATGCACTTTCCTTGAAGTAAATTCGTTGCCTCTAATGTGGATTATTTTTGAGCAGACATGCATGGGATTGTGCTAAAAGTAACATGGTCTGCTTGAGGACTGGGGTGTTACAGATAAGACAGAACTATAGAATCAGCTGTCCTACTCAATTGTCCTACTCTTTTGTAGACTTTTGTAAAGAAGCAATATGCTTCTCTGTGCCTCAGAAAAGTCCAGGGTTCTTCAGACATAGAGCCTATGCTATGTGCCAATGTTATATGGTGGTTGGTGTTAGATGAGAACTAGGGAGACCTGGGTTCTAATTCTCATTCAGTCTTCAAGCTTGTTGAGCTGACCCTGGACCAGTCACTCTCAACCTAGCCTACCTTACAGGGTTGCTCTGAAGATAAAAGGGTAATTATGTATACTACCCTGAGCTTCTTGGGAAAGCGCAAGATACAGATCTGGAGAATAATTCATTGCAAGGGGTAATGAGATTAACTGTGCAGAGCTGGATTTAACAAAGTTACACTCTAGAAGTGAGTACTTCTGAACATGTGCAGAGTAAACTTTGCTCACCAGCTCACACACATCTGGAATTGGGCAAAGAGACTTCCCCCCTGTGCATAGATTTCTAAGGAGGTTAGAGTTCTGCCAAATTTTCAGGGCTATACAAATTGGTGTCTTATGGATGCCAAAAGTGCCTTGTACAGGTCAGATCAAGGGTCCATTAACCCTTGCTATCAAATTTGACTTGTGTGGGTTCTCTAGTCGGTGGAGAGGGGTGTTTCTGAGGTCTGAAATCTGGAATTGCCAGGGACTGCACTTGAGGCTTTCTGCAGGAAAAGCATGTGGTCTGCCACTGAGCTAAGGCCAAACAAAGAAGTGTACCTCAGGCTCCTTTACAACCTTGTGGAGAATTCTAGGACATGGTTCTCGGATTGTGTGGTGCTTGGAAAATTTAAAACACATTGAAATGGCTCTGTACTCCTTTTAGACATGGAATGCTACCTAATTTAATTTGGTTTTGGATAATGTACTATTTAATCTCATCCTATGCTTGTTCTCAGTTGGAAGCCGCATCTACTTTGAACTCTAAACGTTTCCATTCTGTCTTTTGCAGTTCTGTGAAATGGTGAAGACCATTATTCGGGACCAGAGGAGCGTTCTTGTTGCAGTGTTGCTGGGGCTGGCTTCTATTCTCTGCCTGGGACTGGCGCCCTCCACTACCCTCCCTACCATCATTATTCCATTCATGTTGTGGATGGCTGGTTAACGGTATTGCCAGAGCTTGGCACTGGCTGTAAATAAAATTGTATACTGTATTTATAAAAAGGTCGACCTTCTGCCCAGTATTGTATGCAGATGAAAATATGCCTGGGAATTTGAGAATGGGTTTCAGTACATCACTGTTCAGAATGCAGCAAGCAAGGAATAGCTTACTGTGTAAGCCAAATGTCTGGATTTTGTGAGAATCGTTCTCGAAAGCAACCGATACAATGGGTTTGCTGGGTTTGTTCTCAAAATAAAAGTCCATGGAGTAAAGCCTAGTGAAATCACTCGGACATGTTTCCAAGGAAGAGTGGGTAGGTTTAGAGTGAAGTGTAATGTGAGAAGAGGCACCCCTATGGGTGTAGACCAAAGAGAGCATTTGAGTCCTTAACCAGAAGTGAAGCAACAATGGGTGATGAAAATGAGTTCCTGGCTACTACTGTTCACTTTCAGCTATGTTCTGCTTGCAAGCTGCTGTTTCTCAGAGTGAGTCCAGATGTGGTTTTTATTGTTGCATGTTTTAACAACTCCTAGCTACTTTTTCAGATGTCTATAATGAGGGACGTTGAGTTCACCAAGTGCCTTTTTCCCTTTAGATTACACAGCTGCCTCTCACCATCTTGCCTGGTTTTAGGTGCCTGGAAAAGCCTGGGCTTCCTTAGAATAGTCCTTGCTATTAAATGTCCAATATAAATCACCCCAGGAGACTTCAGAAGTCTCCAGACTGAAGCCGTTTGGTTGGCACAAGTGGCTAGTGCACAAAACAAACAAGGAACATTCAGTGATGCAAGGAAGATGAAAGGAGGCTCACTTGGCCTTTAATCTTTTCCTCACAGTAGGATCAATCCAACATGGAAATAATAAAACTGGGTAATGACCATTAATAGCACTGCTAGTTGTCACAGGAGTGAAATATGTGTGTCATTGTGTCCATTAGGCAGGGTGGAGCAGCCTGTGCAAGGCAGCAGATTTCAGGATACCACTGAAGGATAGCATGTACAATGAAGTACAAGTCATTCATGTACTTTCACCACTGGGGTGCCAGCTGAAATTTCTGCCTTGGATAACATTCTGTCTTGGACCATCTCTATGTCTCTTGGGTTAGGAAGAGTCTGTATGTTCCAATACCCACTAAATTTTTAAAAGTCATATTGATGAATTTCCACACTACCTTTTGGTCTTGTCTGTGTATGCCATCATTGATTATGTGCATGCCACATGGTTTGTGTTTTTGTAATGACAAAAAGACTTGTGTGTTCAGTCAATGATGTATTGCAGAATGTTTTCAAGCTCTGATAAAATAATGAAATTATATATATTTATATATGTGTATTTGGTGATTTTTGTTTGTTTTAAAACTTCTATTCTAGTTAGGGAAAAATGCACTGATGTGCTTCATGTAGTTCCTATCGTCCTCTCCTCAATAGGTGCTTGGAACTGCCCAAATTATAAATCTTTGCTGATGTTCAAAGAAACAGAATGGCAACAAATTGGTTTTTAAATGTGTCCTTGCGCAATACTTCTTTTTTTTTTTAAGAGAAGAGAGGATGTGGAAAAACCAGGCCTCTGATGACCTTATACATCCTGTTTCTTCCGAAACGCACTTTATGCTAACAGTACATCAGCCACTCTATGCCTGAATTTCAAGAATACCTTTCTGGAGGGCTAGCTACTGGTATGGATGTGGACTTTTATGGTTGGAGCTGATGACAACCACACCTTGGACCCCCTTGCATATAAAGTGTTTCCCAGGCAAGGGTGGCCCAAAGTGAGTTGCTGCATGAACCCACCCCAAATTCAACCAGCCTCATGACTGGGCTGGCCCCGGAGTTTAGTCATAGAAGCAGCCCAGAGTTTTCTAGTTTGTGATTTCAGCATACTGTGTAAATTGTACCTTGCATCTAGAGTACTTCCACAGAGACACTTGTTCTGTGGAAGGGATAATATACTTTCTGTCGCTGCTCAACTGTCTTCCAGTGCAGACTGTCCAAGTGTGGTTGTGTTATGGCCATGATCCAATCAGCTGGGAGATCTGTGAACAAGACTGGAGTGTTTCTAAGGGCAGGGAACTGCTAAAAACAAAATTGTTTGAAGGAGTTTAGGGTAAGTAGGATCTGACACCTGTGCCCTTCTAGGCTATGGCACATGCCTCTTTTAGGCTTGAGTAGGGCATCCAGAGAAGAGCCCTGTGTTTTTGCTGATTGTTGTCATTGTAGTGATGGCCACAGACTTAGAGGGCTTAAAAAGATGAGATGCATTCAGAAAAGAGAGGTCTCAACAACTACTAGCCATTTTGGCTCCATGTTTGCAGGTAATATGTTGCTCTATCAGTTGCCAGGGGGCAAGAGTGGGGGAGGATTATTATCTACATGTCCTGCTTGGCAATTTTCCAAAGGTGTTCTGGCTGGCCACTCTGGGGAACAGGTTGCTAGATAGAGAGATTTTGAATTGATCAAGCAGGGCTCTTCTCTTGTTCTCATGTTGCAGCTCTGCCAGTTCTGCAGGGTCCAGACAATGTTTATGTGAGGCCCTCCAACCACACCATTTATTGTTTTCGAGATGCAAACTCTGAAGTCTTTACGCTGTGTTCAGCTGCCTTGCAGGAAAATTTGTCTGATTCAGCAGACTTGACACCCCCACATCAGCTCGACTGTTAAAGCATGAACACAGCTACTGTGTCCCAAAAGCCCTGTGCTAGTTGGTACCTCTTACGCATGATGCGCTCTCCTTTCTCCCCTTCTGCTTTAGCATTACAGCAGCAAACCAGCTGCAGGAGAAGCAGGACTTTGGACAAACTGAAAGTGGCAGACATGCTCTGAAGTAGAGACAAAGCTTTTTTCCCCAGTGAAACAAGACTTTTGATTCAGAAGTGTTTGTGAAATGAACAGAAGTTACTGACGGGAGCATGGGGTACAGACAATTGCAGTGAGGACAGAGGCAGGGAGCCAGGCTGCAGTCCTGAGAATAAAGGGGAGACAGCCCCCCTTCTCCACCAGACTATAGCCCTGTCATCTTCCAGATAAGATAAATGGCCTCCATCTATCACCCTTGTCAGCCCTTGGAGAAGCTCTTGGGGATCTGTTTGGCTCCTGAAACACATTAGCCTCCAACTGGGGGACATTGTTGACCTGACAGAGGTGTTCTTTTGTGGGATGAGTTGCTAGGATTTAGCATTTGCATAATAGTTCAGCATCTTCACAAAACTCAGCCCTGCTTCCTTCTCTTTCCCAGATTAAGGAATCCAGAGGCACTATTTGGGATCAGTAGGCAAATGGGAAGCCAAGCTGAAATCAAAACAAGCTGCTAAAGGGAACCAGTACAGCACTCCAGCCCCTATGATTTTCTCTTTATTATATAGCAAAGCAACTATATTCATGCTTTAACTTCATTGTGAATGAATGAGAAGGCCTGTGGGGGGGGGGCAAACAGTGATTTGCCACATGATGTTAAATCACACTGCATTTTCATTCTGCTAGTGAAGCAAAGAAATTCTTATCTGCTATTACTTATTCTCATATCTTTCCTACTTTCCTGATTAATAATAATACAGCTAGACTAACTTTCTCTGGGCACTTCCAGAAAGTGTTTGCTCTGGGATGGTTACATTTGGTTCCACACACTTTACAGAGAGGTTACACCACTTCATCATTCCTCTGTTGTTCACCTGTATTTTCTCTGCAGTTAAATACTAACATTCATTCACACACACACAAAACACCTTTTTTGAGTGGTGCAGCAGCACAATGGCTATATTTGTGTGGGGGGACTGCTGTTTGCAGTGCTGTGCTGTTTTGCTGAGAGGTGCATGCATATGTGGCCTCAGGGATTGGCCAGGTTGGGCACTGGCTAAGGGTTCATGCCCATGGAGAGATCACCGGGCTGGGCCAAACCCTGAATGCTCAATTGCGGTGCTAGTGTGCAATGTATCATCAGGGAGAAGATGGACTTTGCTGCATGGTTCCCATCCACCTCATGTCAGACCTAGGTACCTGCCTGGACATAACAGATCATGACAGAAATAGGAGGGGTAAAAATGGGAGGGTCAATTTACTGTGTCTGGAAAGCACAGTATAGCTTCTGCAATGAAGAACAAATGCTGCAGTTCTGCTGTGTTTGCAAATGGAAAAGAAGCGAGTGGCTGGCTGGCACTACAGGAGTTCATTGGGATGTGCCTTCGAATGCTGAATCACAGTCCATTTGCTGGTGTAAGACAGAGGATGCCCTCCTGCTGTGTGGGGCAGCTTCTCATGAGAGAAGTGCAGCAAAGGCAAGAAAGAGGCCAGCACAAGCTTCTTTTAAGACATACATATTTTGCAGGGGAGGCTTCCAAATGGTGTCCCACCTAGGGGGCTGCTTAAGCTTAGTTTAGGTTTGACAGGACTTCGGTAATGAATCGCCATTCATTTGGATCCCAGTCCCAGCTTCTGGGTCAGCATCTTCTGACTTGTTTACTGACACTGAAGCCAAGCAAAATAGCAACCTCTGTTCCACTGGCTGCACAGCAAATGAGTGTTTCATTTCAAAGGTGCAAACAACTGCTTTTACCAGAGCAGACAAAGCCAATCCATAGGTTGCCAAAGGTCAGATGAATGGGAGGGGGAAAGTAGTTTATTTTTTCTCCATTCATGGGAGACAAGGTTTTATTAACTGATTAGTTCTTAGCTATATTTGTACCTGGGGTGGGTTTAGCCAATTTTATTGACTTCCAGAGCATTCCTAAACATGTATGTTCAGAAATAAGTCCTGCTAAATTCAGTGTGATTTAGGGCCCAATCCTATCCAACTTTTCTGTGCCAATGCAGCCACAATGAAGGCCCAAGATATGGGAACAAAGATTCCCTTGAGGGCCTCTGTGACTGCCCCCACATCTTAGGATGCAGCGCATGCCCTATTGGCACGGCTGCATCTGTGCTAGTAAGTTGCATAGGACTGGGCCATGAATTCTCTAGAAAGCATGTTTAGGATTGCAGCTTGAGGAAGGTCTGCCTGGTGAGATGAAAAGGTGATCATTATAATATTTAAAGGAAGGAGCAGCTTCAGCAAAGTGAACCCAGTTTATTTGTTGCTTAGCAGATTCTTGGGTTGATCTACAAGCTGAGACAGCCTCATTATCCCCCACTTGTAAGACTAATAAAAGGTACAGGTAATCTCCTTAATACTCCGAAAAGATTGATAACGTGGTCTACCATGAATAAGGTAAAGTGATGACCTACTTCTGATGACAGGTATACATGCGAGATGAGCGTCTTATCTGTGAAACTTGAAAGACACAAACCCAAATATGGGTCTATTTGGCATCAGAACTTTCAGCATTTTATCCTGGTGTTTTTTATGCCTTAAAATAATTTGATAACTTAAAAAAAAAAGCTCAAAAAAAATTCAAATTTGCAACTGAGTAACACCATTAGGCAGATGTAAACGCAAAACAGATGATAAGGCAAGTGATTTAAGTTTCTGAATTATTTCATTTCTCGTAGTAATGTCCAGAGCCTAAACAAACAATGTGTTTTAGATGTTTGGCATCCACGTTCCCTAAATCACTAGATATAGAGTATTCTCTGGTTTGTACAGTGGGTGTTGTGCAGTTGGAAGCCTGCAGTTCCTGAGACTCCAGATATCAAAGGAAGGGAAAAAACTGAACTAGAAACAAAGGAAATATGGAACTAGCAACCC
This sequence comes from Tiliqua scincoides, assembly GCF_035046505.1. NCBI lineage: Eukaryota > Metazoa > Chordata > Lepidosauria > Squamata > Scincidae > Tiliqua > Tiliqua scincoides. Next base: position 46,082,958 of record NC_089826.1, read on the forward strand.
AACTTTCCTGGGAATAAGCCCCATTGACTCTAATGGGACTGACTTCTGAGTAGACATGCATAGGATTGGGCTCTAGATCCTCTAGCTATGTTTCTATAAACAGTAATGCAAGAGTTCTGATACCTACTTACTAGATAGCCTCTGGTAGTTCCCTATGCCAGTGGTTCCCAAACTTTAGGTCTGTGGCCCACCAATGAATTCCGACCCAATTTTTGGTGGGCCACGAAACTGACAATTAGACTAGAACATGACTAGACCAGACAATTAGATTAGACTATGTGCATCGTTTAAATAATCTGCTACTTTGGGGAGCACTATGGCCAAATAACCTTTATAGCCACAGAGTCTTGAGTGGTTGATATAGCATTTTGTTGTTTCTTAGGGTGAGTCCCAATGCTAAAAAGTTTGGGAACCACTGCCCTATGCAGTACTTTGTTGAAAAATACAAGGAGAATCAAACACACACATTCTTGTGCAATACTAGAGTTGGGAAACTAATCAATATTAGTATTCTGCAGAGTGACTGTGCACATAAAATATTTGACAAATATAGGCTACATACAAGGCATATACAAGGAGGAACTGTAGCTCAGTAGTACAGCACATGTTTTGCCTGCAGAAGGTCCCATGTTCAATCCCTGGCATCCTCAAGGGCAGAAAAAGAATCCTATCTGGAAGGCTTCTGCCAGTCAGTGCTGAGCTAGATGATCCAATGGTGTGCCTTAGTATCAGGCAGCTTCCTATAAACATATAACCAGGGTTGTGTATCTTTTACTCAAAGTGGAATCGATACATAAGCTAGCATGTGCAAAATAATTACTCATAATACAATCAACGCACATTATATTTTACAGAATACTATAAACAAAAAAGCTTAGTATTCTTACAGTTTAACTTTTGACATGCAAGAGACGGCAGAGGGAGAAGGGGAAATGAAAACAAACATAAACAGGGCAACAAAGAATGCATGGGAACAAACACAGCTCCGCATATTAAAGCGTCATTTAGAATGGGCATGAAGACCCAAATGTTTTAAGATATGCTTTTTGAATTTGGTTCTGAGGGAGGAGAAGGCAGTGGCAGCACAGAAGCATCTGGGAGGAAATTTCAGACCTACAGGCAGCAAAAATTAAAAACTCAATAGGGCACAAATGACCTATACTCCTTCTGGAAGCTGTTTCTAAAATACAGAGAGTGACCCCTGCATGACCAATCATGAGAAAGTTCCCTATCTAGACAACTATTTAAGGCACAGGAATTCTTCTACTGCATCTGGTCCCTAATGACATTGAAAACAAACAAACTTGAATTTAGCAGGGCACTGAATATCATATAGCATCTCATATTAGATACATAATATCTTGTGAAGGAAGGTGTGTGGGACAGTATTTTTTCACAAATTGGTTATTCTTGCCCTCAGAAACAGTTGGAGGCCTGCAGTTCATTTCACTTGGGAATAGCACAGTATTTCTCAACCTTTGTCCTCCACTGTACCGCTTCACATGGTCCACTTATTTGAAGTACCACCGGAAGTAACTGGCAATGACATAATTGCCAGTTACTTCTGGGTTGGGAGACCACATGCAACATAACAAACACCAGTAAGAGACTCAGGGTGGATGGGAGGGCTTTTTTGTGCATGAAAAAGCATGCTTTGGAGCTTCCTACCGCTGTTTATAGTGTTGCATTCCTGTTCTCGTTGCCTGGCAGCAGGTGTCCAGGAGTCCTGTGAGTACCATCAGATACCACCTCAAATACTACTGGTGGTACCTGTACCACTGGTTGAGAAACACTGGAATAGCATATTGCCAAATTGATTTCTGTGCTAATATACTTCCACTCCAGAGTCGCCTTGGCATATAATAGAGGGACATAGCTCAAGCGTCTCTATAAGGTTGAAGAGGATAAGTTTCATAGGTGATTATGTTGATCACCAACTCATACCAAGGGAACTAAGTGCCAGTGATCTCTGCAGAGAAATCTAGACTTGGGCAATCATATCATTTTTTACTACATACTGCCACCTACCGGTTAACCAGGAACCAACTATTTTGCAGTTTTGTGGTATCTCCAAATCTCAGACTGCATTCAGTTATGAGCAGTACACGAATCAGATTTAAAACAAAAACAGTGTTTCCAAATTTTGGGCATTTTGGAAGAGAAAATATTTCCAATTTTTTATTTTAAAATATTTTACAAAATAGTACTAGAAAATCCTCATAAGCATGTAGGTGAAAAGCATTTAAGTCACTGTTTCCTAAATTGTGGGTCAGGACCTACCTGTATGTTGCAAGCTGAGTTTTGGTGGGTCGTGAAAAGTTTTTGAAATATTAAAAAAATTTTTTGCCAGCACATTTCCCTGATTTGCAGAATAAAACTGTTAGCTGCTAACCTGTAGTATGAGGTAATTTACAAGCTCCCAAATTAAAATGTCACATTTTCTGATTTTCTCTAGTGACTAGCATGTCATAGATCATGTGTGAACCCAGTTTCAGTCTTTTCTCTGGTCTGGAAGTTCCACACTGTACAACTGGGTCTCCAGTTCACCCTTCTGGGTACTCTGGAACGACTGTAAATGTTTAGGGCAGAGGTGGGCAGGAGGGCCACATCATCTCTCTGACACTGTGTCAGGGGCTGGGGAAAAAAAATTAATTTACATTTAAAATTTGAATAAATTTACACAAATTTACATTAATGAATAGATTAGAGACAGAACTTATCTGAATGAATTTTACTGAACTTATTTATAATACACATGAGAACCATAATACAGGCATGTAGAACCACATGAGAACTATGAACTGTTTGCCACACACCTCTTGCACAGTGCAAATATACAGACCAAACCAGAAACACATGGAGACATAAGTTGTTCAGAGGCAATGGGAGGAGTTTTTAAAATAATGCCCAGGGAAAAGCAGAACACACATGGAGACTATAAAAGGATTTGCTCTAACTTGGCCCACAGCTCACATCTGGTTGTTGCAAGCCAGCGCAGGCTCCAACTGTCTTTGACAAACCAGAGGTTCATTGGAGACTGAGGATTTCCTGTGAGCCAGATTAGGGGGCCCTGAGGGCCACAAATGGCTTCCAATCTGGGGTTTGGCCACCCCTGGTTTAAGGGAATAGTCTTTGAACTTCATTTCTAGGGAGAGTCTAGCAAATGTTTACACACACACACACACAAAATACATAAGGTCTCTACCAACCTCGGGAGCACAGGAGGTTATTATTATTAATTATTATTAATTAATAATTTATTTATTTTTATAAATAAATAAAAATATTTAGTTCTATATCTTTTTTTGTCTAGTGGGTTGCGATAGATTGTCATTTTTAAAAGTTTGGGAAGCACTGATGTAAGCTTTTTCTCCAAATTTGAAGAGCCTCCTCCAGTTACAGTTCATTTCATATGATCTTCTAGTTTCATACTAAATGAAACTCAAAAATCTCATGAAATTTTATAGAAATCCTTTGAAGAGCCGCCATATTTTATAATGAATGCCATATTTTAGAAAGAGTGTGGTCATTAACATATTGGGCAGCCAAACGCTAGGCTGTTCAAATCCTTGCTGAGCCAAAGCTTGCTGAATAGTTTTTGAGAAGTCATTATTAGCCTAAACTACTTGAAAAATAGTTGTGAAGATAAAAGAGATGCCATATATGGTCTTTGGAAGACAGTCAGGATAAAAATGTAATTGATAAATAATGTAGAGGTATGTGTGAAAGATCTAGAATTTCTCAGTTAGAGATGAACTTTTACACTTTGAAGTGTTATCTTCCCACGTTGTCTTAGGGTTGCCATAAGTTGCCTTTCTCCAACTACATAGCTTAAAGAGTTGTGCATACTATAATGTTTGAATTTCCATTTTGGCACACATTTGGGCATCATTTCAAAATCAGCAACCAGCAACCCTGAATGTCGCTGTGATCACAGAGAACTGGGATGTGGGGGGCGGGAGATCCTCAAGTTATTATTAAATTGCTTTTCCTCCAATTTTGCATTCATTTTGTAATGTACTATTTTCTAGAAGAGGTGAAAAGCATGTTTATAGAATCATAGAATTGGAAGGATCCACAAGGTCCTATAGTCCAGCCCTCTACCTATAACAGGAAATCCTCCTAGAGCATCTCTAGCAGGCAGATTTCCTGCTACAGGAAATACAGTAATATATAATAATGTTATAATAAGCCCATATTGGTAACTGTAGTGTCTTTTTTCAATTGCCTCTAGTCATGATAGCTACACTGAACCCCTGGGTTCAGTGGCAATATGCCTTGGAATACCAATGGCAGGAAGTCAGATATGCCTTTCTCTCCTGCTGGTGGGCTTTCCAGAGGTAGATGGTGGGTTACTGTGGGAAAACAGATGCTGCACTAGATGTGTCTTTGGTCTGATTCAGCAGGGCTTTAATTATGTTCTAACCAAATGTGGCTCATGAATGAGGCTGAGGTGCTGGCCTCAAGCAGAAAATTGCCCATCCACACACTTGCCACCATTGCTCTTCCTCCTCCTGCTTTCTGGATTGGAAAAAGGGATGTTGGGCAACAGAGGAAGTGTAGAGCATCTATAATTCCTCTTCCAATGTGTAAGGCGTCCGAGCACCCATAACCCACAGTCAAAGCGTGGTAGCAAATGAACCCAGAAGGTTTACCCCATGGAGGAGGGCTGTATGTGTGTGTGCGTGTCAGGGACATGCAGCGAATGGGGAGGCGGGCGAGGCACAGCCTCTCCAAACGGAGTCCTTTGAAAAGCGCCACTGCTGTGTGAGGCACCCAAGCACTCACAACCCACGTGCAAGGTGTGGTAGTAAATGAACCCAGAAGGTTCATCCCATGAAGGAGGGGTGTGTATTTGTGCTTCAGAGATGTGTGGCGACTCTTTCTCTCGATACCGAGCTAAACAAACGCATCGGTAAAGCAGCTACCACGTTTTCCAGACTCACAAAGAGAGTCTGGTCCAACAAGAAGCTGACAGAACATACCAAGATCCAGGTCTACAGAGCTTGCATCCTGAGTACACTTCTGTACTGCAGCGAATCATGGACTCTTCGCTCACAACAGGAGAGGAAACTGAACGCTTTCCACATGCGCTGCCTCCGACGCATCCTCGGCATCACCTGGCAGGACAAAGTTCCAAACAACACAGTCCTGGAACGAGCTGGAATCCCTAGCATGTATGCACTGCTGAAACAGAGATGCCTGCGTTGGCTCGGTCATGTCGTGAGAATGGATGATGGCCGGATCCCAAAGGATCTCCTCTATGGAGAACTCGTGCAAGGAAAGCGCCCTACAGGTAGACCACAGCTGCGATACAAGGACATCTGCAAGAGGGATCTGAAGGCCTTAAGGAGTGGACCTCAACAGATGGGAAACCCTGGCCTCTGAGCGGCCCGCTTGGAGGCAGGCTGTGCAGCATGGCCTTTCCCAGTTTGAAGAGACACTTGGCCAACAGACTGAGGCAAAGAGGCAAAGAAGGAAGGCCCATAGCCAGGGAGACAGACCAGGGACAGACTGCACTTGCTCCCGGTGTGGAAGGGACTGTCACTCCCGAATTGGCCTTTTCAGCCACACTAGACACTGTTCCAGAACCACCTTTCAGAGCGCGATATCATAGTCTTTCGAGACTGACGGTTTCCAACAGCAGCTAGGTGAGTTGAGGCAGGGCCTCCCCACTGGAGCCCAAGCACCCATAACCCACGTGTGAAGCGTGATGGTAAATGAAACCAGAAGGTTTATTCCACAGAGGAGGGTGTGCGTGCTTGTGCGCGTGAGTGAGGGACATGTGGTGGGAGGGGAGGTAGGTGGCCTCGCCACCAGAGTCCTTCGAAAGGCGTCGCTGCTGTGGGAAGCACCCAAGCACCCACATGTGCTCTGGTGGGCCTTGAAGCCTTCACAGCTTTACTGGAGCCTGAGCCTTCGTGGACCCCACAAAGGCGCAGGCTGGTCTCTCACACCTCGGCCCCTGAAGAGCTGGGCGACACGTGGCTCTGTGACGTCGCCGCCCAACTGCCCCATCCGGGCAGCTACATAGACGCTCGCTTCCCATTGGCTACCGCTCTCAGAAACGGTTCCTGACCGTTGGGGCGCGACGTTCCCACCCGCCCGTCCCCCCTCAACCGCCACGAACCTCCAACTCCCCCCTCCCCCCGCGTGGGGAGGAATTGGTGGGTGGGCCGTTGAGCGAGAGATCCTCGGCCTCGCGCGCGGTGGTCCTACCCGCCCGCCCCCGGAGGTTCCCATTGGCTGAGGGAGCCCGTCAATCTTGGAAATGGGCCAAGCGGGCGCCGGCGCAGGCTCGGAAGAGCCGTCCTCGGCAGAGCGAGGTTGAGAGGCGCGTGCTGCGCACTGGTGAGAGGGTGGCTTCGTCCTTCGCACCGTTCACTCAGCCGCGGACGGTAGGCTGGCGCAGGACCGCCCCCCCCCCCGGTAGACGGCCAGTGTACCGATACTGGGAGCGATATCGATGTTCTGGAGACAGCTAGTTCCTATTAACCGATAATCAGTATGAATCCCCCCCCCCGTTTTGCTACTGGGGCGCTATTAGGCTGCCATCCTAGCCACTCTTACCTGGGAGTAAGTCCCATTGGCTGCAGTGGGGCTTACTTCTGAGTAGACAGGCATAGGATGGGGTGGTGAGGCTGCCATCCTATCCGCACTTACCTAGGAGTGAATCCCATTGGCTATAATGGGGCTTACTTCTGAGTAAGTTATAGGATGGAATGGTGAGGCTGCCATTGTATCCACACTTAGCTAGGAGTAAGCCCCATTGATTGTAATGGGGCTTTCTTCTCAGTAGACAGGCATAGGATGGGGATTTTCAGTTGCCTGCCACCAGCCCCCCTCCCTCTCTCCCCACACAGCAGGTCCTTGTCCTTCTGGTTCAGCTGACCATGGAGAGCCCAATCCTATGCAAGTCTATTTAGGAGTAAGCCCCTTCATAGTCAGTGGGGCTAACGTGGATGGGATTGCAGCCTGAAAACAGTGGAGCGTTTGATGGCCCCAGAAAAGGGGATTGAGGCTGCAACCCTAGGCACACTTACTTGGGAGTAAGTCCCATTGAACTTGGGGAGGCTTACTTCTGAGTAGACATGCATAGGTTTGCATGGTCAGTCTTCAGAGTCCTAGCCACACTTACCTGGGAGTAGACCCCATTGACTATAATGGGACTTACTAATGAGTAAGCTTGCATAGGACTGGGCTATGAGGGACCTGGCCTTGAAAGCAGTGTCCAAAATGAAAGGGTGTTTCCCAAAATGAAAGGGATCCCACATGCCAGGTTGCTTTTTTGCTGCTCAAAGCAACGTGGCATTCAAGTGGTTTTTAGGGAATTACCTCATAAAATGATTTTTTGGAGCCCAACTGAGGGGGGGGGGGAGGAAGGAAGGGCCCAGTAGCTTTGAGAAGGGTGCCTAAGACTCTGCGTGTCTACTTGGAAGTAAGCCCCATTAAATTCAGTAAGACTTACTCCCAGGAAATGGTGCATAGGTTTGCAGCCTTATTGAGTTCAATGGTGCTTGATTATGGTTCACTTTCTTTGGGTACAAGCCTCTACCTTCTCTGGTAGTAAAATATTCTGGAAGTGTACAAATACTACTACTACTACTACTACTACTACTACTACTACTAAAATGAAGTTTTGTTTTCATTTGCATCCTGAGGTAAAATAAGAATTTTAGTTTTGGTGTGACTTGTACAGTCAATCAGGTGAAGCTATAGTTTAATTAATCCATGGGCTGGATTTTTACATATATTTTTGTAGGTTCATTTTACCACCTGTTAATAGGGCTCTGTGTATGTGAGATAGACCTGCACACAGATAAATAACTGCTGTCTTACACTTCCTAGGGATAATTTACTTGAGGAAAAGTTAATTATAACCTTGGGACTTCCCAGTCTGCCTGATAATGTATTGGTATCCTTTCACTCTTGTATTGTTTCTCTTATAAAACTTGTTACTGTTTTAGAAATCGAAAATTTTTGTTGAAAAATATAGCACAGGAAAATTATGCCCCCCAAATCACTGATAAAAGACCTAAGTTCCTGAGTCTTGACAGTGCTTCTATTCTTCTGCCTTACTGTGAGAATTATGCACTTATACCAACAAAATATCTGACGTTGTGATAGGTGGTGCATGTACATGAGGAAGACATGCTTGCATATTTTGATGATTACTGGGGAATTCCACTTTGTTTCACCCTCTGAATTCCTATCAGTGGGTGCCAGGTCACCTGTGTGGGTGGTACAGTAAAGCGAATGCCCCCAAAGGTAGCATTTTTCTTTCTTGATGGGAGTGAAGACTAAGGCTGCAATTCTATCCATACTTTTGTGGGAGTAAGTCCCACTGACTATAAGGGGACTGACTCCTAAGTAGACATGCATAGGATCGAGCTCTCAACCTGCTCCTGTAGATCCTATGCCTAGTCCAAGGGGCAGACTTGACTGTGCTTCTTGGTCACACTTGACCAAGAAGTGTGGAAACTATATGCAAAGATTCACAAAACATTTGGTGGTTTTGGAAAACATTGTTCCCGATTAAAAGTGTTAAGGATCAAGGTAGATATGACAGTGAAAGCCATGTTTACTCATGAGTTTATTCATGTCCATTTATGTATGTCATATATATAGTGGTGTTTGTCAGTTTTAACAACAAAAAGAGCTCATGGGTGAGGGGAACCAGACCCTCCTTTTGCTTCATTGTTCTAAGCCAGTGGTTGTCAAACTTTGAGGGAGCTTTACTCCCTCAGTAAGGCTTTGCAGGGGAGGAGTAAGGACAGGGAAGTGTCTCTAAGGGAGGCGAGGGGGGTGTTTGCACTTATATTTATGAAAATATAAATATATAAATATTTATGTTATGGCTGCAGGAGGTGTGGGGAGCCCAGCACAACCCTCCACAGGACTCCCTGAGGCTTCGAATCTTGAAATGGAGCAATCGCAAAGCGCTTCTTGTTTTTAAGAGTTGCACTGCAATCACTTCATTTGAACATTCCAAGCCTCTGGGAGCCTTGCAGAGGACTGCACTGTTCTCCCCGCACCTCCAGCAGCCCTAACTACATAAATATAAGTACAAGCACCCCCCCCCCCCGTTTGTTCCCCTTAGGGATATGATCCTGGGATTGATTCCCTGCCCCTTCTCTTCCCCTGCCTCTTAAAGGGACAGGGGAAGTGTTACATGAACTGGTGGGTCGTGACCCACCAGTTGAGAACCATTGTTCTAAGCACTTTCTTTCTAGCTGACCTCTCTTCTGGTAGAAAAGTGCTAGGGGAAAAAAGTGCCTGGGGGGAGACAGAGTGAGAGGAGGTAGGTAGGATGAGAAGAGAGTTCAGCTTACCTCCTCTGCATGCATATTTTTATGTAAGAATATTTTTCTCCTAAGTCTATCTCCTTTAAATGGCAGACATGGATAAATAAAATTGTGACTTGTTGTCATGCCTTGTTTGACCCTAAGGAAGCCCATAGACTTGCAGATTTAGAAGAAAGTTACAAGGTTAGCTACTGTTCCTAGCTCTGTGCAGTTGAGCTGAATATACTTTTAGTAAACTCTACATTAGTTTATTTTTGTTTTGTTTTGTTCTTATGGGTATCACTGATATTTTCTTTTTTTCAGGTTCATTTGATTGGATGACTAAGGCAGAGCAGAATTCCTTTGTGCATCATCTGTATTGAGGCTTTTGTTTGAAAAACTTGTTTTGATTTGTATTTGAATGCATTCTGAAAGCTACACAAGGAAGGCTTAATAAGTTGCAGAAAAGTAGAATTTTGTGTGGTAAGTTGCAGTTTGGTTGCTTTTAAGTTTCGGTTGACAATGCAAAATTATTTCTTTTCTGAATATTGTCAGAAGAAAATATTCTTTCAGAATAAGATTATAATATTTAAAATTATTTCTTCTCCTGGTATTCTGACCCCTTTTCAATGCGTGAGTTCCAGAATACAAATTGTCTTGAAAAACTGGTGAAATATTAATAGCTTTGAAGTAATTTATCATGCTTTTTGGTCTGAAATGTTGTATACGTGGATACAATATTAAAACTGTTGCAGCCTAATGAAGTTTCTGAATCTGATATATTTTCTTTACAATTTTGTAAATATATGGTTTTCATAACAAGATTTTACATAAAGAAAAGAAAATATTTTACTCTTTAAGGAATTCTGTGAACATCTTGCCAGTTTCCTGAAGACGCTACAGCTATGAATGAAGAACATACTGATTTAACAAATGGGTGCACCAAAGTTCGAACTGGTACGCAGAATGAGGCTGCTTTATTGGCTCTTATGGAAAAGACGGGCTATAACATGGTTCAAGAAAATGGACAACGAAAATTTGGTGGACCTCCACCAGGTAAGAATGTAGACTATAAACTGTCTTCTGCTTGTTTTGAGAATGTTAAGTTTAGTATTGGCAATGAAAACAGGATATGAAAGTATTTGTGCAACATCTGTTGGAGTTGAAGGTAGGAAGTTGCCTTATGCTAGACCATATTGGTCCATTTAGACCGCTATTGGCTACACTGATAGGCAGCTCTCAGCATTATTTCCAGGGATAATTCCTAATTCTACCTGGTGATGCAAGGGATTTAATTTGGATCTTTCTGCATATAAAGAGTGTTCTTTACCACACTACATGACCAACAGCCCCTTCTCCAATATGAGTCTAACATTGATGGAGAGCTCTGCAGTTAGATTGCTAAAGTGTAGAGCTAGATTTTTCATACATAACGTTACTGTGAACTTTATGTGTTTTGATTGCCTGTACACTAATTAAGATAAAATAGGTTGAAATAAAGCGGCTTGATTTCTACTGAAGCCAGTTGGAGTAAGGCTGCAATCGTATCTGCTCCGCTTCTATTTAGAAAAGTTCAGTTTAAATCAGTTACTTCCTTATGACAGATGTGCATGATTTATATTTAATTTGAAAATTAGAGGGAGATGTGGTGGGGGATACAGTGCTGTTTAACAATCCAAATTTCTATATTTCCTACAAAATTAGACTGTGCCCAGCCTATGTAATAGATAAGAAGTGGCAACCTAGGAATTTTCTAACTTTTGTAGAAGCAAAATTGTAGATCTTTTTAGTGATAACCATGACTTATACATGAACAGTTCCTAGCAAGGGAAACATGAATATAACTATATTGTCATAGTGTTCTGTAATAACATGGTGCTGAACAATGTTTCTTTAAGGTTGGGAAGGTCCACCACCACCCCGAGGTTGTGAAGTTTTTGTGGGAAAGATTCCCCGTGATATGTATGAAGATGAACTTGTTCCTGTTTTTGAAAGAGCTGGAAAGATCTATGAATTCAGACTGATGATGGAATTTAGTGGTGAAAATCGGGGATATGCCTTTGTGATGTATACAACTAAAGAAGAAGCTCAGCTTGCCATCAGGATCCTAAATAATTATGAGATTCGTCCTGGAAAATTTATTGGTGTTTGTGTGAGTTTGGATAACTGCAGACTATTTATTGGTGCTATTCCAAAAGAAAAAAAGAAAGAGGAGATCTTAGATGAAATGAAAAAAGTCACTGAAGGTGTAGTAGACGTCATTGTGTACCCAAGTGCAACTGACAAGACAAAGAATCGTGGTTTTGCTTTTGTAGAATATGAATCTCATAGAGCTGCAGCTATGGCAAGGAGAAAATTAATTCCTGGTAAATCTTTTGTTTTTGCATATAAAAGTTTAATCATGTATTTTTCATCATTTCCCCACTTCCTGAATCTATACTTCACTGAAGGCCAAAATAGACATGACAGCAGCAGATTCATGTAGTTAAATTAGGCTCCAATTCCATAGAAAGTGGTGAGTTAAAGATCCAGTTTTAAGATTAAAATAGGCTTGTAGGTAATGAAAGCTAAGCCATTTTCCAGCCACAATGAACTTTCCTGCAGCCCCTCTCTAAGAGCTTTTCTCTCATTTCTTTTTTGTTTTAAAATTGACCCTCCTTTGCTTTTTACATCATTGAATCTTATCTATGTTTAAATATGTTCATCTGTTGCCATTGCAACATTGGCCATAACATCCAAGTGGAAACTAAATGCCTCTAATAAGCGTCCTAAATAAATGAGGGCCCAACCTTTATCCAACTTTCCAGCACTGATGCAGCTGCAGTTCAGCCCCGTGGTAAGGGAACAAAAGTTTCCTTACCTCGAGGAGGCCTCCATAACTCCCCCCCCCCCGAATGCAACACACACCTATTGGCATGGCTGCATCAGCACTGGAAAGTTGGCTAGGATTGGATCCTGAGTTTCTGCAAATACTTTTAGCTCCTTTTTGTTGTGTCAGAGTAATTATGATTAGACATACTGTGTAGAGATACTTTTGTGTTTATTTTAATGGGATAAAAAATAGGATGTTTTTACATCAACATCTTAAACAGGAACTGCTGGAAAGACAAACCAAAGAGATGATAGATGCAGCTCACTATTGCAGGCATGTTTTGGTAGATAAATGAAAAAAGAGTAAATGTCTCAAATCATGATGTGCTTTGAGGTAGTCAGGAGAGGGACTTAAGCAAATTGTTCAGAAAACGCTTTTAGTCACTTCAAAAGGAGAGTGTGAGGTGTCATTTTTCACTCAGTTTGCTAGAGTCCAGTTGTTTGGGAAATAGGAATTGATTTCATAAGCTTCTGCCCTGATACAGGCATCTTTAGGTATTATTGGCATCATTACAGGCATCACTGCCTGATTGAAAGATCACTCTCTGATCAGGTAAGCAACTGCATGCTATTTGAGCACTACTTTTGGTGTGATCGGCAGAATATGATCTACTGGGAGCAATGCTAGCCAAGACAAAAAGAGCACTTAACTCAACAGAGTATAAAAGAGCTCATTTCTTCCTAGGAGGGTTGCCTGAGGTTAGAAGCAGCCTTCTAATGTGACTTTGTGACACTGACTAATAAGCAAATGTATTCACTTTGGTTTATTTTAAATAATAAATGACCATGAAGTAAACTGTAGTTCTCAATTTGGAAAAGTGAAAAAGAGCATACTTGGAGAGGAAATACTGGTAAAGGAGACTGAGTTTAAAATCACTAAATAGGAGTTCGGACTTCAAGAAAGGAAACATGACAGAAAGACAGCAAATCTTAATACTACATACGGATCATAAATTTGCAAACACATATGCATGTGTGTGTGCACATAGCTTATTTAAAACACAGTATAATTATGTAAAGAAAAAGGGTCCATATTGTCAGGGCTGATTTGCATAAGCCTTCTCTGACGTTTTTCTACATGGGTGTACATTAGTATAAGGAAAAATGTGCTTACATTACACCATCATACATTCAAATTTCTTCGTTTTGAATGTTCTTTTATTCAGTCTTCAGATTTTAAACTCAAGTTTGCATGGAAAAATAAATTTGTGTGATTTTACACTGGTGTACATATTCTTTTTTTTGTATACAAGTAGAGTTAAAATGAAATGAGTGAAGTGTCAGAGAACAGATGTATATTTATATTTTTCCATAAAGCAAAATGAGTGAAATATTTGTAGTTGGAGATGTTGTGGAGTATCTACATGATCTGATAAATAACTCTTTAAATGCAATATTTATTTCATACATTTTTTATTCTTTTCCCCATAAAGGAGCATCTAGGCCAGTTTACACAGCTATAAAATACAGTATTTAAAATACAATACCATAAAAGCAGTTCGTACCAACAGTAATAAGAGAGCCCATGGCATACATAACATATTAAAAGCGTGAACATCTAAACAAATGTAACACTTACAAATTGCTCACTGCTCAAACTTCAACAGATATATAGTGGAGAATAAAACCTGGGCTCTGGTTGACTACATAAATACTACAAGCGTTTCAGAAGTTAGATATAAACTTCCAAGTGAGTGCAAGTCCACAATTGCCAAATTATTTAATCATTTGTAGTAAACAAATGTTTGATACAGAAGCTTGTGAAGATTGTTAAACTTTGTCTTTTAACAGGAACATTCCAATTATGGGGCCATACTATTCAGGTAGATTGGGCAGACCCAGAGAAAGAAGTTGATGAAGAAACGATGCAGAGAGTCAAAGTGCTGTATGTTAGAAACTTGATGATCTCAACCACTGAGGAAACAATTAAGGCTGAATTTAACAAATTTAAACCAGGAACTGTTGAGCGTGTAAAAAAACTTCGAGATTATGCTTTTGTCCATTTTTTCAATCGAGATGATGCTGTTGCAGCTATGTCAGTTATGAATGGAAAATGTATTGATGGAGCTAGCATTGAAGTAACATTGGCAAAGCCAGTCAACAAGGAGAGCACTTGGAGGCAACATCTGAACGGTCAAATTAGTCCCAATTCTGAAAATCTCCTAGTCTTTGCAAACAAAGAAGATGGTAATCAAAAACCACTTGCAAAGCCCACTAGTCTTCCAGTTCGACTTAATGGACAGCATAGTCCAAGTCCCCCTGAAATTGAAAGGTGCACTTACCCTTTTTTCCCAGGAACAAAGCTTACTCCAATTAGCATGTACTCATTAAAATCTAGTCATTTTAGTTCTGCAGTAATGCAATTAGATTATTATTGCAACAAAAATAACTGGGCACCGCCAGAATATTACTTGTATTCAACTACAAGTCAAGATGGAAAGATACTGCTGGTGTATAAGATTGTTATTCCTACAGTTGCAAATGGATCCCAGAGTTATTTTATGCCAGACAAACTATGCACGACCATAGAAGATGCAAAAGAATTAGCAGCACAATTTGCACTGCTACACTTGGGTAAGTTATTAAAGTTTTGATTTTATTTAATTTTATGCTGGTTCTTAGTTTATTCTAGCACAATCCATCTAAATCAATTAGTTTCATTTGTGGCCACTGGTATGCAATAGGCAAGCTGCATAGAGACATTCTTCAATCCTTCGTCTCTCTAGATCAGCGATTTTCAACCTTTCATCTCACGGCACACTAAGAAGGTGCTAAAATTGTTAAGGCACACCATTTTTTTTACAATTGACAGGGCACACCACAGGGTTGGCCAGGGGCTCACATTGCCCGGTGTCCTTGCTAATAAATGACGTTCCCCCCAAACCCCACAGCACACCTGCAAACTATTTGTCAGTGGTTGAAAATTGTTGCTCTAGTCTAGATAGTAAGATGTACGTATTCTATCTTTTTCTCCTTTTTAGAAAGATGGTACTTTTAGGTTCTATCTTTTAACTTTCAAACCACAGCATTCTAGAGAACAAGAATACATTTAATCCTCTATGTAAGCATCTCATATTTTTTCAGAGCATTTATAGCATATTTTATTTTCTAAGTTGATTTGGAGGAGCATTTTTTGCACTTGTTCACCCCTTGCTTGAGAATGGGGCTAGTGGGAGTAAAATGAAGCTGGTTGTTTAGGTTGACCAAACCTCAAAAAACCTCAGGCCAATAGAGGCCATTTTCATTGCAGGAAAGCTGGCAGGATCCGTCTCATTCACTGAAATGGCCAATGCTTATATTCTGCTTCTGTCTCATACTGACATTCTTTCTGGACCATTTGGGTAATGGCTTTTTCATCTAATTCTTCTGTTTGCTGTGGTTCTCCTGCAGGTGCGGCTTCTTGTCTAAGGTACTCAGAATTTTTGTGTTCTGTAGGAATATCATTTTTGTGTTTGCTGTAGGAATATCATTTCTGTGAATAGCCTTTGTAATCTCAAAAGAAGGGCCATCTGAGGTTGGACCTCAGCTCAGCTTCCTGTTTAGTTCTAGTTTCTTAGATGTCACTATAGTAAACATCCCATGCATCTATGTTAGTCTGTCCCAATCCCAATCTGTAGCTTCAGCTTCCTGATATTCTGTCTTGGTCTCTATGATTGACTGAGGAAGCCACCATTATTGTATTGTCTGTCTGGTGAGAACTGGAAGACACTGATGACTTTTAACAGTTTTATTAAAAAAAATACATTCTAGTTTTGGGTGTTCAAGTGATGCATTCTAACTGGAACTTGTCATCTGTGAATTTGACTCAGCACGGGTTCCCCAACCTGCGTTGAGGCCTGACTTGTACCCTCCAACCTGTACCCTCCTGAGGTCTCTGGGAGGCCTTAGTACATCACTTCTGTGTTTTTTTTTAGTGGCCTCCCTGGGCCTCAGAATACCCTCTGGATGTGACCAGAGCACAGCTCCAATCATGTTCAGAGGTCTGTTGTGCCCTGAACCCATGGATTTGTTTATCCTCAAGTTTTGGCAACTGCGGGGGTTCTGGGAATGGAACCCCTGCAGATGCCAAGGCAAGACTATGTATAATCTTCAGTAATACTTATAAACCATTCAGGATTGTAAATCAGTGACAAGACCATTCAGGTATTGTCCCTATGAGGCACAGTTTAACCTTTATTGGCTAAAGCTGATTCTAGTGTACTTACCAAAACACACATAGATTACTTGCGCTGCTGTTATTGAGAGCTTGCAGATGACGTGCTCCTCCTTGGTATCTAGTTTTTAATTTCACTTTAATGCAGGGGTGTCCAAAGTTTTTGGCAGGAGGGCCACATCATCTTTCTGACACTGTTAGAGTGTCGGGCCAGTGCGGGCTCCAACAAATCTCAGGAGGGCCAGAGGCTCATTGGAGACTGGGGGCTCCCTGAGGGCCGCATTGAGAGGCCTTGAGGGCTGCATGTGACCCCAGGGCTGGAGTTTGGACACCTCTGCTTTAATGTGATGTACCACTTCAGTTCATATTAATTGTATATTGCTGCTGTGCAGAATCTAGAATTGTAGCTGAATTCTTCTAGAAGAAGCAAGTAGAGCAAACCAAAAATTATACACATGTGCAGTTTAAATTAACCTGCAATATGGCTATAAAACTTATACTGAGTTATAATTATATTGAATTTCATTTTTATTCTTGCTTGTACACAATTTACAAATGGAACAAGTAGTATGAGAGGTATTCAAAAGTGCATTTGGGGAAAACATCCAGCTGTCACTTTCACAATAAGACACTTAAACTGATTTTGCATTTCCAAGTCTGTAAGCAGAATTAAAAAGCTGCTTCATTGCCTAGAATAACTACATGGATATCATGAGAAATAGTTACTGTCATGAATCTACTTGCAAGTAGGAGAACTACAATTTCCCTTCAGAGAGATCCAGTGGAATGAAATGGATTGCTTCTACTCTCCTGCTCAATCTCATGCACTTTTGGATAAAGAAACCAGACTTCCTCTTTGTACAGCCATCAGAAGCCATTCTTCATTGGCATGCTCACTTTTGAGGAAGGGTTGTAACTTGCTTCCTCCAGAAATATCAATTCATGGGGGAAGAGTTGTCCTTGCCACCTGAAGCAGCAGTCTGAAGACTTTCTGCTAGAAAACTGAGAAATTCCACTGTGGCTCTTTTCATATGTGGTTCAGAGAAAGAAAAAATTGAAAGAGTTTCCTCCTTTCCTTGTAAAAGGATGGAGCCATGGTTTGAGAGACTTTTTAAAACAAAAGAATATGATTTCCTATGATCCAGAGGCTAATGTATTAAAGATACCAAATACATCAAATTGTTAAGTTTGAGACATTTGCAGAACCTAAGAAGATGGTGATCATGAACAAAATTTTGGAAGATGTGAAGTAACATCCTTAATGGGCAGCCCAGTTCTAACTTGCACTGGAACAGGCAGGCCAGCAGGCCTGTGCTATATCCAGCGCAAGTTTGGGCCTGAAAGCAGCGTAGCTTGAGGTAAGGGGAATCGCTTCCCCTTACCCTGTGCTGTGCTGCAGCAGCTCCAGTGGGTCTAATTGGATGCGAGCCGCCACCTGAGGTGGCACAAATCCAAGCAGAACGGAGCAGGCAGAGGAACCTGGGAGCAGGTCAGGATCCAGCATAATATATCTGTTTCAGTGCACTTAAATTTTTATATACCTGTAGTTAACTCTTTCTTACACATTTTCATTCTGCATTTACATCTTGACTGCTTGTGGAAGAAGCAACCGTTAGGTAACTGATGTGGTTCTTATTTAAATTCTCTTTGACAACTAATTTTATTTCATAATTGCATTCTGGAGCAAATACTGGCTTCTGACTGAAACTGATTATGATCTTTAAACCTTTGGTATGATTCACAAATCATGTGTCTTGCTTTCAGTATACTATGGAAACCTCTAGCTTATCTTTCTTTTATACAGAGAATTGAAACTTGATAGTGAATTTTAAAAGGCTAAAAAGGGATTAGTGATCTTATATTTTAGCTAATATTGTACAAAGGAAGGTTTTATGTGTTAAAATATATTTTTCTTTGTGATTCTGATTTACGTTATTTCCAGGCAGAGGGGCAAGTGCTCAGTGCCTCTGATAATTGTTTTCTTTTCTGCCTTGTGCATCTCTGAGATCAGCACTGCAGAACATAAAAGCATTTTCAGTTTTGCATTTCAAGCAGATCCTGCAAATGCAAGTGTAGCATAAGAGCACATTATATAATGAGTTTTCTGGTACTTGCTGGTGATGCTGTTGGTATGTCCCTTCTTGAGCTTTGTACTTACACAGCAACAATTAAGATTGTTAGTTATAATTTGTGCATATGCAGGATAAATACTGTTATGAGACCTAAACCTTTACATACACTGAAAGTGCAAAATATGGAGTGCTGTTAAGTAAGTCCCAGAATTCCTTACACTTGTGTCAGGGTTAACATCACCTTGAAGATTGTTCCATTCTGTCTCCACTGCTTGCAGAAAGGGTATATAACCTCCCCAGCCTGGACCTGTGTAGGAAAATTTGGAGAAAGTGAGCAGGTAAGTTACTTGATTGAAGCACAAGTGGATCAAATTCATGCCTGGTTAAACTCCTAGAATTACCTCAGGAATGAAATTGATGTTTACAGAGTAGACTGCCTTCAGGGTTGTCGTCTTTACTTTGAGCATTGCATTTAACTTAACAGTACTTAAAGCTTTTCCATGATAGAATGTTAATGATATTGACAGAATGTTAGTGTTGCTGATAATAATAGGCAAAAATATGGATAGAATTATAGATAGACGTTCATGGCTCTGATCAGTACCTCTGCATTTGGAGAATTGTATTTTCTATAATTTGCATGTAATCACCTGAAATATTGACACTTTCTTTACTGTGCCTCTAACCTTGTCATTAAAAAGGTGCCTGTACATTCCTTTAATATTGAAGCAGTTTTACTTTGAATTACCAGTAGAGAGATAAAGTGTAAGCTATAAGGATCTTATTTTGAATATAGATATACTTAATTTTGTATACTCCTCTTTCTGTTTCTTAGCTTGAATCTTTTATATCTGTTTTCAACTCTTTTATTTGTTTAATCTTATAAAATATTCTCATGTGCCCTTGGTAATTTTGAGCAGCAGATCATTATATTTCTATGTGAAAATTTTTTTTTAATGGAGAGAGAAGAAAATGCTTGAAAGCATTCTTTATAAAGTTTGTTAAGGAAACCAATAAGTCTTCTGAATTGTTTTAAATGGAACAGATTTGGTTCATATGATAAAACGTAAAAAAAATCAAGGAAAGGAAAATGGCCATATTTTACTCTCAGTGAAACTTTTGCTGCTGCCTCAACAATGACAGGTATTTAATATTGGCCACAGCTGCTGATCAGATAAATTCTGTTCAGCTTCTGAACCAGCACAAAAGAAAAGCCACTAAGTCCTGAGTTTGGTGTTGGGAGGGACTTCTTGTATGCCTTGGTCTTAAAACCCCAAGAATGTCTGTCCCATCCCTCCTCAGAATTGTGAATCCTCCCAGTTCCTATTTGAATCCTGGAGGATACTTCACTCAACTCTCTTGACTCAGGCCATCACACCATATCTTTTTCTCTCCCTACCTCTTGGGAATTCCCCCTCCTGTATCATCTAGCAAACAGGCAGTATGGCTAGAATTGAGTATGCCTGTCTGTCTCTATTCAGAGTCCATTGCAGGCAGGCATAATCCATTCCTGCCAACAAAACGGGAGGGGGGACACAAGATGCAGAAAGGTGCCTTGTTGAGAGCTGAGTGAAGAAGCAGTAATATATGCCTCTACTCCAGAAGCAGTATTATATGCCACCAAAATTGTTTTGTGTGCCACCTTGAGCACACAAAACACAGAGATGCCGCAGGTATCTCTGAACTAATTTGCTAGGAGAAGTAAGGTTACAATAGGTGCATGGTCTTCAAGTATTGACTGAATATTTGAAAATTATTTCCATTTTTTTGAGACTGTTTTGTCTCTGATGCAAAAATTAAAGGTTGTTGTAGCCTACTTCTTGGGAAACAGTTTTGATTTTTTAATAAAACCATCAGTGTGGCAGTAAAAAAAAATCCACAGATTTAAAGATGCAACTGAAATCTGTACATGAAAGGAAATCTCTTTACCAAACCTAATTAGAAGCCTCATGAAATATTCAACATAACCACAGGAAATGAAAAGGAAAAATGCTTTAGGAAGGAGCAGTTTGTAGTGGAGTAGGAACAGAACAGGTGGCAGTTTTCCCTTCTGTTACCGGTCACTTCTGCACTCCTAAACATCCCCCAAACCTGCTCCACACGTGCCTGGTTACAGTTCTTTATTTTTTTCATACATAGTTGCAAGCCTGTTTGTGATGGGAAAAGCTGAGTATAGTAGAGGTTTGGAGCAGAGGAATGGTGGGTTGGGGGGAGGTTTATGAACCCTCTTCTTCACCCTGAAGCACAAAACAGTTTCTTTTCTCTTTTTAAATTATTCTAAACCATCAATTTCATTTCATGTATGTTGTATAAGAGGACTCTGGGCCAAAGCAACACTTCTGCTTTATGTGGTTTGCTGGATCAAGTCACTGTTAATGAGCAATAAAGTTTTGGAAGGAGTGGTGAGTAGACTGGTCTCAGTCATGCAATGTGCACACATGCTCTGTTATGTAGTCTCTGCATACACAGGGTATCAACTGTATATTTTCCTCATTTTCAGTTCTGAATTAACTGAATGCCTATTCACATATGAAAACATTGCCTTTTCTTTTTTTAACAGATTACAATCTCCGTCGAAGTTCAATAAATAACATTTCTCCAGTTAGTGCTACTCTTTCTTCTGGAACAACCAGCATGCTGCCATATACATCAAGACCTTATTCTTATCCAAGCTATCCTCTGTCACCAACAGTTCCACTTGCCAGCAGCAACCACGTTGGACAGCGTCTGTATATCTCCAATCAGGCCTCATTCTTTTGAGGAAAAGAAAAAGCTGGTTGACACTAGTATGCATTTTATTTGAAAATTATAATGTAGTTTTAGTTTAAATCGGGTCCACACAATTGGTTTTGGTGAGTTAAATATTTAATTCCGTTTTACAGATTGCTTATAAATTTATAAATAAATTTATCTATGAAGATAAAGTTCCGAATATGTTTCCACTTCACAGAAGTGGGACAAAACTTTTCCTAAAGTTTTCACTTCACAAGATGGGATAAAACTCTTCCACTTCCTAAAATATGGGATAGTGTTTTATGACTTCTTGCCAAATTGTGGACAAGAGAGCCTATTTATGTTCTTAAAAACAATTATTTTGCCTTAAAATATTTTAAGTGCTTGCAAATGTTGGTTGTAATCTTGTTACCAAGGATCACTTTGGAGATGAGAAACATTATTTGGCAAAAATGCAATTTATTATGTGGAAAGAAAATGATGCAACTAAAGAGATTTTTGTAAGAAGCTCAAGTTTAACTCCACATGAATAACTTATATATTATTGTGGTCCTTAAAAATCACTTTGCATATTTTAGTTGCATGATAAATATTTGTTTTATTAATAGAACAAAATATTTTATGTTAATTTAGCCACTGTTTAAATTGTTACATTTTATTTGTTAAAAAGGTATGGTTCTATTTGCATGTTGTCATGTTTTTAATGTTCATATCATGTGTTTAATTCCATACTTGAATGCAAATATTTCAACATTAAATTCTTACTACATAAAATAGTGATATTTGACTTTAATACTTAAATTCTGATCTGAAATTTACTATTTTTATGTTCAAGATTTTGTAAACTGAGACTTCCCATTGAAATAACTAAAATGTGCGTATTGCAAAAGCACAATATACAACTGCAGGCAAATAAGTGTATGTGTTAGTGGAGCAGTATGGGAGTTTATTCCCATCTCCATTGGTAAAGAAGCATACGAACTGGGATACGGGCTGGTTCCTGTCACACACCACCACCCTCATCCATGGAAACTGAGTGACATTTATGTGAGAAGAGACTGCTTCTTTTGGTTGCCTTGTGTGGTTTCTACTTCCAGGTATTATTTGGAGTAATAATTCAATTAAGCATGCATAGGATTGTGTTAACTCCCACTGTATTAAATGGAGCTTACTCCCAAGAAAGTGTGTGTAAGATTGCCGTCTAAGCATAGCACTGAACCAAGATAAGATTCCAAGTCATTCCTAGAAAAGAGAGAGAGAGAGAGAGTACAATCCAGCGTGCTCACTGTGCTGGTCCAAGTCCCTTGTGCTGGCCCTGGAGTGTCACAAATGAGTCGGGGAGGCCAGCGTGAGGATATGTACCAGCCTCCCTGTGCCAGATCCCAGCTGGTGAAAGGTAAGGTCACGTCGGCTTGGGGAGGCTGACACGGGGGACTATAGTGGAGGAAGGGAGGGTGGAGTATGGGCCAGTGAGCAGACGGGCCCAGGAGGGGGATGGAACCGACCTCCAGCACTTAGGATCCTAACTGCCCCCCCCCCCCAGCAACCTGGTGTTACACTGGGCTGTTCATATCTGCCAGTGATTTAGCTGGTACAGAACCAATTAGTCCCATTGAGGTGGCTGCCATGCAACACAGGATAAGGGGAAATCCTTTTATTCCGAGTTGAGCAAGATCCACCTGCTGCCCTGTACTGGATACAGTGCAGGCCAGTTGGCCTGCTTATTCCAGCGCAGGATAGGGTTGGACTGCCTGTGTCATGGTATCTCAGAGACTCATTATTATGGCATGTGTGTTCACTGAGAATGAAATTACCTGACTGGAAAATGCATTAGATACACACATATGGGTTGAAGTACAATGGAGGCGTAAACAAGTTTTCCAGATTAGAACTCTTGTTAATTTGTGTGATAAACTTTGTAGCCAGGTGCAGAATTCATCTTGGGTTTTCTGTACATTAATTGGACCAAAGCTGAGTGACAGTTTTTAAAAGTATGAATTTAATACCATCTTTTCTTGCGGTAATTTTTATAACAGCATATTCATCTATTACAACTTCTTCAGCTACAGAAGTGGAATAGGTGGTAGCAAGCTGTTCTGTTTCTCCTCTTGAAGCTGTTGTGGTTTAGTTACATGTTTAGGTGGGCCCTAATGGCTATCCAAATGCAATTGAGAAATAAGCAATACAGTAGTTAGTTTTCAGTGGGAAAACCTTATTTTGGACTGTAGATGGCAGCATCTTATTGCAGTTATAACTTTAGAGGGCTTCTTTCTTCCATTACGTACTATTAAAAAAACAAAAACAACCCCCCCCCCCCCCAAAAAAAAAACCTCAAGATAGCTAATAAAATTCCATTGTGGTTTAACAGATGGAGTTTTAAAATCTATCAAAAACTACTTAATAGATAAAAGCGTGCACCAAACCCCTAAACATGTGGAGGACTTAGGAAAAGAAAAAGAAGCAGTTCAGAACATTTTGAATCTAGGAAAAATAAAAACCCAGTATAGTAAAGGGGAAGAAAGGTGAGGTGAGTTCTAGCAGACAACTGCCTGGAGATGGTGGGAGAGTGCCCACTGATCTTCTATACCTGTCCCCTCTTCATACTGACCCCTTTCCAGCTTAGTGATCATATAAGTACTATTGGAAAATAAATGCTACATGGCTGGCTGCTTATCAGTAATATAGGAAATGGTGCCACAGGGCTCCTGATACTAGTGAAAATATGTACATGATAGAAACTCGATTAGAGTGTGTTTCCATTGGGGAGGCTACTGAAAACAGCTTTGTTCTGGTGGCTAACAGCCCAATCCTAAACTGCCTGGTGTGCGGTGCTGCTGTGGTGCCAAAAATGGCTGCTGCAGTATCCTAAGCACACCGGGCAGCCACCAGTGGCCCCTCAGGAGAAGGGGACATTTGTCTCTTTCCCCCTGCAATGGGGTTACTTGATTCTGTGGCAGCCCTTGTGCTGGCCTCCTCCCCACCTCCCCCCATACCCCACCTACCTACCTGCAGCCCAACGGTTTGGTTAAGCAGCGGAGCACAGGCCTTCTATTAAAGCTAGCCCAGCGCTAGCAATGGGCTAGCACAATTCTTTTTTATTATTTATTTTTTAATTAACACACACAGACATACAAACATATAACATACATTTAGGAGTGCTAAATACCATATGCCATTACTAATTAATCATACTATATCTCCTAATCTACTTACTCATTCCCCTGGGGGCTGGGGATTAGAATAGGCCCTCAGTTTGGCTGTACTTGTCGTAAGAGGCGACTAAACAGCCACCGGGTAGATGGGACTCGTCAGCCTGGGAAGGCAGCTCATCTGAGAGAAGGAAAACTCTGATCCCAAACCTCCACTGCCTTGTGCCTACATCCAGTTTTGGAAAAGGCTTCAGGAGTCAACCTTGAGGCAAAATCTGGAGCCGGAGTCCCTGAGGCAGTTCGTGGCTGAACACAGTCACATTCTGGCAACTCCTGCGACGCTGCTGGAACCAACCGTATTGGCCTCTGCCTTTCCATTGGACCATTTCAGCGACGTGGAGAGGGGGGATTTGCTGCATGGGTAACAGCCTATCCTCCATACCTACTTTACCCAGGCTTCACGCACTGGAGAGGACACTCTGTTCCAGAACCACAATTCAGAGCGTGACACCATAGTCTTCCGAGACTGAAGGATGCCGAAGAAGAACTTACTCATCTATTTCTACCATTGATTTATCCATTTATTTATATAATATACACTTTTATACAAATAATATACAAATTTTCCCTAATGCCCTATACTATATTTTCTAAATATTCACTTTCTACCAAGCGTAAACTAACTTCAATTGCTCATTAATATTAAAACAAAGTAATTACCAAAATTATCACCTCAGCTATTTCAACTCATCTAATTACACTTTTTTTTCTTTGACATAATAACCACATATA
The DNA here is from genome assembly GCF_035046505.1 of Tiliqua scincoides. Lineage (NCBI taxonomy): Eukaryota > Metazoa > Chordata > Lepidosauria > Squamata > Scincidae > Tiliqua > Tiliqua scincoides. The sequence goes on from NC_089826.1 coordinate 46,108,012, forward strand.
AAACAATTCTTCCACACGTTTACATTCCCAGCTATACTTTTTTTAAATACATTCTAATTCATATTTATCAATTTCATATGTTTTTTTTTCTTCAGATAAATTTGGGCCATTGTTATTAGCTGAATAAATCCTCCAATTTTCTTTAACCCTCAGATTACCCCTCAGGGTTCTTTTTCTTTCTTTCCATTTTTTCTCTTGTAATATATTTAATAACTTATCTCTATAACAGAATCTGATAAATCACTTTCTTATATAGGGTATGTTCATCCAGTTAACTGGGATATATTTTCTCCTTGTTCCAACAAATTTTATTTGTGCACTCCTGTTATTCTGTCCATCTTATCTTTTTTGATCTCCATCAGCTGGTCTTCTTCGTCCTGTTGATCATCCTGTTGATTTTCCTCCTTGTCCGCTTTTCCACTCCCTTGTTTATCTTCTGCTTGTTTCTTCACATCTTTCAATTGTTCCTTACAGACATCTGTCTGTTGGGAAAGAGTCTCCAGACTGGCTTGAATCTGCTAGGACCAATTCAGCTGTTGTCACTCCATAACAAGCAATCTCTACATATTAATCAAGATTTTCTGTATCCACATTTCTGGAACAGAGTCCATTTTGCAATTTCTCTCTAGTCCACTAGATGTCCACAACATATTATTCTCCTCACTTCCACCACGTCATTACTACTCTGCCATCTGCGTTCCTTACATACCTCTTGCAGATAACAGTCCAGTGCGGTTAATGGAGAGAGAAACAAAACGAAAGAAAACAGTCTCACCGTCTCTGGTGCAAAGTAAACAAAGCTCTTTCAAATCTAATGAGATTTATATCCAGTTGTGTCCAAGAATAATTCTGGATTTTAGTTCACACCCAAGTTATAGTTGTAATTATAATCCACCACCAATTTATTCCATGATAGAGAAAAAGAGCACTTTCAACCTCCTTAAAAAGCCTCTTGTTAATGCCTCCAATATATCCAGGGCTTTTAGCCAAATCAGTCAATGAGAGCTGAGGACAATATTAACACTTGCTTATCTTAAATTTCCAGCTTAAACATCACACTTCACACTTTTTTTTTTCTCTCCCTATGGCATCTCAGCCCGGAGCCAGCAGCTTGATTGCAGATCACTGCACCTCCCCCAATAACAAACGGTTAGATTCCTCTGAGAAGAAAGCCCCCCCCCCGTCGGACTTACAGTTTTCCAGATACCTGCACGGATGAAGATCGTGTCTCTCCTAACAAAGATCTTCAGGTCCTCTTCAGACCTGCAGTATTTGGGGGAAAACAAACTGTCTCCCAGGAGCTCCTGTGGACATGTCTGTTCGTCCACTGTTGGCTCCTCCTCCGGCTGCAACGCCTAGCACTATTCTAATAGCCCAATCCTATCCTTTTCTTCTCCCGCCAATGCAGTGGCACCAAAATGGCTACTGTTGCATCCTATTGTGGAGGAGGCAGGCCTCCTCTGCACAAGAGAACAATTGTTCCTTTACCTGGGGGTAAGCCTCCACAATGCAGGTGGGGTCTGGTAGGACCTGCACTAGCTAAGTAGTGGGCACAGGTCCACATGGCCCACACTGCAGGATCCAGCCCAGGAAGGGGGTTAGGATTTGGACACTGTTGAACCGGCCCCTTCTCAAACCCGACCCACCTATTCTGCTCTCTCCCCACCCAGTTTTTCCCCTCTTCTCCCTCATTCCACTCTTCCCCACATCTCCTGATGACTCACCTGCTCCGGCAAGCGGTGGGGGAAGCAATGGCATGGGTGGGAAGGCACAGGCCTTCCCACCAGCGTCTCTGGCAGTGCACTGAGTAGCGTGCTGTTGGAGCATCTTTTATGACTTGTGCCAACTGTTTTATGGCAGTCAATGCCAGTACAGGGGGAGCACTGCCAGCAGGTGGCACACATAGGTTTGGGCTATAACTACTCTAGCAGGACAGTGGACACATGAGAGTATAACCTCAAACAGATAAACCCAGTTAATCTGTGACTGGATAGTGTGACACAAAGGTTTGAATGAATTAGCCAGCCGGGCCTGCAGAAGATACCCCCAGATGTATCCCCCAGATTACCCTCACTTGTGACAGCCTTGATCTGCAGAGTGGTATGTTTCACAAAGGTTCTCAGGCCAATCAAAGCAGAAAAAAGAAAGAGGGACTATTTTCACATTGGGAATGTGAATCTTGTTTTTAGGAACAATTGTTTTTGTTTTGATAACCTTGCTATAAAAGTTTGGGATCACTAAAAACTTTTTAACTTTGTAAAGGATTGCAGCTGCTAAGATTTTTGTGTGTACCACTTTTTGTAGGGTTCACTGCTATTAGCAATTTTCAGCACCCTCAATGGCAACTGGAACCTATCCCCTGCAGATATGAGGGCATGGGGTCTATGTTTGTAGATAACAAACATATGTTTGTTTGGGGACAAACACTGAGTCCCCAAATTATGGACATCTGCGTTATGTTCTTATGTTCTTATGAATGACTCATATGTAGTCTGTTGTGGTGCTTTTGTGTAGGCAAGGTAGCTCTGTTTAGACCTACATACATTCCAACTTCCAGACAAACCTCTGGAACGAAACTCCAGAATGTCTCTCAGGGACTTAGTGTAAACCAGCTATTACCAAAATGCCAAATGGCTTAACTGCTTTATCTCATGCTTAGAAAAATTAACTCCAGTAGCATTACCTGTGGAACTTGTCACTGCTCAGGGAGGAGCCTGTAAAAGGTGCCTGCTTTCTTCTGGAAGTTGAGCCAAAGTCTGCTGGAGTTAAGGAAAGTTATGTGTACAAAGGCTGTTTCACACATGACAGCAAATGCGTTTATTTACGGCATATAAATATGGAAAGGCAGCCCTGGCCAGCCTCTGCTCTCTGGTGCCCATACCTGCATGATATACATTTTGTAAAACTGTTGCATTCACCTATTTTTGTTATGCTTTATACGTATTCCAACCAAAACCACTCATGAAGCACCTGCAGCCTCCAGTGGTCAAATAACTCTTAAAATCATGAGCAGTTGGCTTTTATCACATAAGCTAAGTTCTAGGCAACTCCACTGCAAACTCTTGCTCCAGACAGTACTCTGGTAATATAATTCACTCGGTGAATGTACTTTCATTTGCTTTTTCAGTTAGACAATATATATGATCCAGGCAAACTAAAGCACTTTCATAACAGCACAATTCTAGGTATGTCAATTCAGAATAAGCCCCAGTGAGTTCATTGAAACTTACTGCCAGTTAAATGTTTACAGGATTGTAGTCCAAGCCCTGATTATTTCTCTGAAAATGAGACAGCCCGATCTTATTCTGCTGGACGCAGTAGCGCTGATATAGCCTCCATTGCATCTGGTGGGCTGACCGGGGACCATTGTGCGATGGAGAGGTAAGTGAACAAAAGGCTTACTTACTCTGCTGCGCCATGGTCTCTAATGGATCTGTTTGGATCTGCTCAAGTTCTTTAGCTAACACGAGGAAGTAGACCAAAGGGGGTGTGGCAAGGCTGGGTGGGGGGCACAGGATATTGGACGCACAATTGCTGCAGATAACCGCCCCTGCCCTCCACCAACACATCTCCTGGCAGTGCTGATTCCTGCCCTGATCCTCCCCTCCCTGCCCATAGCCCATCGCTCACGCAACTAACCTCTGGTGATGGCTGGGTGCTCTGGTGGAGAGTGCATATGGTCACCAGTGGTTGCAGCTAGTGTTGCTGCAGCTGCAACAGCACCAACAGAGTGGACCTACCATCGATGGAATGTTCATTCAGTCAGCACAAGGCACAGGTAGGATTGGACTGTTAACCATGCTTAATTTTGGATAGATCTGCCCAATATTTCCAATATGAGTTCCTTCTTTTTCAGTTGTTGATTTGGGTTTTGTATGTATAAAGAGAGAGCAAGATTATGTATAAATAATAATTTTCTTGCTAGAAACAATCTGTGTTTTTCCTTTTTGCTAGCATTTGCTTTTTGGATTTCATATCTAAATATCTGATTTAAATTTCATCTGAATATTATTCTTTAGTATGCAACCACATATAGAATGTGGAATTAAAATCTATAGTCTCTTATTTCATTCTTTCTCCTTTAGAAGAAAATTAATCATCCACCTGAGCTCTTAATCTCAAATGGGTGATAACCATGTTGATTACTGCATTCTTTTCTCAGCTCTAGTTCCAGAGAACTTCCTTAAAAGAATTGTAAACAGCTGGAAGGGTTTATCTTCTATCTCACAAGAGACATGGGATAGAGATTGATGGTGGTTCTAATGAATTCAGGAAAAGAATCTATAAGAAAGTCTTGCAAAATAAATAACAGATGTTTCTTGTGTAGTGCAAAAAAATCTCATAACATTTCATGATCAGACTGTGAGTGCATCCTGAGAGTACATGATGTTTTTCTTTCAGTTCTTGTTTTGTAATGGTTAAAAAGTTGGTGATAAGTTTGCTTAATCTATATCGCCCTATTCATGATTGTTCTTGCATAGAGCTTGGTGTTCTTGAAACTAATGGGTAGTTTAGCAACTTGTGATATTTAGTAACTTGTGATATGAAATATTTAAATTACATGAGGAAGAAGGTTAAGAAATCAGCATCAAGAGTAGACTCCACTGTATTTTTAAAAGGACAATGTCATGTTACAGTTTTCTACTCCAAAAATCCATTTGTGTTTAAGGATAACAAACTGGGCAAAGACTGAGCTCTCTATTCTCTAAACATACACAGAGTATTAGCATAAAGCAAGAAGTATGTTGTGAAAAGAGTCTACTGGTTTATATTGCTGTGTAAAGTAAGGCCAGGCTGTAATTCACAGTTTTGCCCTGGATCATGATTCATAGGCACATGAAGCCAAGCAGGTCTGGGTGTGCAGATGGGAGGCCATCTGACAAGCTTGCAATCATGTAAGAAGGTGGAATATAAATGGCATAAACAACTGCATTTCAAAATGGCCTATGAGTGGGGCCACTCAGTCCAGCATCCAGTGGATCATGTGTACTGCAGTTGATCGGTGGTGTTGAGCTGCTGCCCCCCAGCAGATTGGTGGTGCCAAATGAGCTGCCCCTCAGGCAGTTGGTAAGTCCATGCTTTCTCCCCACTACTTTGCTGGACCCCCAGCGGCTCACTGATGCACTTGGAAAATTTAGGCTTTATTCCTTGGGGAGAGATGGAAGATGAAAGTATCACTATTTGCTGCTAAGTGCAATTAGGTTTTCTTCTTTGTATAATTTCCATTCCCACAAACGGGTGACTAGTAAACTGAATAATAGGAAAGGTGAATAGAAACAAACTCTAATTGAACTGAAGAAGCCCGTGAGTGCCTTTCATTCTTGTTGAACATTGTATGTGTGTCTTAAAGCAAACAACTTCTTTGTCTATGTGAGATTTTTTTTTCCTTTTTGGAGTTAGAACCAATTAAGTTACACTCTTGGGTGAAAAGGTGTAGCTGTTCTATAGCTCAGGAAGCCTTCATTTTTCAATTAGTGTTCCCTTCAAGACAAACCAACATCACAGATGACTATATAATAATAATAATAATAATAATAATAATAATAATAACTGCGTTTGTTTAGTGCTGTTAGAGCATGCAAAGTGTTCTTATGCACTATTGTGATGGAACACTTACAACAACCCTTTAAGGTAAGTTTTAAAAAAAAATCTCATATTGCAGCTGGGGAAATGAGGCTGAGAGGGAGTGGCTTTCCTAAGTTCATGGTAGGTGCAGGATTCAACCAAGGAAGTCTCTTAGCTATTAATCACACCACCTTTCATAACTTTTGTTATCATAAATAGCAAAACATGAAATTTTGAGCTCCAGTGGTTTCTACATGGCTTATAATAGTCATACTTTTGCTATTAAAAGCTATATTTTCTTTGTCAAGCTAGAATTGATCACAGTAACAGAAAATAAAATAATGCTACCCACAGTGTAACCCTATGCATGTTTTCTTGGAAGTAAGTGTTACTTCCAAGTAAATATTACTAGAATTGCTGCCCAAACAGAATTACTGTCCCATAACAAATGAAATTTTATCGGCTGCTGTAATCTAATTGCCACCTATTGAATACTGGTTTAAAAATCCGCACACTGTCTAGTAATATACTGCTCCCTCTGTGTAGATATATTTTTATATATGATACTATGCTTAAGCCTATAGCTTCATGCTGAAGATATTGATGATGTCATGACTACAATCATATCAAGTTTAAAGGAAATCAAAGATGGTCTGAGACATTTTTTAATAGCTTCAGAGACAGACAAGTGTAATTAACAGAATAATGTTTATATCTTATGATTCATCATTAAAATGGTTACATTATAGTATTTAATATCTAGTTAAAATAATAAGGGAGTCATAGCCCATCAACTGGTAACAGTCAGACATAGCTAGGTGGCGTTTTCAAAGCAAGCATATACGAAACTCCCATATATTTAATAACTGCACAGCACTGAACATTTTCCTAATTTCAGACCAATTGCTTTTCATTACTTTTTCATATCTAATCCTTTTATAAGTCCCCTCAGACTGTACAGATTAAGCTCACATAAGAGATTAGGGGAAATGATGGCAAAGGAATCTCTGTTGAATATTTATACCATAGATCTGGTTTCTCCTAAATGTACACTCAAGTAATTCAAATACAGCAAATTGGAGTGTTTTAGAAATTTTATTTATGCATCGTAGCACAATGATGGTTCTGTCTTCCCACTCAGTAATTTTTAAAATCACTTTACTAGTATTTCCTATTTCCCAGAGAAGAGATATTTATCTAGAAGACTGGTCTTTTAGGTTCTTAGATTTCTTGTTGCATTTTATTTAGCATGCCAAAATTGTTAAATTATCTTTTGAAAACAACATGTATTTACAGCACGAGGCTAGAAAGCAAGGGCATGATTCACTCCCACCATGGGTGCGGTGCCCGTGCACAGATCCTCACTGGGATCAAAGTTCTATGGAGCCCTACAGAGACTGTCCATCTATGGACAGAGCTCCCATGGTGGAATGACATTATGCTCCAAGAGTCTGGGACAATCAACACTTCAATAATTTCTTGTCTGTTTTTGTTCTAGAATCTGCAGAACCACATGTCTTGTAGAGACTAATTTTGGCTTCACCTAAAAAGATGTTCCACATTGGGAGAAACCTGAAAATTCACTTTGAATTTCCCTCTGTGTGAAATTTCAATGGCACTTTTTAAAAAACATGGGTGCCTTGTTTCCAGCCTCATTAGCAAATTAGCAAGAGCAATTTATATAAGCACAATTTGCTTATTTAAAAATAGATACATAAATAATTGCATTTGTATAGCTTTTTGGACCTGTCTCTTAGCTTCTTTCCTGGGCTTGCCTCAGCCCCATAGCAGTCCTCAGATAGCCTTCCAGAGACCTCTCATCATCCCAGGGTTGTGAAGGTTGTGAAGATTCAGTGGAGCAAGTCTGAAAGTGGACACAAACGTGTCTAATGATTCTTCACGGGTCAATACCAATGTCCATTTGATGTGGAAAATTGATCCAATCCAGACAATTTTATAAAAATTGAGTATAATTGGTTGATTACCACAATCCCTTCCCAGTCTGCCATATACTGTATAGGTGTCTCAGTGGTGTAGCTAATGATCGTGTAGCCTGGTGCCAAGCTCAAAATGTTGCCTCAGAAGTGATGTCGCAACTGGAAGTGATATCATGTCCAGGTTTTTTTAAAAGGAGAAAATTGGGATTCCCTGGTGGAGACGGGGGCATTCCTGACAGATGGGAATGTCCCTCGTTGCATCCTGTAGGCAGGTCAAAACCCAAAGAGTGGAGCTCCCTGTGCGTGGGGACCAGGACCCGATCGTTCCTGCCTTGCACACAGGCTGGTTGCTCTTTGGAGCTCTCCTGCACAGCACGCCTTTTTTCTCCTCTCTCGCGAATTCTCCCTCCCCTTCCTCGGGCTCATCGGCTGGGGTGGCAGGAGGCTTCCCCGGAGCAGGCAGGCATGCTCCACTCAGCAGCACTTCCAGCCTGCCTCCGTGCCTTGCTGCTCCGAGGTCCCTGAAGCGTGGCAGCCCCGTGCCCGCCTCCAGGGACGCAGCAGCAGCCGCCGTTTTGGTGCGCCTGGTCCGTGCCTCTCAGAGGTGGCAGCAGGGAAGGGGGGGCTGCGGATTTCCCTCCCAGGTCTTCCCAGTGCTAACACTGCATCCTGGGTGAGACCAGGCAGACCCCTTCCACAAATCTTGAGCACCCAGGTCTGCCCCACAAACCCCAGCTTCAGGCGCCTCCACGGAGGCGCAGGCGCCATTTTGTGCTGCCTGCTGCTGCCTGCTGGTACCTGCTGGTGCCTGGTCCCGCCTTTCCCACCAAAACTAAGTGCAAGAGCTGGGAAGCCATTTTAGGGACCTTGTTTGTGTCTTGGCTCTGGCTGGTACAACTGTTGTGAGACCTGGTCTGGGTGAATTTTGAAGTACCCCCCTTTTGTGTTTTGGTTTAGGCTGGTAAATTGTTAGGTGTTTTTTGGCCCCTTTCCTTCCCCCAATAAATTACTCCCCCCCATTTTTAACTGCTAATTTTTTCTACTGAACTCACCATGTCTTCTGACCCGAGTTCTGAGTCCATCCTGCCTGAACTGGGCACTTCACATATACCCAGATTAGCCAAATCTTTGGCACCCACTCACAAGGCACCCAAGACTCCTGCAGCCCCTTCTTCCATAGGGAGTGCAGACAGAGATCACATTATGCAATTTTCTGCTGCCTCAGACTCTGATGCCCCCAGGCATAAGAAAAATCTTAAACACTCTAGGCCATAGGGAGTCACACATGCTACCAAGTCCAAGCGCTCACCAGTTGCTGCCCTGGGACATGGGGGCCTTGAGCTCAGTTCTTCTGAGGAACACTCCTCTAGAGAAGGAGGAGAATTGTCTGGAGAGGACCAGGGAGGTGCTGACTCCAGCATGAATTGCCTTTTTTCCAGCAGAATTCCTATTCAGGGTGTTGGAGAAGTTAATCAGAGCCTTGAGCCTCAATGCATCCACAGATGTTGAATCTGGCTCGGCTGCACTGTCCTCCACTTCAGGTCGGCCTCTGTTTGCCCAAGGGTCCCTCTACCAGGCAGAGATCCCTTTCCCTGAGGCCTTCCTTAAAGTGATGGAATCTGAGTGGACAACACCTTTGCATGGCAGAAGGGATGCTAGATTAGTCAACAAATTCTACTCCCTCCCCAAAGAGGTTCTTGAGAAAATTAGGACAACTTCTGTGGATGCCCCAGTGGCAGCTTTGGCTACCAATGCTATCATTCCATCCAAAGGGGAGGGAGGACCTCGAGATCCCTCTGATAAGAGGATCAAGGCTGCTCTTAAAAGAGCCTTCAAAGCCTCCTCCTTTGCCCTGAGAGTGGCAGCGGCCAATTCTATCTTTGCGAGGCCCACTTTTCTTTGGACTGGTGAACTTTCCAACTCCAACCATTCTCTTCCTAAGGCTGTCAAGGACTCTCTCAAAAATATCTCCTTGGCAGTAGCATTCACGGCCGACTCCTCTCTGGATGCTCTCCAGTTCTTGTCCAGGGCCATGGCCTCCAACGTATTGGCTAGACGCAACCTGTGGCTTTGCTCTTGGGACGCAGATCCTGGTTCGCAGAGCAGTCTGGTAGGAACCCCCTTTGTCGGGGGTAAGCTATTCGGTCAGTCTCTTGAACCTGTTCTGGTGGAAAATAGGGACAAGTGAAAGGTTTTGCCTTCTACACCCAACAGTCAGGTAAAATTCAGACCCATCCAGCCTTTTCGCTCCTTTCGTGTCTCAGGCAAATCCAGAGAACAAGCTCGATTCAAGCCTAGGTGGCACAAGAGCAGGTTTCCCCCAAAACAGGGAAAATTCCTCCCTTCTCAGGGCGCCAATTCACTTCCCAGGTCCTCCAAGCACAAATCTGCATGATGCCAGACCTCCTTCCCCCTCAGTTCCAGTTGGTGCCCGACTTATGCAATTCGTCCCTCTCTGGCATCAATTCACTTTGGATGCCTGGGTTCTGGAAACCATCTCCAGAGGTTACTCTCTAGAATTTATCAGGAAACCTCAAGACAGGTTCTGGCAGGTCCCCCCTTCCAGGGTTCCTGCAAAGCACTATGCCATGCTGGAAGCCATCAATCACCTCCTCGCCATAGGGGCGGTAGAGGAGGTTCCGATACTGGAAAGGAACTTGGGTATCTATTCAGTCTTTTTCCTAGTGCCAAAACGAAATTGAGAGATGCAGGGGATCCTAGATCTAAAATGCCTGAATTTGTTTCTGGTCAAAAGAAAATTCAAGATGGAAACAGTCCAGGCCGTTTCCTCAGCCCTTCAGATGGGAGACTACCTTTCCTCCATTGACCTATCAGAGGCATACCTTCATATTCCCATCCTCAGGGAACACTGGAGATATCTGAGGTTCTCCTACGGTTCCTGTCACCTGCAGTACCGCGCTCTCCCTTTCAGGTTGGCCACCTCTCCCAGGGCATTCACCAAAGTCCTAGTTACCCTGATAGCACACCTCAGGCTACAGGGTCTGCATCTTTTTGCTTACCTGGACAACACCCTGATCAAAGCATCTTCCAGGGCTTTAGCACAGTCGCACACCACCCTTATAGTACGGTGCCTCAGGCAATATGGGTTTGTCATCAACGAATCCAAGAGCGTCCTGACACCCTCACGAGTACTGGAACATTTGGGTGTTCAGTTCAACACCCAGAGTTTCCGAGCTTTCCTATCACAGGACAGATAACGCAAGATCCTTCAATTGCTTCACAAGGTTATGAGGGACACACACACCGAACTATTGTCACTTGCCAGGCTTCAGGGGATGCTAATCTCGTACCTCCAACTAGTCAACTGGGCACGTTTTCACACTGGGAAACTGCAGCAGTTTCTGTCCCCTTATGCAAAGCTAATAGAGAGACGGTCGCAGATCAGGCTCCAGGTCCCCTTGTCTCTGAAGAGGGACCCACAATGGTGGATGACCGACAACCGATTAGCCTGAGGGGTCAGTCTTCATACTCATCCCAAGCTAGTTCTTACCACAGATGCCAGTCTATTAGGATGGGGGGCCCACCTGAATGGGAGACTGGTTCAGGGGTGTTGGTCCTTTCAGGAAGCATCCCTCAGCATCAATCTGCTAGAATTGAGAGCGATCCGGCTAGCTCTTGCCCATTTCGAGCCTCTTGTCCTTCAGGAACACGTTCTAGTCAGGACCGACAATGTGTCAGCCAAAGCCTACCTGAACCGCCAAGGGAGGTCACGGTCAAGGCAACTTATGAGGGAGGCAAGCCTGATCCTTCAGTGGGCAGAAAGAAATCTATCTCTAAGCGCCCAACACCTGACGGAAAAATCATGTAGAGGCAAATTGGCTAAGCCAGAGAAGGCTTGTGGAGGCAGAATGGGGTCTGCATCCTCAAACCTTCTCGGAAATCACAGCCCACTTTGGTATACCAGTCCTGGATCTGTTTGCCACAAGTGAAAACGCCCACATGGAAAGGTTCTTTTCCAGGACGGAGGATCCAAGGGCAGAGGCAATCGATGCTGTTTTGACCCCTTGGGCCAAGGCTCTTCTTTACGCCTTTTTCCCCGTTCCTCTTCTGGCACAGGTGCTCAGACTAATAAGGCTATACAAGGCAACAGTGGTCCTAGTCACTCCAAACAGGCCAAGGCAACCCTGGTATCCAGAACTTCTACAGTTGTCAGTTCTCCCCCCTTGGAAAATTCCTCACTGGGCAGATCTTCTCTCCCAAGGTCCACTACATCATCCACAGTCACACAGGTTCCACCTGACTGTGTGGATGTTGAAAGGCTAGAGCTTAAACGCCTAGGTTTCTCTGAGAGGGCCATCTCCACCATGTAATCCTCTAGACCAGGGGTCTCCAAACTTTTTGGCCAGAGGGCCACATCAAATATCTGGCATGGTGTTGAGGGCTGGAAAAAAACACCCTAAATATAAAATTTAAATAAATAAATTAGAGATGGAACTTAGATGAATGAATAAATGAATGAATGGGTGCATTCATTCAACCTCTTTGGCCCTCAGAACACCCTGCAGACACAATCAGAGCACAGTTCTGGTCATGTTCAGTTGAGTGGGCCAGAGGCTTTCAGGGGACAAGAGGTTGACCATGGACCGGATAGAGGCTTGCCGCGGGCTGCATCTGGCCCCTGGGCCAGGGTTTGGAGACCCCTGTTCTAGACGGTCTTCCACGAGAAGCGTTTATAGAACCACGTGGAAGAGGTTTCGTTCGTGGTGTAGAGAAAAGGATCTTGACATCAGTTCCCCATCAGTTTCTGTTATTCTTGACTTCCTACAGGACGGGCTGGAGAAGGGCCTCAAGACTTCCACCCTGCGGTGCCAGGTGGTGGCAGTTCAAGGCACTCTGGGAGAGGGAGGCCATCTGTCTCTACTGATACACCCCCATGTTAAGAGTTTTTTAAAGGGGGTGACTCTCCTTAATCCTCCCCCCATTCATAGGGTACCAACCTGGGACCTTTTCAAAGTTCTTACAGCTCTATCTAGTGCCCCCTTAGAGCCTCTGGCTACAATTCCTTTAAAAATGATCTCCACAAAGACTGCCTTCCTTGTGGCTATCACCTCTGCTCATAGAGTCTCGGGATTGGGAGCCCTGTCTTTTCATCCCAAACACTGCATCTTTCATAAGAACAGTGTGGTTCTCTGGACTGACCCGTCAATTCGATTTTCCACCGGCAACAAGAACTAGTCCTGCTGTCCTTTTGTCCAAATCCCAAACATCCAAGAGAGAGGTCCTGGCACATGCTGGATGTATGTAGGGCTATCAGATTCTACACAGAGCGCACTAAATGACCACTTTGTGAACTTTTAGTTGAAAAGTGATATATAAATACTGTTATTATTATTATTATTATTAATAATAATAATAATAATAATAATAATAAATATTTTAGAAAGACTGATGCTCTATTCATAGCCTATCAGGGTAGGACACTAGGAAGGAAAGTCTCTCCCATGGCTAGGTGGTTGAGAACATGCATTTCTCTGGCCTATGAAGCTTTGAGACTCCAACCTCCTGAAGGGATTCTAGCCCATTTGTTGAGAGAGGCAGCCACTTCGGCCGCCTTCGATGGCATTGCCTCCTTGTCTGAGTTTCCTTGTCTGATGACCACTTGGTCATCACCTCATACCTTTCTGAAGCATTATAAAGTTAGCTCTCATGCCTCTGTGGCTGCTGCCTTTGAACGTAAAGTCCTCCAAAAGGTGCTTAAGGTTTAAGGTGTTCTGTCTCTGATCCCGCCCAACTCAGGGATTACTGCTCAGGGAGATCCCATCTGTCAGGAAGGCCCCCATCTCCACCAGAGAAATCAGGAGTTTATGGCTTACCTTGGTAAGTCCTGTTCCTGGTGGAGACAGGGGGCATTCTACCCTCCTGTTTTGCTATTCTTGTTGGACTCAGCACCTTTCTGGTCCAGTTTGAGGTTTGAACACACAATGAGGGGTTAGTCTTTTCTTGTTTGGGGTCGACTGCACTCTTGTTTTTCTATCCTGGGTGTCTCTTCAACGTTTTTTGTCCGAAGTTAACCTTTTCCGCATTATGAAGTTGTTTTTTCTGGGGACTGTGGATCGGCTATTAGTCTGGGTCCTGGTCCCTGCGCACAGGGAGCTCCACCCTTTGGGTTTTGACCTGCCTACAGGATGCGACGAGGGACATTCCCATCTGTCAGGAATGCCCTCTGTCTCCACCAGGAACAGGACTTACCAAGGTAAGCCATAAACTCCTGATGGAACCCACCTGCTCCCCCAGCAGCTCACCACCCACTTGCTCTGCTGCCTCCCCCCAGTCAGTGGCATAGCTAAGGCATCTATCTGCTACCTGGGGTCAAAAAAGATTTTGTAGCTCCCCCTCCATGACAAAATCAGATATAATTAAGTAAATAAATAAAAAGTTATTGGTTCCATGCTGTATCATCATAACATTTCATTGGCACTCAGAACAATCAGTCTCATAGGTCTGCTTTGAGTTAAGCAAATCCACTTTTTGTTCCATAAAGGCGGTTGTGTTTTCATTTTCTGGTTAATTGGCCATAACTTTTGATAGAATACATATATTCCAATGCTGTTTGTTTCATTGCATTCTGCATTAATTTCCAATTTCCATTCTGCATTACCTTTCCAATGATATATAACATGATGGTATTATTCATACATACTAAGATTTTCACAATTTTGGTCACTCGTGTCAAGCTCAGCTTGTTGCCCCCCTACAGCTTGATACTCGGTGCAACTGCTACCCCCTGCACCCCCTTAGCTATAACACTAAGGTGTCTCTTCCTCTCCCGCCTTCATAGTGCCGGTGCTGTCTTCTGCTTGCAAGCAGATCACTGTCTTTTCTCCTCCTCCACAACCTCTCTTGGCCCTGCCTGCATGCTCATAGCTGTGCCAAGCCCTCCTTGCCCTGAGTGCACCGGCACAGTATTCACGGATAATGAGAACAGAGTCGCAGATAAGGAGAGGTAGTTGCAATTCTGCCCCTCGGGAATAAGCAAATTTGAGGATAAAGAGAATTGGCTGTACTCATATTGCCTTGAAAATCCCTTACATCTGGAAAATACATACTGTCGCTTTAAAAATTACGAGAGGTGGGTGGAAACTGAAAGTGAAGGAGGGAACAGTAGCTTCATTCTCTGATCTCACGCTCAATACCAGGCATGTGCTGACCAGGCAAAGTTGAATTAGCACTAGTCAACTGTGCCTAAGATGGGGAGTTGATTGTATATTGCAGATGGAAAAGGAGAGCATGATTAGGAGAGCGTGTATTAAAGGCTTGTCTAAGACCAGATATTGTGTTAAAAGCACAGCCAAGATTTGAATCAGGAATTTTCTGGTTCAATGCACAGCCTTTTTGCCTTTGTTCTGCAATGGCTCTCAACATAAAATGTGCAGCCTAGTGGGAGGAAGCTCACTTGTGGATGAGGAGGGCAAGAGGAGGAGCTGCTGTGTCAGCCTGGACAGGAGGCCATCTGATGGACGCGGACCCTTGTCTAGTGTCAAACACTGATTCCACCCCTGCTGACCTGAGTGGACAACCCTGAATGCTCAGTACTGATGGCAATGATAGTGCCTGAGTTGTCACTGGGGGAGCAGGGGGCACCATGGGGGATCGGTGCACGGCTTTGCCCAAGGCCTCCAGCAACTTGGCACTAGCACTGGAATGCAGGGCATGAAGGGCTGATTACTTCTCTATCAACCTGCCTAGAAAGGGCAGATTACTTCTCTATCCACCTCAAACCTTCTCAGGGACACTCAGCTGGCAACTACTTGGTTAATTCTGAGATTTCAGGAAAAAGCATTTATCTAGATTCCAACTTTGTCCCCTTTACCTTTTTGTTTTGCCCGAGCCTGCTTTTATTCCTTGTTGTTTATGTTTTTACTGCTGATTTCTTGTCTTCTCATTGTTTCCGTATTATTCTAACAGTTTAATTTTCTGCTGCCTGCCACCCTGGCAGCTTTTATGCTGAAAGGCAGGATATAACAGTTTGAAAATAACTAATGTTCAGGAGTGGGCTAATAGCGCAATCCTAACCAACCTTCCAGCACTGATGCAGCCGTGCCAAAGGGGCATGTGCTGCATCCTGTAATGAGGGAAGGCAGTCATGGAGGCCTCCTCAAGGCAAGGGAACATTTGTTACCTTACCTAAGGGCTGCATTGGCACTGGAAACTTAGGATTGGGCCTTAATGCAGCTGCAATGTAGCCCTGAGGTAAGGAAACAAATGTTCCCTTATCTTGAGGACGCCTCCGTGACTGCCCCACCCAAAAATGCAACACACACCCCGTTGGCACACATGGCTGCATCAGTGCTGAACAGCTGGATAGGACTGGGCTGTAACACACTGTTTGTTTTATATGTCTGTCCTTTGACAGCACAACACTGTGTTCCCAAGTTTGCCTCTACGGGTTGGCCAGCTCTGACACTTCCTTTTCTTTTTCTTTTTTTAATTTTAAGACAAAAAAAAAATTAACAAACACAAACTCAGAAAATCTTAAGCATACAGGGCCACCATTAGCAAGTCTTAAAACACAGAACAAGCAGATAAAAGAAAAAAGAAATCAGACAAAAATAAAAGAAAATAAAGTAAAAAGACAGATACTGAAAGTTATGTAGCAAGTGCAGAATTCTAAATCTCAATTACTTTGCTCTTCTACAAAATTTTATAACATATTAAGAATATCTTAAATAGTCTATTGATTGCTTCTAAAATACTTTCTCAGATTATTCCAAAAAAGGAAAAAACTTTTTTCTATTCTTCTCTGTATCAATTATTTAATTATCAATTCTTTATTTTGTTTTCTACAGAAAAATTTATCTCTATTTCAATGGTCTACTCATCAAATCCAGAATTCATTAGACCAATTTTCCCCGGTTTTCCTACATCATCTTACTCTTTCTTTGCACAGTCCCTTTAAGTTAAAAGCATACACAGACTCACAGACTCTACAGAATAAGTAGAAAGAGAACGAAGAATAGAGTACAGATGCTCTAAGCAATCTTACTCAACTCATTTCCTGTTGCTGCTTGCTTCCCAGGTTTTGTCAGCCTGAGGATTGAGCAGGAAGAGGGAGCAAAGAAAGGAAGGGGGAATGTGTGCATGCAAAGTAATGGGGCAACAAGAAGATGTGTCAGCTCAGATATGGTGTGTTTTGGGCTGCTCCTGGCAACTCAAAATGCTATCACCTTATTTTTACCACATTCTGCTTCATGCCAGGCTTGAGGGAGCTGCTCCCAGGAATGAGAAAACCTACTCGTAGCATGGCACAACTCAAGCCTAGAGTCTCTGCCCCCTGTGACTTGACTTGAAAACGAGTCATAATGGGGCCACTTTCCAAGTTGGCAAGTCATTCCTTCACAACTCAATAGGACTCGAGTTGCCTCCCCTTTAAAAAGCCCACCATGGTTCTGCAGAAGAAAAACGGGGCTGCTGTCAGGGTGTGTGTGTGTGTGTGTTGGAGTTCACTTTAAATACTCATCTGTAAACAGGGCAGGAGGGGGTGGGAGCAGGGATAGAAGCAGGGATAGAAGCATGACAGCAGGGATAGAAGCAGCAAGAGGAAGGAAGGTCACGCGCAGCAGCTGCAAGGCTTGCCGGGATGACCCAAACTTTTGCAGCTCTATTCAGGAGTAGTTCCATTTGTACAGCTTGTTCAGTGAGGCTTCCTCCTCCCAAGTAACAATGGAGCCATGTGGTGGAAAGCATGATTGCTATGAACTACCTCCCCCTCACTTCCCTGCCTTCTTCCCCTCCCTGGGCTTCTGCACCAATTGTAAGGCAAGAACGCCCTTGGCTGCTCCTTCTGTCCTACCTCAGCCAAAGAAAATATCAGACTGCCCATCCTTTGCCAATGGTCATTGAAGGAAAAGAGAACCCGCTTCTGCCTCCCCACTCCCACCCTCTGAAAAAGCAAACATTAACCCTTCCCTGCCTCCTGGCTGGAACTCCCTACTACTCGCCCAGTCTGAATGATGGCCCCATGAGGTTTTTCTCACCACGAAAACAGTAAGCAAGAACGTCCAGACACACCCAGACTCGAGTCTGCATGCGTGGGGACAAGTGCTGAGATGGGGCCACTGACTCAAGTGTTTTTCTGAGCCTTCTACGTGGGTGTCTCACAACTCCACGAGTCAGCAAAAAACATGCATTTTAATGACCAAGTCATACAAGTCGAGTGCCAACCCTGGCTGCTCCAATACCAAACCTCTGTGTTATACAGTGTAATCAGAAAAATGCACGGGTTTTTTTTTTTTTCTTGACACCACTCAAACATCTTTGAAAGTGGCAGAAATGTAATGTATTGCTTCCTTTGCCACTGCATCTCTCTAGGGTTAGACCAACAGTCAGAGGACCCAATCCTATCCAACTTTCCAGCACCGGTGCAACCACAATTCAGCTCCGAGGTAAGGGAACAAATGTTCTCATACCTTGAGGAGGCCTCTGTGACTACTTCTTCACCACAGGATACAATGCACACCCCATTGGCACAGCTACACCGGCACTGGAAAACTGGATAAGATTGGGCCCTTACTTGCTGATTTATCCCTTGTGGTTGCTCAAAGCACGGCAGCCTTGCTAGTGGGAAAAGATGGCCAGTTTCAGTGAAGAAACAGGCTTATCCAGCTACTCCTTGTGTCCTCTCTTAACCTCCTGAGCCATATGTCTTCGCTTAACAAGGACTCATGTCAGACTGAAACTGTCACTTCTGATGAGAAGGAGCTAACTCACTAAGTTGAAAGGGGCTAGGAAAAAAACAGCTCATTAAATGCTGGGATTATTAAGCTCCAACACACACATCTGCAAAAGCAGAAGGTGGCTGAACCTGCCATCTGTTTGTAACATAAAGTCTGCAGGCTGTTATGGCGCTTGTAAATAAGAGTTTACATTTGGGTAATTGCTGTTTATTCCTTCCATGAGAAGATTAGGGTGACACAATTTCTCTGAAACATAAATCCCACCCTAAACTGTAATTACTCTTAGTGATTTCAAAGGAATTTTCCAGCATACAAAAAACTTTAGAATGGCAAAGTCTAAACAGTTTTATTTTCTTGCCATAGGTTGTATCCAAAGGCAGTCATGATGGCTAAGCAACATTGAAATCAATGAGACAAGCTAGTCATGACTAATTTAAGTCCCATTAGCTTCAATGGGATTTAATCACAACATAGGGCCCATTCCTATCCAACTTTCCAGGACTGATACAGCCACAGTGCATCCCTGACATAAGGGAACAAACATTCCTTACCTTGTTCTGTTGTGTGGCTTCTTTGCAAAAGAACTGGAAGTATGGGACTTCCTGTCTTATTTAAAGGAACCACATCAAAGGAACAAGGTAAGGATCCACTTGCCTTGCTTCTTCCTTGTACGTTCCCTTAAAAAAGAGAAAAGGATGTTCTGCACTTTCTGTTTTTACAAAAAAAGAACCAACCACCTGAGGAAGCAGCAAGGTAAGAGTATTTTTAAAGATTTTTTTGAACAGCAGAGACAGCAAAGGCATGTCAGGGGCAGTGTTGGGCAGTGATCTCACAGCCCAATCCTAAAGGTGCCACTGCTGCCAAGTACAGTGGTGCCAAAGTGACTACTGCTGCATCCTACGGCCCCTTGGCAGTTGCTGGAGGTCTCCTTGGGGGATGTTCATCCTCTTCCCCCAGGGAAAGCGCCAAGCCGCACAATGGGGCTTCTCAAGTCTGTGCCGGCTATTTTGCCAGTGCAGAGAGACTCCGTGTTGGGCCTTCTGATCTGACACAGAGTTCAGGATCCAGTGGAGCTCTGTCAGTCCCACTCCCTTCCTGTTACGTAAAAATCCCCTTTTTCCTTTTCGTTGTAATTTTCTCTCTATATCTGGTTATGTTACTAAAACATCATGCAGGCTAAACTTCTCCCAGCACACATTTCCAAAACTCTGGTCAAGTCACAAGCTCATGGTTACACAACAACCACCTCCCCATGGTCACACATTATGGGAGGAAGTCTGGCATCTTAAATCTACCTCCCCATGGTCACACATTATGGGAGGAAGTCTGGCATCTTAAATCATTAAGTGTCTCCTACATTACTATATTCATTGTATTGTTTTAACCCAATCACTGTTTATGCAAACTTGAACTGCCTTCTTGTGTTGCTGATTCATTGTATTGTTTCTAGGAAGCCAGCCATGGACCCCATTGATTTTTGCTGATAACTGTCTTGATCCTTTCAATGTTTTACTTACTCCCAAGCACCCTGCTGTGTGGTAGTAAGCAAGCTACAATCCAGCTCAGACAGTCTGAAAACCCCTTTTTAAGAGAGGGCTTCCTCCCACATGCTCTCTCTGGCTCTCTCTCTATCCAAGGACCAACACATCTGGGTCCTCCTCCCAGGACTCTCCTCCCCCATCCAACTGCTCTACAGGACAGGTAACTATCTTGCGTCTGGAACTCTTTCCCTTCTTCCCCCCTTTTTTTCTCCCCTTCTATCCCCATCTTTAGTTAGCAGCTGGGATTGGCAGATCAGGGGCTCCTAAAATCCTTCCCTACAACCTTTCCTTTTTCTAATCTCCTCAGATGCACCAAATACTCTTTACATGCAACCACCATGAAAGCTAAGTACACTAGATTCAAGTACTAGGATCAAGAAACATATACTTATCATTTTTCCATGTGCATTATGTTTACCTTTGTGCTTTTGTAGTAAAACTATAATCTTTTATTAAAAGTTATCTTTCTCTCAGTCTCCTCTTTAAGCAAAAGGGAATTTCTCTGCATTACGCCGTCTTGTTATCCAGCCTGCGATCCTGAGGTTCCAATAATGGCAGCATAATAATTCCCCTAAACAAAACAGCCCTTTTGGTAACATTCCCACTTTGGTTCCTCCTCCCACCCTGTTCCACCCACTCTCCGCCTCCCCTCACACCCTGATACTACTTATTGTAGGCCAGCCTCCAGGTAGCACTGAGGCCGAGCAACAGCGTCTCCTTTCCAGGTGCAGCAGATATGACATACAGCACATTTGCAACACCCAGCACCAACAGTACACTTGTACCATCAGCACTAAAGAGCTCAGTTTTGGGCTCTCAGTAGTGGCCTTTCCTGATCAGTACTTACACCTGTTATGTTATCTGTTGAACCTTGATTACCCATTTCAACCTTCATACAGCTGCCCATTATCATAGCAGATTTATGAACAGGTTAATAATAAACCTAATAGGGTTATATACAACTCCACTGTGGGCTCTAAACACAAGCCTACAGCAGATTATTCCTGGGCTAAAGGAAGTGAGGGTGCTTGGAAGGTGGGCTGTATTTCAGGAGACAGTGTAGTAGAGTACTCTCTGTTGAATATGACACACATATGGAATTAGAGGCAAGAACCGAGCCTGACTCCCAGCTGGCCTTGAGATTGGCAAGCCATATTTTCTCTGTTAAGCACTGCTGGGCTCCACAAGTCTATTCAGTGAATTTTGTAATACAGAAGGGATTTGAATTTCCAAAGTTGGAGAAATCCATGCTCTTGCAATAGTAGTTCTTCTTGTGGGTTGACTTGAAGGTGTTTCAAGTTGCTGTTCTTACATTGCTACTGATCCTGCCACAATCACATGGAAAACAGTGCCCAACATGGGTGTAGCGCAGGAATGCTTCGGCACCTATGAAAAATCTATTGTCGGTATAAACCCTCCTCAGGACTCATTCACGCCTTGCAGACATGACTCTACCATTGCTTTAAGGCTGGCTTCTGTTGCCTAGCAGCTGATGTCCAAGAGAGACACATTAGTGAACCCTTGGAAAGCCTCACTCTGGCAGCAAAGCCCCTAATGTTTGCGAGGATTGTGTGGCTCTGGCTGTACTTTGGTGTGCACTTGATCTCAACCCTTGATCTGGACTTGATCTCAATCCTTCAAGCTAGAGACAGGTCCTAATGTTGTTAATTCATTTGGAAGACATCAGTTATTCGATTTTTCTCTGTAAACTGCTTTGTGAACTTTTTGTTGAAAAGCGGTATATAAATACTGTTAATAATAATAAGACAAGACATTTTGTCATTAAATGTTATAGTTTTGAGTTGACAAACCTGTTTTGTGCCTGTCAGGAAGCTGTGACAAATAATGCCACCAGCTGTCTTTTGCCCACATTTAAGACTGATGGTGCTGTGTTGGCTGATCTTTTGATTAAAGCTTTCGCTTTCCAATGATTGCAGTTTTTCATGTCTTTTCAGTTTTTTTTAAACCACTTGGCAGTGCAGACCATGCTTCTGAGCCATCTGATGAGCAGAGAAGTTACTTTTCCTCAGAATGGATGGTGTGCTTTGCAATCAAAAGAGCTAAAACCCATGGTAGAAAAGATATCAAAAATTCAGTTTAAAAATCAAGAATGGCATTCTCAAGGCACAGCTAATATGAACCAGTTAAAACTATCACACTTTGAGGTATTAGATCCTCTCTGTAAAATGTATCATATGAGTTCAAAATAAATCTCCAGTTTTGCAGCATGATTTTGGGCAAAACAATTACTTGAAGGGCAGCTCCTTTTGCAAGCTTATAGCAAGATGAGAGTACCTTTTTTATAGTGTATTCTTAAGGTTAGTGTAGATGCCAGCCTACTATGTGGACTCCACAATGCTCTTTCCTCTTCCCTTTTCTAAATTCAAGGAGCCACACACCAGGGTTATGTAAGCATCATCACCTACCCACTGATTTCCCCTTTCTCTGTTGCCCAGATTCTAAAAATGTACAAGAAGTAATTTTCTCTGTCTCTGATCTCTCGAGAGTTTTTTATTAATAATACATGAACAAGGAAGGAACTGACCTTTAAATTCCAAGCACAGTACCTGAAAAAATTCCTTGCTTATTAAAATGTAACATACTGACATCTTTATTACTATTTTGTTTTCACTGTTATTATTTATTCAGAAAGCTAAAGTTGGTGTCTAATACACTGTGAGTGAGATTCAAAGGCTACTTGCAGGGTTCTCCCTAGACTAGACCCCCCCAAAGCCTTTTGTCAACATTGAACTACTTCTGAGAGACCCTTTCAGTTTTAGAAGTAAGCTGATACATAGCAAAGGGGGACTGTGGTTGAAGAAAGGGGTCCAAAGCCCCATTGTACATGAAACACTGGTTGTGCGTCTGATTAGATCCTGGCCCTTGAGTATAATAATTGCACAAAGCCCAATTAATTGCCAGCTGATCAATCTGCTGTTACCCTGCTAAGCGGGCAAAGTGGCACTTTATATTTAGCAGGGGGAGAGTAACTGTCTCCTCAGATCAGTGTTTTTTCTAGTGGTTGTTCCTGGTGTTCTGCATCTTTCTAGATAGTGAGCCCTTCTTGGGCATGGAGCTATTAACGGTGCAATCCTATCTGTGCTAGCGCTGGTGGAGCAAGCTGTGTGCTGTTGCAAAGGTGCTGTAAAGCAAATGGTCTCTGCGCCGATGATTGTGGTGCTGGTGGGAAGGCCTACTGTTGGCCTGCCGGTGCCAGTGGAGGGCTTGCGCCTGCTGGAGCAAAAAGGTTTCATGTGGACCAGTGGAGGGGCAGGGGAAGGTGGAATGGGTCAGGGAGGCACTGGTGTAGCTAGAGGGGAGGCGGTGCACTAAGTTTTGCAGGGAGCCTCCCTGCAGCATGCAAGCAGCTCCTCCCCCTCCCCTTGGGAGCCATGTGAGGGGGGGAAACAGAGGTGAATGGCTCCCAAGGGAAGGGGCCACTTGCACGCTGCAGGGAGGCTCCCTGCAAAATTTAGTGCGCCGCCCCCCTCTAGCTATGCCAGTGCAGGGAGGAAGAGTAACATGGCGGCAGAGGACAGGAAGGGAGGTGGGTTGGGCCCAAGAGGGGGGTGGTTACTGCCATAACCTGTCCCCCCTCCCGGGTCTGAATTTTTGACAAGAGACTGCTTGGACTTGTGCCAGAGATTTTACCGGTGCAGGCCTGATGAGCTCCATTGCGACTGCTGGGGCAAATGTCCCCTTACCTTGGGGAGACCTCCAGCAGCCTTTTCTCCCACGCTGGATATAGCGGAAGCTGTTCCAACACCACTGCATCGCAGCATGGGATGTTAGTTAGGACTGGGCTGCTCGTTACTTGCTCATTACTCCGTAAACCATTTGTGAACATTTTTGTAGAAATGAAGTATATAAATATTCTTATAATATTTGGCATTATCAATCAACAAATAGCTATTTTGATTCTGTCAATATTACAAGAAAATGGTTTATTATGATACCAAGACAGCTAGCTCCTCTGCAAGTGGTGTGCAGTTTAGCAACACTCCCTGCATCTCTTTTAATGGAATCAAGAGCAATTTGTATTACTTTTCCTAATAACTGTGCTCCAGGGTGTGGTACTTCGAGCATGGAAAATGGTGGCTGATGGCAATTGGTGGCGGTGGGAAGCTTTTGCCACAGTACTACCTACTTGACTGACAAGTAAGAGAACAGAAGGAATGGGTTGGGTCACCACTTAGATTCTTGGGGAGAAGCCAAAGCTCAGTGATAGAGCACATGGCTTGAAGAAGGTCCCAGTTTGCATCTTCATGCAGCGATGTGTAGAGAGTTCCAGGCCCAGGGAGGCACAGCCACATGAATAGACACTTACACTCCCTCTTTCCCCTCCTCCACCTAAGCTCACTCTCTCTCACTGACTCTGACCTTCGTTGAAACTCACACTCCCCCCCCCCATTTTTTTTTGAAAACGCACCTTTCCTTCCCTCACTCAGAGGCAGGAGAAGCTTAGCACAGGCCTGCTGAGGCAGCTCAATAGCTGCCTCCCCTGATTTTTTAGAGCAGCCACTCTCAACTTTTCCTTGGCCAAGGCCCCTTAGGAGATGTTCTCAAGTTCCAGCCCTCCCTCACCATCTCTGAGCTGCCTTCCCTGCTGGCTGAACTCAATGAACCCAAGCTGGATGTCATATAATGTGCACAAGCATAGCAACTATGAGGCATGCCTCTCTTACTGCTTTGACTGAGCAGGATTCCTTCATGCAGGCACAGCAGCAGTCGTTTTATTCTTCTATAAGCAGTGCTGTGAGGCACCTCTTCCTAATGCCACCCCTGCCTTATTTTCCATTGGACACTATCCACCCTGCTTTTTTTCCATTAGAAACCAGCCATGGTGGAGCCGAACTCACTGAAGCAGCTTAGCTTGCTGCCTCTTGCTGCAGTCACAGACACCTGCCCTTTGTCTTAGCTGGCTGCCCTGGCTGTTTTTCACTGGAAGGCAGTCTTGATTGAAGCCTAAGCTGCCTCTGCGTATCCTTATGAATGTGAATAGGTGTATGCTGCTTAAGTCCTTGACTCTGCTGGAGCTTAAAAGGAGCGGAGTGGAAAGGCAAGGTATGTTTATTAAACGAGTTGGGTCCTTGTGCTTTATTTTTTTTTACTTGCTGGGTCAGGTGAGGTTAAGCCTTACCTGCCTACGCTGACTGCACTTCCCTGACATGATTGCCTGCTGAAGCTTGATGGCATGTAGCCAAAAGAGTTGATCCACTCCATGAAGGCAACATTTAGTGCCTGAGGGCTGTCAGTTTTCTTAAGAACATTTTGTAAAAACCCCATTGAAAAATAGTGGTTTAGACCAGGGGGGGATCCAAACTTTTGGGCAGGAGGGCCACATCATCTCTCTGACACTGTGTTGGGGGCCAGGAAAAAAAAAGAATTAATTTAAAATTTGAATAAATTTACATAAATTTACATATATTATATATTAGAGATGGAACTTATATTAATGAATGAAGGTCTTGCGATAGCTCAAGACCTATAAAAGGCCTTGTGCAAAGCAAGGCCGACCTTTTGTTTGCTGCCACTGCTGCTTCACAGACATGAAACAGCAAGGAGTGGAGGCTGCCTTCAGCCCGCAGCTGGCCATGAGGTCAAACAGTTGGCTGTCGTGCTGAGAGCAGCGTGAACTCCAGCAAGTCTCTGGAGGGCCACAGGCTCATTGGAAACTGGGGGATCCCTGCGGGCTGGATTGGGGGATCCCTGAGGGCTACAAATGGCTCCCGGGCCAGGGTTTGGACACCCCTGGTTTAGACTAAATCCGCTTATGTAAGCTGCGTTGAATGCTGTCTAAAAAACAGAGAAAGGTGGTTAATGTTATTGTTTTAATAAAGTTGTGGCCAACTTTCTAACCCACATGCGGTTGTGTTGTCTTTTATTTACCCCTGCAAAATTCAGTTAGAATGGAATAATTACTGGCCATTAGAGAAAGACATCATCTTTTGCTGTTGTCACCTTCTCAGTTACATAGAAGGTCCAGCATCTGAAAACCAGCCAGGATGGTTCATTTGATTATAGCAGTGGTCTTCAACCTTTTCATGCCATGACCCTAATAAATATTTGTTCTTGCTGCTGTTACATGTGGTTTGCTAGGTGTTCATGTTATAATGTTGCATGGTTACTTATATGCTGATGAAGCAAGAGTGAACTCCATTTTATGTAAGAAAAAGTTGTGTAAGTGACAGTTTGGGTGATTTAAAACCAACAGAAAGCTGCCCCTGGGTAAAAACCTGGACCAAATGTCAACATGCCCTTATATGGCCATCCGTAGAATGTTCAGAAAGGGAAGGGTTTACAGGAGTGTCTGACTTTGTTACTGTCTCTCATTTTCTACAGAATTTTGTAATAGAAGTCTTGTCTAAAAGCTAACCTGCTGTGTTAATTGGATTGCACAGCTGGCGAACCACATGCCCTAGGCATAAGCTGTATTTGGCTAACATTAACATCATTCTTTAATGCCATCCATCCCTTTCCATGTAGCTGAGAGATGGGTTGTGTTGGCTGATTAAGGGAGTCATGGATAGGGGAGGCACTTGACTGGCTGTGAGGGCCATGCCTGCCTGCTGGATCTGTGGAGCAGTAGAACATGGATCATCTCAGCAGAAGAGCTGAAGGCAGCAGAGCACAGAGCAGCACGGCCAAGGGGGCTCCTGAGCAAGCAACTCATATTTCATCTAGGTGGCCACCCTCTCCATCTGGTGCTCTGCACAGAGAGAAGCACAGGACCCTCCCACAAAAACTCTCAACCTTAATAAGGAACTGGGCTCCTATTTGACCAGATCTAACCACATCTCAGAGTTGTTGCCATGGCAATACGCTTGTAGCCCTTCAATCTGGTCTTCCTTGATGACCCAGAAGGGAGCATATCTGAACCACAGCTGCACAAAAACCATCGCTTCTAGCATAACCTCTTCAGTACCATGCTGGGGCCTCATCCCATTGCACTTACCTCCCTAAGGCACCTCTGATGCATATTCAAATTATACCCAGTCATAGTGTCAATCTCAGCCCTTGTACCTTTTCTGAAACAGCACTGCAGCTACCTGTCGTTGTCCCAGAGCTTCTAATGTGTATCTGGTGAGGGAGGGGTATGCAAAAACTAAGTACCGGATATGAACTTGCAGGCCGGGTTCCTAGACTTCCACTCAACTGGATCAAGTCCAGAACTCTTTCATAACCTAGCCGGTCCCTTTACACAGGCTCCCTGGTGATTTCAAGGCTTTCTTTGGACAGAAGTAACTCTGCCTGCTGCCTCCCCAGAGACTGCTGATGTTTTCATTGAAAGCCAGCCATGATTGAAGCAAATGGGCTGCTAGTACTTTTTTTCTTTACTTGTTGGGTCCAGCGAAGCTCTGCCTCCCCTGCCTTCACTGACTGCTCATCACTATCTCCATGTAGGGCAGAGGAAAATTCCTGCCTGAAATCCCTGAAAAGGGGCTGCCGTTCAGTGTTGACAATTCAATTTATTAGTAAGGCCAATGGGGATGTGAGCCCCCCACATGGTGCGCTTTGTCAGTTGTCAAAAACCTGATGGTGTGCTTTGACAATTTTAGTGCCTTGTCAGTGTGCTATGAGATGAAAAAGGTTAAAAATCACTGACCTAGACATGTAGCATGGATTAACAAAACAGTAGCTGCCATGGGCTCAGAGACAAGCGACAACAGGACTAAACAAATTACAGCAAGGGAGGGCTATACATTTCTCCGGGTGCAATCCTAACTGCGCCCTAGACTGGCGCAAGTCCCTTTATGTGCCATTAAGCACATTTACTCCTCCTTGGGAGTCGGCTGGACAGGCGCAGGGACACACACCGGCCCATAGAAGCTGCATCCTGCTTCCGCACCAACTTGGAAATGGAGGATTGGCTGAGCTCCACCAATGCAGGGATCTGGGAAGGGGGGAGAGGGAGGTGTTCTGGGGCAGGGAGGGCGGGTGGAGGGTGGTCCTGGGGCAGGTCGGCAGGGAGTGGGAGGCAGGGCTGGAACCCAGCCAGATCCCAACCCCATTCCCTGACCTGCGTGGAGTGGCCTGAGGCTGCTCTGTTCTCCTCAAACTTGTGCAATCTCCTGAGGTGATGAAAGTCAGAGGAGACCGATTGGGGCCATGGTGGCTTACCAGGGGTAAGGGGAAGAGTTTCCCCTTGCCTCTGGCCGAGCCACTTCTGGCCCCAATCTTGCGCTGGATACAGCGCAGGCCTCCTGGCCTGCCTATTTCAGCGTAAGATAGGATTGCACTGCATGTTGCCCAAAGAGTCATAGGGCCCAATCCTATCCAATTTTCCAGTGCCAGTGCAGCTATGCCAATGGGGCGTGTGCTGCATCCCGTGGTGGGAAGGCAGTCACAGAGGCCTCTTCAAGGCATGGGAACATTTGTTCCCTTACTTCAGAGCTACATTGCAGCTACACCGGTGCTGGGAAGTTGGATAAGATTGGGCCCATAGTCTTGCACAGTAATGTACTTTGCCCTCCACTCAGCTTCTGTCTTTGTAACTGTAAATAATCAAGACTGTAACTGTGAACAATCAAGATTGGGTAGTCTTTGGAGCTCATGTTGCTAACTCAATTGATGTAGCTGTAACACAGAAAAGATTTTTGATTGATTTGAAAAGCTAAAGCCTAAGATTGATGGAACAAGAAGCTTTTGTCTGATGTATGCCAATCTCAATTTGACACAGTAGCAGAGAAGTTATTCTGCAGGCAACTAATCAGATTGAAATGTTATAGGAATATGAAAAAAATCCACTGCACTTGATACAGACACTACCTCACCAAGAAAAGAAACAGATGTAGGGAAAAAAGGAACTGAACTGCAAATTTATGCATCTACATAATTTTAAAAAAGCACTATACTTTTAAATTATGAGAACTGAGATTACACTCTGGGATTTAATTTTACTTAAAAATACCACAAGGAAATCTAGAGATGATACACCTCCAGGCAATTATGGAAATGCAGAATTCTGCTCCAAACATTCTGGATGTTGTACCAGAATCCACTGTACTTTTGTCACATCTGTCATATTTCAACCTGGACTTGGACATTTTAGATATTGTCATGTTTATATCAATAAGACTCACTCACTCACTCACTCACTCAAAGCCTAATCCTATGCATGCCTACTCAGAAGTAATTCCCATTATAATCCATGGGGCTTCCTCCCAGGTAAGTGTGGATAGGATTGCAGCCTCACTCACTCATGGCCCAATCCTGTGGCGGCCTTGCACTGCCGGAACTAGCGTTCCAGTGGTGCAAGGTCTTTCACAGCTTCACATTCTGCATAGCTGGACCACCATCACAAGTGGTGAGTGACAACTCCTGGTGCCAGTAAGTTAGCTTGGGGGGCAAGAGGGAGGTAGGGGTGGGTGAAATGGGGCAAGGGAGGAATGGAAAGGAGAATGGGACAGGGAGGAGGGTGGATTGAGGCCTGGAAGGGGGCTATATCAGTGGTGGCAGTGCCACCAATATCCTATCCCCAGCCTCAATCTGCCTTCCTGGGTCCACTCAGACTTATACCAGCTAAATTGGTGGTACAGGCCTGAGTAGACCCATTTGAGCATTGAAGGCTTACTTCTGGACAAGGGAACATAAAAAAGACTATTACCCTTACTCAGAGGAGACCTCCAGGACTGTCCCCCTGCAGGATGCAGCGCACACTCTGGTGGCATGGCTGCAGTGATGAGGGGGTTGTTGATAGGATTGGGTTGTCCCTCTTATATTTCCCATGATTTTTTTTTTGTAAGGAAGTATCTGTTTTCATATCGTAATCTTCTGACTAAATCATATCCTGTGATCTTGTCACATCCCATCGCATCAAATGCACCTTAGAAGAAAATACATAGGCATCTGTGCAATAGTATTTATAAGACTACAAAACCCAAGATACAATATAGCCTGTAATATATTGAATAGGAAAAAAAAGACTATTCAGGCTCAAATCTCCAAAGCCTATGACATGTTCAGACCATGTGAAAATCTGTGCTTAAAAAAGACCAGGAAATTGAATTAAAGCAAATCATTGCTTTATTGAAGTATTGAAGGAATTAATCAAAGTTTTACAACATTTTAATTTGTCAATGGTTTTCTCTACAGAACTTCTGCCTGAGTTTAAAATGCAGCTCGAAACAACTTTCCTCCCCTTTCAGTTTTGTACCTATCTAATGATTATGCCTGATTTGAAACTACTTTCTCAGAAATTAGTCACACAAATATTTCACTAGTCTTGTAGCACTGTGCACTGTTGACAAGTGAAGTTGACACAAACCGTTATGAAATTCTCACACCACATAAAAATATTTGTCACTTATTTGTCAAGCCTTCCTTACCAATATGCTATGTGTGCTAAATATTGATTTTTGGCCTCTTTGCAATTTCCTTTCATAAGACATGATGAAGCAGCTTGAGTGTAGGATGGTGGAGATGTGCATGGTCTTGCCAAGAACATAAGACAAAGAGTGGTAAATAATGTGCTGCCGTTCATGAATAATGAACAACTTCTTAAACAAAAATATGTATATGTTTATGTATTTTGCTTTTGTTCCTTGCTTGGTATGTGGTATTCAAAATTAAATAACTCTTTGGAGACACCGTAGGCTGCAATAATAATAATAATAATAATAATAATAATAATAATAATAATACAGGTATTTATATACTGCCTTTTCTTGGTCGTCAGATTTCTCCTCAGACTTTAATTCAAGGCGGTTTACATAGGCAGGCAATACTAAATCCCAACAGGGATTTTTACAATTGAAGAAGGTTCTGTCTTTCAAGAACTACAACATTTCAGATGGATCTTTTATGATCTGGTATCACATTCTGGCCTCCATTTTCCTCCCACACAGGCTGATGGCGGCCAAAGAGCAGGTGGAATAACTCAGCATAACTCGGCTAGGCTTGTCAGCTGCTTTCAAGGTCTCCCCGTTCATGGTGCCAGAGGCCTCGAACTGGCGACCTTCGGATGTTATCTTCAGGCAAACAGAGGCTCTACCCTCTAGACCAGACCTCCTGCCCAGGCACACTTTCCTGGGAGTACTAGTCCAAATTGAGACTTAACTTCTGAGTGAACATGCATAGAGTTCTGTTGTCAGATGCAAGTTGAAGCAGCAACTTGGAGAATGCTGAACTTGGAACAGTCAGTTCTCATTCAACTTTTGCCTGGCAGGGAAGCTGTAAGCAAAGTCATTATCTCTTGGCTTCACTGCACTTTCACTACAAGGTTCCTATGAGTAAGTCATTCATTTCAGTCAATCAATTTCATTGATTCTAAAGACCACTGACAAACAATGAAACTTCTTCCCGAGGCAGGCCATCCATGATACCAACTAAAGCAGTTGCCTCAAGCTGAGCGGGTTGGCAGAGTATGAACACTGCTCTTCCTCCCACTCCTTGGATTGGAAAAGGAAAAGGCACGGAAGAGAAAATGCAGAGCGGAGGTGAGTGGTGTGGGCTGGAGAAACTCCAACATCTCTAGCTCATCACTACCAACAATGAAAGGAGTTGAGGAAGTCCAGGGTTGCATTTCCAAGCTCTTTGGTGTTTGAGTTCAGTCATGGATCCATAGCGCAAAGGGATTCCATTCCACATCCCCACATCATGGAGCCACTGAGGATTGGTCTAGGACTCCCTTGGCCAATAAGCTTACTCTAGGCTCCTCACCAAAATTCTCCCCACCTCACACTGACCCTGCTAGCTAAAGGCAGATAACCTGCCAACAAATGTAACAAGCACCTCAGACAAAAAATAAACACCTTTAGCACATCACACTTCTCCATGTGTCCTACTGCATCCCTCTTCTCCTTTTCCAAGCCAAGGAAGAGCAGAAGCTGGGACATCATTAGGAAAAGGGCATGCTTTGGCGTGCTGCCTCAGGTGTTGGACAGTGTTGTGGTGGCCCTGCTACTTCCATTGAAATAAAGGTGGTTTTTGCTGCATGTTAATATTTTGGAAAGTCACTGCATGTCCCCTAATCTTGCAGGTATCCTTGCCATGTATGGACCTAGGCTTTCTACTATCCAATTCTAAAACATCCCAACTAGCAATGTGCCTTTTGCGCTTAGAAAATTTTGCTAGTCTGTAAGCGGTAGAGCAGTGTTTCTCAAACTGTAGGATGGGACCCACTAGATGGGCCGCGAACCAATTTCAGGTGGGTTCCCATTCATTTCAATGTTTTGTTTTTAATATGTTAGACTTGATGCTACCATAGTATGTGACTGCATTTGAGAAAATGTTACACATCTGTACTTTTAACAGGCTACTATATATATGCTTTTAACAATGATTGTAAGTGGGACTTACTCCTGGAAAGTGAGAATAAGATTGCAGCCTAGGATTGTTAAAAATTTTCCTGCTTGATGATGTCACTGCCAGTCATGACATCACTTCCAATGGGCCCTGACAGATTCTCATTCTAACTGGGTCCTTGTGCTAAATGTTTGAGAACCACTGTGGTAGAGGACAAAACAGTGACAAAACAGGTCCAATTTAGTTTGGAATTAATATGATAGTGGAAGGAGAATAAATGATTACTATGAGTCATAACGTTGTATGCTGAGTACAAAACATCCCCCTCCTGATGTCCTTTAGGCTACAATCCTTAGCCCACTTACAAGGGAGTAAGTTTCATAGAACTCAATAGGACTTAATTCTGAGTAGACATGCATAGGCTGCAATGTTAATCTGGCATTTCTCCCACCCACAAGCTTTTTTACATGTGGCCGTTAACTATGCAAGTATTCTAGGTCAGTATATTGCCAGTAGAAATTAAATGAGTAAATAATTATCTAAAATGATAAATTCAGCCTGTATATGGACAAAAACAGTCACTGCTCTGACAACATGCTCATTTTCTTTCCACTGCTGTGTCCTGTACTTTGATCTCCTGTAATGATCTATTTTGAAAAAAAAATTCATGACAGATTTTGGAGAGGTTCGGGTCTGTTCCATCCTGGTGTCTTTACACAATTACTTTGTCACAGACTCAGCAGACATTGATAAATGATGGACAATTTTATGCAATCTAATCTTTTTAAATTATAATGGGGAGGGATGTATAACACTGCAGATTTGACAGGTCTGCCTAAACACAGCTGGCAAGGTGGGCAAGTCTATTGTGTAAAGAGACATGAAGGCACATGGTAATGGAGTTGTCTGTGAGATGATTTTCCACCTCTTTTATGTTCATGTAAATTAAAATATACCACTTGTCAGTGCCCTCAGGTGGAATGTGACTGTCTCTTTAGAACCAGTGTTCAAAATAATACTTAAGCATTATTTAGTACTTTTGCAGTATTATTTTTAATACTTTCAAAGTATTATTTCATACTTTAAATATAGGACTCACTGCTCCCCAAAAGTGACTGAAGTGTGAACTCCCCAACTGGGTGGTAGTAAAGAGATATACAACTGACCACTGGTAGGAGCCCATTTTTGGAACTACACGTCAGAAATGTATTCTATAGTTTTCCAAAGAAAGTGTAGCCACTTTCCTACTCCTCAATTCCTGTTGCTCTTTACCATCAGTTCTTTGTGGGTCTCTCTTCTTAATCAAGGCCATGTATAGTATTCTTTTCATTGGTTAAAAATTCTGCAAAAGTCACCCAGCAGTCTCTTTTCTTCCTTCAGTGTGGAAAAGGAGTTGCTGAGGATGGAATCTTAGATGATAAATCTCTTGCCTAATGGGCAAGAAGTACAGGGGGCCCCCCCATATCCTTGGATCCCATATCTGCAAATTCAGTTATCTGTGGATTAAGTCCAAAGGTCCCCTGTGAGTGCCCCCTCCAGAGGCTGTCTGTCCACAGCCTCTGCTGTACTCAGACTGAGCTCAGCAGTTGAAATAACACAACTTCCAATTTCACGGAGAAACTGGAAGCCACGTTTTTAATGCCTTAAAAGGATGGATGCCCACAGCTTCTGTTGAGCTCAGAGGATCTTCGGAGTGGAGGGGGGGAGGCATTTGCCTGTATTTGCAGTTTCAGGTAACCACAGTGGGGGTTCCAGAACTGAACCACCGTGGATATGGGGGCACTCCTTTATTCATGAAGCAGATGATCCCTTTAGAAGAAATGAAATAATTTTAATGAGCGCCTGTTTAAGTAAAAAGCAAAGGTTAGTATGGGGCAAAATAAAATAACATAAAGCTATATAATGGGAAGGCAGCAATATATTTCTCAATAAATGCCATACAAATAGAACTGTATTTTATACAGATACTTTAAATCTGTAAACATATTTTAAAAAAACACCAGTTTAAAATAGTTCTTCTAGAGATATGTAAATAGAGAAGGCAGATAATTAAATGCTAAATATCAGAGCATATCCATTTATTATACTGTTTAAATTATTGATTTTTGTTTGATTGAACATGGTATAACAACTAGGGGAGTTAAATGCAGATTTTCCCACAAAATGATGGGCAGCCCAATTCTTAACCACCCTAGAGCATGCAGGGCAGCTGACCTGTGCTTCATCCAGAGCAGGGCTGGGTCGGATTGCAGCGCAACTCAAGAGTAAGGGGAATTCATCTGTGCACAGCGGATACTGGTGCACAGATGTGCTCTGGCCTCCTGACTCCCACAGTGGCGCAAAAATGCCTTACGGCACTTTTGCGACACCTCAGTGCTTCTGGATTGCACTCTAAGCTGTCCTTTAGTAGTGGTTTTGTACTGTAAAATCTACCATATTTTTGAAAACACATAGAATATTTTCATCCATGAGCTCTTTTGATTTTATGACAACTCAATCCTATGCATGTCTCCTGAAAAGTATGTTTCAGTCCTACTCCCAGGTAAGCAAATATAGGATTGCAGCTTTAATTCATGAGGGAATTTCACAACCCATATTAACAAATAAAGCAGACTATTCTACCATTTTATAGAGGCTGAAAGAGATTTTAGTGATCTGAAAAGCCAACCAACAGAAAATCGAAGTCATCTCATGAGACCTGAGGAAAAACAGCAAATTATCACATGTTCCCTCTAATTGCAAGTTATTCTAAGGGAAGAAAATGTAGCCAAGAAGCTGGCATTTCAAGAGTCAGGACTGCCAATTACATTCACCTCTGCTGAATACTTCAAAGGCTCCCAGAATTATTTCCCCCCCCCCCCATGCAATTTTGAAAAGGCAAGGTATTAAATACATGAGAGCCATTTAAGCCATTTAATGAGGAGGGGAAAAAAATCAATTCCTTGTTGTAATGTGTGAGTAGGATGGTGTTATGAACATTCTCTTCTTCCCAACACATGTGCATTTAGCTTCCTGGCTGGCAATTCTGAGAATCAAGCAGGACTTTGCTCTGCAAGGGGTGAGGTCATGCTGAACTCATGCACGGAGAGGAGAGGTCAGGAGTGGTCATGTTAATTAAGGCACATGAAGATGAAGGAGGGTTAGGGCACTGTGTGTCTCCTTTCCCCCTCCCCACAGGGTTTTGCAGATTTAATTATTCCATTTTAATAGACCTTTGCAGCAAACAGAAGTCCTACATCAAGTCCTACATCATAATAAAGGCCCAATCCTATCCCCTCCACCACCCATCAATGGGTGGCATCCTATGGTGGAGGGCAGAGGTCACCTCTAGGTAAGAAAACAATTGTTCCCTTATCTGGAGGTAAGCCTCCATGGCACAGGGTGTTCTACCTTGACCTATAACAGCTAGTTTACTGGTGCAGGTCCACACTGAACTGTGCTGCAGGATCAGGCCCGGGAAGGGGGATAGAATATTGGTGGTGCTAGCGTTGCCAGTCCCACCACCCTCAGGACCCAATCCGCACCCAGTTCCGTTGCCAAAGTTCTTCTTACTTTTTAATCAAAATCTCTCTTGTAATTTAAACTCATTTGTTCATGTCCTACTCTCTGGAACAACTGAAAACAAATCCATCTTCCACAGTCAGCCATTTTCTCTTAACTAAACATGCCCAACTTCTTCAACCTGTCCTTGTGGAACATGGTCTCCAGTCTCCTCGCCATCCCTGTCAACCTCCTCTGGACCTGCTCAGTGGTCATCCTCTGGTGGGTGTGGGTCCTTGGACGTGGCTTGGCCTGACCAGCCCCTGATGCTGTCCCTCTTTAGAAGTAATTAAAAAAAAATCTGATCAGAACAAAAGTTAGATTTTTAAGTAAGGAAAATAACTTTTAAAACTGTGTATTTTCTACTCTCAGCGTAAGAAGCCAATCCTATTCTATCCTCCCCACAGCCAAATAAGAAACAAGCATGCTGTATCCAGAGGAGAGGCAGACTGGGAGGCTTCAGAGGGGAAGAGTATTACCCCTCTGTAAGCCTTCTGCTCTGCAATGGATGTTCTCAGACCTGTAGCGGCTCCATCGCAGCTGGATCCCCCCCTTCCTACAGACTCCCCACTGACCCTCCTCCTTCCTCACCCAGTTTTGCCCCTGCCAACCCACCCTGTCTTATCTGCTCAGACGGGTTTGTGGCAGCACTCCCAAAATGACCGCCAACAGGTCATGGGCTTGCTGTAGGTTCTGGGGCATAGCTGTGCGTCAGCAAAATAAGAAAGAGTCCTCTTTGTTCCTTTCAAAAGCATCCTATATTTCACATATTTGCATATTTCACATCTTCCTTCCAATGACATTCTTCTGCACTATATATTCCTCAACTGGTTTTAGGTACTGTAGCAAGCCTTATGAAATAATTAGTCCCACACTTCAGAAATGTTCTATCAAGCAAGAAGAATATTAAATTAGAAAAGTTACAGTTTTCTGTTGTGCAGTAATTAGCACTGCATGGTTTGTGCTGCTTGGTCAGCCTTTAATCCTCTTCCAACCATCTGAATATTTAAAAATCTATAATTGGCAAGACATCTTTTGCATGCAATTAAAGGCCTTTTTATTTCAGTTGTTGGCTTTCAAAATTGAGGAAGTGTTTAAACAGTACATTTTCAGAAGAAGGGATTTTCCAAGGTGTCTGGTTCTTGGCAGGTCATGCGGTGATTCTTTATGATTTTATAACATCTCATCACTCCGTGCTCTTCTTTTATGTCTAACTATTTCACAGATAGCCTGGATGTGACCTGATGTGATATATTACTTTTTAAGGGAAGGGAGCAACTGTGGGCTGGTTCAAACATACATACAATACATAGACAACACTGAGCCTCTGTGGGTGCACATTTGCATGGGCAAATGTAATGTGTGTACCAGGTACTCACTGATATAATGGCCAACAGTTCCCATGATTGTGGTAACATATTTTCCAGTCACTGCCACCACAAAAATTGCTGCTGTGGGCCATTTCACAAATTATACAGACACCAACTCACATTTGTTGCTGAATGTACACTCAAGCAGGGCCATAGCTCCAAAATAAGCAGTACACGTGAATAATAAAATATGTTTTTTTCTCCTCATTCTTGTGTTACATTTCTTGGTACACTGAAATCATCTTAGGCGTATAGACCGAAATATGGAATAAGTAAAGTGGACCCTGTAAGTGGCCAGCTGACACATTGTTTAGCATGATTTGAGCTTGACCTTGGGAGGACAGGCTGGAGTCCTCACGTTGACAAAAGCAATGTATTGTGTAAATCACTGCTTTTCAACCACTTCACAATATGACAGCATATACCCCAAATACTTATCCTAAATTTGAGCCCCCCCCCCACCAGCATCTATAAGAGCAAAATGTACACTTAACAAACTCTATGTGACACAAGCTGTCATACAGATTTTTGCCCTTTAGTCAGCAGGTGCTTCAGTCTGATAAGCTTTTAAGCATCCGGAACATTCAGTGCACAGGCAATGATAATTCTATTGATTTTCTTGGATCTCTGCAGCAGAGGCAGGCATGAGCACCCAATGAACAGTAAGCCATTGAAATCCTGCACCACAATTTTAAATGTTAAGATACAGCATTCAAGTATTTTTTTTCCAAGTAATTGGTTGCCTCCCAATTGCAACTAGTTTAGAATACGAAACTTGATAATTACACTTCAAATGCTTTTCAGGCAATCTTGTAAATAAGTATCAAGGGAATGATTATCTGTTCATTCCTCTTTTATATGTCTGCCATCGTCACTGTGCATGTCTTCTCCTCTTTCTTCTGCCAGGATACACAGAGAGGGAGCTCTTAAAGCGAAGAACAAATTTCATGTGGATAAACAAACTACCTTGGGGCATGTTCTCTCCTGCCAAGCAGGAAGGAGGATTTCATTACACATTAGATGCAGGTGTTCAGGGAATGGTTGCCTTAACCACATGGGCAGCCCAATCCTGAGCTGCCCGGTGCGCCCAGGCTCGGTGGAACTGAGAAGGGCTGCCGCCAAATCCTGCGCCTCCTGCGCTATCGTGGGAGGCACCTCAGGAGACGGGGATGTTCGTCCCTTCCCCCCCCGAGTAAGGTAAGCAGCCCCGCAATGGGAAAAGGCACTCGTGTAGGGTGCACAGACCTCCAAGAGCGCCCTGTATCCTGAGGAGCACAGCTCCGCGGATCCTCCTCCCGCCCACCCCCGGCACGCTTCCCACCCACCCCTCGGCATGCCTCCTCCCTGCCCTCTCTCCGCCCCCGCTGGCCTCCCCCCTCCCCAGAAAGCCTCCTCCCCGCCCCTGTCCACACCCCCACCTCCCTTTCCGCTACTCTGCGGTCCGGGAGACCGCCGAGCCATGGAAGCTGGGCAACTGCCCTGTGCTAGCCCAGCACTGGCCGGATCCGCAAATCCGCACTGGTGAGCTCCGCAAACATGCCTTACGGCACATTTGCGACTGTGGTCGGTGGCACAGCTCTGTGCCACCGACCACAGGATTGGGCTCGGAGTCTTTAGGATGTGACCTGACAACCATTCTGACCAAAAGAAAGTTAATTGGAAAGCTGTTGAGAATGTCCACTTCCAGATATATAGGTGTGTATATCTTCTATGAACTGTAATAAGAACATAAGAAGAGCACAGCTGGATCAGGCCAAGGGCCCATCTAGTTCAGCTTCCTATATTTCACAGTGACCCACCAGATGCCTGAGGGCCCAATCCTATCCAATTTTCCAGTGCCGTGCTGCTCTGCCTATGAGGTACGCACTGCTTCTTGTGTTGGGGAGACTGTCTTGGAGGCCTCCTCAAGGTAAGGGAGGGTTGAATTATGGCTGCCCCGGAGCTGGAAAGTTGGATAGGATTGGGCCCTCAGGGAGCACACAAGACAACAAGAGACCTGCATCCTGGTGCCCTCACTTGCATCTGGCATTCTGAGGTAGCCTACTTCTAAAATCAGGAGGCTGTACATACCCATCACGGCTTGTAACCTGTGATGGACTTTTCCTTCAGAAATTTGTCCAATCCCCTTTTAAAGGCATCCAGGCCAGATGCCATCATCACATCCTGCGGCAAGAAGTTCTATAGACTAATTACATGCTGGGTAAAGGAGTATTTTCTTTTGTCTGTCCACTGGTTGGCAACCTTCAGTCTCAAAAGACTATGGTATAAGCCTACAGCACCTGGTATTCCCAAGCGGTCTCCCATCCAAGTACTAACCAGGCCGGACTATGTACAGAAGTATATAGTGCTACTTATACTCTGCTTGTATAGATGTAAACAAAGCAAACATTACATGTCTCTACTTCTGTCCCACTGCTGTCCTGGAATGTCTAACTGCTCAGGGAAGAGAGAAGCACGTAGAAAGTGCATGTGAACCACTTATAGGATGGGGCTTTGAATAGTATACACTAGACTCCCATTTTCTGTTGATGGAGCTCTGCTATGGACTTCTGACTCTCAAAACCTTCTGTAATGGAAATGTACAACATCCCTTGAGGAGATAGGGTGTGGTGTCAACAGTGGCCCCTTGCTATGCAAGCAAGCATGGGGTTAACACTAGGCCTTAGATTACAGTGGGTGTGCTGCACAGCTGCAGCTACTAGAAGCAACAAGGTCCTCAGGTATAAAAGCAGCACCTGGTGGAAAGAAAGGATGTAGGTGAGGAAGGAAGGAGCTTGAAGAGACTGAGAGAGCCGAGGGAGATTGACTGGTGTGTGGTTGCCATGAGCTGCAGTGACTGGAGAAGCTGCTGGCAAGAGAGTGCAGGTAGGAGGAACTCTGTAGGTTGAACAGGTGAGCTAATGGGGGCGGGGCGGGGTGGGGTGGGGTGCAGTAGTGCTTTCTGCAGGGTTAGAGCTATTTTGAGTGAAGAGGGGAACTAATTAGCTAAAAGTGGGCACATGTTCTCTAGACCAAGTTTGGAAAGGGAATTTGGCAAAACACCTTCCCATGCACCTTATGTTGAGATGCAAAGACATGTCCTGCTTGTGCCTGCAGTGAGATGCTTTATCTTCCCCCGGACTCCATCTTTTCCCTTCACCTGGCTAGCAAATCTTAGCAAGACAACTGGCATTTACTGTGAGTGAAAGTACAGGAAAGTTCCTGCAATATACATATAATTGAGTGTCTTGGGTTCTTTTTTTTTGCTTTGAACTTGATTCTGCCTCTGCCTGGAATTTCATCAATTTTAATTGCTGCACAGCCATTCCATTTGATTTATTGTCTTAGAAGGGCCTGAGATCAAATGACTGAGAAGAGAGCTACATGATCTGAACAAGTATGTCTGTGCATCCCTCCCCTCCTCCTTGTGAGAGGATCACCTTCTGAAGCTGATAAAGGCAGGGAGCTCACACCTCAGCAGTCAGTAATGAATTTCATTTCACAGTTTGACATGGCCTGCATGGCCCTGAATATTGAGCTCGGAGGCAGAATGCAGTGAGACTAGGTGCCTAGGGCTGCAATCCTATAACACTTTCCTAGGAGTAAGCCCTGTTGAACACAAAAGGACTTGCTTCTAAGTAGACATGCATACGGTTTACACACTTAGTATAAATCCTTTGGAGGCTATAGACCAGTGATGGCTAACCTTTTAGAGACCAGTGCCCAAAATGAAACCCAAAACCCACTTATTTATCACAAAGTGCCAACATGGCAATTTAACCTGAATATTGAGGTTTTAGTTTAGAAAAAACAACTCGTATATTAACATCTTTTACCCACTATTATTAGTAACCCCTAATGAACTTTTCCTCTAGAAATTTGTCCAATCTCTTCTTAAAGGCATCTAGGCAAGTTGTCATCACTGCTTCCTATGGCAGAGTTCCACAGACTAATTACATGCTGGGCAAAGAACTATTGTCAGGGAGGGGGTGGCTGCAAGACCTTGCCACTGCTCATTTTCTCAAACAAGAAAATATATATTTTTTAAAAAGACCCACCCACAGAAGTGGGCTCTAAGGCTGCAATCCCAGCCTCTTTCCTAGGAGTAAGCCTAATTGACTCTAATGGGGCTTACTTCTGAGTAGACATGCACAGGAGCAGGCTCTAAGGCTCCAATCCCAGGCACTCTTTACTGGGAGTAAGCCTCATTGACTCTAATGGGGCTTACTTCTGAGTAGATATGCACAGGAGTGGGCTCCAAGGCTGCAATCCTAGCCACTCTTTACTCAGAAGTAAGCCCCATTAGAGTGGATGAGGCTTACTCCCAGGAGACACACACAGGAGCAGACTCCAATGCCAGGCATCCTTTCCTGGGAGTAAGACTCATCCACTGTAATGGGGCTTATTTCTCAGTAGACATGCATAGGAGTGGGCTCTCAGGCTGCAATCCCAGCCATGCTTTCCTGGGAGCAAGCCCCAGTGACTTTAATGAGACTTCCTTCTGAGTAGACATGCATGGGCTTGGGCTCTTAAACTACCAGCACCCCCCCCTTTTGACTAGGGCTACAATCCTACCCTCACTTTCCTGGGAGTAAGCCCCACTGACTACAGTGAACTTACTTCTGAGTAGACATGCAATCCTACAGTAGGATTGGGCTCTGAGGCTGCAATCCCAGCCACGCTTTCCTTGGAGCAAGCCCCAAGCAGCAGCAGCAGCTTTGCTGAGCCCGCCTGACATGCCTTACCCCAGACAGGGGAGGGAGGAAGCGCTCCCATTGGGCTGCTGGGGGTGACTCCTCCCCGGGGGCCTGGCTCTTCCCCCTGCTGTCCGTTCCTTCCCCCCTTGTTGGCCTCGCCCCTCCCTGCTCCCGGCTGCTGGCGCCTTCCAGGGGCGGCGAGCAGAGGCTTGCGCCTGGCAGCTGAGGCAATGGCTTCAAGTGCCCACCAACAACCTTCTGCATGCCCTCCGTGGCACGCATGCCCTAGGTTAGCCATCACTGCTTTAGACAAATAATGCCAGATGTAGAAAGCTGGTGGCATTTTTAGGGTGGTTGTCTTGAGGGGGATACAAAATCTTCTTTGACCCCAGGTAGCAGATAGATGCCTTAGCTATGCCACTGCCCCATTTTTCAAGTCTGGGTGTGACATTGCATTCAGCATTACATTAACTTTCCAGTGATATATTACGTGATGGTGTTATTTGTGCATATCAAGGTTTCACTAGTCTTGCCACTAGTGCTAAGCTAAGCTTGTTGCCCCCTTAAAGACTGTTGCCTGGTGCATTTGCTACCCCTGCACCCCATTAGCTACACCACTGGGCAGCCCCTATATGTTCCATGTGTGCACCCACACACAGATGGGATAAAATATGGTCATCTGCATGAATTTGGAGGGATTGAGCTTAATTAGAGCTCCAGCAGTGCAATTCTTTGCATGTTTATTCAGAAGTAAGCACCACTAAATTCAATAGAATTAACTCCCACCTAAGTACGTATAGGATTGTAGTGCATCATTCCCTAGCAGCCTCGATGGGTTTACTTGGAGCTGTGCCAACTCAACTGCTAGCACAGAACCCAGTAGCCCCATGTAGAGCTTTCAGGCTCAGGATGGGGGTTAGGATGCAGCTGAGACTTCCTCTGCTATCACTGCTCTCCTCTGGGTCTGAACTACCCTCTTCCCCCTCATGTCTCCCTGCTACCTGGTATTGGACTTGCCCCAGTTGGCGGGTCCCAGCTCTGGTCCCAGCGGAGGCCTGATGATGCAGCCCTCTTCACCAGTGGCACTGGCCTCTGCAATATGCTTTCCGGTACATTTGCCACTGCTTACATGCCTGTCCCACTGGCAGAAGTCGGTTTAGGATTGGGCTGCCTATTATGAGCAGATTATGGTTGTAATGCTTTTGAGGGGAGCCTATTTCTGCCCGTTAGAAGCAGCTTACTTTTCATTCTTGGATATCTCTAGCTCTCTTTGACAGAAGGGAAAAGAAAAGGGTCAGCATTGCTATTTTGATGCACTCAACTAAGTCAGTTCTGCAGTCACTCTTATGAAAGGAAGTGATGGGAAAGCGCCAGGTATTCGTCACTGTATCTAATTCTGCACGGTGGTGGCATCAGGGCCAATTCTCTTGGCCTCTTTTTCATGCTTGTTGAGTTCTGCTTACTGAAGCTGCACGGAGAGGGAGGGAAGTGCTTTAGTCTTAAATTTTTCATGATTATATGCAGAATATTTTCCTGTGTACTTTGAAACAGTGATATGAACAGGCAGCAAACATTTTCTAACTGCTCGTATTGGGTCAGCCTGATGTTTACATGCGATGGCAATCATTGCTCCATGCAGGTCAATATTGTGTACTCTGACATGCAGTGACTTTCTAGGGTTCCCTCCCTCTATACAGGGCTGTTCTCCC
The DNA here is from genome assembly GCF_035046505.1 of Tiliqua scincoides. Classification (NCBI taxonomy): domain Eukaryota; kingdom Metazoa; phylum Chordata; class Lepidosauria; order Squamata; family Scincidae; genus Tiliqua; species Tiliqua scincoides. The sequence continues at coordinate 46,151,290 of NC_089826.1, forward strand.
AGCCTTACCCAGCAATACCAGGGAGTGAACCAATGCTTTGCTTACCTGGCAATACCAGGGAGTGAACTTTCTGCAGGCAAAGCACATGCCACTAAGCTATGACCCCATCCCATGTGCAATATGCCACTCAATGTGTGAGCCACATGTTTTTTGGGAGTACTCCTAAAATAAACTTTAACAATGCAAATATTAATCTTTTTATTGACTACTGGAACAAAAAGTTATATCAAGCATCCATGCTGGTATTTGATACTCCTTCCTCAGTTCTAAGCTATGCTCCAGCTACAAATTAAATAGAAAACAGTATTTCTACATGGTTTTTTAAAAAAAATATTTTCTTGCTTTTGGATCTGCAAATATTATTAGCAGTAATTATGATGCTCTGCATCCCAAAACAGAAATGACAGACAAATGAGGAGAGAGACATTTTGCTGTGTTCTGCAATAGCAGACTTTGAGCCCAAGTCTATGCATATGTACTCGGAAGTAAATCCCATTAAAACCAATGGGACTTGCTTCCAGGCTAGGATTATTTTCATGCACCATGCTGCTTTGGTGGTCGATATTTTGTAAGAGAGGATCTGTCAAAGATCCGGTTTGCATTGTGACACCTAATTGCTCACCCAAGTTCATGTTATTGATTGGCTAAACTAATTAAGTTTCTTTTCATCCTCTTTGGTACCACATGACTTGCAAACAGACCACTATATCTGGAAGGGAAATTATCATGGAGAGACTATTAATGAAAAGTGTGATGCTCAGAAAATTCTGGCCTATCATCTCTAGATCAGACAGTCAAAATTACCATTAATATGACATGATTATCTTATGATATGAAAGCACTGCCTTTTATCTGCAGATGCAAATGACTACTCAGATGCTTAGTCCCATTGAGTTCAGGAAGACTTACTGCCAGGTAGATATGAATAGGATTGCAGCTTTAAGTACTACCATCTTCCAATATTACAGTTTTTAAGTACTGGTGAAAGTTGAGGTTGCTCAGAATCACATTAGATGCTGGACCTGCCGTTCCAAACTCTGCAGATTAACTGAAGTCTGGAAACCTTCTCTGAGTCATCATCCACATACAACCAAGCTCTCTTTAGCTACTTTCAGAGCTCAATCCTAACATTGTGCTGGGCTGGCGCAAGTTCCTTGATCAGGAGGGTCACAAATGTGCCATAAAGCACATTTGTACCTCCTTGGGTGTCAGCTGGGCTGGTGCAAGGAAGTATGCTGGCCTGTGGAGACTGCATCCAGCCTACGCGCTGATGAACCCAGGTAAGTTCATGCTGGCTGAATTTGGCTGGCACGGGTGTCTGGGAGGATGTGGGAAAGGCGGGGCAGAGGCGTTCTGGGTGAGGAGAAGACGGGGGAGGGTGGGTGTTGGTCAGGCCTGTGGGTGGGTCACAGGAGAGCAGGGGTTGGGGCCAGAACCTGGCACTTGTGTCAGATCCTGATGCTGTTCCCTGGCAGCATGGCGCGGCTCCAAGTTGCTTGGATCTGCTCCACCTCTTTAGGTGGTGCAGATCTGAGTAGACCCATTGGGGCTGCTGTGGGTTGACCCGGGTAAGGAGAGGCGATTCCCCTTGCCCTGAGCTGAGCCGCTTGCACTGGATATGGGACAGGCATGCCGGCCTCCCCATTACAGTGCAAACTAGGATTGTGCTGTCAGAAATGTAGTTTACTATGGATAGTGATTACTTTCTCCTATTACTATTTACTCAAAGTTAAACATATTTATTGGGGCACATATTAATATCCCAAACCCAACATATTAATCCATACATAATATATGGAATCTTCAGGCTGATCGTCAGTCCAAAATCTTGGCAGGCCTTGCTAAAACGATCCATGAGCTGCTGGAGATCTTTGGCAGAGTGGGTAGTGACAGCTGCATCGTCAGCAAAGAGGAAGTCATGCAGACATTTCAGCTGGACTTTGGACATGGTCATGGTTCATGATGTGGACTCACATGGTCATGGTTCAGGATCAGGATCAGGGTTCAGGATCATGGTTCAGGATCAGGTCATGGTTCAGGATGTGGACTCACCTCCCTGCATTACAATCTCTGCACATGAACTGGAGGTTGTCCATGACTTTGTGTACCTTGGCTCAACGATCTCCGACACTCTTTCCCTCGATACCGAGCTAAACAAATGCATCGGTAAAGCAGCTACCACATTTTCCAGACTCACAAAGAGAGTCTGGTCCAACAAGAAGCTGACGGAACATACCAAGATCCAGGTCTACAGAGCTTGTGTCCTGAGTACACTTCTGTACTGCAGTGAGTCATGGACTCTTCACTCACAACAGGAGAGGAAACTGAATGCTTTCCACATGCGCTGCCTCTGATGCATCCTCGGCATCACCTGGCAGGACAAAGTTCCAAACAACACAGTCCTGGAACATGCTGGAATCCCTAGCATGTATGCACTGCTGAAACAGACGCCTGTGTTGGCTCGGTCATGTTGTGAGAATGGATGATGGCCGGATCCCAAAGGATCTCCTCTATGGAGAACTCGTGCAAGGAAAGCACCCTACAGGTAGACCACAGCTGCGATACAAGGACATCTGCAAGAGGGATCTGAAGGCCTTAGGAGTGGACCTCAACAAGTGGGAAACCCTGGCCTCTGAGCGGCCCGCTTGGAGGCAGGCTGTGCAGCATGGCCTTTCCCAGTTTGAAGAGACACTTGGCCAACAGTCTGAGGCTAAGAGGCAAAGAAGGAAGGCCCATAGCCAGGGAGACAGGCCAGGGACAGACTGCACCTGCTCCTAGTGTGGAAGGGATTGTCACTCCCGAATTAGCCTTTTCAGCCACACTTGACGCTGCTCCAGAACCACCATTCAGAGCGTGATACCATAGTCTTTCGAGACTGAAGGTTGCCAACCCCAATATATGGAATAAAAGATCTAACCAGTTGAAGAGTACAGTTTACTTAGTTAACCTGGTGTTTCATCTCAGTCTGAAGCAGCCTTTTCTTCCTATCTCATAATATTAAAGAGAGGAAATGGAATTCAAGGAACTGACCAGTTTCCTTTGATCCTCATAGATTTTAATGGAATCTTTTTGGGTTCAGCCCACTCTGTGGCTTTTGCTGATTTTTGGCTGGAGGATGGGACCAGGTTATTTCAAGTAGAACTACAGTGAAAATGTCTGACTGCTCCCAAACTCAAAGCTGGAGAAGATGGTTCTAGCTCTTCTCATCAGTAAAGAGCAATAGAACATTTGTGGACCTCTGTGCTACTTGGGGCAGCACTGTCAGTAAAGGCAGCATCGAGAGATGGGATTGGTACCCCGAGGTTGGTGAAGGCTTCCATACCATCCAAAGAACACCTGCTGCATCTGCTGGATTTCAGCTTGTCACACAGCTGCTAAATACACAGGAGCTTGAACCAGAAAAAAGTCATCCCAATTTATCTGACATTTAACGCTCAGAGGTTTCTGTCCTAACATGTCAGCATGGGAAACTGCAAAGTATCATCCCTCCCTATAGGAAAGAACTTCCCAATATTCCAATTTCAATTGCTCAGAAATGGCACATGGAACAAGTTGTCATGTGTTTGCAGAGGTATGCAAAAAAAGGTTTGCAGGTGGGCATCAGGTTGGGTGCTTTGATCAGAAGACGGTATCTGTTCTCCATAGTGGGACATCCCTGTTAGCAGAAGTTGTGCTGAGTCCTTTCTTTACTAGTCCCACTTCTAGGGATCCAATATTTTAAGGGCATATTTGGATATGTTGCCATCCCAGCTCTATTGCAATGTAGCACTTCTCAGGCTGCTCTGATAACCTCCTGGGGTTTGTTAGCAGCCAGCAGGGAAAGCAATGCAAACAAATGTCATTTGTTTATTTTAGCTTTTTTTTTTACTTGTTCCCATATACGGGTTTTTAGTATCATGGTAATTCTACTTTCAATGCTGGCTTTAAATGGTGTTTTAGATTTTAATTGTTCGTTTTATAATTTTTATGCTATATTTGTTTGTATTAGTTTGTAAGCTGCCTTAAGCTTTTGGAAAGGTGGCGTATGAATGTTTAAAGAAATTAATGAGGTTGTCTTTCCCCACTACATGGCTATATCATTTGCTACAAGTGATGTTATCTGTTGCTTAGAGATCCCTCAAGGTAAATGCTGAAATTTTGAATATATTGTGTTCTCTTTCTGACAATACAAGCCCTGATTCCCTTTAGTGTCCCGTCTTGATAAGTTGGAAGAGTGCTTTGAGTTTTTAGTGTCTTGCTTGGATCCCTGAAGTTTATGTGAAAGAACTGCCGTTGCTCATTTTCAGGGCTTTAAGAAGCCTATCAGCTACAAATTTTTGGAAAGAGAATGCTTTTATGTGGAATCTTTCTGCTTCAAATCCTACTCTTCTTTCCTGGTTTGACATCAGATTGCCGGTGGAGAACTGTTGAACGGTCTTGGAAGAATCTGATTGCAAATGCAAGGATATGGGTTTTGCAAGTAGGGTTGTCGGGCTCAGTGCATCCAAATACCATAGAGCAGTGGTTCTCACACATTTAAAACCGGGACCCACTTTTTAGAATGAGAATCTGTCAGGACCCACCAGAAGTGATGTCATGACCAGATGTAACATCATCAAGCAGGACAATTTTTAACAATCCTAGGCTGCAATCCTACCCATGCTTACCCAGGAGTAAGTCCCATGTAATATCCTTGTTAAAAGAATAAACAGAGTAGCTTGTTGAAAGTACAGGTCTGTAACATTTCCCCAAATGCAGTCCCATACCATGGTAGCATCAAGTATAATATATTAAAAATAAAATATTGAAATTAATGGGGACCTACCTGAAATTGGCTTGTGACCCACCTAGTGGGTCCCAACCCACAGTTTGAGAAACACTGTCATAGAGTTCTAAAGTGAGGGCTGTGATGTCACAGGATTGCCAACTACTGAAAATCAGCGAGGAAATCTGCTACTGGGATGGAGTCTAGTGGCAGTCCACAAGGACCTGAGATTATGGTCTTTGCCAAACACTTGCCTAATAAAAAGTTGGAGAAACAGGAATACTTTTGGGGAAAACAGCCAATGCAGTTCATAAGGGAGGGAGACAAGAAAGCATGTTGTCTAGAACAGTGGTTCTCAAAGTCCTACTTGGACTTTAGAAACTCTGTAACTCTTTGCATGGGCAGGGGGAGGGAGCAACAGATCTGGATGATAGCACTGCTACTGGGGAGGGAAGCATTTTGTATCACTTACCTGGGGGGTCACCCTGGCTCTCTGGAGGGTCTGGGGAGCCTGCAACCCCCTATGCAGCCATCCCTGAGGCTTTAGAATCTTGACGAGAGGGAAAAAAATCCACTTCCAGCTTTTGTCCCAAAACAAGAAGTGAGTTTTTTTTTTTTTTTTTTGGAAAAGATTTTCCAGTTCTTTGGAAGCCTTGAGAAGGACTGCAGAGAGGGTTGCAGGCTCCCCAGACCCTCCGGAGGGCCATAGTGACCCCCAGGTAAGTTACAAAATCCCTTCCCTGCCTGGCAGCAGCACAATCATGGTGATCATGTTGCTGCTGATTTCTGAGCCATTCCCCTTAAAGGGGACTAGCCCTTTTCCAGTTCCTCTGGTGGGTTGTGACCCACCAATTTGGGAACTTCTGGTCTAGAAACTAGCACCTTATTTCTTCCAAGCCTCCTCAATGTCCTCTAGCCAAAACAGGGCTCATGCACAGCTGGCCTTTTGGCCCAGCCTTGTTTGAAGGGTTGAAAGAAGTTGAGAGGGTGGTCTGGTCCCCATTTGTTCACAGGACCTTGAAAATTGCTGTCCTTGACAATGAATGACTTAAGAGAGTTTACTCTTGAGAATCTGAGAATTTCTTCTGCATTTGATAGGTATGCTATTTGAGGAGCAGTGAATTACATTCTTAACTTTTATCTTTGAACATTTGTCTTAAATGCTGAGTGGAACCTTGATTCAGAGACATTACTCATCGGAGAACTATCTAAAATAGAGAGAAGGCAAGAAGTGGCATTGCTCACAGGGCAATAAAGTTAAAAGTGACAGACAAAATGGCTCTTCATTTTGTTCATGAAATTACTGCTATCACTGTAGCACCAAAAGTCATTTTTGTTTACACCTGAAATTATAGATAATTGAGGTTAGCCAATGTGTCATAAACAACCATGGGCGGGAGAAGAATAGTGTTAAATACTGTACAAGTTCCAGGGCCAAGTAATCAGGCCTGCTGTCATGTGTGGGATCTGGTCAGGCACATGCTGAGGGCCTGTGCCCATGAAAGGGCCCACACCCTTGTCCTACCAGGACCATGGGAACGAAGAAGCTCCCTTCTGCTCCTGCTGCCAATTCCCCCACCCCCAGCAGGAATGGAATGGTGATGGGTGGATTGTGGTCAGGTCAGGAAGGAGCTGGGTTTGGCAGCAGTGATAGCTTCCAAATGCATTCCTCTTCCTAGAATGGAAAGTTGGATAGGATTGGGTCCTTTAAAAAAGCACAGGGCAACAGGAGCTTTTTTCCCTTTCTGTGGTTCTTTTTTTTAGCATGTTTTATAACATAATGATCTGGCAAACAAATATTTTTACAGCACATTCTTTCCCTGCTATCTTTTGTATTTATCATTTAATAGTGCAGTATGAAAGAAGAAAGCATTTGGTGACAAAAATACCAAGGTATTTGAAAATTCGTGAAAGGTGTAGGTGTTGTGGAGAAAGTTCTGAATAATGGGTTTGACTCATATTTTCTCAGATGAATTAGTGCTTGTTTGAATTGGCAGAACTTTTAAACTACTAATCTGGGAGCAAGACTGTAGTGGTAATTGTTGCTGGTCTCTCTGTTATTTTCCTGGATTGCTTTCTGTTTTTCTGTTTTTGGGGAGTGGGATAGGGAGGGGAAAGGTTGGTTTTGTGGAGGTGGGGGATTTGCTTCTTGAGCTGCTGTGACTAAATGTCACTGCCATGATTCTAACCAATTTTAGTTTATTAACTAAAAAAGCCAGCGCATTACATAGAGCTCAAGAAAAATGTAGCCGTGGAATGTGACATAAAATGGAAAACCAAAGAAAGCATTTGCAAAGATAATTATAACTATCTGTGAACTTTTAGTTGAAAAGCGGTATATAAATACTGTTAATAATAATAATAATTATGCCAAGCAATGTAAAGTTAGGCATTATCTGTAGTCCTTTTCACATTAAACAGTAAGATAGGGACTTTTTCCTCTGATATAGCTGCAGAAATCTATATCTCAATTTATTGAGCCTGACAGATTACATGCTGCGGTATAGCTGGAAAGAGTACCACCCTGGGCACGTTCAGAAGGTTCCTTCGGTCAGTCACTTTATTGCTCAGTCTACCCTAATTCACAGGGTTGTTGAAAGGTCGGGGGGGGGAGTAGAAACCATTCAATTCCATCAAACCACTTCCACCACATTTGTCAGTTTTCACTTTGGATTCTGTTCTAGAGCAATTCCACACCAACTATTACTGGTAAATCTAATGCAAATTCTTGTTGAGGGCAGAGTTTGGAAACCTAAACTTGGCTGTTATTTCCTCCTAGGTTGGAGGAGAACCTGTTGGTTGTTTCATTCTGATCTGTAGGGAAGATCAAGCCCATGTCGCTAGAGAGGGAGACCACAGTGGCAATACAAGACTTGATATACTGTAGTCCTCAGGTCAGCAAATATATGACACATACCAGAGGAACAGAGTTTTATGGGCGCAGTAAGAGGATTGCAGTTATAGCACTGATGGCTGTAAATTCCACAGTCTATTGCTTTTCTGGCATTAAGAAAGAGGTCATCCACTGAATAAATAGGAGAGATTTGCATCCCGAAATTGAAAGAGGGCTCTTCCATAGCAAGATTGAAGCTTTATGAAATGACACAATTTGATGTTACAGCTGTTACTAAGAGCACAAGAACTGCAACTAAGGTCAAATGCAACAAACTGGCAATGTATACAGTGTGTTATTACAAGCAGCAATCTTGAAAACTGTGTTATGCAAAGCTTTGCTCAACCAGGTACACTGATATGTAGGTAGTGAAAAATGAATGACCTTGGACCAATATTTTGTTAAGCTGGGAAGAGAGCCAGATAGCCCATGCTTAAAGGTTTATGTCTAATGTGTGCAGATGCTCTACTTTCAAGCATAGGCTTTGTGTGATCATTTGTAAAAATACCAAGCAAAATTCGAACACTTTGAAAATTGAGTCTACCAGCCACTATCAAGCATAGTCAGGCCATGAAAATCTTGACTATAGAGAATATAAGAAGAGCCCTACTGGATCAGGCCCAGGTCCCATCTAGTCCAGCTTCCTGTGTCTCACAGTGGCCCACCAGATGCCACAGGGAGCACATACTTGCATCTTGCTGCCACCTTCCTGCATCTAGCGTTCTATTTACACTAATACCCCCAGCGAAGACACCAAATTGCTATTGGGCTTAACTTGGGCTACTTTATTAAACACAGTGACCAATTTTTAGTGCAAACCTACCTTCCCTCCCTCGCCAGTCTGGGGTAGGTGAAGAAACTGCCATCCTTGGCCAATTTGGATAACTGAAAAAAAAATTCCTACCTGGCCCTCATAATGAGCAACCAGCTAATCTCAGACTGTACCTACCCATCATAGCTTGTAACCTGTGATGGAGTTTTCCTCCAGAAATCTATCCAATCCTGTTTAAGGCATCTAGGCTGGATGCCACCACTACATCCTGTGGCATTTCACAAGTAATGTCTAGGCAGTGGTGGTCTAAGACTTTTGGGTGTCTAAGGCAGGATACCAAATGCCACCCACTCCACTGCCTGCCGCATCTTTTTCATCCCCAGCATGCCACCACTTGTGGCAGTGCAAAGATCTACTTGGCCTGCTGCACTTGGAAAGGGTGATGGAAATGGAGCAGAACTGGATGTATGGAGGACAGTAATGGACTAGAGCAGAGGTTCTCAAACTGTGGGTCACGACTCACTTGGTGGATCGTGAGTCAATTCTGGTGGGTCGCAAGAGGCTGGCGGCCGCCATTTTGAAAAAAGGCTTACCTGGGGGACCCCATTTTGAGAAAGAGCAAACGGACCCTGGGGGTGCAATTTTAGGCTTCCAGGCACAGAGTAAATAAACAGAAAGAGCGACTTGCACATGTGCAGGGCAGACAGCGTGCTGCTTTTCCTTTGTGAGCATGCTGCTGCCCAGCCCCATTTGAAGCAGGGGAGAGGAGAGCGTGCGTGGAGACTTTCAGGTGTGTGCTCCTTCATCCTTGGGGGGTGCAGGCCCCTCTGTTTGGCTCCCTTTTAACCTTAGGAAGTAAGAGGGAGTATGGAGAGGAGCCTGTGGGTGGGTGGTGGCGGAGGCTACAGCACCCATCTGTGTTGGCAAACGTTCAGCCAGGCAGGAGGGAGTGTGGAGAGGCACTCTGAGTGGAGCCTGTGGGTGGTGACGGAGGCTGCAGTGCTCACACCTCTCCTGGCCGAGCGTCTGCCAGCAGAGGTGTGGGCGCTGCAGCCTCTGGCACCACAGAAGGGCTCCACCTCTTGCCTGGCTCAGGGTGTGCCAGGGGACGTGTGGGCACTGCTGCCTCCCAAGGGCTCTATGGGTGGCAGCAGCATCTGCACGTCTCCCTGACACAGGCAAGTGAGGGAGCCTGAAGGGGTGCCCGGTTGGTCCCTGCTCCATCACCAGGTGTGCTGGGGTGCCCCTTGCCTGCTGCTGCTGCTGGTGGTCCTTACAGCCCTCTAGCCCACCCCTCTCCCTCTCTCTGCAAAGCTGACCCCGCCACCCCTGCTGCAGCATGGACCTCTCCCACATGGCAGGCTTGCCCCGTGCCCCCGTTTCCCTCTCCTGAGCATGGAGCCAGGTCCCCTGTGTGCTTGCATTTTGCCAGCCAGGCAATCATGGAGACCCCCTCAATTGTTGTGCCTTGCCACCTCTCCCAGCCAGGACAAGCGAGTGCTCCCTTCCAATGTAGCTACCCCACTGTTCAGCTCCTTTTAGCAGCTGGGAGGAGAACAATAAGGCATCCCTATCTTCCTTCTTCAGCTGTGAGGGGGATGCAGTATATAAATACTGTTGTTGTTGTTGTTGTTGTTGATGCTCCACGCCCCCCCCACTTCTCTGATGCACACCATTAAGCCAAATAGATATGATACATGTCTCCAAGTGCCTTGGCCATCTCTTCTGCATATGCTTCTGCACTGAGCATATGTCTGAGAAGCTACAGATGGGGTTGGATTAGATGACCTTTTAGGTCATTCCATGATTTTGGTGATCTTCAGGATTGTATGTCAAATGGGCTGAAAGTAAGTACTGAGCATATGTCTGAGAAGCTACAGACAGGGGGTTGGACTAGATGACCTCTTACGTCCCTTCCAGCTCCATGATTTTGGTTATCTTTGGGGTTGTTTGTGAAATTGACTGAAAGTAAAGTCCTAGTGTGTAGCAGAGAAGCATTTGGAATCTTTAGGGTAATTTGTGAAATGGGGAGTGTTACTGATGATGGGAATGGTGGTGGTTGTCCTGGCAGCTGAGTGATTTCAAGGCCACAATCCTTGCTTGTATCTCTGGTTCAATCTTCAGAGAACTACAGCTCTGCCATGGTCTTTCACCATGGCTGAACCCTTGTATTTCTTCCACTTCTTTCTCTCTTTCCCCAGTTCCTTTCTCCTCCCACTACTTACTGCCAAATCTCCAGTTTTCCGGTCCCAAGCTTCCCTGGGTATAAAGCAGCTTCACAAACATTAAATTCAAAATTTTTTCTGCTGTACTTTTGTCAGGGAAAGATGTAAAACAAATACTGTATTTCCTTTCATGTGTAAAATGACATAGGAAAGAAAGCACACCCAAACCAGCCAAAGCTGGTTGTTTTCTGCTGTAGTTCGTCAGCAGGGCAAATGCACAGAAAAGGAAATCAAAATATCTGAATGGGAAATCTGTAGGTGATGGGCTGTTGTCTTACCAGTAATTTTGCTTTACTGTTGCCAGTTGACAGTTCTGGCATATTTAAAACTTCCTACTTCTTGGTGGTGGTTTCACAGATGTTTTATTTTTATTCTTTTTGCTTGATAGCAATGGTAGCGGGAGGAGGGCGGGGAGAATTGAAAGAAGCTTTTGAGCTGGAATATTTTCTCCATCTACAGTTTGAGTTCCAAGGTAAGAACAGTGATGCCACTTCCTGCTTGATGCCATCACTTCCAGCTCTGGCATCACAGTGATGCCACTTCCTGTTTGATGTCACTTCCAGCCATGACATCACTTTCAGGTTGATAACATCACTTCTGGTGGGTCCCAGACTGTCATTCTCAGAAGTGGGTCCTGGGCTGAAAATGGTGAGAACCACTAGAGTCTCCTGGGAGGCTCCCTGTCTAGTCTACCTGTGATGAAACTTCCTCTTTTGTAAGCTTTACCTTTTTTTCTATAGAATGTGTCTTCTGTTATCTCTAGCTTTCCACACCTGCTTTCCACAATTTTACACTTCCTGTTAAATATAAAGTGTCTGTCTAGGGATACACATACACCCACACAGTATATATGTATAAAATATCTGTATATCTGTCAGGAAGCATAACAATTTGAATTGAATTGAAGCTCTTCAAATAAACTATATTCCTACTAAAAATGTCACAAGCCCCCAAATAAAATTCAGTTTAAAAATCAAGCAATGGATCTTCTTAACAAACATTACACTTGGTGTGCTTGAAGATTACACAGTGATAAAACTGGATATTAATCAATCTGTGCTTATTACTTTTCTCATTATCTAGCTAATCTTTATGTAGCTTAATGCAGACTCTGTTAGAAGCCTACAATATGTGTTGAACATGCAGTTTTGAGTATTAATGTGATTAGGCAGCATTAGCAGTGATCCAAAAAAGTCCCTCCTGCATACTATATTTGTAGGTTTGCCTACAAATGTTGCCTGCACAATTCATGCATTAATTAGGAGTTCGAATAGCATTGAGGCTTTGTAGCATCTCTTTGCTTGTTTGATGACTTTATATGCACATATCTAAATCATGGTGGAAACACAGATGTGGCATTTAAATGTGACCAAATCTGAATAAACAAGGATGCTAAACAAAAATGAACCCCAAAAGATGCTGCCCAATCCAACGTGAGACCAAGTGTGGTGATGCAGCAGCACCAATGGGGCATCCACTGCATCCCATGGGGGAGTTTTGGCCTCCAGAGGCCTCTTTGGGGCAAAGGTACATTTATTCTTTGACCCCCCCAGGGTAAGCCCTTGCTGGGCCAGTGGGTGTACTTGGACCTGTACCAGAAACATTGCTGGTTCAAGTATGTGTGGACTTGTGAAACTGGATCGAGCCTGGGAACTAGGATTGGATTCAGTGGATGCCACTGCTGCCAAACCCTCACCCTTCCCAGTCCCAATCTGCCTTCTTGCCCTGTCACTATCCTGTTCTGCCCACTCCACCTCCCACCCTGTGCAATATTACCTGGAGCAATGGGCACCCCTGGCCCATTGCCACACAGTGCCTGCTGCTTCCAGCAGTAAGCTTAATGCTGAGCTTTTAAGAGTCCAGTCCTATGCATTCCTACTCAGAAGTAAGTCCCATTCTAGTCAGCCCTTGCTTTCTGATGTCATGCTTTGCGACTGTCAAAGTGTCTAGTGCTACCAGAATGCTTGTTCTGGCAGTGCTAGGTGCTGTTAGGATTGGGCTGATAGAGTATCAGTTCAGTAATATCACTCCATAATAGTCAAATTGTCCTCCTATGTTGTTTTTACCTAACTTACTGTATGTGGTCTAGCCCCGTTCCACCCTTCCCCACCCCCTCTGCTCTGGTCTTACCTGGTCTCCCCCTTCCCCCAACCCTGCACTGGTCTTCCCTGGTCCAGTGGCTGACTCTGTGGCTGGCTCCGGTCTTCCCACTGGTGCATCTGGCCTTTGCGCTTTTGCTAAGTGCTTTATGGCACTTTTGTGACAGCACATGCTGGCAGAACATGTGTTCTACTGACGCTAGTAGTTAGGATTGGGCCACTAGTGTTCTAACAGTTATATATAGCATGTTGTGATCTCTCATTCAGGAAGGTTGAAAGGTCACCTTGTAGTGATTGTGTTCATTTCAGAGACAAGCATGTGAGTTGGCTCTAGAAGATTTTACTGACCTAGAAGTGGCTGAGATCATTGAGTCTAGTTTCCGGATGAATAATTCACGTAGATTGGCAGTTGCAAAGTACTTTAGAGTTCTGTGGGGATGTCCTGAATGCATATTAAATTCAATACAGTTTAGGGATTAGCCAAATTCTCTAGCCTCTGGTGAATATTCAAGCTTGTGTGCATATGGTTCTTGCAGTTTTGATCTCCAGAGGTGCAATCCACTTCCTGCAAAGTCATATTGAAATGAATGGAACTTGTGCAAGAGAAACTTGCAGTGTTCCACTGTAACAGCAAAGCACTGGAAATAGCATTGGTTACAGGCTTCCTGCCTTGATGGGAACATATTACCTGCAGCTTTAAATGTGTCATCAGCATGTGTATGATTTCAGACATTTACAACCTTCTGTAGACTTATAACTTTCTCAGCTGTTGCCCTGGTGATATACTACAGGACCAATAACTTTCTGTCAAAGCATTCTGGACTTCAGCAGGATGCATGGTGTGGGGGTGGCAGGTGAGGCAGAACTGCCCCACTGGAGTGCTTGGAAATGTGCTGTAGCAGTGGCGGTGTACAAGCACTCACAATCCATGCGCTCCAGCCACTGTTCAGAACACATGGGTTGTGAGTGCTTGTGCACCTCACACAGCAGCAGCAGCTCTGGTGGGGTGGTTCTACCTCACCTGCTGCCCCCACACCACATGTCCATGGAGCTCAGCACCGCCAATAACAATCTTCTTTGCATGCCATTAACAAAGAGTACCTAATAATAATAATAATAACAACTTTATTTTTATCCCGCCTTTCTCCCCAAAGGGACTCAAGGCGGCTTACAACATATTAAAAACATAATTTAAAAACAAAAACATATTAACACATCATAAAAAACAGCAGTCAGAGTAAAAAATAGGTAAAAAGAGCATAGAGCAGCAGCAAGTCATAAAAGAATCAGGCCTGTAAAAAATATTAAAAGATGTTAAAAAGATGTTAAAAGGCAGAGAACTCAGAAGGCCTGTTTAAACAGAAGGGTCTTCAGGCCTCGCTGAAAGGTTTCAAGAGAGGGAGCCATTCTTAAGTCAGGGGGAAGGGAGTTCCATAGCGTTGGTGCCACTACTGAGAAGGCCCTATTTCTTGCAGCCGCCCCACGTACCTCCCTAGGCGGCGGCACTTGTAAAAAGGCCTTCTCTGATGACCTAAGAGGACGAGCCGGATTGTACGGGAGCAGGCAATCTCTAAGATATCCTGGTCCAGAGCAGTATAGCAGTAATGGATGAGAAGGTTGTTGGAAATTATCCCACTGCGACCATGGCTGATATTGTGACTCAGATGGTCTTTGCTTAGTATTGTATTCTTTTTAAGTCATTGAGACTTGCAGTGATGTGGTATCAGGTCCAGCCCAGCAAGGCCTAGGAGAAGGGGGCAAAGGGGGTAATTTGTACCTGGGCCCAGGGTCAGAAAGGGGGCCCAGGAGCCCAAGGAGGGGGCCCAGAAATTTGCTAGGATCTTACTTTTCCCAATCTCACCCAGGCTCACTGTCCACATGGGATTCTAGGGGCATTACCATGGGCACAAGCCATACACACCAGGCCCAGGAATGCATACATTCCTTAACATTGCCACATCTGGGAGGAAACTGACCTGCTACAATAGCTCTTTGGCTTGTAGATCTGCTTACCATGAAGGAGTGTAGAGAAACTTAGCGACACAACTGTGGGACAGCAGCTGCTGTAGAACTCAGTTTTAGTGTACACAGGACACTTTCCATTCTACTGTGAACCTAAATACAATGATACTAATCTTCTGCAATGACTTTCTATATTTGAAAGATTTTAGAGAGACTTAGGAGTGTGTTTGGTTTTCCATATTACAGTATGTAGCTGCCAAAGCCGGGCAGGCAGGTAGACCTGAGCCCTGCATTAGGAAGACTGGTAGACCTGGGCTCCAAAGATTATTCTGGCTATTGCCACTTTCCCCCTGCCTGTTTTGCCCCCATTCTGCCCACTCCATTGCCAAGCCCCACTCTGTTTCACCCCCTTCCTCTTTGGGAAGGGGCCCAAAAGAAACATTGTGCCCTCTGATAAAATTCCTCTGAGGCCCTGGGTCAAGCGAAGAGGAATGCTAGGCCATCAGAATGGCCTCTATCTCAGGAACATGGAGCTCAACAAATGATCCAGAGAAACAACCACACCTTCCATAAAAAGAATAAAACAGAGAGCTGAGAGGGTAAGGTGAATTCTTTTCTTTTTGAAACTTGTAAAGCTTAGTAGGTCCTAACTGTGAAATGGTTTACATAAACAAACAAATTGAACTGGGCACTGGATAGGGCTGAAAATCTCAGCATTTTTTTTTGAGGGCGCATGTTATTGCAGGCAGGCTACAGAGAAAATTCACTTGGTGGTACAGGGTTGGCTTCTCCTTATTTTCTTTATTTTAATCTTCTTGATGATGTCACATCTAACCATGACATCACTTCCGGTGGGTCCTGGACAGCTTGTCATTCTAAAAAGTAAGTCTTGGTGCTAAAAATTTGAGAACGACTGCAATAAGGTGTTAGGTGACACCTGGAGGTGGCAGTGGTGGTGACACCACTAGTAATCAAAATTGTGGAAATCATGGTTTTTAGGAATAATATCATCACGTTATATTCCATTCAATGCTATGCTGTAATTCACAGCGAATGCAATGAAAAAAGCCAGAGTGAAATATCTCCATTCTATCAAGTTATGGCCAAAAAGTCAGAAAACAAAAATGCAATTGTCTTATGTAACAGAAAGTACATTTCCTTAGCTCAAACCAGACCAATGAGATTGAGGCTGCAATCCTAACCTCACTTTCCTGAGAGTAAGCCCCATTGAACAAAATAGGACTTACTTCTGAGTAGACCTGGTTAGGATTGTGCCCTGTGTTTGAAGACCTAATGAGATGCTATCATGACACAATGTGGAACCAATAAAGTGTTAGTAGGGTGATATCGGTGTGTGTGTGTGACACATCACTAGTGACCAAAATTGCAATAATACCATCATGTTAGATGCATAATTTACAGCAGAATGCAATGAAACAAACCGCTTTGAAATATCTGTGTTCTATCAAAAGGTATGGTCAAAAAACCAGCAGGGGCCCACCACCCAGGTTGTTGCCCTGCCAATGCAGAGGAGGAGGTTCATCGTGGGGGTGACGTGCTGGCCTCCCACACTGGGTGATGCAAACCCTAGAGATGCCTCCCCAATCTGGCACCCAGAGAGGTGGGCAGAAGTACAGCTGCTGCTCTCCCAGTGCTCAGGTGGCCAGTATATGGGTTGGGGAGGGAGTGTGACACCCACGTTCCCCTCCCTTTGCTGCTCCTGAAACCCCCTAACAAGATCTTATGGGGAAAGACTGGACTGAATGGGGCCAGGACTGACCCACAGCTTTCTTGAATGGGAACCCTCCAGCCCCTCATGGGAGAGAGGCGTAACTGGAAAAGAATCTGATGCTTGGCAGCAAACTCTGAGAGCCCCTTGCTGGGGGGGGGGGGGCTTTGAAAGTTATGGTCTGAGGAAGGAGAATGAGAGTTTGTGTAGGACACACACACACACACACACACACACACACACACAGATTAATGAGGTTGTGGATCTGCTGGGCCCAGGGATTACTGTTCCCAACAGGCCCTGCTGTGTTTGTGGACTCTGGACCTGAAAGGGGGAAGAGGCCTTGCCAGGGGTCTAGAAAAGGAGGGAATCAGAAGGCCTGGGCCCAGTGAGAGAGGAAGTCCTGGGAGCAGCCTTGGGTGAGGGGGGGGGAGGGCCTGAGAGCAGACGGCTGAAGGCTCAGCGAGGACTCGAAGTGGCAGGCTCTTGATAGTGGGAAGAGAGCAAAGGCAGAAGTGGAGCTGAAGCTCCTGGCTGCAGAGGCTGCACTGGGAAAGCCAGGGAAAAGGGCCTGCTGGAATCTCCTTCTGCCCCTGTGAAGTAAGGCCTGTGTTGAACTAGCAGTCTCAGGAGTCTGGCTCAGGACCTCATGCAGCCCCCTTTGGCTTCTAATCCCCCCCAAGAATTTCCAGCCCCCTTCCTCACCTGACCCATTAAACCACCTGTCCTCCTGAACCATATATCAGTGTGATTGCTGGAAGCAGCCCCCCCCCCCCAGTGCAAAGCAGTCCCGCCCAGTCCTCTCCCAACCCTCCTCCCTACCAAGATTTCGGCTGCCTTCATTGTTCTGTTAGAAAATAGCTGGAAGCGAAGTTGCCAGCAGGCTTCTCTGGCTTCTCTCTGTCATTTGCAAATGAGAAAACGGCATCCAAGCTTTAAACTAAAGTGCAGGGCGGCTGGCATGGTTCTCTGGTGGAATCTCCATGGCAGGGTCAGTCCTTGACATTTAGGAAGCTCCTCCCTCTCAGGCAGGTAGGACAGGTTACAAAGTCTTCCTGATGGGAGGGGCTCCCTCGATTCCCCAAGGTTGGGTTTTTTCTTGGTCAGCTTACCTGACCCTCAAAACTGTTCTCTTCTGGGGCTTTGGCCCCTTCTTTACTTTTAAACAAGTTGTGAGGAAAAGGACTACAGCCGTCCTGCCTGAGCTCCCCTGACTGCCGTCCTTGTTGGGGCAGAAAACAGGGTTGCTTCTCGCCCCTCAAGCAGCCAGACAACTATAGGGCTTGTGCTTCCCCCTGGTTTTGGGACAGCACAGGAGCCTGGCTGCAGGGCGAATCTTGGCGGTGGATGACAGCTCAAGTCCTTTCCTGCCAAAACTGTACCACAGCAAAACTGCACCACAGCAGTAGGTGGTATTTTTTCCCGCCAAACCCGCACCACAGCAGTAGGCTGCTGCCCAGAAGCTGTGTGGAGAAGGCAGATCTACTCTCCCGATTCCTGCTCAAACAGCGGTGCTGACAAGACAAGCCTGTTCCATGCCAAAGCACCACACAGCAGGCAAGGTGCTGCCGAGAGGGCCAGGCAGAGGGCGGCACAGGCCTTCAGAAGCCAGGTGAGGCGTTTTCTGATTCAATAAGGGGGTGATTGTGGAAGATGGCAGGCCCCTCTAGAGAGGCATCTGAGACACGAGTCCAGGCTCTCTGCCTCTACCAACTAGGAGGAATTAATGGCCGTGCTTCAGGCCAATGCTTCCTCCAGCTCGGCCACAGCCGTGGCCACCCTCCAGAGATCGATGGCTCATTGTGGGTTCGATACCATCTAAGCTGAGCTGGCTGTTGAGCTCCCCCCCCCCAAAGTACTAAGTCCCTCAATGTTGGGGGGCGGGATTTTTACTTCAGAATTTTTCCCTCAGTAGCTGCCACTGCAGTTAGAGGATTGTTTAGCTCCTGCCTGGGCACATCCCTCTCCTCAGCATCTTGGCTGAGGGGGATTTCAGCCTGTTCCGTCAAGGTGGAGGCCGCGCTCCTAAGAAATCATGAGGCTGCTAGCAGAGTCGTCCCTGATGAGGCACCACATCCTGCTGGAAAGCACACTGGCTGAGCCTCCAGAAGATAGACTAGGCTGAATGGTAAATTCACAGCCAGGTGTTCTCATTTCTGAACAGGAGGTTCAGGCCACTGGTGCTAGACCTGTTTTGTAAGCTGGCACTGCAACCAGCTGATGAGATTCTTTTCCTAGGTAGTTGCCAAAGGGATGAACACCCTTCATCTCACTTGGCCCCGAGGTGTTCTGTATGTTTTCCTTCCTATCAGAAGTCTTCCAAAGGCGTTACTAAAGATAACGCTAGAAGGGGTTTCCAACGTCAAAGTCCCCTGAGTATATCAGCCTTTTCACTTTCCACTGAGGCTGAACCTGCTATCTCAGGGTCCCAGCATCCATCCTAAGATAGCGATGCTGCAGCTAACTGTATGGTGCTTGAGTGACAAACACTGTCCTAACATCAGATATTGAGGGCTAGTTCTCAAGGTCCTACTTGCTGATAGGAGGGCCATCTAGAGGGTTCATATTCTACCCAGAGGGGTTGGTGGGCTGGTGTTTCCAAAACCAGGTCCATCCAGAGAAAATTAAAGTGAGGGAACTCTTAGAGTTCCTTTGTCAGGTCTGGATAAGGGTGTGAGTAAAGCCACTCTGATAAGGTAAGTATTCACAATTTCATGTATTTTGGGGTATCCTGAGGGTTGACTCTTGTCTTCCTACCCTCATGTTAGAAAATTCACTAGCAGAGTGGCATTGATCACTAGATCACTTAGTTTCAATGTTTTTTTCTTTATTTACTTGTTCCATCAAATATATCATATCCAATGTTTTCTCTTGTTCTGAACTCAGGACTTCCATTCTGCAATCAGTGATATTGACTTCGTTCTAGATCTCCTGAGTCACTTGTTTAATATCTTTGACAGGTTTTTCCAGCTGAGCCATATCTTGTCTCAATTCAAATTTCAGGTCTTTAAGCTCTTGTTCAACTGAGTCTATTTTTAATTCAATTTTATCCTGAAACTGCTGAAACAGGTATTCCATAAATTCCACATTCAATTTTCTCTTCAGAGTCTGTAATCTAAGAACATAAGAACATAAGAACAGCCCCACTGGATCAGGCCATAGGCCCATCTAGTCCAGCTTCCTGTATCTCACAGCGGCCCACCAAATGCCCCAGGGAGCACACCAGATAACAAGAGACCTCATCCTGGTGCCCTCCCCTACATCTGGCATTCTGACTTAACCCATTCCTAAAATCAGGAGGTTGCGCATACACATCATGGCTTGTACCCCATAATGGATTTTTCCTCCAGAAACTCGTCCAATCCCCTTTTAAAGGTGTCTAGGCTAGACGCCAGCACCACATCCTGTGGCAAGGAGTTCCACAGACCGACCACGCGCTGAGTAAAGAAATATTTTCTTTTGTCTGTCCTAACCCGCCCAACACTCAATTTTAGTGGATGTCCCCTGGTTCTGGTATTATGTGAGAGTGTAAAGAGCATCTCCCTATCCACTCTGTCCATCCCCTGCATAATTTTGTATGTCTCAATCATGTCCCCCCTCAAGCGTCTCTTTTCTAGGCTGAAGAGGCCCAAACGCCGTAGCCTTTCCTCATAAGGAAGGTGCCCCAGCCCCGTAATCATCTTAGTTGCTCTCTTTTGCACCTTTTCCATTTCCACTATGTCTTTTTTGAGATGCGGCGACCAGAACTGGACACAATACTCCAGGTGTGGCCTTACCATAGATTTGTACAACGGCATTATAATACTAACCGTTTTGTTCTCAATACCCTTCCTAATGATCCCAAGCATAGAATTGGCCTTCTTCACTGCTGCCGCACATTGGGTCGACACTTTCATCGACCTGTCCACCACCACCCCAAGATCTCTCTCCTGATCTGTCACAGACAGCTCAGAACCCATCAGCCTATATCTAAAGTTTTGATTTTTTGCCCCAATGTGCATGACTTTACACTTACTGACATTGAAGCGCATCTGCCATTTTGCTGCCCATTCTGCCAGTCTGGAGAGATCCTTCTGGAGCTCCTTACAATCACTTCTGGTCTTTACCACTCGGAAAAGTTTGGTGTCATCTGCAAACTTAGCCACTTCACTGCTCAACCCTGTCTCAAGGTCATTTATGAAGAGGTTGAAAAGCACCGGTCCCAGGACAGATCCTTGGGGCACACCGCTTTTCACCTCTCTCCATTGTGAAAATTGCCCATTGACACCCACTCTCTGCTTCCTGGCCTCCAACCAGTTCTCAATCCACGAGAGGACCTGTCCTCTAATTCCCTGACTGTGGAGTTTTTTCAGTAGCCTTTGGTGAGGGACCGTGTCAAACGCCTTCTGAAAGTCCAGATATATAATGTCCACGGGTTCTCCCGCATCCACATGCCTGTTGACCTTTTCAAAGAATTCTATAAGGTTTGTGAGGCAAGACTTACCCTTACAGAAGCCATGCTGACTCTCCCTCAGCAAGGCCTGTTCGTCTATGTGTTTTGAGATCCTATCTTTATTATTAATTATTATTAACAGTATTTATATACCGCTTTTCAACTAAAAGTTCACAAAGCGGTTTACAGAGAAAAATCAAATAACCAAATGGCTCCCTGTCCCAAAAGGGCTCACAATCTTTGATGAGGCATTCCACCATCTTACCCGGTATAGATGTTAGGCTGACCGGCCTATAGTTTCCCGGGTCCCCCCTCTTTCCCTTTTTAAAAATAGGCGTGACATTTGCTATCCTCCAATCTTCTGGTACCGTGGCCGTTTTGAGGGACAAGTTGCATACCTTAGTCAAGAGATCTGCAACTTCATTCTTCAATTCCTTAATAACCCTTGGGTGGATGCCATCAGGGCCCGGTGACTTATTGATCTTTAATTTATCAATGAGGTCTGAAACATCTTCTCTTTTAACCTCTATCTGACTTAACTCCTCGGTTAGGAGGGGCCGTTCGGGCAGCGGTATCTGCCCGAGGTCTTCTGCCGTGAAGACAGATGCAAAGAACTCATTTAATTTCTCTGCCATCTCTAAGTCTCCTTTTATCTCCCCTTTCCCTCCCTCACCATCCAGAGGGCCAACCGCTTCTCTGGCGGGTTTCCTGCTTCTAACATATTTGAAGAAGCTTTTATTATTCCCCTTAATGTTGCTGGCCATGCGTTCCTCATAGTCTCGCTTGGCCTCCCCTATCACCTTCTTACATTTCTTTTGCCACAGTTTATGTTCCTTTTTATTCCCTTCATTAGGGCAAGACTTCCATTTACGGAAGGAAGCTTCCTTGCCCTTCACAGCCTCTCTAACTTGGCTGGTTAGCCATGCGGGCACTCTCCTGGATTTAGTGGAACCCTTCTTTCTTTGCGGTATACACCTCTGCTGGGCCTCTATTACTGTTGTTTTAAGCAGCCTCCATGCACTCTGGAGAGACTGGACTCTTTTTACCCTCCCTTTCAACCTCCTTCTAACCAGCCTCCTCATTTGAGGGAAGTCCGCCCGTCGGAAGTCAGGGGTTTTTGTTTGTTCTTTTGCAATCTTGGCTGCTTTGTTTGTTCTTTTGGTTGCTCCATAGTACTGGCTCTTCGTTCCAGTTTTCACCAGCAGATGTCACTTCTAATTCAAACAATTCAAGAACTCTATGGTTACACACTCTATGGTTTTGAAATAAAGTTCTTCTGGTCTATAGTTCATATACTCAAATTTTGTAAGCTATGACATATCACATAAAAGTAAAATATAAACACCCTAGATATTGTAATCATTAAAGTCAATAAAAAAGTCATTAAACAGTAATAAAGCACTTGGAGACCATTCAGCTGTTAAAAACTTTCAAAAACACATCTCCTCGTCACCACGTCTGCTGCACACATTAACATTCCATTCGTTCAGACCAATAAGAGTTTCATCTCATTAAAATTGTTTCAGGATCCGTTACTTAGCAGTCTTATCTTGAATGCCCAAACAACGTCTATAAATCACAATATTTCTCCTCAACTTGCCAGAGTGAAAATAATAAATTTCGGGGGAATGGTCAGGCTTTGTCTCACCACTGAAGACCTGAGCTAGATGTCTGTCTTTCTCTTCCATTGCTCAAACTAAAGAGGGGTTCCCCAACCTTCGCCAGAGATACCCCCCCCCAAACGGAGCAATCTCCGAAGAGTTGTAAGTAATCTCTTGTTATGCCTTTGATCCAGGGAAGTCCTCCACTGCAAGCTGTCAACAGCAGCCGGGTTTAAGTCTCCTGGTGCTTTCCCAAACTGGAAAGTTCAGCCTGCCACGTTGACTCCTGCACATGATCTCGTGGCAGCGCTTTTCAAAGGACTCTGCTTCCATCAGATAAGCATTTAGCTTTCTCAACTCTCCTCTGCTTCCAAGACTAATACTTAATAACAATAGCTGCGGAGTAATCTACATATGTTGGCACCAGGGCTGTACTTTCTGGTTTATTTCAGCTGGGGGGGGGGGGGGTTAACCTAGCAGTTGCCAGATCCACTTTGAAAAAGGGGAAATTCATTCTACCTAATTTCTGTCTCCCCATCTCTATCCCAAGGGGAAGAATTAGCACATCCAAGCTCCTAACAATTCCAGGAAAAAAGTTCCCCTTGCCTAATGCTTAGCTGTTACCCACCTTTCATCCCAAGAGAAAGAATACTCCAAATGGGGAGATCCACCCCAGGAAAAATTAAAGATAATACAGTACGTGACATAGAAATGTTGTTGATGTCAGCAAGGAGATTTGAGTCAAAACCTATGGATGTAACTCACAGATGTATTTTCCTACAGAATAAATGCACCTTTGGTTTGGGCCTCAGGATTTTACTTCCCCGTCAGCTGCTTTGGGGGTTGGCCTGGCATAGGTGTGAACCCCGGCACAGCTGTGGAGAAAATCTGATCATGGAAGCTAAGGGAGGCAGGCCCCCTGTAATTCAAGCACTGCTTTAACTCATGTGCCCTGATTATTTTTAATCTCCTCACTTAGTATAAAACTGCTGAGTGTCTATGAGAGTAATCTGTGCAGCAGTATTCTGACCTAGTTAGACCTTCTGCCTAGACCATCAGCCTGCATTTGTGACAAATTATTTTATACTATAATTACAGATCTCTTAAAAGGAGTAGTACTGGAAAAAGAGTCAGAGGCTATGTCAAGATTTATGAAGGGACTTCCATTCCAGCTGCCACATTTGGGATGTGTCAGGATTCTCTTGAGACAGGTTCTTTCAGAGTAGCATGACCTGTTTTACTTCACTGAATCCTGAAGTGCTTTTATCTGCTCCACAGCCCCAGAAATAAACATCAAAATGCTTTTGCAACTGGAGATATGGAAAAGCTAATTGGTTTCAGTGTTTTAATTCCTTCACTTTTTTGAAGTCAAAGTTTAATTCCTCCCCGGTCCTCACATAGCAATATGTATTTTTTTCTTCTTGGTTAAGCAAGCAGGCAAGACTGAGGAAATTATGTCCTTTACAGTAAGCAATGAATCCAGTTCTAGTATATGATATAAGTGAAAATCCATAAAATTCACAGCAACAGTTTATTGTAATTGGTTTATTCTAAGTTCATACCTCAGTCTTTCTATACAAGCTCCTGCCAACAGCTCAGGCATGCATATTGAGGCATTCTTCTGAATGTTGTAAATTTATCCTTGATCAGTGCCAGACACCAGGAGATTATATGTACTTTTTGAGTGCCATGAATGGCTTGTTGTAACATTTTTGTGAAGTGCTTCATAGAAAAATTTTTTCATCCATTTGCCTTTAGCTATTCAAATTCTCCTCCAGTCCAGTTTTATTGGATGAGTTTCAGGATACATGAATCTCTGCACATCACAATGTATCTGCTTGTATATTGTCTGTTCAGGTAGTCAGGAGACACCCAGTTATTTTAACAGGCCTCTGAAGAAGTTTGACATGCCATCAGATCTGAAGTAGAAAGAGGAGTCTTTCCTCTCTTCAAATACTAGTCTTTCATCTGCATCAAATACTAGGGAGCTATAGACCAGTCTCTATCTGTATTTTTTGCCACTTGGGGAGCTCCAATAGCTCCTAAGTCAAACAGATATCTAGATCCCTGTTTTGTCCAGCTTCATACTAGAGATTGTGACTGAGAGTTCTTTGATCTCACTAGATGACAATTTTGCCAGGGGGAATGTGGTTCTGTTGATTCTTCTGGATTTTACGGAAGCTTTTGATACCATCAGCCATTTGGACCAACTTGTGGGTTTGAAGTCTGGGGGCACAATTTACAGTGGCTCCGTTCCTATTCACTGCCAAGTTTCAAAAGTAGATGCTGTGGGGCCATCTGTCCTGATGACATTCCTCAGGAGTTTTATTCTGTCCCTCATACTTTTCAACATCTGTTTGACACATGGCGTCTATTGCATTCTGCAGGAGAGTTTTGTCCTCTAGAGGCCTCCTTGGGGAAGGGAATGTTTGTTCCCTTTCCCTGGGGTAAGCTTCCCTGATCCCATGAGTCAACTTGGACCTGTTCCAGGGACTGAAGAAACTCTCTCGAAGAGGCTCCAGTGACAGAACCTGCAGACTCTCAGAAGCTAAAAGAGGGCAGGAGGGCAGAAGAAGAATCCTTGCTTATCTACCCTAATGCTGTGGTCTGAGACCCAATAAAAGGGGCTTATTGCAGCTGCAAACTGAGTAAGCCTTTAAATAGCAATACCTCATTTCTCTTGGATTTGCACCAGATTTGGCAGGATGGTGAAGGCTGTTGCCTTTTACTCCATGTCCAATTTGAAGAACATTGACTGGAAGATTTTGGGGTTATGGGCAATAGAATGTACAAGGCTTATAATAGTGGACCACCACCTTCCAGTCTTAATGTCAATGACCTTCAGTGCACATTCATTCATATGTGTAATGATTGGGGGCAATCAATCTAGGCTGGAAAATGAGAAAATAGCCCTACTGTAAGACTCCTTCTCTCTCCTTGGTAGGGTCCAACAGTGTTTGAAAAGTTTTCTGCAAAATATCAGTAAGAGATGCCTCAGCAGCTGGATACAGAAGCTTGGTGGCCCTGGTGTGATCATCTGTAGGAATGTGTGGAACTGTTGCTGAGCCTATTACCCACTGGGTATTGCATGGAGGTGCCAGTCAGGGCCACCACTTGATGTTTCATGGGCCATGAGCCTGTTAATCATTCTAGGCACTCCCACGGGTGATTGAGAGTACAGGATTCTCTGGGCATTAAAACAAGAGTATAGTGTTCAGGATAACCTGGCTTTGCAAAATTTTGTAATATACACCCCTGGTTTGAAATCACAGGGCTCAGACCTAGCCTCATAAATTTTGAGAAAGTAGTAGAGGGTGTCAAGAGCCGCTTGCAACTCTCATGTCCCTTAAATATATCCTCAGGCTCATCAGCCTAGAAAACTCAATCCTCCTCCTTGTTTGCCGATTTCTCTCAGCTGCAAGCTGTCACTCAGCCATGAACTGACACAAATCCCTGGTGCCAGGTGCGCAGCTCACATTGTGTGCTGGTAAACAAATAAGTCATCCTGAGAGATGCAAGATAGATGTGTGTTCTGTGAGTGAACATGGAGGTTTAAAACCAAAACAGAAAACCTCAAAGGAAGTCTGTGAAACTTTCAACATTATTTCAAGCTTGAGCAAATTTTAATTTTTTATTTATGGAACAATTCCATTCATAAGCCTGAGACGTAATATAGTCAGTATTATTCTAAGAACATGAGACAAGCCGTTTTGGATCAGACTAATGGGCTTCTTGCAGTAGCCAAGAAGATGACTCTCTCTCATGGCTGGGTCACATCTTGCAGCTCAGAGAAATTGGCTTCTTGACTCTCCCCTGGCAGCTGCTATCCAGCATAATACTGCCTCTGAATCTGGTTATTCTGTATAGTGGTTAGTAGCCATAGATAACCTCCATTAATTTGTTTAATTTCTTGGCATTTCCCAAGAAAAAGGTGCATATTTTGATGCAAAACCCATGTGGGTTTCCTTATCCATGAGTTTTTTTTTGGCATGGAATATCCAAGTATCTCTTACAAGTTTTTTCACCTCAATCTGTAAGTTTGGGTCATCTTCCACATGGGTTTTTGAACATATAGTCACAAAACTCACACGGTTTTGGATATCTGTGAGTTTTGAGTCTGCGGAGGAAGTAAGGTAGGCAAGTGAGGTAGGGTAGACTAACTCCTGGTGGAGCTCCACAGCCTGCCTCTCTTTTTTTTTTTTTTTGGCTTAGCTGCAGTGATGTGCAGTAAGATTCAAGGCTGGGGAGGCACAGCATGCAGAGCTCCTGGGTGATGTCATGCAGTAAGGCATTGTGGGGGCTACCTGGAAGCCCCTGTGCAATCACAGCAGAGGCTGAGCTGCTGATGTCACAGATCTAGTCTCTCAGAGAGGCTCAGACAGTCTTGGAGAGTCGGAGATACTACAGCTTGCAGCAGTGGAAGCAGCTTTTATTTGATACAACAGTATCCAAATGTTGATTAATTCCAACAATGGCATCTTTAAGTGAATCTGGCAGCCCAATACTAAGCTGCCCAGTATGTGGGGCTGCAGCGGCGCCAAAAATGGCTGCCACTGCATCCAGCACACCCCAGGCAGCTGCTGCCGCCTCTTCAAAAGAAGGGGACTTTCTTCCCCTTCTCCCAGGTAAAGAAAGTAGCCTCACAAGGGGGCTACTTGATTCTATGATGACCCAAGGTTCAGCATAGAATTTAGAGCCTCTATGTTGGGCAGGTGGCCCAACACGGAGGCTCAGGATCCAGTGGAGCGAAGCTCCTCCGGTCCTACCTCTCTCCTGCCCCACTCCCTCTCCTGGCACACCTTCTCCCCACTCTCCCTCTGCCTTCCCCCACCCCAGAACACCCCCGCCCCGTCCCACATCCCACCTACCTCTCCGCTGCCCGGCAGTCTATGCAACTGCCAAGTGGCAGAGCTCTGGTGCGCCACTGGTACTAGGGCCTGCAAACGTGCCTTATGTGCCAGCGCACTCTTTAAGATTGGACCCTGAGATTTGTACAAACCAGATTCTAGAAATAATCATGACATGTGACTCAGCTTCAACCATACTAATTACTGCTATCTAGGATGAATTTTCTAGATGCAACATAAAAACATTTTGGAAATTAAAGCAATATTTTGCGTTTTTAAGCTTAATGACATGGCTTGAAAGTGGGTAAATAAAGTGGATCAATAACTTGGGTGCATCAGTGGATGATGGGAAAGTTCAGAAGAGATGTGGTTTGCCTAATCTGGAGTAATAGGACTGAAATGCACAGACCTGAATTCTGTAATACTTAAAACACTTGAAATGCAGAACACGTGAACAAAAGGTAATAAATGTATTTTCCAAGGTGAAAAGTATTTTATTTAGGAACTGCTTGTTTAGCTGTTTCATTTTATGGCTTTGATGTGAAATTAGGTGAAGTTGCTGGTGTTTATTTTTTTTCTAGATGCAGTTTAAGCTATTTTTTTTTAATTATCCAAAATAAAAAGTGAAGTTCAACAGAAGGGAGACAAATGCAATTTCTCTTTGGATCGAAGCCAGTCATAGTATTTGCACAATTTCCAGTGAGATGGAACCTCAGCTTGAGCCAGTTTTAGTTCTAAATCTATGAAAAGGCAGAACATCAAGATTACTAACAGGGAAGGGGGCCATAACTCAGTGGCACAGCTTGAATTATGCTTACAGAAAGTCTTGGTTTCGGTCTCTGGCAGATGGGAAGACAAAACTTCTTCACCTCTGAAACCTTAGGGACCTGCTGCCAATCTGTGTTGACAAGATGGCTGGACAATAGAAGGCCTGACTCAGTGTAAGACAGCTGCCTACATTTATTACAATTTTGTTTCTTAACTATTCAAAATCAACATGGTCATTAATTTTTAATATTATAGATCTGGCTCTGTAATAATGTTCTGGCCTATTAACCTTTATATTAGAACCTTTCTGCCAATCCATTCATCCATCTGACCCTGACTCACATTGCATGATGTTGTCATTCTCATTGACACTGCCAGTGTGTGCAGTGAGGCTGCCAGCACAATTGCTGGTGGTTGTGCACATGTGGGGGTGACAAGGCAACCATCTGCTGGTACCAGGTGAGTCATTGGTGGGGGCAGGCAGTGAGCGGGACGGGTGTTTCTAGCAGGGAGGGGGCGGGGAATTAGTCTGTGGAGCAGTGGTGTCACTAGGGTTCGCGTCAACTGGTGCAGGATGCCAGCGCATCACCCCCCATGCAGTGGGCAGGGCAGCACCCCAGGTGGTGGGCATGGTGATGTACCATCACTCCTCCCCCACTGGTTTTTTGGCTGTCCCTTTGGATAAACACATTCTGCATGAAATTACGCATTGATTGATATATAACATGATAGTATTATTCCTCCAAACTGTGATTTTGGTCACTAGTTGTCACACACACACACCCCCCCAGGTGTCAACTTACTAACACCTTATTGCAGCAGTTCTCAAACTTTTAGCACTGGGACTTACTTTTTAGAACGACAATCTGTCCAAGACCCACCAGAAGTGATGACATGGTGGAAGTGACATCATTAGGCAAATTAAAATAAGTATAAATAAAGTAAAACAAATAATTAAATAACCAGAAGCCAGCCCTGATCCACCAAGTGAATTTCTTCTGTAGCCTGCCTGCAATAACACCCTCCCCTCCAAAATCAGTAAGGTTTTCAGCCTTACCCAATGCCCAGTTCAATTTAAGAACTTCTGTTTCAACCAGATCACTGTCAGGATCCATCTGGCTCTGCAAGTCTCAAAAAATTCACCTTATCAGCTGAAGCCTCCGTTTTGATCCTTTTTAGTGTGGGGGGGAGGCTGACCACCAGCCAAGGCACGTTTGCTTACATGCGAGTAAATGCGACCCTGCTGCTTAGTTTCGCTTTCAATAGGGTTCAATACAGTCGTCTGCTTGGAGGGAGGGACTTCCTTCTCAGGTGTTTTTGGGGGCTGCCTTCATTGGATCAGGACCATACTGGTATCATTGGATTCCTCTCAGCCTGCCCTTTCCAAAGGATTAAGGCAAGTTTGCCTACTCACGAGTAAATGCGTGATATGGCTCAGTTTCACTTTCCTTAGTGCTTAATGCATTTTTTGTTCTCCATTTTTTTGGCTATAACTTTTGATAGAAATGAGGTATTTCACTCTAGGTTTTTGCATTGCATTCAGCTGGAAATTCCACATCCAACGGTATATAACATGATGGTTATACTACTAACCACCGCAATTTTAGCGCATCACCCCCCCAGTGCGCGTCACCGCCCCAGTGCGCGTCACCCGGTGTGGCCCACACCACCCGCACCCCCCTAGCGATGCCACTGCTGTGGAGTGGGAGATAGCGGGAGTGGGAGTGGGCTGGTGGGAGATAGCATTGAACCCCAAGTATCATTTTGTGGGAGCATCCACATACTCAGATCAGATAAATGCAGGTGTTTTCAACAAGAGGATGACAACAATCCATGCTGAGTTCCTTCCCTTCTACCCAGCTTTCCTCACTCAGCTGTCTTTTGCCCTCCATTAGTAGAAACATAAGATTATATAACCTGTGATTATATATGATTATTTATGCCTGTGAGGGCAGTGAGTCCATGTGAGATAGGAAGCAGTAAGATCCCAGGAAATTTCTGAGCCCCCTCCTTTGGCTCCTGGGTCCCCTTTTAGACCCTGGGCAAAAATTACTACCCCCTTCTCATGGACCTGCGTATTAACTTCTTAGCACATGTCCCGTTTCCCTCAGAATTAATGGTGCCGAATGAAGTTGGTTGGCTTTGGTGTTCTGTTTGCAGAGAATGGAACCACATGAGATAACTTGTTCTGGTTGGAGGAAGCTTGGGATAGCAGCATGGGAAAGGGAGATCTTCTTTCTCTTGGGACTGTAGCTCAGTAGCAGAGCACTTGTACTGCATGCTGCAGGATCCAAGTTTGATCCCTGATAGCTCCAGGTAGAGCTGAAAAAAAGATCCCTTTTTGCAGGGCTGCCAGCAATCAGCACCAACAGTCCTGAGCTTTATCAGTTCAGTTTGGTTTTATGAAATGTCAACTTGGGACCACTTCAACCAGTGTTATTGGGTGCATTGGTTAATGTTACCCTGCTGCCTCGTGTCCAGCTTCAGGAAACTAAAGTGATCAGTGGCTGATAAGTATCTGACCTTTCTGGGTTAATGCATCTTGTACTCTGCACAATTGACAAGTATATGAAATATTAGATGGCTAAGATTCATGGCTTCCTTGCAGAAAGGCAGGGCTATAAAGATAACATAGCAACTGTTTCACTCAAGAGCAATTTGTATCCTATAATTACAAAGGAGAACTCTTAGAAATATATTGGTTGCTGCTTACATAGATTTTAATACTTGTGCTTGTTTGCTCTGCAAATAATGCACAGAATTTGTTTACGTTGTGGAATCTAATAAGTTGTTTCCTCAGGCTATTAAACAATACATTTTTTATTGTATTGTTTAATACAACAATACACCTCCCCCACACCTTTCCCCTGCTTTTGCACTGGTATGTATGGAGATCTGCCCCCCCCCAACTTCCATCTGTTGGTTCTGTGTGCAAGGGGTTTTGCACTGGTCTTGCTGTGATGTCTATACAGAGATCTTCCCTCCCCCACACCTTTCCCCTGCTTTTGCACTGGTATGTATGGAGATCTGCCCCCCCCCAACTTCCATCTGTTGGTTCTGTGTGCAAGGGGTTTTGCACTGGTCTTGCTGTGATGTCTATACAGAGATCTTCCCTCCCCCACACCTTTCCCCTGCTTTTGCACTGGTATGTATGGAGATCTGCCCCCCCAACTTCCATCTGTTGGTTCTGTGTGCAAGGGGTTTTGCACTGGTCTTGCTGTGATGTCTATATAGAGATCTTCCCTCCCCCACACCTTTCCCCTGTTTTTGCACTAGTCTGTATAGAGATCTGCTCCCCCCCCCACACTTGTATTGGAATCGAGGAAGATCTGGTGAGGAGGTAGATGTGGTGTCAGCAGTGGCCCCTTTAAGGGTAAGGCCTGGGCATCCAGCAGAGTGTGCTGCACAGCTGCAGCCACTTGAAGGCAATAGGGCCCTCAGGGATATAAGAGCACCTGAGGCAGGAAGGGCTCCACTTATTTATGTGAGTCAGCCTTTTCCTACATGAAGATCATTAAGTCCAAGTACCGTTCCACCATGACTGATGAACATTTGAAAGCTTGAAGCTGGCTATCAGCAGCTACTGTCCGGACTATGCATCCTTGGCTGATTCACTTCAGTGCAAGTCATCAAAGTAAACTCAAGTAATTACAAAAAATGTTTATAGTTAATTATGTTGTGTTGTGCAATATTGGCTCATTCGGTTATGCAAGGTACACCAACATACATTGTACACATAAATGTTATATGTTATGATGGCGCGAACATTGTAAAAAAACTCTGGTAGATCTCTGGGCCTTGCTGGGTTTCAAAGTAGCTCTGGAGCCAAAAAAAGTGTGAGCACCCCTGTTTTAGAGGCTCTAAAGGTTGCAGTTTGATTTATAAATGCCAAGGGGAGTGGCTATAGTGGTGATTGGGCAGCAGTGCCTGCTCCAAATAGCAGCTTGTTTAACCCTTGATGCACATAGCCTAATCTGCCCTGTCTGTTTCACGAACCACTAAAAATTGGGTCACAACTCACTGGTGGGACCTGGATCCACAGTTTGAGAATGGCTGGCCTTGATGCTTTTAGCCCCTGTTAACTGGTTAAGAGGCACTTTTTCAAGTGGGTGCTCCTCTTTTATTTAGCAGGGGAGAGTAACTGGCCCACCTCACCCCAGCAGTGTCTTTTCTAGTGGCTGTCTGCTGGTATTCTTTTGCATCTTTTTAGATTGAGCCCTTTTGGGACAGGGAGCCATTAGATATTTGATTTTCTCTGTAAACCGCTTTGTGAACTTTTTGTTGAAAAGCAGTATATAAATACTGTTGTTGTTGTTGTTGTTGTTTAGCCATGCACTCTTCATATAAGTGGAGCTTGTTTATTTGCAGATTTTATATTCGTGGATCTGGCTCAACTTTGAACCAGACTTGGCGTCACCTGAACTCTCTGAAGCTGTGCTCCAGTCGCCTCCAAAGGGCTTTCTGAAGTCTGCAGAAGCCATGATTGTCTGCCTCGGCCTCCGTGGGCTTCAGAATGGCTGAAAAGGCAAAAAAAAAAAAAAATGCTACTTCTGTTTTCCAAGGGAAAGAGGAAAACTGGAAGTTGCAGTTTTTTGGCCATTCTGAAGCCTGCAGAGGCTTAATACAATATATTAATATAATCCCTTAATATAAACATATTTCTTTTGCCAGAGTTTGCGTTCCTTTTTGCTCTCCTCACTTGGGCAAGTCTTCCTTTTCTGAAGGAAGTCTTCTTGCCTCTTCTGACTTCCTTGACACCACCTATGAGTCTTGCTGGCATCCTCTTGGATCTTATGGTGTCTTTCTCATGAGCATTATACATGCTAGGTGAGCTTCTGTTGTAGTGGTTTTAAATAGCCTCCATGCACTTTGTAGAGGTGTGACCCTCTTAATGTTCCTTCTCAGCTTCCTTTTTACTGGCCCCTCAATTACATGTTCCTGTTACAGATTTTACTAGTTTGCTTGACATGTCCTTGAGTGTTTTCAAATGTCAAGCAGATTTACTGGGGATTATTTCGGCAAGCCAGATGTGCTATATATATATGCATGTTCTCATCAAATAATCAGATCATACATTTTATAGCAGAACCATTTCTGGTTAACATAAAAAGGGGGTAAATAACATGAAAGTAGGATTAGGGAAATCAGATCTAAACTTTTCAGGACCAGTAAAAATATGTATCTGGCTTGAGCACAGGCTTTTAATGTCAGTCTTACTGGCAATTTGCTTTCAACAGTGAAGGAAGAGCTAGCACAAGGGGTATTCTGAGCTGGCCCTGCCTTGAGGTCACTTGAGGCTATTGATGGGGGCACCCACCACACTCGCCTCTTCTGCTCCTCTTCCTCCTACTCCTTGAATTCAAAAGAATGGAGCAGAAGAGAAAATGAGAGTGGGACTAGAATGTCCAAGACTCCTCCACTGCACTTCCTCTTCCATGCCATTCCCCTTTTTGTATCCTAGGAGTAAGAGGAAGAGCAACTAAGGCAGGGGCTGATATACTGCAGGATACGGCGGATCAACATTTTGGCATGCTGCCCAAGTGGAGTGGCAACATGTAATACCCTGCCCCACATTCTAGGAGGTCTTGGGCCAACCCTGAGGCTGTTCTAGGACAAATTTTAACCACAACCCAAATGGTTCCTTCTTTACTAGAGAAACTAGAAACAGGTCAAGGTCCTCTATAGCAAAGAGCGAACTTCCTTGTTTGCATGGGTATCGAACGTATATGCTGTTAATGTTGATTTCAATTGTGACAATGTTTACTGCTCTCTAATTGTGAGTTTATGCATGCTGGTACTTTGTTTTGTGTGGTAGTTTAAAAAAGGGGTTTTATGATGTCGTAAATTATATGTATGATTTCTTTTAGCCACCTTGGGTGCCCGTGTGTGTGTATACTGGTTTATACACAGTTGCCCAAGGTGGCTAACAGAAAGAATACAAACATATAATTTACACCAGGGGTGTCCAAGCATTTTGGCAGGAGGGCCACATCATCTCTCTGACACTGTGTTGGGGGCTGGGAAAAAATTAATTTGCATTTAAAATTTGAATAAATTTACATAAATGAATTTATTAGAGATGGAACTTATATGAATGAATGAAGGTCTTGCACAAAGCAAGACCTATAAAGGGCCTTGCACAAAGTAAGGCTAGCCTTTCCTTTGCTGCCACTGCTGCCTCACAGACGTGAAACAGCAAGTAATGGAGGGAGCCCTCATCCCACAGTTCAGGTGAGAGGTAAAACAGTCATCCTCAAGCTGAGAGCAGTTGCACTGGGCCAGGATGGGCTCCAGCAAGACTCCAGAGTGCCAGAGCCTCATTGGAGACTGGCGGTTCCCTGAGGGCCAGATTGGGAGCCCCTGAGGGCTGCATGTGGCCCCCGGGCCGGGGTTGGGGCACCCCTGGTTTACACCATCATAAGATGCTTATTCACTATACTTACTCAGAACAAAATGTAAATATAACAAAATATGTTTTGTGTTTTATCTAATCTGAACACACAGTATTGGTAGCAGATATAACAACGAGATTTCTCCATTAACACCACAACTAAACATATTTTGTTATATCCACATTTTGTTCTAAGTAAGCATAGTGCCTTCTCCAGGCTTGCTGTCTTCCTAACAGTTTTTCTGTATGTCATTTTCTTTATGGTCACATAGGGAATCCTACCAGGAAAAAGTAGGCCCAAATGGAAAGGAACCAGATTAACAGGCATTAAAACTTCGGCTTCAGTTTCAGTTTGATCCCAGCCAGAGCCAGCTGTATAAAATTGTGTATGATTACATTTCCATCCTGGCTCGCTGTCTGTGCTATCTCAAGCATCACTATTTTCTTAGGGAAATCATTCCATTTATTGCCATGCCTGGAGGCCATAACAGAACAAAATATACAAGTCCACAAGAAAAATATATCAAACACAGGGAGATACATTTTAGTCCAATAACTAATATACAGAGTACAGATAAGTAAAACAATGGGTAGCCCAATCCTGTGTGGGAACAGGCAGGCCAGCTGTCATGTGCTGTATTCAGCGCAGGGTTGGGGCTGGCTGCAGCACAATTCAGGCAAGGGCAATTGACTCCCGTTCCCCTGGATAACACAGCAGCCACCTGAATGGGGCTACTCGAATCTGCGCCACTTAAAGAGGTGGTGCGGGTCTGAGTAGACCGGCACTAGCCCAGGCCACCCAGAAGGGGGGGTTAGGATCCAACCTGAGTGCTGGATCCTGGCTCCACCCCCCTCTTGGGGCTGGTCTGCTCATAGGCCTGCCAGCCATCTGCCCTCCCCCACCCCAAAATACCCCTGCAATGCCCCCCCCTGCCCTTCCCAGACCCCTGTGCTGTTGGCCCACCGCTGGCACATAATTATCCTCCACCAGTGCTGCTGGTGAGGCAAGGTCATGAAAGCCAGCCATTTATGCTAAAACAAATCATTAGAGCAAATGTTAAAAAGTTAAACATAGCAAGTGATTATGCCATGCTCACAAACAAATTAGCCTAATAAAGCAGCTTAATGAGAAAATGTACACATGCTTAGAACTTAGAATCCATTTTGCTCTCTGTATGAAGCTTCAAGCAGGTCAGAAACAGCAAGCTGGCAGTTTTGGCTAAAATTAGCAAAGGAATGCTTGGCATCCAGCAAAAGATAACAGTATGCATGCTTCATGAACAGAGAGGATGGGAGGGAGATTCCACCCTAGGCTCCCTGCTTCTAAACAGAGAAGCATTTTTGGATTTTTAAAATCATAATACATTCAAGCTTCCTTAAACCAAAAAAACAGTGTTGAGTGCAAGTATTGAACACTGGGACCAAAGCATCTTGGCAAGTGCCAAAAGATTACTAAGTTAGCTTGCTTGCCAAATAATTCTTTAATACCTTAACAGAAAGTGTCTTTAAAATGTAACTAACATATATATAAGGATGTAATAACTTAGAATTGAGTTTTAACTGTTAAAATGTTTAGAAATACACAGAATAGTAAAAAGCTATTAGGTTTCACTGTTAAAGAGGCTTAAGCCTTAAGTCTGAAAATGTAACTCAGATGCAACCTTGGAAAAGTTATTTCCAGCTCTAATCAAAAGGTCTGTCTCACAAGACAGCTCACAGATTTGGAATATGGGAGCTTGTATCTCTGTAAGACCTTGAGGATTCAGAGTCCTGCTTGATGCTTTTAGAAAGTTACTCTCAGATAAACTTTTAGCAACAATATGCGGGCAAAAGCAAGTGCACTTGCAACATTGAGATGGGAAAAGTTATCTGTCTTGGCACCAGAAATGGGGAAATTGAAAAGTTATAAGGCTGAAAACACAGATTTGTAACATTTGGTAAGGGACTTGCAACATTTGATGGAAATGCCTTAGCAATACAATTTTTATCTGTTGGCAATTGAAAATAGGATTTTCTACAGGGATGCAAACACAGCTAAACAGAAACAGATAACAAAACATCCATGAACAGCCTCTGTCTGAGCTAAAGCTGACAGAGAGAGTTGAAATTTGGTTAAAGTAAATAAAATGAGAAAGAGTTCTTAAAATCCTTATTTTCAATAAGAGGTTGGTTTGTCTTGTATTAAATATATGTTTATACCACTATACATCACAGTAACCGGTCAACATATGAGATCACAACATGGAATAGAGGCAAGTCAAAGGGCTTAGACAATGGTTGGCACAGAGTCCCATGGTGTCTGAAAGAAGAAATTTAGAGAGATAAACAGGTGACTTCTTGCAACATGCCAAGGCCACCTAAGTGGAAGAAGGCCAAAAGATAAATACAAAGATATACCAAAAGCCAGTTCTGAATAATAATTGAGGTTAGAGTGCCATCTACTGGTTGTTGAAATCTTTAAATTGTATATATTTCAATGTATATTTTTGCCTTATTTGAAACCTGTAACTTGAAGCCAACCAATCAAATGACTGTAAAGTTATCTGTAGCCAACCCAGAGAAAGCCCCATCTATGATGTCAAACCCCAGCCAATGAAAAGTGTGAAACTCCTCAGACAAAGGAGCCAAAATGAAATATAAGTGAGAGGCTCAGACTGGAAAATTGCTCTCTTCGGACAAGGAGTCCCTGAGAAGGCAACAAAATAAAGCTTGCAGATGATCGCTACTCTTGCCTACTGAGTTTGCTTTTGAACCTTGCAACACCTTGCAACACTGGGGCCGTATTTGGCCTCTGGAGACCAGTGCAAGTCCCCTGTGCTGGCCTTCTCACTCGCATGAAAGCTCAGAAGTGCCTTACGGTACCTTTGAGACATCGGGAGACTGGTGCAGGGGACTTGCGCCAGTCTACAGTGCTCTTTGGATTACACACCAAATATTGTTGAAATGTCTAGGAAAACTTGTTAACCATAGATAAACCCTTGACCTAGGCCAGTGGTGGCTAACCTATGGCACATGTACCACAGAGGGCACGCATAACCTTCTCTGTGGGCACTCAAGCCATCGCCCAGCTGCCAGGCACAAGCCTCTGCTCGCCGCCCCTGGAAGGCGCCAGCAGCTGGGGCAAAGGAGGGAGGGGCAAGGCCAAGCTTGGGAAAGGAATGAACAGCAGGGGGAAGAGGGAGATGGGGGGGCTGCTCCCAAGGTACTCCATCTAGCCAGGCCCCCAGGGAGGAGCAAGGCTCTGTGAGGGGACGTTTCTCACATCACCCCCAGCAGCCCACTGGGAGCGCTTCCTCCCTCCCCTGTCTGTTGTAAGGTGGGCGGCTCGCAGGCAGCATGAAGGTGTGGGCTTTGAGGCGCCAGCCCTGCACGTGGTGCTGGCCCTGAAGTAAGTCTCATTAAAGTCATTGGGGCTTGCTCCAAGGAATATGTGGCTGGGATTGCAACCACAGAGCCCAAGCCCATGCAGGTCTACTCAG
The DNA here is from genome assembly GCF_035046505.1 of Tiliqua scincoides. NCBI lineage: Eukaryota > Metazoa > Chordata > Lepidosauria > Squamata > Scincidae > Tiliqua > Tiliqua scincoides. Next base: position 46,189,232 of record NC_089826.1, read on the forward strand.
AAGGAAGTCCTATTAGAGTCAATGGGGCTTGGTCCCAGGAAAGCGTGGCTGGGATTGCAGCCTCAGAGCCCAATCCTACTATCTACTCAGTAGGATTGCATGTCTACTCAGAAGTAAGTCCACTGTAGTCAGTGTGGCTTACTCCCAGGAAAGTGAGGGTAGGATTGCAGCCCTAGTCAAAAGGGGGGGGGGATGCTCCTAGTTTAAGAGCCCACTCCTATGCATGTCTACTCGGGAGTCAGTCTCATTAAAGTCATTGGGGCTTGCTCCCAGGAAAGGGTGGCTAGGATTGCAGCCTGAGAGCCCACTCCTATGCATGTCTACTCAGGAGTCAGTCTCATTAAAGTCATTGGGGCTTGCTCCCAGGAAAGGGTGGCTAGGATTGCAGCCTGAGAGCCCACTCCTATGCATGTCTACTCAGGAGTCAGTCTCATTAAAGTCACTGGGACTTGCTCCCAGGAAAGCGTGGCTAGGATTGCAGCCTGAGGGTGCAGCGCGGACATTCCCATGGTGGGGTCCGAGAGGAGCTAGGTTGGAGGGGAGCATAGCTCACAGCGTGGCACAGCTGGAGGGGAGCAGAGCGCTCAGGCCACAGCGTGGGCTTTGTGATGCCAGCCTTGCACGTGCTGCTGGCCCTGCCTTATTGCCAGATGGAGGCTTATCTGTAAGAACGTCACACAAAACTAATTTTTATATGATCTTAAAGGTAAACCACAGAATTGCTTCCCCAATCCTATTGGAAAAGAAGTACATGCACAATTTCACATAGCTATGAGCATGAAATACAGCATGATGCAGCCATCCAACCAGGATACTGCTGGCTTAATAAAAAAATAAATGCAATCTTGCACAGTATTACTATTGTTGACAATATTTGTATTTTACTTCTAACTGCTCCCTGTCCCTAAGGGGCTCACAATGTAAAAAGAAGCAAAAGAAAACCAGTAGACAGCCACCAGAAAAGACACTGCTGGGGTGTTGAGGACCAGTTACTCTCCCTCTACTCAATAAAAGAGGAACACCCACTTACCCAGCATGTAATTGCCCGGCATGTAATTAACCTGTGGAACTCCTTGCCACAGGATGTGGTGATGGCATCTAGCCTAGATGCCTTTAAGAGGGGATTGGACAAATTTCTGGAGGAAAAGTCCATCACAGGTTACTAGCCCTGATGGGTATGTGATGCCTCCTTATTATAGATGTAGGCCACTGTGAGATACAGGAGCTGGACATTAACAGTTCAAAAACAGGCCAAATGCAAACTGTAAACTTTCAATAAAAAGTTGTTTGTATCATTGAAAGCTCTGTTATTGTGTTTTTCTTTTAAGACAAAAGATGTTAATGTATGAGTTGTTTTTTTCTAAACTAAAACCTCAGTATTCAGGTTAAATTGCCGTGTTGGCACTTTGCGATAAATAAGTGAGTTTTGGGTTGCAGTTTGGGCGCTCGGTCTCTAAAAGGTTCGCTATCACTGACCTAGGCTGTTATCCTATACACATTTAATTAAGATTAAGGCTGCAATCCTAACCACACTTTCCTGAGAGTAAGCGCCATTGAACAAAATGGGACTTCTGAGTAGACCCGGTTAGAATTGTGCCCTTAGTGGATCATACTTCGGAGCAGACACGCATAGAATTGTGTTGTCATAGTGCAATCCTAAGGATGCCCATTTAGAGGCAAGTCCTAATGAATTGATGGAGCTTACACTCAGGAAAGTGTGCATAAGATTGCAGCCTTATTAATGCAGTTTTTTTACTGAGCTGTGTTCTCCAGCTTGTGATATATTTTTAGTTGACATTCATTTTTTAAAATTCACATTTTCTCTTATGACCCCAACAGGAATAAAAGAAACACTAGCCACTTATTAGTGTCAATTAGTGAGGGTTCTATAGCTCAGCCTCATAAATGAATGTGCTCTTACAGCAAATACCTCTTTTGTGATTTCAGCCCTCTCTGTGTTACTGCTGTGTAATAAAGCAAAAAAATATAATCTAACCAGCAAAAACAACATTGAGTAGCAAGGGGAAAGCATGACCTTCCTTTGCTCCGCTTAAAATCAATAATTTCCCAGTGTACGTTGTTGGGGAGTTCCTGAGGGTAAAACGGTGTCAAGGAAAGACAATCTTTACCAAGTGTTTAAGTATTATGCATCACTTGCTTGATTAACTTTGGTTTTACAGTACTATGTCTGCGATTTCTTTTCCATACTTATTCTTTTGTCTGTGCTGATGCATGCTATTATCGGACAGAAAAGGTGTTATTCCCCCTAGTCCAAATGTCCCACTTCTGTGTGGCACTGCATTGTGTCAGTGTGGGTGTTGTTCACACATCCTCATGAGCACAGGAGAAATGAAGCTTGCCTGAATTGGAGGCGACAATGTTTTGAAGAGCTAGGAATGAAGTCAGTGGGCCAAGGAAATGCAGAATGCTGAAGACCATGGTTACCTCACATTCAATAATCTAGCAGCTCCAATGGCTTCCTCAATTTCTGGGAAAGCTTCAAGGCATAGGTTTTGGCTTAGAGAGCCCTATAGGAGGCATCATTAAAGATAAGGCAGAAACCTGTGCTGTTTGGCTCCATGTGTCCTAGAATGGGCTGCATCCATTGGCTGCAATAGTTGCCAATCACACCACTGTTAACAAATCAGTCAAGTTGTGTTCTGGCAGGTATTACCATGAATTGCTGACTCATTAGGTTTGCTGTGTGGTGTTGATTCTCCCACATAGCATCAAGCCAATGTACACCATCACGTCTGGAGATTAAATTTTCAGCAGTGCAACTGGGGATGCTTATTTTGGCTGCTGTGGTTCTGCAGGATGTTATGAATTACTCCAAGTTGTTTTATGGATAACCACCAAAAACCTGTCTAGAATAAAATGCATTTCTCAGAAACAACATACTGTAATGTATTCTTTTCTCCATAATGAGTGGGGTTTGTCAGCCGTTCTTTCACTATTTCACATGTCCCCTGTCACGGGAGAGACAGTCCCCAAAGGTACAGGAATAAAGCATCCTTCTGTCCCTTATGTGGCATAGCAGCTGACAGGTCACCATTTGTATTGCTGCAGATTTTCTAGGATAGTTATAGTGGATAGTTATAATTATGTTCCCTCATGTATCTATTAATGTAAAGTTCCCAGTGCAAACATTAGCACTGAGAACATGTGTCCTGAAGCACTTTCCTGAGGCTTCATATCCCATAAATATTTTTGGCATTCTTACGTAGCAACTAAATCCTGCCGTCATATTTTATTGCATGCTGGTTATGTTATATATACTTTTCCCCCAGACTCTTTCTCAGGAATTACAGATAAGTTGAACACCTCTCAGCATGTAGGAACACTAAGTGATGGAAGGATCCAATGCAATGGTTTTTCATCAGTCCAAAACTGTATTTATCTAAGTGGCTATTAGTATTATCAGTGCTTGTTGAACCAATATTAAGATATTCTGCCAGAATAATTTTATCTTTTATCTTATTCCCATCAGCCAATACTGAATTTAGATTGACTGAGTGAAGTTAGGATTTTTATTTTATTGCTTTATGTTTGTATTCTTAGTCTGCAGTCCTAACCACACTTTCCTGAGAGTAAGCCCCATTGAACAAAATAGGACTTACTTCTGAATAGACCTAGTTAGGATTGTGCCCTAAGCAATTCAGTCTAAAGTTTTGGATTCAATTCAGTGTAAACCTAGGGATTAAATTCATCAGAGCTACCTTCTTGGAAGTTTTCCCTTTATAATAGTAGTTATTTATCTTTGGGTTAAAAGCAACGCTATTAATTTCCTTCCAAGAAGGCCACTGCCTTGGAAAGAGATTTGCAGGCAATGGTTCCATTGTCTCTTAAGGGGCATAGATGTGGTTTGTCTTGTGAGCTAAGAATCCAAATGTCTAGGGCAGACCTGGCATTGATGGCAGGTCTGGGGTACCCTGGGGTGCAGCTGACAGTGTCCCACTGCCCCAACTGGTTTCCAGCTGGGGTCTGTCCATGCCCCTCCTTGCTTTTCTAAGGAGGATTGGCTCTGATTGCTGGCAATTGCCATTCCCCCACCTCCCATGATTGAAGGTTACAAACTCTGGTCATTTATTCTGCTACCAGCTCTGTCCTCAGTCTAATCTCTGAAAGATTTTTGTTCATGCACTGAACTTGACAAGCCCTGCTGAATAAGGCCATCTAGTAAAACCTTTTCGTGCTCTGCTTCTGCTTTTGCAGAGGCAGAGCAGATCGCTCCACTCTCCCTTTCCCTGACCTGGGGCGCTGTGCAGGTGCTCACACAGGGCTTCCTGCACACAGGGATGGCTGCTGCAGGGACTGGTGAGTGCATCCCAGTCCCTGCAGCCACCTGAGCAACGTGATCCTGGGGATTGTGTCGCTGCCTTCCCCCTGCCCCTGCTGCCTCACCCCTGCCCCCGCAAAGACTTACTGCGGGTTTCAAACTCCCGGAGAGTTTGAAAACTGCAGCGTTAATGTATTGAACCTTCTGTTATGGGATGGAACTAGGCTTGAACCTTAGACTTGTCTTTCTCATTCCTTTTCATTTTTAGCTTAGTTGTGTTCTGCCATGCAATAAAAAGCAGGCTTGTTTGATTGCAGATATGTCTCTTTATCTCTTTAAAAATTAGATTGAGAGAGAGAGAGAGAGAGAGAGAGAAAGAGAGAGCTGATTAATAATCTATGGCAATGTTAGTGTCTCATACATCAGCAGGCATTCTCCAAGAACACATTTTGGCAGTTTATTTTCTTCTTGACATGATTTTGTTTTCAGTGATGGCTTTGAACTTGATAGGTTAGGTATTACATATGCCAAGTGCCCTCACAACACACCTTTCATCTTTTTAATAGCTGAAAATAGATTGATCAGCAAGTATTTCCTATCTAGGAAGATAATGCTGTGAGCAAGCAAAGTGGGCTAGTTTACCTTATGCAGTAGCATAGCTGTGGGAGAGTAAAATGGTAAGTACTGCAGGTGCCATAATGCACTAAGCATCCCCTCCCACTCAACGTCAGAGCTGTTCCAGGCAGCAATAGCAATGTGCAGGTAATGCCATTTGGTTTGGTGAGTGTCTACAAGCTGCTATCACTGACTGGAACGGATCTGATGGTGAATGGGAGGGGCTGCATATATGGTGAGTTATGGCGCCTGCAGTACTTACTATTTTACAGCTCCCCCCCCCAGTGATGCTATTGGCCATATGCATAATAAGGAAGCTTTTCCGCTCCCTTTTTGTTTTCTAAAAAGTGGGATTTTGAAACAGAAATGCGCAAGATCCCTCAAGGACACAGGATGTGGTGTCAACAGCGGCCCCTTGCTCTGACAGGCAAGCATGGGGTTAAAACCTAGGCTTTCACAGTGGATGTGCTGCCATCCACTGTGGTCATTACAGGAATAAAAGCAGAACCTGGAGCAGTGAGTGGGTAGGTGTAGAAGGAAGGAGCTTGGAAAGACTGAATGCTGGATAGGTTAACCCATTTCTGCCCAGCCCACATGTTTACACATGGATCCCTGTTGTGTATATGCAACATTGGGCAGAAATGGCTTAATGGACTGAGGAAAAAATGGACTGAGGAAAAAATGGATAGATTACTACACCTTCTGACTGACCAATGGACTGACTGGTTGACTGACAGACAGATGGATGAATGGACTTTTGAGGATTGCAGGAATGGGGATTGCTAGAACAGAGACTGCTGGAGACTGGCGTGTGGCTGCCATGCCCAAGATCTGCTGAGGACCAAGGTGTTGCTGTGGTAGCTGGAGAAGCTGCTAGCAGGAGAGGGGAGGAAGGAGGACCTCTGGAAGTTGAACAGGTGGGAACGCAGGGGAGCTAATTAACTTAAGGTAGGTATAAGTTCTCTAGGTGAAGCTTGGACCAGGAATTTGGCAAACAGATTTGCCCTTCTGCAGAGTAATAATAATAATAATAATAATAATAATAACTTTATTTTTACCCTGCCTTTCTCCCTGAAGGGGCTCAAGGCAGCTTACAACAGGTTAAAACAGATTAAAAACATAATTTAAAAACAGATAAAAGCATATTAACACATATCATAAAAACAGTAGTTAGATAAAAGGTAGTAAAAAGGTAAAAAGAGCATAGAGCAGCAAGTCATAAAAGAATCAGGCCTGTAAAAAATTAAAAGATGTTGAAAAGATGTTAAAAAGGCCCTGAACTCAGAAGGCTTGTTTAAACAGAAGGGTCTTCAGGCCTCACTGAAAAGTCTCAAGAGAGGGAGCCATTCTTAAGTCAAGGGGAAGGGAATTCCATAGTGTTGGTGCCACTACTGAGAAGGTCCTATTTCTAGCCGCCGCCCCACGTACCTCCCTAGGTGGCGGCACTTGTAAAAAGGCCTTCTCTGATGACCTAAGAGGACGAGCCGGATTGTACGGAAGTAGGCGATCTCTAAGATACCCTGGCCCAGAGCAGTATAGGGCTTTAAAGGTCAAAACCAGCACCTTGAATTGGGCCCGGAAAAGAATGGGCAGCCAATGTAGCCGCTGGAGAAGCGGTCTGACAGAGTCAAACTGCCTACCTCCAGTAACCACACGGGCTGCCGCATTCTGCACTAATTGCAGTTTCTGAACCGTCTTCAAGGGCAGCCCCACATAGAACGCGTTACAATAATCTAACCTCAATGTCACCGTGGCATGGATCACCGTGGCCAAGTCTGCATGGCCAGCTGGTGCACCAGCCGAAGCTGAGCGAAGGCCCCCCTAGCCACAGCCGCCACCTGGGAATCCAGGAGCAGCTGCGAGTCCAGGTGGACCCCCAAGCTGCGGACCTGCTCCTTCAGGGGGAGTGCAACCCCATTCAGAGCAAGCCGATAGTCCAGCACCTGCATTGAGGATTTCCGAACCAGGAGAGCGTCTGTCTTATCCGGATTTAATTTCAGCTTGTTAGCCCCATCCAGATCCTCACTGCCTCCAGACAGCGCTCCAGGCTCTCAACTGCTAGGGATAGCTAGGTTTGCTGTTGGAGGGAGGGGATGCAGATGTGATTCATCATTTTAGAAAGCTTATTGTTTCTATTTTCTTTTTAAAAAATCCAGTAGTTTACTAGTAAACCTATAATTTTCTCTTCTTTTCTTTTTCTGCTGCAAATCTAAACTACTGTGATGTATTCAGAGTGTCTGCACTGTTTTCATTTGACACAGATTATTATTTTTGCAAAAGGTCACCTTTCATTCTCAGATGTATTTGAATGATGTTTTGAGCAGTTGCACGTAACAGACCAGCAGGCAGTTATTAGAGTTGTTTCCTGCTGGCTTGCTTTTACAACTTAAGTGCACAACAAAACATGATTGTTACCAATAATTGATATTTTTCTTTTCTGTCACACCTGCAACTCTTTTTTTTTCTTTTCCATTGTTGATATTTTTACTCTGATTGATCTGTGATGAATCATTGGAGGATTTACCAGAACCAGTGAGAAGGCTGATGGGTGACCTCTTGGGAGTGGCCCATTTATTAAGTTCTCAAACAGCCACTGCAGAATTCATCTTATAATAAATATAATAAACTTACCAGCCCAAACTAAAGATTAGTATCCCACAGGCATACAGTCCTGTTTCTAATGTTTTGAACAGATCTACCCATGGGACAATTGTCCTGAGGACCAGCACTACAGAAGATGCTGAAGTCCTAGACCTGGTGAGCCTCTGTCCTCACAGTGCCTTTTGGCTTTCATTCAACTTAAGATTTTTTCTCCCATAAGAAAACCGAGTCCTAATTTGCTAGTAAAACAAACAGACTTATTTGTTCCCCTGGAATTAATGATTTTGCCATTATAACAATGTTTGGGAGTCAGGAAGAAAGGTGGGTAGGTATTGAAGATATTCTAAAGAAGATTAATTTTGTCTGAAAATCTTGGTTGGAATGTATAGAGATGCAAAAGGTCAATCAACACCATGATATTTACATAAAGGATGCAGGTATCACCTTTGGTCCTGGAACCTTAGAAAAGAATTTGGCTTGTTGAAAAATATTTTTAATTTTACCTACTCTTGGGAAATTAGCATTGTGCACCCTCACAAAAGGTTGGAATGCAGTCATTCATTCCTCCTCCTAGCTTTGAGGGGAGTCATGTGGGAATGCTTCACGGCCTCTCCTGAGAACTGTCTTTGATTGAGATAATGCCATTTAATAATGCATGTATTTACGTATTGAACAATGCTCCTTGAATATACTGTGTAACTAAGCTCATTGAAGTTCTGTGCATGTTGTTTTGTGTTTACGATGCTTGTTCTATGTATTATTTATCCTATTTTTTATTTCTAAAGAAAGAAAGTAAATATGTTGTTGAGTAGAAACTTTGTCTGTAGAGTTCTTGGTATAAATTACTGTAGATACTCGCCTATAAGGCAAAAAATTTCTTCCCAGAAATGCAGCCTGAATCATTGCCTCGCCTTATCTCTGGGCCAGGCAAGCAGCGAGGGTGGGGGAGGCAAGTGAGCCAGCCAGCCAGTCTCTATGTGGGAGGAGGGAGGGAGGGATTGTGCGTGGGAGAAGATGAGAAAGAAAGTGATCTCTATGGAGAGGAGGCCTTGTGCAGGCTGGGGTTGCTGCTGAGCATTTGCAGCTGCCTGCGGCTACGCTCCACGTGCTCCTTCAGGCTGTTGCCCAGCTACAGAAGCTCGATGCGCTGGGCTGGGCTGGGCCGCATAGGACAGGGCAGGGGCATCTGCCACTGCAGCCATCAGCAGCCCCCCCTCGCTCAGCACCAGCGCCCATGGAGGCGTCAGGCACCCAAGACAGAGCAGGAGTGCAGGAGACAATGAGCTGTGTGGGAGGGGGGCATCTGAGCCATCTCTTTCCTTCTTGTTCCCCCTTCCCCCCCTTCCTACTGTGTATAAACTTCAAGCACTCCCTTGGAAAGCCCAACTTGCTAACCCCCTTCCCATCTCCCCACGGATGAAGCTGGACAGGGTGGGGGAAGGGGGGAGTGTGATCTTTTTAAAAAAATAGAAGAGAGAGAGAGAGAGAGAGAGAGAGAGACAGACAGACAGACAGACAGAGAGGCAGCCTGCAGAAGGCTGTACCTTTGTTTCTCAAGCCCTCTCCCCGTAATCATTCACCACTGATGAAGTTGTACTGGGGGGAGAGGAAGAGTTAACTTTTATAAAAGGAAAAGTGTGTGTGTGTGTGTGTGTGTGTGTGTGTGTGTGAGAGAGAGAGCGCGAGAGCGAGAGCGAGAGCGAGAGCGAGCGAGCGAGCGTGCGCACTTAAAATAGGTAAGGCTACAATCCTGTCCTCACTTTCATGGGAGTAAGCCCCATTGACTATTAAGGGACTTGCTTCTGAGTAGGCATGCCTAGGATTGGGCTCCCAGTCTATTCCCTCTTCTGGTTTTCCTCTCCACCTCCCCCCCCTTATTGTATACAGTCACACTTCAGTCTCTTCCTTGCAAAGCTTTTGGCAAACCTCCTTGCTAACCTCATTTCCCCCTATCCTCACCAATGAAGTTGGACTGGAGGGGAAAAGTCCCTGCATTTGTGTTTGGGGGGGGGAATCTGTGAAAGAGAGAGAGAGAGAGAGAAGCAGTCTCCCTGTGTGTGCGTTCTTTTCACTGGAAGAGTCCTGGAGACCTTGCAAAAGCACAGGAAAAGCAGAGAGTAGAATTTAAAGTTGAATTATTCTGCAGCAACAGGTATTTTAGCCAGAGATCTTCACTGTATGCTGGCAGGAGCTCGGAAGCACTTGCAACTGCTGCTTAAGAGAGCATGCTTTCTTCTGCAGTATCCCCAGGCAATCAGGCATTTATGCAGCAAAGTTTAGCTGCCTGAGATCCCATTGCAATGTATTGTGTCCATGCAGGAGCCACTGAAACCATCCTGGGGGAGAAGTAAGGGATTAATTGCCATCCCTGAGGTCCCCACCCCCCACTTGGGGTTGTGTGTGAATAATCTTATTGGCTTGCTCTATTGTACTTCACACTTTGGCTTTTTACTAGTTGTGTTCTTGCAGCCTTGCTAGTTGTCTGTTTATTATAATATGGATATTTTAAATTGAATTCTTGTATATGTGCTCCTAGAGGCTTTTGATGCTACATTCTTATGTTCTTACATAAGAATGTACATTCTTACATTAACCACTGGGTGTGTGTGTGAATAATCTTATGCTTGAGAAATTGTCTCTGAGTATTTTCTTGATCCTTACTAGTAATACATTAAATTTTGAAAGGGTCAGGAGAGAGAATAATTCGTTTAGGTGGAATAGGTGCTTTGATGGCTGCTAGTTCTTGCCTTATTTCCAGTGGTCTTCCTTCACCTCACCCTCTTTCAATAGTCAAAAGTGGAGATAAATTGTGAGGTCAGAGCATGCTGAATTTCATAGCAAGAGATTGACAGTGTATTAATGCTTTTTAATAATATATTTGAATTAATTGTAGAATATATTTTTTAATTTTTATTTCATTGTATGGGACGTGTCAAAAATGTATGGGCCCTAGGTGCCAAATGACCTTTGCATGCCACTGAGTTAGACACCCCCCTAAGTTTAACCCCCGACTTATCTGAGGGTCATAGAAAATTCCATGATTTATGGCTCAAAACCTGCCCTCGACTTATCTGTGAGGTCGACTTATGCTTGATTGTCTGCGGTGATCGTTGTGCTGTGCCTTGAGCCTGAACCCAAAGAGCAATGAGATACATATTCCTCATGGTACGCTTCACACTTTTTGGTTACCTGAGTAACAGCTGATCTAATATTGCAGGTGTGAATCTTCTTTGTAGGGAAGACAGACAGCAGCATCCATTCCAAAATCTGTTTTATGAGTCCAGTTCTTCCTTTATAAAAGTCCACATTTGATGTATCTGTGCTTGTGATCTCTTCTGTCGGGTATGTGAGATTGTAAACCATTTTATGATGCAAATAATAGGGTAAGTGGGGTGATTTTTTTAAAAGTTATATACATTTTAAGATTAATTCCTGTAAGGTATTTTTATTTGCTTCTGTTATAAACTTTCTGCCCAGTCCTATTCTTCACTACTGGCACTTATTCAGTCATGCTTGCAGTGGTGGGAGAGATCACACAGAGAGTTGGAGGTAAGTAAAAATACTTTTACTAAATACTTAAGTAAAAATACTTTTCCTTACCCCCAGTAGGCTGCTTGATTGTCTCTCCTTAGACATACCCTAGTCATTTTGCAGGCATATGAACAAGGAGAGAAAAGGGACAGGTCAGCCTGTGAAAGGGGACAGGATCTAGCACACACCAGTGCTGCTGAGATCCACCCCTACCTTCCCCCTCCCCTCCCCCTACCCACAACATACCTCCATCACACTTATTGCTGCCACCAGGGGCTTCTGGAGCCTCTGCTGTTTGCTGGTGCCCATTTGTTGCAGCAGCCCAGAAGCACATGATTACATTCTGGCTTTTGTGCCACCATAAAGAGCCTTGTGCTTTTAGAACACTAGAATATTAGTTCCAGCAGCACAGGACCCCAAAACTCATTGAATGTTATCAACCATATTCACCTCACTCATGTATTTGCTAAATGCCTCAATATTCAATTATAATGTACATAATATTCAATACACCTAATCATTGTTTATATACTCTGTACATACTTGATGAGTGTACTCACTCGTTATGTAAAAAGAAAAATACCTTATAAATATAAATAATGATATTTTCAATATCAACAAGGTGACCAGAAGAATCATTATGACCAGTTTATATCCGAAACAAAAACTCATGATGGATGGCCTAGAACTGTTTTCAGTGACTTAACCATGAGAATCAGTAGTCAGAGGAGATTGTTTCTGAACATGTGAAGAGGGTCTTTTCTTCATCAATCTTCCACTCATTTGAGTTTTAAGGATTATCAGGGGAAGACCAAGATTTTAAGACACTGCAGGACTTCTCATTTTGGGAAGTAAACAGCACCTAGTCAGTTCATAGCAGAGGCAGGGTCACCCAACCATGAGATAGCGTGTCTTAGATGGTGGATGAGTGCAGATAGTACCCCAAGCCCATTAGCCACTTTAGGGCCCAATCCTATCCAACTTTCCAGCACTAGTGCAGCCACAATGCAGCCCCGAGATAAGGGAACAAATGTTCCCATACCTTGAGGAGGCCTCTATGACTACCTCCCCACCAAAGGATGCAGTGCACGCCCCATTGGCACGACTGCACCGGCACTGGAAAATGGGATAGGATTGGGCCTTGTATTGGCTCCCACTTGCCCCTTTACCTCTTCGCCAATTCTCTGTCACATTATGGTTTAGAGTGGCAGAGTGGGATGGAACAAGGTCAGAAGGAGAACCATTGCCCCACTTTCACTTCTCCTGGATTCCCTGTTGCACCCAACTTTGCCACCCTATTTCAAAACAGTGCAGCAGAGCTGGGAGGAAGAAGCAGGTATGTCATGGCAGCAGTGGTCCCTGATTGAGCAGGGGCCCACCACATCATCTCTGCCTCCCCCTTCAGTTCCTACTGGCTTGCAGAGGAGGAGGAGGCAGAGAGTGGGCTTAAAGAATTCCTGCAGAGGTTGTCATCAACTCCTCCTCTTCTTTCACAGAGGAGGTGGGTGGACTAATGCAATGGCAGCTACCACCATAATTTTAATTTTCCCGCAAAGGAACCAGGAACAGCAGCAGCATGGGGGAGGAGAAACTTCAGGTGCCATTTCTCTTGTTCAGAGGGCCTGTGCAGAGAGGAGATTCAAAGCAGGAAGTCTTGACTTGCAGTTCAATCTTAACCACTTGGCTACCAGCTTTTAATAATTAAGAGTCTAAGGGGACAATTGGCCAGAAAAGTAATAAAGCTGGGCTGTAAAACCAGCGCATAATGTTCAAGGAGACTCAAGTAGCTATCCCAGTTTTCAGAGTTGGAATCCTTGCAATATTGTCAGCATAAATGTCAGTTCTTTATGAGCCTGAGGCTTCAACTCCTTGAACTTCAGCAACAATCTGATGTTATGGCTCAATCTTACCAACAATTTACTGCCATGGGACACTGTCCCAGTGCCATAAATTGCCTGCTGATGACATGAGGATGATGTGGCAGGTGGCCATTTTTGAGATGCTGCTGCAAAGGGGCAACAGCTTTGGTGTCCTGTTATGGCTGATAATCTGCTCAGGGGCAGGTAATCAAGGCTGTGGTTTGTGGGCAGGGTGGGCAAATAGCATCTGTGAGTAGGGGGTGGATCCAGTGGAGGTCACACATGCTAGATCTTATCCCCTCTTTACAAAACCTCCACTCTTCTCTCCTTAGACATGCACCACCAAAATGGCTGGCGTATGTTCAAGGAGACCCATAGGCAGGCTGTGGAGAAGTAGTGTCTACAGCAAAGCAGGAACTTGAAGAATAAAGTTTGCTTGCCAGAAATGGATATGTACGTTGCATTAATCAGATTGGTAGTAAAAGAAAGTTTACTTTAAGCAGTTGAAACACATGCACATTCCTTGTTCAACTTGGCGCTAAAGAAGATGCACACTTTTCAAAAGGCTAGTTAAAGCTTTCACAAAGGACCTCTGGTTTCTATCATCAGAGTTTATGCTCAAGCGAGCAAAGGTCAATTAACCTGAGGTGCCAAGGAAGTAATTTGCACTAAATAAATTTCCTCTCCCCAGAATGTTCTTATGAAATGTTGATCTCCTTTTCCCTTAGCACTGCGGTTTTCAAACTGTCCAGGAGTTTGAAACCCGCAGTAAGTTTTTGCGGGGGCTGGGGGGAGGCAGCGGGGACAGGGGGAAGGCAGGGACTCGAATGCAGTCACCAGTCCCTGCAGCAGCCGGCCCTGTGTGTGTGGAGCCCTGCACGAGCGCCTGCAGGATGCCCCAGGTCAGGGAAAGGGAGAGTGGAGCGATCTGCTCTGCCTACACAAAAGTGGAAGTGGAGTGCGATTGCCCCACTCTCCCTTTCCCTGACCTAGGGAGCCCCGCAGGTGCTTGTGCAGGGCTCCCCGCACACAGGGACGGCTGCTGCAGGGACTGGAGGGTGCACCCCAGTCCCTGCAGCCCCGTCAGAAGGGAAAGTGGGGGTGCGATCGCTCCGCTTTCACTTTTCCTGACCTGGGGAGCCCTGCTGAAGGTTGCGCAGGGCTCCCCGCACCCCCAGGAGGCTGCAGGAGGTTTGGGCAAGTGCACCCAAGCCCCTGCAGCCCCCCTGAGCGTCACGATCCACAGGATCGCGCCGCTGCCTTTCCCTGTCTCCTGGTTGCCCCCACCCCTTAAGGGGGCAGAGGCTCCCACAGGCTGGGGCATCGTGACGCCCCAGTTTGAATACCACTGCCTTAGCACAAAGAGTTTAAAGTCCTGTTCCCAAAATCCCAGTAATATACTCAAGCGTGTTGACTTTAGCATGTAAAGGCTGTTCACATTTTAAATTGTACACAGACATGGTCATTGATAGTCTGCACCTGACAACAGCTATTCACACATTCCATTTGATGCAAGTACAGTCTGTGTGTGGCTTGTTGATCTGTAAAAATGAACCTAGGTTCATGCACAGAAATGTGGACCCAGCTACAGAGGTCCTAAGTGAACAGTTCACTCATTGTCTTCCTCTGTTTTCTCTCTCATACTGACAGGCACAGGAGCTGTTTACTAATTCAAAGATTGTCATGCCCCAATCCTATGCCCCACAACTAGTGATGATGCAGTCATGACATGAAGGCACACACTGCACCCAGTCGCAGGAAGGACAAGCAGGAGACCTCCATGAAGTAAGGGACTTTTTGTTCCCTTAGGTCAAGGTAAGCTTCCTGTTTCCTTATGGATCTACTTGGATCTGTGCTGGCTCTTTGGCTGGCAGAAGTCTGAGTGGACCCAAAGAGGCAAGTGAGGCTTGATGGGGGGCATAGGATATCTGTGGCACCATTGCTGACAAGATCCACCCCTGCCCCCCCAATACACTACCCATCAAACCCTGCTCCCCACTCCAATCCTCTCCTTCTCTTCCCCTTTACTCCCCCTCCCTACCCACTGCATATTCCAATGCAGTTTGTTTCATTGCATTCTGCATTAAATTACCTTTCCAATGATATATAACATGTTGGTATTATTCATATATACCAAGATTTTCACAATTTCAGTCACTAGTGTCAAGCTCAGCTTGTTGCCCCCTTAAAGCTTGATGCCCGGTCCAACTGCTACACCCGGCACCTCCTTAGTTACACCACTGAGTGGTGTACCTATGATATTCGACGGACAGGCCACTCAAAGCCATGGGTGGACCTGCTTTCTGCCTCAAGATAACCCAGTGGAGACCAGGACTACCTGCCACTCAAAGTGATGAGGAGATCTCATGTCCACTATGCAATTCCTCAGTGGAGGCTAGGCCTTCCAGCAGCTCAAAGTGAAGGGTAGATCTGGTCACTTCCCTGAGATTTTCCCCAGGGGAGGCCAGGTCTGCTGGCCCCTTGGTGGCACACTTGACACCCCAGGAAGATTTGACAACCAGGACGAACCTTCCCCCCACCCTTGGTAACTGGAAGCAGCACAGGAGGATGTGGCACAGGAGGCCTGCTGCCAGACCAGTGAAGGTATGTGTGACAGTGGTGGGGGGCAAATGGGGCTGGGAGGGGGAGGAACAATGGTGTTCCTAGGTAGGGCAGGGAGTGAGGTGGCCCAGGGGTAGTATCAGCAGCATTTACACTCAACCAATATCCTATCCCCATCTGTCTGCTCTACCAGCTTTGTTACATGCCTCAGACTTATGCCTGCTAAACAGATCAGAAGGATCCTGAAAGTTCTGAAGAGTCCCAAAAGGGAACAAAAGTTCACTTACCCAAGGACAATCTTCCAACTGCTGCATCAGTGGGAGAGGGGGCATTTCTGTAGGATTGTAGGGCCAGGTCCTATCCAATTTTCCAGTGCTGGTGCAGCTGTGCCAATGGGATGTGCACTGCATACTGGGTTGGGAAGGCAGTCACAGAGGCCTCTTCAGGGTATCTGATCATTTGTTCCCTTACCTCAGGGCTGCATTGTGGCTGCACAGGTGCTGGAAAGTTGGATAGGATTGGGCCCTTAGTCAACAAAATAAGCTACTACTCTTTGTAAGGGGAATTTTCTCTTTCATTCCCTGCTACAGTAGCACACTGCAAACCAATTAGCCAAGCAAACACACAAAATCCACTGTTCACACCCAGCTCCAATTAAATATTGGCCCCACTCTTTCATCTACCAATTAAATTGATAAAAGCCTTGCTAGTATTTTAAACACATACGTTCTCTCATAGTTGTTCTTCCTCTGACTCACAAAGAATCTTGTGGCACCTTTAAAGTGTGACTTTATATTGCTATGTTTGCTCTACTCGGTCATTCACACTGTATTCAGGGCTCATTCTCTGGCTTGTCCTCCAACGTGATATATTCTGTTATCTGCCAACAGCTGTTCTGCTGTCAACACAGGACAAACAGAACAGTCTCTATACATGAGCAGAAATGGACACAAATCTGCCATTAGAAACGATAACATTCAGAAACCAGTAGAAAAACATGTTAATCTTCCAGGCTCCATCTGCTGCAGATCAGTGATTCTTCGCCAGAAGAACTTCAAGTGAGGACTGGAAAAGGAAACAGCTGAATTAGAATCTATGGTGATGCTTGACTCTGTTGCTTCTTGGTTTGCATGCAGCCCAGTCTTTTTTTATTACATCACAGAGTTAATTAACTTAGCACTCAAAGGATGCAAGTGTTGAATGCTTTTCACATCACAAGGCTAGACCTCTTGCTTTTCTGGCTATTGAACTTGCCTGCTTTTAATGCTTTTGGCTGTACCTGTGTGTGTGTGTGTGTGTGTGTGTGTGTGTGTGTGTGTGTACATTCCTGCCTACCAAGGATTCACTCATGCATACAATGAAGTACATTGCAGTCCACAAAAGCTAAGATCAATGCATTCGTCTCGAAGGCACCGCAAAACTCTGCTGTTTTTACAGCGATGTGAGCCTCATGGCTTCCTTGGCACCAAGCAAAAGAACTCTGGAGAGAAAGTTGGTACTGGAAAGGCAGTCGAGGACCTGGCCATCCTTTGTGCTGCTGTCACTTCCAAGCATAGACTGAGCTCTAAGCGTAGTCCATTGACTTTGCATTCTCCACAAGGGCATGAGGCAATTTTGCTGCTTTATAAACTGACAAAGGGTCCAATTCTGGTGGGGGGCACCAGTCCATGCTATTGGGGGGGGGAGGCAATCAGGTGGCCCAGGAAAGGTGAGTAAAGATCATTTTTACTTAGCTGGCATAAGTCCAAGGAGATTCTTGTGGGCAGGTTGCGCGGAGAAGGGAGGATAGGATCTGGTGCACACTGCTGCCACTGAGATCCACTTCATTCTTCCCCCAAACTACCCCCTACCCCCCTGCTCCTCCCCCAAACTACCCCCTCTGCCACCAAGGTGCTTGCTCCAACATAATAGCAAGGAGTGTTAAACATGACCAATGTTCATGAAAACATGATACCAAAAAAGGAATCCTTACATTGTAATGAAACTGCACAATTGCATCTACACACGTTGGTTTGGATGCAGCTTTGAAACTGTTTTGCTTTTCATTGAAAATAACACTGCGGATTACATTGTATTCCAATATGACAGGCTGGTCAATGAAGCAAGAACTCAGTGACTCATCACAAAAGCAAAGGCGCCCACTTTCACTACTTATGTTCAATTAGCCAATTAACTTGATAGAGCAGAGAGAAATGCTGCCATTCTGTTACAGCCCAATCCCATCCTTTGCTATACTATAGCATGCAGCTGCACCAATGGAGCACATGCTGGTGGTGGGTCTGACCAGAACACCAACCAAGGGCTGTTTTGCGGGCATATGTCCAAGGAAAGGAAGGGGGCAGGGCATGTGAGAAAACTGGGTTAAGAACTATCATGTGCCTTTCCCACCAAAATCTACCCCTTCCAGTCCACCCCCCTCCCCTGCCATCCCACCCAGGCACCTCCCTACCCTCCCAACATACTAACAACTGCACAGCCTCTAGGAGCCACTTGTGCACATGCTGCACCTCTGCCTGTTTTTGCCAACAACCTAGAAGCGTGCAACAGCCTCCTGCCTTTTGCACCACTGCAATGGGCCTTGTGCTGCCAGAGCATGTGTTTTGGCAGTGCAAGGCCCAGGTAGGATTAAGCTGTTGCACAGGGTTCGTTGTCCATAAGTGAGCCACATCACGTCCTCTGAGAGAACGACTGTGTATAGCAGAATAACGTGGTTTCCTTATCTCTCCTTTGAGGTCAGATTCTTGTCTTGCAAAGAAGTACTGCAATTTGGTTTGTCTCTGCAGCCCTTTGTGTGGGCTACCACTATGCTCTTGCAATGCACAAATGTTCTCCCCTCACAGATGGTGTGTATGGGAGTGCACCTGAAGCGTGGGTGAGTGGGGAATTTCATGTTTGCAGGGGAGGAGGGAGGCAGAATTTTGAAAGTTGTAACGTGTGCTGAGAGTGACAATGATTATGCTTGCAGACTGTAACCCAAATTGAGGAGAATCAGCTACTGAGATAGAATTTACTGTTTGCAAATTCCAAGCCAAAATCTTTCCTTCCCAATCTTTCTAGTTGTTACCCCATCCCATAACCACCTGTCTGGAAGTTCCCTCAGCCTATTGTTCCTTCTGAACTCAGAGTGCCATTACAACATGATTTTTGCTTCCATCTGCCATTACCACACCGCAGAGGTAACAGCTAGAACCAGAAACAATATGGGCCAGGTAGTTCATGTTAAGTTCTCAGGCTGAATTTGACACTGACTGAATTTGACATCAGGTTGAATTTGACATGCATCTTCCCTTCACACTCAGTAAGAGGCATATATGTATTTTGTCCTTGGAGATCCATAACTGATACCTGAGTTCCAAAATGTAAAGTGAGAACAGTGATTCAGCCATACAGTAGTGTAGACTTTGCTCCTCATTAATTGCTTTCAAATGAATTTACTACTCAATACTGTTGTGGGAATGCACTGTGGGAATGTGTGTTCTGATGGTGTAGTGTGCTTTACACACCACAGTGAAAGGCAGCAGTCAGGTGACAATGGCCTCCTTGAAGACTCTGTTGCCAATAAGCCAGCAGTAGAGGGGCTGTGGCCAGAGAGGGAGGAATTGGGGCATTTCTGGGCAGGAAATGGAGAGGAACCAGGGATGGGGAGGGGCAGGAGTGGGTGGATCCAGTGGCAATGGCACCTGCCATATCTTATTCCCTCTTTTTAAAACCTTCCTGTCCTTTTTCTCTCCTTGGACAAACATCACCAAAATTCAAGGAAACCCACTGGTAATTGGGCAGGCTACCAGTGAAACACAAACATACTCGCACACAGAGACCATTTTTGACAGACTCCCCTTGTTTTCTTCTAACTTAAAAAAATTGCACAAACAAGCAAACACAAAAGCTGTCATTGATAATTACAGCTGAAATCTTTTCTGCAGAGAAATACTCTGCATTGTTTACTGCCTGCAGAGAGGCAATCAAAATTAAATGAGATGAAATTGCTTTGGAGTGTCTGGTTTTACCTTTGTGTTACTGCTCTGTAGTCCATCAAAAGAAATGTATTTGCCAGGTGCTAGCCAGTTTTGTGAAAGAGAATACTGTATATAATAGTTCAGTAGCATTGCATGCAAAGGGCAAGGCTTCTGAATTGGTGACTTCATTCTCAGGTAAAAAGCTCCCAGTTTCAGTGGTGAAATGCTGTCAGACCACTAAAACCCCACTAGACTCAAATGTCCATAAAACACAGCCTGTTCCAGAAGACACATTTGCTTTGCGTTCTGTGCCTTAGAGTTGATATGATGCATGAATGTTACTTTACACTGGCACCCCCCAAAGAAGCTTGCGAGACATAGACTTGGAATGATTTAAGCTTTATTAATAAACAACAAACCTGGAAAAACTTATCTAAAGTTCCCCAGCATGCTGGCATCTAATAGCTTGGGGGAAATGGTGCTGGCCATCCACCTCTCCCTGACCCCAATCCTGGCTCAAGGCGTCACTCAGTCGAGGACCAAGTTACCCTATCATGGCCAACATCAAAGGATCGAGGTAGCCTGAATACTACTTTGTATATTTGGTGATCAGGATGGACTGTGTGGCTCCTGGTATTGGAGCTCTGAAATTTGAATTTAAAGACACGTTCAGTAAAACGATTCGTTTGAGAAGTTGGTGCACTTGTTGCAAGGATTGCCCCAATTATAAAGTCAAATGACTGCTCAGGGGATTCCTTGCAGAATCAGCACCAATGGAAAAGTTCAGTCAGCTGCCCAGGGAATGGTAAGAACATAAGAACAGCCCCACTGGATCAGGCCATAGGCCCATCTAGTCCAGCTTCCTGTATCTGCTAAACTCTGTGTTTTTCCTTCCTGGGCACTACATTCTGTATGTCTTGTTGGCTCACGTTTAACATTGGATGCTGCTAGATACAACTTAGATGCTCAGGTTATGGCATCAGTTCTTTGTGGTCTGTTGAAAAAGATACTGTTCTATGTGGTCTTTGCCATTTTTCTGTGAGAATGATGGCACCATCTTTTCTTGTCCTCTGGAGAAACTGATTGGTAAATAAGTAAATGCATTTCTAGAGCAGGAGTATACATGTAAGACATCCCTGATAGCTGTTCCAGTAGATGTGTGTCCCTACAGCTTATCAGTGCCAGTGACAGGTTGTTGGGGAATTCTGGGGGAAACCCTTTCACTGCCCCCCAGTTGTACCTTCATGTACCTTCTGGTGAACTGGGCACTTCCACTGCTACCAGTAGTAAGAGGTCAGTGGTCAGCATGGCAATCTGGGTCCTCTGATGGGTGTGAGCCCATCCAGTGCTGGACATGGCCAACCTCTGATTGTCAGAGAGAATAGGGTACTTCTTTAGGGAAATCGCAGAGGCTGAAGAAGGTAAACAGGAGGAGCTATTTATGGAATTAGATACATTGTCACCCCTATCTCTGCCAACCCATTTCCATCATAACTGCCCTGGACTCCATCCACACATGGTCAGGGCCTCTGAGAGGAATTTTATCAGGGGGTACAAAGTTTCTTCGGGGCCCCTTCCCAAAGAGGGAAGAGGTTAAACGGGGGGGGGGGGGGGAGAATGGCAGTGGGGGATGGGGTAGTGGGGGGGGGGAAACAGGTAGGGGGAAAGTGGTAACAGCTGGAATAGTCTTTGGAGCCCAGGTCTACCAATCTTCTCAATGCAGGTCTACCAGCCTGCCCAGTGTTGGCAGCTAGATACAGTAATACGGAAAACCAAACACACTCCTAAGTCTCTCTAAAATCTTTCAAATATAGAAAATCACTGCAGGATTTTAGTAGCATTGTATTTAGGCTCATACTAGAATGGAAAATGTTCTGTGCACACCAAAACTGACTTCTGCTGCAGCTATAGTCCTTCAGCTTAGCTGTGACTGGCTATTTTTCAAAACAGAATGCTGTTTTAAAACAGGATTAAAGTGGAGACCAGTGGTGTAGCTAAGCCATTTGCTGCCCAGTGCAAAGAACATTTTGTAGCCCCCCCCCCGCAACGAAATCAAATTTAATTAATTAAATTGGGTCTTTTTTATTATTAAAGTGAGTGAGAAATGTTAGTTAATATTTTGGAAAAGCAAGCTTATGTTGAAAGTTAGGATTGGGCCATAAGTAGTATGAATTAAAACTAAGTTGAGTTATTTATTTATTTACCTATTTAATTTTTTATCCCACTCTCTTCTGAGGGGCATCCAAAGTGGTTGACAACAATTTGAACATATATACATCTAAAATAAAACTGTAAAATGCAATGTAAAAAAGCAGCATATAATCACAGGCATAATGGATAAACACATAAGCACATAAAATACAATAATCAATAAATCATAAAACCATCAATAAAAGTAGCAGGTGTCAGGTGCTAGAAAAGATTAAAATTAGAAGGTTTGCTGAAATAGAAATGTTCTTAGAGATCACTGGAGGCTTCTAAAAAGGGAGGAAACCAAAGGGGCCTTCTTTCAAACCACCACTCTTCTTACTTCCACAAATCTAAAAGGCATATCTAATTTAGAACCCAATCTTGTGCCTGTCTACTCAGAATTAAGTCCCATTATAGTCAATGGAGCTTACTCCCAGGAAAGTGTGCATATACTGTTTGAGAGGTGCAAGGAGCTGGAGACAATCCTAAGAGCCAGCAGCTTACCTTTAGGAACTGGAATAGAATAGGGATTGATGAATTACAAATAAATGAGGAGATGATGATTATTACTAAGAGGCCAGGCCAGGCCTGCTCTGAGTGCCAGGTGCTGCTCAGTGCTCCTACTGCAGCTTGTCTCACTGGCCTTGTGTGCTCTTCTCTTCAGGTTCCTGTGCAGGGAACTCATCACAGCCAGCCAGCCAACTGAGAGCCCAATCCTATGCATGCCTACTTGGAAGTAAGCCCCATTATAGTCAATGGAGCTTACTTCCAGGAAAGTGTGCATATGATTGCAGCCCTGGAGCCCAATCCTATGCATGCCTACTTGGAAGTAAGTTCCATTATAGTCAATGGGGCTTACTCCCAGGAAAGTGTGCATACGATTGCAGCCTTGGAGCACAAGCCTATGCTTGCCTACTTGGAAGTAAGTCCCGTTATAGTCAATGGGGCTTACTCCCAGGTAAGTGTGGATAAGATTGCAACCCCGGTGAGCAACTTAGATTGGTCTGCAGTTGTAGGTACGCACTGGCTAAACTTTTGTCCCCCTCCCTTGCCCTGGTTCCCTAGTGTCTGGTTGCCAGCTCTTCCCTCCTGCCTGACAATGTTTGGAGGGGAAGATCTTGGCTTCCAAGCTCACGGCAACTGACACAGGTGAGATAGCAGCCAGGAAGGCAGGGAGGGGAGAAGGCAAGGGAGAACGGAAGAGGAGCAACATCAAGTAGTTTCCTCTTGGCTGCCAGTGTGCACCTGCAGCTGAACCTAGCCTACAGTCCTATGCCGTTTCCTGGGAGTAAGCATCATTGACTATAATGGGACTTACTTCTGAGTAGACACGCATAGGGCTGGGCTTCAAAGTCTCTACTCTCTCCTGTATGCCTCCCTCCTGTCTACCTGTCTGGAGCCAAATTGTTGCTCCCACCCCAGCAGGCAGTAGAGATTGAACTTCCTACTGGACATCACAGCAGTTGCGGAGGACACAGTACCCAGCTGCTGCCACTGCCTCCACCTCCACCATCTCAGCTGCTGGGCTGGCTGCTCCGCCCCCCCCCCCACCTGCAGCCCAATCTAAATTGCTGGGCTGGGGAATGGCAGCGAGGAGCGAGTGAGTCGACTGCTGTCCCCCCAATCTCCTCTCTCCTGCTGCGTGCCTGCAGCAGCCTCTCTCTTCCTGTGTATGCCTTGCAGCAGCCCGATAGTCGTGTGGGCATTGTGTGGGCATTGTTGTGTTGTAGCCCTCCCATGCTGTAGCCCCTCCCACCCTGTAGCCCAGTGCATTTGCTACCCCCTGCACCCCATTAGCTATGCTACTGGTGGAGACAAGTGATCTGCCCACCACCATCACCGAAGCCCATGTCTTTTTATGTGCGGGGCTGCACATGAGTCCTCAGAGGGACAAAAAGGAGGTCTATGTCAATGGCAAGGCCACAGATACTGGCTAAAACATCAGTCCAGTCCACATCCTCACCAAAGTGGCATGACTCAGGCAAAGCAAGGGCACCATCTAAAAGATATCCAGTTGACAGACATCAACATTAATGAACCAGAGGTCCACGCAGTGCTCTGGAATCACTTGTGCGCAGGAGAAAACCCATTAGTTCATCTGCATTGGTGTACAGCTTCAGAACCACTATTAGATACTATTGATTTTTACTGTGTTGTTTTGCTCTTAAGATGGGAGTACAGTGCATTATGTTCACTGAATAAAAACCACAACTGATCACTTCAAAGGGGCAAGAATCTTTCCCTTATCCCCAATATGGCTTTTCCTTTTTACCCCACTTGTATCAGCAGAGATAAGCTACAGATGTGGAAGAGAAAAGAAACAAAACTACTTCTGTTTGAGTGCAATGCAGGAAGTGCACTGCTATCTATGACTTATCTTCAACCATAGATGTCATCAGCACAACTGTCAGGGACAGATCGCTGACCCTGTAGTATCTTGTAGTGGCTCCTTAAATGGTGGGTGCCTTGCAATGGTCTGGCAGTTTAAGGGCCCGATCCTATACTTGCCTATCGCTGGTGCTGAGCTCTAGTGCTTGTGCTGGTTGCCATAAATGTGCTGTAAAGCATGTTTACGACACCTGGAGAGTAGGGAGCGCTGGTGCTGAGTCCACGGTCTGGGGGGTGGGGAGAGGAAGCAGGGCAGGAGAGGTGGATCCTGAACGTGTCAGGTCAGAAGGCCTGACACAGAGGCTCTGAAGTCTGCACTGACAAAAAAGCCAACACCGACACAAGGAGACCCATTGCTGGGGCTGGGGCTTTCCTCAGGGGAAGGGGACAAAAGTTCCCTTCATCCAAGGGGACTCCTTGTGGCTTCCCAGTGCCTGCTGGATACAGAGGACGCCGCTACTCCAGTGGGCACCAGGAAGCATAAGATTAGGCTGCCCGTTGGTAGCATAGGAAAATACTCAAAAGATTGCATAATTCATGACAAAAGAAATGCTACAGTGATTACTAACTGAAGAACAAACATAAAGAGCAGAAGTACAAGTTACATCTTCCAAGGTAGCATCCCCGTGTTGAATCTCTTTATCCCTGTCACACATAGAATCATGTTCCCCATCTCTTAATGCCATCACATTGTGTGTTTCTCCATCCTGTATGAAGTGGCAGGCAGAATGGAATGCAAAGTAAAGATGTCACAGCAGGATGATATTTTTGGTGGCAGCCCGATGTAGAGTGCAACACATAGTTCTGCCCAAAGAACTGAATCCAACATTGCAGAACAGTGCTCGTTATTTGAGGTTAAATGTTTAGCTTGTATTCCTGTTGCTTATACTCTGCTCTTTTTTTAAAAAAAGCATAGGACAGCTTGCAGTGCAATCCTCTGCATACCTGCTTTGAAGTAAGTCCCACTGATGGTGCTTGCTTCCAAACAGATAAGCCCAGGGTTGCAACCTTACAAGTATTTTCCAATGATGTCTAATCCAGGCATGGATAAGGTCCATGATCACCTTCAGCACTGCTACCGCATATAGGGAAGGGACTGACATTCACTGGTAGAATAGATATTTTGTAGATTAACCATTCAAAGTATAATTAGATTTGTACATAAGAAATTTGATGAAAAGCAGGAACAGATTATAAACAATAGAGAAGAAAAAAGAATGGATCAGATGTCTGGCGAAGTTAAAGAAGTGGAGTATTTTGAGATGGGACACGAGGCGGAAGAAGCAATTGTCATAATAACTAAGAACCTCAAGGAAGAAAAAAGAGTAAATGTTCAGAGAGCAAGCTGTCTCAAGAAGAGGAAGAATTTATGGACTGAATTCAAGAATAACAGAATGAAGAAGAAGAAAGAAAAATACAGGGGGGCCAAGAAATTCAATAGACTTAAGATGAAAAAGAAGAAAAAGAAGAAGTGGAAGAACCAGTTGGAAGATTAAGAGGGAACACCAATAAGATAGAGCACAAAGCAAGCAATAAGAAGAAGGTCAAAATGGTTGAAAAATAAGTAGAATTTTTTTTTAAAGTATATTAAATTAAAATAGATTTAAATGAAAATTTGAAATATAAATATTGAGGAAATTAAGTGGTATTAAGATAAATATTTTATTAATTATATTAAATTAAAGTGGATGGACAGGGAATTTGGAATATAAGTATTGTGAAAATTAAAGTGGTAATCATATGAAATAAATTAGATGGAACTGTAAATTTGGAATATAAGTATTGTGTAAACTAAAGTGGTATTAAGATAAATAAAAGGGTTATTTTTTAAAAGAGAAGGTAAATAAAATAAATTATAGATGTTTATTTTGGAGAAAATATTAAACCTGTATTTTGGGTTAATAAATATGTGGTGGATAAACAAAGTATAATATTATTGTAATTGGAGATATTTGTTTTTAGATGTGATATTAGAAATTAAGAATTAGATAAGAGATTTTATTTTAGAGGTTAGTTTAGTGGTAAGAAGAGTCTATAAGTAAAAATTTGAAGTTTTTTTTTGATTGGATAGTTATGGAAAATGATATATAATATGTTAGAAGAGATTGAAGGGGGTAATACCATTGTAATCAGAGACTTTTTTTTAGATGTGATATTAGAAATTAAGAATTAGATAAGAAAGATTTTATTTTAGAGATTATTTTAGTGGTAAGAAGAAAAAGTAAAGTAAAATTTGAATATGATGGGATAGATAAGATTAGAGGAAAAATATGGAATGTTAAAGTATTAATCAGTTGGGTTAATGAATATGATAATTTTTGTATTGATTAGTAATTTCATTTGGATTAATGTTTGTTGTAATCGATGGCCACCAGCCTTGTGTGTAACCTATGTAGTCCTAACCCTAAGTCTATCCAATTTTCCTTACCTGTATCTGTAATAAATAAATAAAGCATTCTTAAAAAAAAAAAAATTTGATGAAAAGGAGTGCCTGAAAAATGGGTATTTAATGAAAAACAGAAACCTTTTTCAGATTTATTCCATGACACCAGTTTTTTTTCCTGTAAAGTTGAAAATAATGCTTACCCGAGCACTTATGCAAAAGTTGTGTGTGCCTATACATTAACTGATTTAATTTTCAAAGGGACAAATCCAATAAACACCTCAATCTTAAGAGGTTTCAGTTGGTGCCCAAACCTCTTTATATTGTTATTAACACTGTATGAGTTTGTGTATAAAGAGAAATAATAGATAAATACTTGCTTTCATCTGTGATTTAGCAGTGCAATGCAAGATAAAAATATGCGAGGTTCCTGGTCCATGGGCTTAAAGCTATATACAAAGTTCCTTTAACTTCTTTGTTTTATTTCTTTTGGAGAGTAGATTCAATTAAGCAATTGATTTTGGCATAAAGAGCCATTTCATTCAGCAGGCTTGATTTGCTAACAAATGAACAACAATTATTGAGAAACCTGTTGCCGTCCTTTTATTCCTTGCACAGCAAAAACACACAAAGTGTGTGGAATCCAAATGGGTGCAACTAGATGGGAGCAACAGGGATTTCTAAACAAACAAGCAAAGCACAACTCTTTATACATGCCATTTCTAGAATAACAGCCATTTTTCATCCCTCTGACCATAAGGAAGGAAGGCAAGTGCAGAGCCAATTAAAAAGACACAATAAAATCTTGACTATTATGAGTGATTCTATGCATATATCCCCACCACCCAGCAAACCCTGAGAAATGTAGTTCTGTGAGGTGAAGGTTGTAACACAGAAATCTCTGTACCCTCATAAACTAAAGTTGCTAGGATTCTTTGGAAAAAGTCATTGTTATGACTGCACAACAAACACATTGCTACACATGTGTTTCTGTAAATGGATTAATCCCCCCCATTTCAAGATTATATTTTCAATCACATCATAATAATGTCTTGATGTAGTGTCACCAAAATGGTGACTGCCCCCTTCCAGGTCCATCACTGATTGTTCCCTTACCCAGACGTAAGCCTCCACAGCGTGGTGGGGTCTACCTGGACCTGCAAGAACTAAATGGCTGTCGCAAGTCTGTGTTGACTCATGCTACCAGTTTGGGCCCAGGACGGGGGTTAGGACAGTGTACTCGTACCACCAGTGGTACTTGGGTTGGTGTCCAGTGGTACGTGTGAGACCCCCAGACCCCTACTGCCTGGCAGTGAGACCAACAATGCAACACATCAAGCAGCAGTAGGAAGCTTGGCTTGGTGGGCAGAGTTCCAGCGTGTGTACTTGCCTGCGCTAAGCCTCTTACCAGTGTTTGTTGTGTCGAAGTAACTGGCAATGTCAACATTGTACCACTTGAAGTGGTACAGTGGGGGACAAACGCTGGGTTAGGATCTTGATGGTACCAGTGCTGCCAATCCCACCCCCCTCTCTGGCCCCATCTGCCTATCCCCATTTTACCAACCTCCTGGTAGGCCTCCCTGTTGCTTTTGGGTCTCATTGGACTCATGGCCAGTGATTCTGCTGCTGTAAGTCTGAGGAGAGGAAGGGGTAAGGCAGGCTGGAAAACGGGGGATAGAGTCCAGCGTGTGCTTCTGCTGCTGGGATCCACCCCCTCTGCCCTTCTCCCTGCCCCCCACCTCCCCGTAACTCCCGGCCCACAACCCCCCCCCCTTTTGCACCACCTTATCTGCTCCAATGCACCCTGGGTGTGTTGTTGGCTCACTGGGGGAACCACCTGTTGTTTCTGCTGGCAGCTTCCTCATGTTCTGCAGTAGCACACCATTTATGGTGGCACCATGCCATTTACAACAACGGAACATGAGTGTCATAACTCCGTTATAGGATTGGGCTATAAATCTGTTTGAATGAACCTACATATGGAGCAGCACAAGAAAGATAATACACCAGAATCATTAATATACCTTGGAGCGATAATTCAATTAGCTACCTGGGTAAATGGATTATGTAAAACATCCAAGATACATTGACATATAACTGTAGAGTAATTTATAAGCATGGTTTTGAAAGATGGTTGACTTTGCATGTTTCTTCATTGAGTAGAGTGGCCACAGTAAAAATAAAACCTCTACATGTTTAGTAAAAACTCCTTTACAGATAACATTATCTATATTAGATTCTTGGCAGAAACTATTTCTGAAATTTATCTGGCAATTGAAGCTGCCTTGAATTGCAACAAGAATCTTATACAAAGATTCTAATAAGGTATACCGTGAGTTTCTGCGCAATAGATAATATCATTCAAGTCTCCCTGCAATCCCAATTGCTATTTTGGTTTACACCTGAGGAAAATATACAACTTCAACAGAGACCTGAGCATCCTGCAGGAAGGCACAATATAATTTACCACAGCAGAGGACAGGAGAAAGATAAAAGAAAATGTTTGCATTCATGTCCGTCATTCAAATTGGCAAAAAGTTTCATAGACAACGCACTCCTGGACTATCAACCCTATCACCCTAGCATCTGTGGCAGGTTGGAGAGGCAGTGGAAGACTTTGGGTGAAGTCTAAGTGACTTCTACAGGGGTTTCAGGAACAGAACCCCTGCTGATACAGAGGGGCCCACTGTACAATAAATCCTTGATAACCATACACTCCACTCCAGCCAATTCACTTATCTGTGGGAACAAAATTGTAACTTACATTGCACCATTCTCTTCTTGGCTATCCATTCTGAATTGATCCATGGCATCCACAGCCATTCTGAAGCTAACCACAGCCCTCCTGAAGTTATCCGTGGTGGTCGTCATTTTGAAGACACCATTCTGAAGCTATCCACTGCTGGTATTCCTGACTAGGTTTGCTAGCCCTCCCCCTAACCTCATTGATCCCATAGGTTCAATGATTCTGTAACTGCTGATTCAGTATCCGCTGGATTAGAAACAAAGAAGGACGAGAGTGAAGAAAGGATTGGACGGGAAGAATGAGTTGAAAATGATCTTTATGTAAAACTTAGATATGTAAATCTTCCTCTGTATAATAATTATGGCAGATCATACAGATACATCATCAGATGGTTCCACAAATGCTAAATGAAAAAGGTGATTTAGAAGGTAATTATTGTTTTTAATGTCATAATTTTTCAAGAAATGGGTTTCCAGTAATTTTGTATTGCACCATTTAATTCTTAAATTTCATTAGACTATGGTTAAAGAGTAGCAGTTTCTCTAGTGTTCGGCTGAATTATAGATAACTTTAAATTAGTACATATTTATAGTCATAATTTGAGTTTCATATATTAATATGATTAATGATTAATGACACCAGTCAACAGTCATGGTGTGCCCTTGATTTCACTCACATGAAACTGAAAAATGTTTTCAAGTTGTAAGAAATAGACAAAAAGAAGAAAGAAAAAAAAGAACAGAAAAAGGAGTAGATAAAAAAAGAGTAGAATGTAGCAGTAGATGAAAAAGAAAAGTGAATTGGCAGAGAGTCACCTGAGTTGCGTTCTAACTTTGGGGCATTACAGGTATATTATTTGATAGTTTTACATCTTGATTTATATGTATTTTACATGCTTAATTGTGAATTGCGTTCATGTTTTTTTATTTCTTTAATACAGTGTTCTTCAACCTTTGGGTTGCAACCCCAGTGGGGCCGCAAAGCCTCATTTGGGGGGTTGCATCAACTTTTCAAAGCCTGGGGAAGAGAGGCCTTTGGTTCAGTCCAATAATGGTACTGCCTTATCAAAACTGAGTTCTTGATATAATCCTGCACAGCCTCTTCTTGCTGTCTTGCCCTGCAAGCTCCTAAGATTGGCCCTGCTTAGGCTGCTAACTCACAGGTTTGTTGTGAAGATACACGAGGTAGCAGAAAACGGGGTGGGCAGGGGCAGGAGTGGGCAGTGATGGGATGGGGTGAACTGGGTTCTAGGAGAGGGCAGGATTGGCGGTGGGTCCCCAGTCTCAAACTTTATTTTCAGGGAGGGTCATGGCATGAAAAAGGTTGAAGAACACAGCTTTAATATTTTGGATTTGTCTCTTTCTATGTCTGATGGCTTAGTTCAAACCTTCTGTAGGTTTCGTCGCTTAAATTCCTATGGCATATAATTTCTGGTGGAATCTTTGTAATCTTATATTAAAAATCTTGAATAGTTTTGAAACTTATTTTAAATAAATAAATGTGATAATATAAACATGGAGGAATTTACAGGAGGACAACAGATGGATCCTGATATCACAGAACCTTCCTTCCCTCTTCCATAAAGAGTGATGGGAGAAAGTCTGGCAATCTCATATTAAATGCTCCTTCTTGAAGGAAGTGCATATTTTCTCAAGGCTTACGAAAAGCACATTGACCCTGAAGGACTGAGAAGAGTCTTCTAAAGATGCAGGATTTACTTCCTACAGCCTACGTTCAGGAAACATTTATTACAGTCAATTGGCACCACGTGCGGTGTACTAGACAAGAGACTGTGAACGAAGAAAATGAAGTTGAACTGATAAGGATTGATATTTGACTGAGCACATACAGAAGAATCGAGCAGCATAAAACGTGCTATATGAGGCTTTAACCTGAGAGAGAACAGAAAGGCAGGTGAGAAGGACACATTTGATTACATTAGTCCTCCTTTTTGTTGCAGCATGAAAAGACCTACAGACTGAGAGGGAAGCAGGACTGGAAACAAAGTCCTAAATCCTGCAGCTGTTGTGCACCTGTAATTAATCTAAGATTTAATCCCAGTCTTCAAAGAGCAATAAAATCAAACCTCAGTGAGCTGAAAGGTTTGTCTTAAAAGACTATGTGGTTATCGCTGAACAGATTTTACATGGAGGGCATGTGTGTGGGAAGCAGTGGCGTAGCTAAGGGGGTGCAGGGAGTAACAGTTGCACCGGCCATCAAGCTTTAGGGGGTTAACAAGCTGAGTTTGACACTAGTGACCAAAATTATGAAAATCTTGGTATGCATGAATAATACCATCATGTTATATATCATTGGAAAGGTAATTTAATGCAGAGTGCAATGAAACAAACTACACTAGAATATCTGTATTCTATCAAAAGTTATGACCAATTAACCAGAAAATGAAAACACAACTGTCTTGTGGAACAAAAAATGAATTTGCCTAACTCCAAACTGACCTATGAGACTGATTGTTCTGAGTGCCAATAAGATGTTATTATGATCCAGCATGGAACCAATAACTTTTTATTTCCTTAATTGAATTTGATTTTGTCATGGAGGGTGAGCTACAAAATCTTCTTTGACTCCAGGTAGCAGATAGATGCCTTAGGTATGCCTCTGGGGAGGCAGCAGACCAAGTAGGTGGTGAGCTGCTGGGGAGAGGAGGTGGCTTCCTCCCAATTTTCACTTTTTAAAAAGCCTGAGTGTGATGTCACTTCCGGCTGTGACATCACTTCTGGGGCAACATTTTGAGCTTGGCACCAGGCTACATGATCATTAGCTACGCCACTGGTGGGAAGGCAATTTCAGCTCGGCATTTTTAACCACTTAGAGCTCACTTTGCAAACGACTTGGAGCTCAATCCTGAATTGATGCACTGGTGTACAGCTGGCGCTAGATGGTTCAAACATACTGAATGGTACACCTGTGACACTCTTTGCCCAGTCAGTGCTGGGGCCAACCCAGCACCGTCAGTGCTGAGCTCAACAACAGCTGCTTACCACCCGGAGCAAGGGAAGAGCTCTGGGAGGTGGTTAGGCTTGGTGCAGGGAGAGGCATTCTGAGGTGGGGGAAGGGCAGGGTGGGGGAGGAAGTGGGTTGGGAGGGGGGTAGGACCGGAGGGGCAGCTTTGCCGGATCCAGAACTCCTTGTTGAGCCTTCTGGTCTGACACAGAGTCTCTCAAGTCTGTGCCAGCAAAATAGACAGTGCAGACTTGAGAAGGCTCATTGTGGGGCTTGAGGTTTTTCTCGGGGAAAGGGAACGATAGCTTCCTTCTCCCAAGGAGACCTCCGGCAGCTGCCGTATGGCCGCAGGATGCAGCAGTAGCTGCTTTGGTACTGCTGCACCCTGCAGCAATGCCACTTTCAGTACTGGTCTTTAGAACTGAGTAACGTGCCAAAAAAAAGTATGCCATTGATTGTGATGTGCACAGATGTCATTTAGGGGCGCCAGGGGGAAGTCCCTCTCTGCCATGTTTATAACTCAGCTCTTTGTTTAGCATGAGTACCTTACAGCTTTGGTCAGGTCACAAGTTCTACACACTGGATAACAACTGTTACATGCAGTAAAATGGGCTGACATTGTAGGCCTGAAAGCCAAAGACGCAAAACACTTAAAATGGTTTTCCTTTTGTGGCAGATCTTGCTGTCATTCTTATGAGGTACAAAAAGTCACCTCTCTCATATATATCTCACAGGATGGATTTGTACCAACAGCTGTTCAGATGAGCTGATGATAGCTGAATAGAGGAGGGGAAAGGGGAGTCCTAGTTTGAAGGTACATGCTTTGACCGCAGAAGGTTCCAGGTTTGATCTCTAGCCTCCTCAGAAGAGGTTGAAAAATAATCTGCACCCAGTCCCAGAGAGCCATCACCTACCAGAGTAGACACAAGGTGGAAGGCACACCTATTAAATGGTCACCTTGGGAAAGAGTCCCAATTACAATGCTGTTTATTAGGAATGTGTAACAGCAACTTGAACCTGAATCTACTTAAGGTCAGCAGTGGCTTAAATAATCTGGCCAAAGATATCATACTGCTCAATTTTCTGGCCATTGTCAACATAAGAAAAGCCCTGCTGGATCAAGCCAAAGATCCATCTAGTTCAGCTTCCTGTATCAAACAGTGGCCCACCAGATGCCTCAGTGATCGATCCCTTCCTCCTTTTCTGTCAGCCTTTTTCTAGCTTTTTGAAAAGCGCTTTGCAGATAAATTTGCACCTGGGCACCCTCTTATCAAGAAACCTTGTTATTTTTCTTGCATTTGTCTTCAAAATGTTAAGATCCTGAACTGAGTTGCATGACAATCCAGGAAAGCAGCCACCATATGATCCTTTTCCAAGGATCCTTCCTATGCAATTTGTGGGGGGAGGGGGCAAGAAGGTGGTGCTGCTTCTACAGACACCTTTTGGAGGGACATTTTATTATAGCAGCTGTTATCACCGCATTTTAATCACACTCAATCACAAGCCTGCAACACAATGGTGATTGTTGACAGCAGCAATGATGACATTCAGCTAATGAAACAAGGATTAAAAAACGGGGTAAATCAGGGAAGAGAGGGAACAACATCATAATCATGTCAGAGGGGAAGCACCCTCTCATGCTTCAATTTCCACAGGCTTTTGTGTTGATATCCATGATAACAGTTTCATGGTCACTGTTGTGGAATTTCTGGACATTTTCTAGAAAAAGTGTTGATGACCCAAACTGATTTGGACTTGAGGTAGCAGGCTTGACTCCTATGGAACAAAAAAACCAGAAAACAAACAAAATGTTCTTTGTTAATGTTATGTGCATCAGAAACATCTCAAAAGACCTTTTAGAATGTAAACGTATTTAAAAGAACCATCTGAACTTCACATTGAGAAATGTGAGCAAATTGATTTTGCTTTGAAAAGTTGCATGGTGACTATTGCCTGCTGAGAACTCATCAGATATATTAGTCATAATAGTTCTTGTCATAGATACTTTTACTACATGCTTTTCATAGTAGCATAAAATATTCTGAGAAGCATGGATAAGGTGCAAGATTTATCGAAGATTAACATGTTTCTTACACAGTAGCCAGAGTTTGGAATCCCATCAGAACTAGCTGCTCCCATACTGCCCTGCTCTTCACTAGCAAAATGTGCCATGTTCCTACAGTATTAGTCCCACTCCTTTTCCCTTTCCACTGTGCAGCAGGATGACATGGTGGCTCTGTGTGCCTCTGTATGCAGAGCTTGAGAAGAGTTGGGCAGGTGGATCGTGGCTTTGCCTACACACCTGGTTTTATGCAATACATCCAGTTGGGGGACAGGCTTGTGGCCAGCTTTTCTTTCTCAGTGGACTCTTTTAGGGCAGAAACTTTTCTTTTACAGTGGACTCTTTAGGTTGAGTGCGGTTAAGATTAGTGTATGGATTATTGGTAAGCACACTGTAGGAGGCTTGACTCAGCAGGCAGAGGTCCAGTGTGTACTTTTTGCAAGTTCAAAAAAACCCTCCCTTTTGCTCTCACCTTCTTACCGGTGTTTGTTGCACTGTGTCCAGCCTCCCAATCCAAAAGTAACTGGTGATGACATCACAGCCAATTACTTCTGGTGGCACTTCCAATAGGTGGACCGTGTGAAGTTGTCCAGTGGGGGACAAACATTGAAAAATGCTGGCCTAGAGTGCAGTAATCCTCAAATAAGAAGCATAAAACATCAGGCATTACTGGTCAATTAAATTCTGAATTAAGAAAAAAAAGATACTTTAAATTCAGAATGCAGTGCAGTGTATTCTTCCCATCTCTATAACAAGATTGCGACTTTAAGATGTAAAGGTCATTAATTTCTTCATTAATTTAGGAGCTGATGGGCTCCTAAATTAAACTCCAGCAGAACTCTGGGCTTGGAATCCCTTGGGATAGTAAACCAAGCATCTATAAAGATCAGAATTACATAGAGCAGTGTTTCTCAAACTGTGGGTTGGGACCCACTAGGTGGGTTGCAAGCCAATTTCAGGTGGGTCCCCATTCATTTCAGTATTTTATTTTTAATCTATTAGACTTGGTGCTACCATGGTATGTGACTGCATTTGGGCAAATGTTACAGACCTGTACTTTTAACAAGCTACTATGTATATTCTTTTAACAATGATACTAAATGAAACTTACTCCTGGGTAAGTGTGGGTAGGATTGTTAGAAATTTTCCTGCTTGATGATGTCATTTCCGGTCATGACATCACTTCTGGTGGGTCCTGACAGATTCTCACTCTAAAAAGTGGGTCCCTGGGCTAAATGTGTGAGAACCACTGCCATAGAGTTTGGAAAGTTAGACATCAAAGTGCCTGTTCCACATTCCTTGATGGCAGCAAGTCTTATTGCAGACACTTGTGGCTGCAGTCTAGAATCGGTCTGGATCAGTCACAGACTTCGTAGGGCTGCTCTAGGACACAGGTGACCCAGGGATTGGAGGGCTTTGCCAGACCTCAGTGCAGGCTTCACATTATGGGGGAGTGGAAAACAATGGGCTCTACCCTAGAGTCCTTGAAGGAAGGGTGGGAGAAATAAATCCACTACATCAGTGTTTCTCAATGCTTGTCCCCCGCCATACCACTTCACATGGTCCACCTATTGGAAGTACCACTGGAAGTAACGCGTGATGACATCTTTGCCTGTTACATATGGGATGGGAGACCAGATGGGAACTGCCAAAAACCAGTAAGAGGCTCTGGGTGGACGGGAGCGCTTTTTTGAGCTCCGAAAAGCATGCCTTGGAACCTCCTACCACTGTTTGTTGTGTCACGTTCCCGATCTTGTTGCTGGGCGGTGGGTGTCCAGGGGTCCTGCCAGTACCACCAGGCACCACCTCACCTAGCACTGGCGGTCCCCGTACTACTGGTTGAGCAACCCTGCATTACATGAGCGACTTAGTGCTCCAGTGAGGATGCCGCTCCTTGACGTGGAGGACCAGGTGAGACCTTGAGCAGCATCTAGTGATCCAACTTCTCCTAGACGGTACCACTACAGGCTGCGTGTTGCACGTCTGAATACCCCACAACCTCCATGAGAGACCTCGCTGCGCACGGAAAGGCAGCAGAGTCAGCGATCGACCCAGGCAGCCTCCTGATGGTGTGATTTTTCTAGGTGGGGGAAGGAATTCATGGGTGGCTATGCCAAATGCACTCCCCCCACAGCTGCGGCAAGGATGGTACAGTCCGGAGAAAGGCGCTGCCTTTGGTCCCACTTCGGGACTGAACTCAGCATCCTTCCAAAGGCGAGCGGCGCAGGTCTGCCTCCCTGCAGGGCGAGCCTGGCTTGATGCGCAGAGTCCTCCTTGGAGCGTCCCACTCGCCGAGCAGAGGGGGGAGGCTTCGAGGTCTTCCCGGCGCTGGGAGCAGGCGTCTTCCGAGCAGTGGCTCCACCAGGGCGCCTCCCGCAGGTCCTTCTGCCTCTCGACCTCTCTCCACTCCCTCCCACGCGCGCAGCCACACCTCTTGGCAAAGGCACTCTGCACATGTTCAGAGGCGCTCGCGTCTCTGGCAGAGCGGCCGTATCCCGTCCTTCTGAACGGGCCTGGGGATCGAGTCCTGCCCTGTTGCCAAGCCCCTCTGGGGAGCACCACGCGGGCAGGTCGTGGACTGCGCTCCGCGCGTCTCTCCTTGCTTTAGACGCGACTTGAACTCGTAGCTTCGCTCCCGATCGCCCTCCCCGCCCTTGCACGCTGCCGGCGGTGCTCAGTGGCGGCTCTGCCAGGGGAGCATCCGCGCTTGGGACTGGGTTCCTCCTTCCTCCCTGCTGGCTGGCTGGCTGGCTTGACGGCCGGTGGTGCAAGTGGAACCGCTGCAAAGTTTGATGGAGAGAAGCCCATCGTGGGACTGAGCAAGGAGGGCCACTCCATTCGGCATCCTCCTGCTTCCCCCCCCCCCCATGAAATAACAGAGGCAGAGCGGTAAGCACCAGGGGCCCCGATCCTTCTGGTCACACTAGGGAGGATGATGAAGGAGCGTTAAAAACCCATTTCTACCTAATGTTGCATATACGCAACAGGGACCAAGTGTGGGCTGGGCAGAAATGGGTTAAGAGAAATGCCTTGCTGAAATACTGTGGCCCCTCCCAATAGCCACACTCTGGTTTTTGTCCAGCCCCCCCCCCCATCCCATTCTTCATCATTTAAAACTTGGGCAGCTTCCCCCTCTGTCATTGCTGTTGCTTGATCAAGCAATTTCGCTGCAGTTTATGTTCACAGAGCAACCCTGGGACTCTCCTCTGAGATTGTGCCCAATTTACAGAAGAGGACACTAGAGGTGATGAATGAGCCATGTGCTTTGGTGAGGCTTGATCCAAAGTCCTGTGGCTGGTAACTCTTCATTTTCCTCTCCTTCTGAATTGATAAAC
Source organism: Tiliqua scincoides (assembly GCF_035046505.1). Taxonomy (NCBI): domain Eukaryota; kingdom Metazoa; phylum Chordata; class Lepidosauria; order Squamata; family Scincidae; genus Tiliqua; species Tiliqua scincoides. The sequence goes on from NC_089826.1 coordinate 46,226,703, forward strand.
CCATCCTCAAGCATCGACTGCAAAGGCGATTCAGAACGAACAGATCTTTGAGGACGTCTGATACATTCATGATAGGTGAGTCTTAGGACACAGTCTAACCCCTTATGTCAGTGCTTTCTAGCACTGGCATAGCAGTGCCAATGGGATGTGTGCTGCATCCTGCAGTTGGGTGGCACTCACGGAGGCCTCCTCAAAGTAAGGGAATGTTTGTTTCCTTATCTCGGAGCTGCATTTCCTCATGTCAGTACTGGAAAGCACTGACATAAGGGGTTAGGACTGCACCCTTAGAGTTGTGATTAACCTGATAATGTACTGTTGCATTTTTATTGGTTGATTATGGGAAGTTTTCATATGAGGCTCTATGATGTGTTCAAGACAAGTCATGTAAAAGACAAATGGACAGGGCAAACTGATGCTGAAAGATTGTCGTCTCTTTTGAACCGAATAAAAATATAAGCATACACTCAGGAGGAACCTTAAGTTGTGACATACAAACAACTGACTGAAGTCGTTCAATGGAGGCTCACTGGATTCTGGGTGAAATAAGAGGCTTATAAATTGCAACCCCTTACATTTTTGTAATATTCTGTGTTTGGCTTTGACAAGCATGTTGGGACTTGGTACTTCTACTTTTCTTGTGTATTTTCTGAAGAAGGCTGTCAATGAATAAGGGGAGGGCTTTGCCAGAAAACTGCCTGGATATTTTTTTGGGGGGGTGGAATACTAGACAGAAAGCATTGTATGCCTTAAATATAACCCAAGATAATCTTGGCTCATTGTAACATCTTTTTAAAATGGGCATGTTATGAAAAATAGATTGAGTTGTTGTGTGCAACAAAATTGTAGCCTTCCCTTGTTTTTAACCCTTCTTTTCTTAACAGCTTTGCGCTTCTTCCAAGCTGTCATCTTTGCTGGGAGAAAGTTTAGAAGCCAGCTGCAAACTTTTACATAAAGAGCAATCCTGGGTGTCCTTGTGTGGAAGTAGGTCTCCCACTGAAATTGACAAGATCACCTTCCAGGTAAATTTGTTTTCAGTCAAGTGGTTCATAATTATTTGTTAAGAAATATATATTTTGAGATGTGACGCCAAATCAAACTAACAAGTGGGTCTAAAAGGGATGGTTTGCCTTTGAGTGTGAAGGATCCTGGATTCAGTTCTCAGAAGACAAGTCCATGTGCTGAGCAGAAAAAGGAACCACACTTTTAGAATATTATATATGGGAATGAGGCTGAAGCTTGGGGGGCAGAGCATTACCTTTGTATACAGAAGGTCCCTGATGTCTCTGGGTAGTACTGGAAAAGACCCCTGCCTGAAATCCAGGAGGGTACTGCAAATCAATGTAGAAAATACTGAGCCAGATGGACCAATGGTCTGACTCTGCTTCCTATGTATAGTAAAGTCATTGCTGAATGTGTCTGGCAGGAGTTCCAATCTGCGGAACTTCTTTGGAGTACAAAGTTTCAGGATGGTGAGAAGTGGGACAAATGCACAGTCGAGTCCAAAAATAGCATTTGTAGAAATGGGTACATTTCAGAATAGATCCCTGAGGAAGAGAAATGTGAGATAACCCTTGACAATAGAGTGGGATTCTTAGCAACGGCTTCATCAAACATAATCTGTTCCCATTTTTGGTATTTGTTAACCAAATGCAATTTCTGCTCTACTTGTGTTCTGCGATACAAAAGTATGTTTGTTTATTTCACCATCTCTGGAGTGGCTTCCTGGAGCGAACTCAGCAGGGTGCTTTGTTGGGGTTATAAAAAGAAGGTGGCAAGGGAAAAAGACCTTCAGGAATCAGTGTTGAGTGTAAAGGAGGATCAGTCAGAAGAAAAAGCTAACTTGAGAAACGATGCGTCTTGGAACAGAGGGGAGTTGTCAGACTAATGCATTACAATGTTATACTTCTTATGGTGCAATCCTATGCGTGTCTACTCAGACGGAAGTCCCACTGTGTTTAGTGGGGCTGACTCCCAGGTATGTATGCCTAAGATTGCAGCCCAAGAGCCCAGTGTAGCTGCTCCAAAAAGCATATGCTAAATCCAGAAGTGGGGCGAATTGGGAGGCTTCAGACGGGAAAGGGAAATTATTTCAATTTACCCTTCTATAAGCCTCCTGCTCCACAAGGATCTCCTTGGACATGTGCTGTAAATGGCACAGGTCTGAGGAGAAGAAAGGTGTTGTGAGGTTTGAAAAAGAGGAGACAGGATCTAGCGTGCGGCATCACCACCTGATCCACCTCCTGCTGCAACCTCCTTGGCCCCACTCCTCCCCTTTCCCAACTAGTTTCACTCCTGTTCACCTCTGACCCCCATAGCTGCCTTACCTGGTCCAGCAGGTGAGATGGGGTCTGGCGGTGATGTTGGCAGCTCTTGCACAATGGCTGCTGACTGAGTGCTGTGCGCTCCGTTGGTAACCATTTTATGAGAGCGGAGGAGTCTTCTGCTGTAGCAAAGCTCTGCCTCCAATAGTTAATGTTAGTTAATGTCATATGCACAAAATCAAGGTTATGGTTGAAGCAAAGTTGTTTATATGTACATCCCATAGAAAACATGGCATGTCACGAGAGAGGGCAGTTCATGGGCAGGGAGGGAGAGGGCAAGGGGACTAACTGGACAAGGAGGGGGAGGAACTGGGAGGCATGTTGAGGGCAGGAAGGGGTGGATCTGTTGGCAGTGACTTTCTCCGGTTCTGTTCCCTATTTTGTAACCTGGCATGCCCCTGGCTCTCCTTGGACCTGCACCAGCAAATTGTTGGTGCAGGTTCGAGACCCATAGACAATTGGCCAACCTATCAGGACCCTTTACTTACCACCTGCGGCCTCTCTGATCACGCTCTGCACCACAGAGTGCAACATATGCTCCGTTGGTGTGACTGCATGCCATAATGTGGTAGGGGATAGGCTTGGGCTATTGGTCCTATTTATGGTGCTTTTGTTGACATGTGAGTGACCATACTGCATTTCTGATTTGTCAGGACACCACTGATTTCCCAGAGTGCTCTGGATTGACAGCCCCATTTCTTGTGCTTTTGTTCAACCCTCAGCAGGCGTATTCTCCTTAAAGCGCTTTATTAGTCCCAAGCCGTTCTCTGTTATTACCGCTGAGCTGCAACTGCAACCTTGATGGCGCATTCAGAGATGTAACCTCTGCAGCATGAGAAGCCTCAGCAAAGGTAATGCAAATTAGCTGGTGCAGGAGGGATGTTCTAGAGGCACTTAAAAGTGCTTCTCCAGTCATTTGGGAGAACTTTCTGCAGTGCCTCCATATTGTAGCTTGCTCAATCTGTCATGTGTGTGCTAAACTGAACGGTGGGAAGAAGGACAAGGCACCAGCTCCAAAAGCAGGGAGGGGCTTTAGTTCAGTGGATGGGCACCTGCTTTGCATGCAGAAGGTCCCAGGTTCATTCCTCCAGCATCCTCTTCGTCTAGGGCAGAGAAAACCCGGTTTATCTAGCTGGCAGCAGCTCTCCAGGGTTTCAGGTAGGATTTATCTCTGCCTAGAGATAACATGGGACTTGCTGCATACAAGACTTGTGCTCTGCCTGCTGAGGTAGCTGGCTGTTTCCAGCTGGCTGTAGAGACAGGCTCTGTGGTGAGGACAACTTTTGCTCCTGTGCTGCTGTGCAGAACTACACACAGTCCATGTGCAAGAGTTTTCAGCTTCACCACATGGTCTCTCATGACTGGCTGAACAGATGGATGCAGCCACTGCACCCTGACATGACGTGCCTACTTGCATCCTGCTGTTTCATCTGCTTGTTTCCACCTGCCCGTCGATCCCTTCTCTTGCATGGACGGTTTCCAGGCTTTTAGGTCAGCAGGAAATAATGCCTGGAAATATACAACTGCTAATCGTGTGATAGAGTTTTTAAAATATTATTTTAAATATTTTAAATATTTCAACTGATGACTTTACAAAAAATAGTTTTAACCAGCTGTATGGTAAACCCAGTTCACCAGAGTGGGGATATTGTGGTCCTAGATTCCTGTATTTCTGAAGCTGCCTTGTGATTGGCTGTTGGTCCATCTAACTCCTAACTCAGTTCTGCCTGGCAGAGGCTTTCCAAGGCTTCAGGCATTGCTGAATGGTTCTAGGAACCTGGCAACATGCTTTTAAAGTGGACAAATGCTCAGTTTTTCATTGGCTATCATGGGGCAAGTACTCACCTGCCTGCTCTAGTAATCTGTAGGTGCTAGTACCTGCTCTGCAGTAAGTTGCTCCAAGTGAAACTAGGATAGTCAAATAATTATGCGGTGTGGGGGGGGGGGTGGCAGGTGAAGCACAGCCACCCCACTGGAGTCCTTTGAAAAGTGCAGCTCCTCTGCGCATGGATTGGTGAGAGCTTGTGCATGGCACTGGAGGTGGTGCTTTTCAAAGGACTCTGGTTGGGCGGCTCTGCCTTGCCTGCCACCTCTACACCACTCATCCCTGCAAATAACAAAACTGCTGAACAAATCTGTTTTTCTGCTCTGGATTCATTTTAAATGTACCCCTGATTCTGCTGCTGCTGTGGTAACTGGGCCTAGAATTGCTGCCCCTGTGCTTCAGGATGTGTTCTCAAGCATGAGGATTGCATAAACTGTCTTGCTTCTACAATAAGGTTTCTTAAAGCAGCCTTTTAGTGCCATCCTATACCTGTTTACTCAGAAGGAAGTCTCAGTGTTTGAAAGGGCTTACTTCCTGGTAAGTGTGCATAGGATTGCAGCCTTAACGGCCTTTATTTTTCCTTTTCTGTATTTTCCTGTCACCTTTTTGGGTGTTTTCATAAGACCGTATGATGCTAAGTACCAAGTGGATAATCTAAAGAGTTCTAGGAACTATTTTGATGGATTAAAAACCTAGAGATATGGAAAAACTCTACCCTAGGACCACCACCCTGATTAGATGAACAAAACACTAGTTTTAAAAGTGCATTAAAGTCCATAGACACAGTGGAAGCAGGATTTGGCTCCCACTTTTGTGTTTCTATTCTGCAGAAGTTATTTCTCCTTCCCCTGCAATGACACTTTAAGTGCATTCCACAGCCAAAAAATAATACCTCTGGTTATTTTTAAATGGCTTTTTAATTTAATTTGAAAGTGAATGTGTTACGACAACATCCAACATCTCTTTTGCTGTTTATGGAAGGGTGTAATTTGTGCTGTTGGAAGCTAATGGCATTTTTATGCTGACCTTTCAAAGGAAAACCACCACATGTTCATTCAGTTAGTCCTAGATGAGTCTGCTCATGAATCACACCTTCAGTTTTTCCTAGAGCTGGTTTAAAAGGAATGGAATGGGGAGGAGCACCATGAAACGGAGACATGCGCTTGGCCTCTCTGCCTGAAACGTAACTTCTACAGTTCCCTGGTGCTAGAAATCATGCTTTCAAATCTCAAGTATCAGAAACTGTATGGTGCTAATCAAGAAAGCCAACTTAGTTTCCAGGTACACGCACCCACACAAACACGCACGCGCGCGCACACACACACAGAGAGAGAGAGAGAGAGAGAGAGGTGGATCAGAGGTGAATCCCCCGTCCCACATGAACAGTACTGTACTTATGTTTAGGGAAACATGCAAACTGTGTCAATGTTAATTCCATAGGCAGCTTTTCTATTCCATGTATATGTGTTTGGGCAGAAAATGGGTCAAGCATCACAACACATATACATGGTGCAAAGTATTTATCAGATTTATAGGTTGCTTTTCCTTTGAGATGCCCAAAGCAATGCACCATAAAAATAAAATCAAAACAATCTCATCAAGTACACAATGCAGTTAAATAAAAACCACACAACAAAATAAACTAAACACTGCAATAGCTACCAAAAGCATTAGCAGACAAAGGTCAGTCTGAACAAAAAAAGGTAGCCAGGCAACAAAAATTGGTCAGTGGGAAGGACCTGATGGACCTCCAGGGGAAGTGAATTATATCACTTCAGTGGCACCACCAAAAAGGCCCTGTACCAAGTTACTGCCAGTGCTACATCTGATGGCAGCAGAACACGGACCAGAAACATGGAACACAGTGCAGAAACACGGTACATGGAAGATAGATAACTGGTTGATCAGCATGTGATGGCCCGTTCACTGTTGCGCAGTGTCTTTATGTAGAAAGACTGAAGGACACGACACTTGGACTGAGTGAGAGAGGGCAAATTACCCTTGAGAGAAGGAAGAATATGTATTTGCTTGGAATGACAATGAAGAAATACCAACCAGTTCTGTTGGATGAAAACAAATGTGAGATACGTCCCTCACAGTAAGGTCTAGCTGAAAGATTTGTGAGAGAAAGGCAATATTTTCTCTGCAAACCACTTTGTGAACTTCTTTGTTGAAAAGCAGTATATCAATATTCTTAATTCTGGAATATAAATATTCAGCTGTGTATGGATTTGGAGTCATATGCTTTAAATTACTGAGCATAGTGGTAAATCCTGCCTTGCTATTTCCGCTCTCTTAGCTGAAAGATAATTGTGCTGGAATCTAGGTTTTGAGTCACTGATGATACTCCCCCATCAACTTTTGTGGGTGTGTTTGGCAAATATCAGGATGAGCACGGCTTCAGGTTTTGTAACAAGGGACAGGCACAGTGATACATTTTGTTTGTTGGGAAGAATTTTGATTTTGACTGAATGCAAATGAAGAAGCAAAAAACTGGGAAAATATAAATTGTATAGTATAAAGAGACATACAGCAATGTCAGAAAGTTTTTATCTTGAGAGGTCTTCGAGAGCAAGATGTGCATTTCATCTTACATTATACTGTGCTGACCTAGCACATGGGTGTAATAATAATAATAATAATAATAATAATAATAATAATAATAATAATAATAATAATAATAACTAGGTATTTATATACCACCTTTCTGGTCATCGGATTACTCCTCTGACTTTATTCAAGGCGGTTTACATAGGCAGGCATTTCTAAATCCCTCAAGGGGATTTTTACAATCATAGAGGTTCTCTCTTTCAAGAACCAACAACATTTCAGAATGGATCTTCCTGGTTTGGTCTCATTTCTGGCCTCCAGTTCTCCCACGCAGGCTGACAAGCAGCTCCATCTTTCACATGGAGGGCAGCCAAGACGCTTCTTGCTCACACCAAGAGCAGGTGGAATCACTCAGCTGGGCTTGTCAGCTGCTTCAAGGTCTCACCATTCTCAGCCGTTCAGGGAGCTGCCGGTGTCCTCAAACTGGCGACCTTCTGATGTTATCTTCGGGCTAACGGAGGCTCTACCCCCTAGACCAGACCTCCTGCCAGTGTACTGTTCCTCACTGCAAGCGTTGACCAGCTTGCTATTCCTTATGCTGTTGGGTCATTGCTTTAAAAATCAGTCCACTTCACACAACCTTTTCTGTTCTTTGCAGCTGAGTATTTCAGCTTTAGGTCTTGCAGCACAAGGCTGTTCATGTCTACTCAGAAGTAAGGCCCATTGTATTCAATGAGGCTTACTCCCAGGAAAGTGTGTATAGGATTGCAACCTCATTTCCTTAACCACTACATTAGACAAATCCTGCTCTTTCTGCCTAGTTGTTCTGCCATTTTCTTCGATTTAATAACACGTTCATTTCCTTGTTATTCCTCACAGGAGAAGTCTAGACACATGTTCTGACTTGATCCCAGCAGCAGAGAACATGGGACCAATGGGAGGAGCAAAGGCTACAGGGAACCAGACAAGCCTAACTAAAACGGACTTCTACAGCAGGTTGAACTTGCCAGACCTCCCCATACCATATAGTGATCTGCCTACTGACCCCAAAGAAGACCTAAGGAACAGCACGGATCTGGTCGAGGTTCAGATCATCCTCATCTGTGCCTACTGTGCTATTATCTTGCTAGGCTTATTGGGCAACTCCTTGGTTATCCATGTGGTGATTAAGTTCAAGAGCATGCGCACTGTAACCAACTTCTTCATTGCAAACTTGGCTGTGGCTGACCTGCTCGTGAACACGCTCTGCCTGCCTTTCACCTTAGTGTACACCTTGCTTGGAGAATGGAAGCTCGGTCCAGTGCTGTGTCACCTTGTGCCTTATGCCCAAGGTCTTGCGGTGCAGGTATCTATAGTTACTTTGACTGTGATTGCCTTGGATCGCCACCGCTGCATTGTGTACCATTTGGAGAGCAAAATCTCCAAGCGGATCAGTTTCCTAATAATTGGGGTGGCTTGGGTTGGCAGTGCACTACTGGCCAGTCCTCTGGCCATCTTCCGGGAGTATTTCTTCCTTGAACTCAACCACAACTTCAAGATGGTGATCTGCGCTGAAGCGTGGCCCAAGGAAGGGCATGTTAACTTTGGCACCGTCTACAGCATCTCAATGCTTCTGATCCAGTACGTCTTGCCTCTGGTGATTATCTCTTATGCCTATATCCGTATCTGGTGTAAGCTAAAGAACCACGTCAGTCCTGGGGCAGGGAATGATCACTACCACCAGCGACGCCGAAAAACGACCAAGATGTTGGTGTGCGTTGTGGTGGTGTTTGCCGTTTGCTGGCTGCCTTTTCACCTCTTTCAGCTTGTCAGTGATATCGACAGCAAAGTGTTGCATCTGCAGGAATACAAACTCATCTACACGCTTTTTCATGTCATTGCAATGTGCTCAACTTTTGCCAACCCCCTTCTCTATGGCTGGATGAACAACAACTACAGAACAGCATTCCTGACAGCTTTCCGGTGTGAACAGCGACTGGATTCCATCCACCCTGAAGTGTCGCCGGCACTCAAAGCCAAGAAGACTCTGGAAGCAAAAGAGAACAATTGCAACGGATCCCCATTCACACAACCTACCAGTGTCTAAGAAAGAAATAAACCTGGGTATAGAAAATGAGAGAGAGAAGCATCCAATGCAGATATACTGTTGATGTATATTTAACTAACTATTATGGACTGGAGGAAAACCGCAAAGGTTATTGCTTCTCTCTTTACATTTCCAAAAGACTAGGTCATTTCTTATCGCATGTCACATGTTAAATTCCAAAGGCATGTAAAAGAATGATCTGGTTTATAGCTGCCTGTGGTGAGTTTTAAAAAGCCGTTTTGCCCTTCGGCATGGACATAAGAATCACCGAAGAGAAAGTTGACCATTGCTGGTAGAACATTTTTAAAAAGGATGGAGACTAGATGAGATTCATAGCTGGATATTGATGACACTTGATTTCAATGCAGAATGCTGGAAATGTAGCCCATGTCTTTCATTTGGCCAAAGGATCAAAGTGCCCTCTGCTGGCAAAGTTGGAACCTACTGCTGGAAAAGTTGGATGAAGCTCAAACTTGCCACATCTATTTTTTTCCTAAATGGTTTCCTAAAAAGCAGGGCACACTATTTTTTTTAAACAACTTTGATTTCTATTAAACCAAAATAGAAGGTACTGCTTTCCTACTGGTTGGAGCCATTTGCCCTTGGCGCAAGTCCGAGTTGATCCAGTGCACTATCTGTGTATTCATCTTTAATGGGTTGCAGGTGGCCTTTGTGCTGCTGGCAGAACCTGGAACCACAGAAAGTGCCGGCAGAACCTGTGTTCTGCTGATGCAGAAAGTTGATTGGAGTGGGTCAAAATAGCTTTCAATACATTGGGGTGCTTGTGTTTATGTTCTGTTCTGCCATGACTCCTTCCCCCCTTACTGCAGAACCTGTGATTGCAAACCTGGCCCTCTTTCTGTCATGTCCAGAGTACATGATCCAGAACCTCATGATCCTTAGGTTCAGTATTTGCAGATTTGACCCACCATGGGTTCCAAACCTGTGGCGAGGGAAGGTCCTCAGTGGGTCGGACTGCAGTCTTTTTCTTTCTATACAGTATTTTTCCTACATGCCCTTTGTTCATTTCTTCTGTTCATTTCTTTTAGGGGAAATGAAATGGTTATTTTGTTGTGCCGGAGCCTGGTTATTCCACAATCCTGTTTTGAGGCTCCCTTCTCCTGACTGCATAAATTGGGGTGTGCAATGGTGCAAATTTATGTTCTTTGAAAAAGAATAAATTTAAAACAACACCTGCAGTTCCATCCACCTCTGCATGCAAAGAATAGTGCTGGGAGAGGAAGGGGCAAAACTGAACTGAACGGAAATATGATCACATATTGTGCAGGCACTTTCTTACTCTTAAGCCAAGGTTCAAGGATTTTGAGTGCATGCCACAGAGTGGGGCAGTCACAAATGCTTGAACTTTCAGGTGTTGCATAGCCTGATCCTTACTGAAGTGTTTGGTGGCAAGCCAAGTATTCTCATTGATACTGGTGAGTCAGATATGCTGACTCAGACCCCAGTATACATCTTTAATGGATTGCAGATTGGGCTACTGGTGTCATTAATTCATCAGATTTGAAACAGTTCCTGCTTTAGTGATGGCTGCTAAAACAGGATGGGATTCTGTCCAAAAATATTGCATTTTGCGGTTTGTGCTTTTAACGTTGCACATCTTGCCTTGGATCATCAAGCCATCATTGCACTCTCTGTGGTAAAAACATGTGAATGGAATGTAAACTAGAGACAAGTGTGTGCTGCTCCATGTTTGTACACTAACCAATGAAACATGCATGTGTGTTGTTGGTCGTTCAGTTCCTTTTGCTCAGGTATGAGATTTGACTTGCTATAAATTCACAGTTTTAAATGGCAATGCACAGTTCTTTGGTGTTTCTTACTTGCCTTCTTTTGGAATCATTAAAGTTATCAAGTCCAAAATCTCTTGCCAGCATTTTTTCCCCACCCAGTCTTGGGGCCCAACTAGACATGACAGTATACAGACCTGTCTCTTTAAGCATGACACTCTCCCAGCTGCACTCAAAGTGGCAGACAGGGTGCCCAATGTAAAGTAGAGCACATGGACAAAGAGTGTATAGAAACATACAAACATAAGGAGAGATCTGCTGGATCAGACCCAGAGCCCATCTTGTCTAACTTCTTGTATCTCACAGTGGCCCACCAGATTCCTCTGGGAGCACATGAGACAACAATATACCCATATCGCATTGCCAGTCCAGTGCATCTAGCGTTCAGCGATAGGCTACCTTCAAAACCCATTAAAAGAGATCATGTGTCAGGTGTTTGGGATCCATTCACATGACCTGAAATGCAAGTCAGTGTCACTCAAAGTCATCGTAAGCACTTGGCATACAGTCTCAGATGTTGAGGTCTTGGACCAGCACTGACAAGGATGGATTTCCTGAAGTACCAGAATGGAAATCCTGACATCCCTGTCTCCCACGAATTTGTTCACAGATGATGCTTATAGAGTGGGCGGTGGGGAGGTTGGTGGTGATGAGAAGAATGAATGACCATTGCAAGATAATTGGGCCTTTCAGTATGCATCCAGGGCTGCTTGTGAAATATACTGCTGAACATTAAGCAAACTGAAAAGGGATCCAACCGCCTGAAAGCTCGGCAGCACTTTGTGGGAGTGGAAGATGCATCTTGGGAAGTTGAAGAAAGACACTCAAGCAACCCCACGCTAATCACATGCCGTTTTGGTTTCTAAGGGGCTGCTTCCGATGCCTGGTTAACCTTACCAGAGCGTATGTCCTTCCCTGCGATCTGGCATAAGAAGCAACTCATGTGTTATTAAGTTCAGCAAGCAGGAGGCATGAATAATGAATGCCACTATGCTCCGATCGGCAGCTTCAGTCAAAAACATGTGAATGGGCTCCCCAGGATGGCGCTTTCTCCTTTAGGCTGTGGCAGAAAAAGACACAAATAGGTTGATTGCAAAGTGACTCATTAGTGAACGTTGGTGCTGCTTTTTTTCCTTGGCAGCTTCAGAACAGAAATTATGATGGGGCTGAGGGAGTAATTCTGTTTTGCTCTTCATGACTTATTTACTAGGGATGTACGAAGTTGCAGTAAATCTGCACCTCAATTTGAGAACTAAGGTCTTGGAGCACATTGAAGCATTGCTTGAATTCTTCAGTACAAGTTTGACTGCCTTGTTTTACGTGGCTTCTGTTGTGTCGTTCACAGAACACTACACAACCACCCAAAGGCCAAAGCATGAATGAGCGTCTTTGCCAAAGATGATGGTTAGGCCACCTTTTCAGTTTGTGGTATGGAATCCATAGCAGTGGCTTGTGAAGCCACTTTACAAATATAGGGTCTAATATGCTAAGGCAGGGTTGTTAAATTCATTTTGTACAGTGGGCCAAATAGTATTTGTGATGCCTGCTGAGAGCCAGAAGTGATGTCTTTAAGCAGGTCAGGACCAAAAACAAACACTTTTTCTGACTTAGGAACTCATTAGCTGCAAATGACAGAAGAAAAAATATGCAAATTTTGATCATATTTTCAAGCTATGGGAGAGCCCAATTACCATGCAGGCTCCCCTTTCAGCAGTGACACCTTGGCACAGCTCAACAGCTGAGAGCAGCTGATGGTGTAAAGCATTGATTCTCAAACTGGAGTGTCATGACACCGGGCCTGAGAGCCTTGGCCTCTGCCCCCTGAAGGGGCGGGGGAAGGGGGAAGGCAGTGATGCGATCCTCAGGATCGCCTTGCTTTGGGGGCAGGGTTTTTTTAAAAGCACATCTTACCTGCTGCTGGGGACAGGGGGGTGCAGGGAGCCCTGTGGAGCACTCTGCAGGGCTCTCCACAGTTTGTAAAAAGTGAAAGTTGTGATTGCAACCCACTTCCAGGTTGTGCTCACAAAACTGAAAGTGGGTTGCAATCACAACTTTCACTTTTTTCAAGCTGTGGGGAGCCCTGCAGAGTGCTCCATGGGGCTCCACATACCTCCCAAACCCTGGCAGAAGTAAGCCCCCACAGTGGCGTGATCCTGGGAATTGCATCACTGCGTTTTTGCCTGCCTTCGCAAAGAGTTATCTCAGGAGGGTTACTTCCAAGAAGTTTGAGAATCCCAGTGAAAGATATTGAGAATAATGGCCAATATTATGTCATAGTACAAATCGATAGTAAGGCCACAGCTAGAATACGGCATCCAGTTCTGGTCGCCAAAAGATATAGTGGAAATGAAAAAGGTGCAGAAGAGAGCAACCAAAATGATTACTGGGCTGGGGCACATCCCTTATGAGGAAAGGCTACAATGTTGGGAAAACCCAGCGTGGCTTGACCTGAGTCAAGTCACCAAGTTACCACCCCCCACGACTCAAAAACGAGTCATAACGGGTGCACTTTCTAAGTCTCTGAGTCACCCTTTAGTGACTCTAATGGTATCCTGGCAAGAGGCGAGCTTTTATGCTTGCAAGATTTAATATCTTTCCTTCTTCAGTCCTTTCCGGAAGATTTCAAAATATTCCACATGAAAGTAGAACTTGTGAATTTTGCCACCTGGAACCCGATACGGCTGCCCATATTTTTTGTCATTGCCCTGCTCATAGTTACTTCCGTGAACGTCTATTGGTTTGGTTGGCAACCTTCAGTCTTGAAAGACTATGGTATAAGCCTACAGCACCCGGTATATTAGAGCCAATTTTATCTAGCTTTATTGGTCCCTCTGAAGGACGTGTGGGCTTCTTCCTTGAGGATAGCTCCAAAGTAATTACCAACTTGGTAGCAGATTTCCGGATGACTGTAATAAAAAAAAAGTAGTCGCTTGTGAATTATTACCTGGGATGTGATAATGAAAGCAAGATCCATAACGTAAAGTGTTTTAAATTTTACCCTATGTATTGTTTTTAAATGCCAATAAAGGTTTATGATATGACTCTAAGGGACTTCAGTTGAGTCACCCATTCTTTAAAAAGCAGAAAAAAATGGAGGTGCTGCTGAAGAGTGTGTGCATGTAGGAGCTCTCATTGACCACTCCCCTGCTGCCCCCACCCATCTGAAAAGAGGGCAGGAGGGGTGGAGGGACTGCATAAGAACATAAGAACAGCCCCACTGGATCAGGCCATAGGCCCATCTAGTCCAGCTTCCTGTATCTCACAGCGGCCCACCAAATGCCCCAGGGAGCACACCAGATAACAAGAGACCTCATCCTGGTGCCCTCCCCTACATCTGGCATTCTGACTTAACCCATTCCTAAAATCAGGAGGTTGCGCATACACATCATGGCTTGTACCCCATAATGGATTTTTCCTCCAGAAACTTGTCCAATCCCCTTTTAAAGGCGTCTAGGCTAGACGCCAGCACCACATCCTGTGGCAAGGAGTTCCACAGACCGACCACACGCTGAGTAAAGAAATATTTTCTTTTGTCTGTCCTAACCCGCCCAACACTCAATTTTAGTGGATGTCCCCTGGTTCTGGTATTATGTGAGAGTGTAAAGAGCATCTCCCTATCCACTCTGTCCATTCCCTGCATAATTTTGTATGTCTCAATCATGTCCCCCCTCAAGCTTCTCTTTTCTAGGCTGAAGAGGCCCAAACGCCGTAGCCTTTCCTCATAAGGAAGGTGCCCCAGCCCCGTAATCATCTTAGTCGCTCTCTTTTGCACCTTTTCCATTTCCACTATGTCTTTTTTGAGATGCGGCGACCAGAACTGGACACAATACTCCAGGTGTGGCCTTACCATCGATTTGTACAACGGCATTATAATACTAGCCGTTTTGTTCTCAATACCCTTCCTAATGATCCCAAGCATAGAATTGGCCTTCTTCACTGCCGCCGCACATTGGGTCGACACTTTCATCGACCTGTCCACCACCACCCCAAGATCTTTCTCCTGATCTGTCACAGACAGCTCAGAACCCATCAGTCTATATCTAAAGTTTTGATTTTTTGCCCCAATGTGCATGACTTTACACTTACTGACATTGAAGCGCATCTGCCATTTTGCTGCCCATTCTGCCAGTCTGGAGAGATCCTTCTGGAGCTCCTCACAATCACTTCTGGTCTTTACCACTCGGAAAAGTTTGGTGTCGTCTGCAAACTTAGCCACTTCACTGCTCAACCCTGTCTCCAGGTCATTTATGAAGAGGTTGAAAAGCACCGGTCCCAGGACAGATCCTTGGGGGACACCGCTTTTCACCTCTCTCCATTGTGAAAATTGCCCATTGACACCCACTCTCTGCTTCCTGGCCTCCAACCAGTTCTCAATCCACGAGAGGACCTGTCCTCTAATTCCCTGACTGTGGAGTTTTTTCAGTAGCCTTTGGTGAGGGACCGTGTCAAACGCCTTCTGAAAGTCCAGATATATAATGTCCACGGGTTCTCCCGCATCCACATGCCTGTTGACCTTTTCAAAGAATTCTATAAGGTTTGTGAGGCAAGACTTACCCTTACAGAAGCCATGCTGACTCTCCCTCAGCAAGGCCTGTCCTGCATGCAAGCCAGGACAGAAGCAGCAAGAGAGAGGAGGCTTACCAGGATGATCCTATCCTTGCAGCTCTACTCAGAAGTAGTCCCACTGCAGCTGGTCATTCATTGGGGCTTCCTCCCCCAAGTAACAACAGAGCCATGCCAGCAAAGAGTGATTGCTGCCCTGCCTCCTCTCTCTCCCTGGGCTGAGTAGCCCTCTTTAAAAAGCCAGACGTGGGGAAAAATGGGGCTGCTGCTGCCGCACGTGATGGAAGTGTGCAAAATCTCTCCAGGAGATAGGGTGTGGTGTCAACAGTGGCCCCTTGCTCTGGGAGGCAAGCGTAGGGTTAATCCCAGGGCTCTAACTAGCAGTGGGTCTGCTGCACAGCTGCAGCCACTAGAGGCAACCAGGTCATTAAGGGATAAAAGCAGCACCTGATGGTGGGAGAGTTTGGTGGGTAGGAGGAGGAAAGCTGGAGGAATTGAACTGATGGATTAATGGACTGAGGAACTAATGGCTGATGGATTACTGGACTTGTCCACTGAGTAATGGACAGATGGATGAATGGACTGCTGGAATAGAGACTGCTAGAGGCACTGGAGATTGGTGTGTGTGGCTGCCATGCCCAAGACCTGCTGAGGACCAAGGTGTTGCTGTAGTGGCTGGAGAAGCTGCTGGAAGGAGGGGGAGGAAGGAGGACCTATGCAGGTTGAACAGGTGAGCTACTCTGTCTGCCTGTCTCATAGTTCTGTCTACTCACTCCCCTGCTGCCCCTTTGATCTGTAACAGGGTGGGAGGGACTGAGTGAGAGCCACAACAGAAGAGGTGAGAGGGAGGAGGGTCACAAGCAGCAGCTGAGAGGTTTACCAGGATGACACGATCCTTGGTAACCCTATTTGCAAGTCGTCCCACTGCAGCCATTCATTCAATGAGGGTTGTTCCTCTTCCTGCTGTCTTCACCAATGGAAATATGAGAATGCCTGTCCTTTGTCCAATGATCACCTGTTGCTTCCTTCCTATCAGAGACGGGGAAAAGAGAGCCGTCTCCCCCTTCTGCTCGCAACCCTTTCCTGCTGCCCATCTGGAACTCCCTACCGCTAGCTGTCAGAATGTTTGACCCATGAGGTTTTTCACACGGTGAAAACAGTAAGCAGTTACCCCTGGACACAGGCAGACTCAAGTCAGCATGCGTGGGGATGAGTGCCGAGTCAAGGGGACCAAGTCTTTTTCAGTCTTCCTTGCATGTAACTCATGAGTAGCTGAGTCAGCAAAAATCACTCATTTTTGTGACTTGAGTTTACAGGAGCAAGCTTTTTTCCTTCTCTTATAGGAAGGAAAGAACAGGTGATTATTGGACACAGGAGGAGAAGCCCAAGGGGGTTCTTGCCTTACGACTGGCTACAGAACCCCGGGGGGAGAGAAAGGATCCAGGGAAGTTGGGTGGAAGAGAGGCAGTTTGTAGCAATCATGCTTTCCTCTGTATGGCTGTTACTTGGGGGGGGGGGGCGAGGGAGGAACCCTCATAGGATAGCCAGCACAAATAGGACTAAGAAGTCAGTAAAGCTGCCAAGGATTGGGTCATCCTAGTAAGCAGCACAGCTGCTACATGTGACCCTCCTCCCTCTTGTTGTTTCTGAACTCACCCACAGCCCAGCAGCAGCCCCGTTTTTTTACTGTGGCAGACTTTTTAAGTGGGGGCAACTCAACTTGAGTCCTTTAAAGTTGCAAAGGGGTGACTTGACAACTTGGAAAGTGCCCCTTTTATGACTGTTTTTCAAGTCAAGTTGCAGGAGGCTGTGATTCTAGACTTGAGTCAAGCCCTGCTGGATTTTCCAGTCTCTGTATTTTATGCCAGGGGTCTCCAAACCTTTTGGCCAGAGGGCCGCATGAAATATCTGGTGCAGTGCTGAGGGCCGGGAAAAAATTTAAATATAAAATTTAAATAAATAAATTAGACATGGAACTTAGATGAATGAATAAATGAATGAGTGGCTCATTCACTCTTTGGACCTCAGAACACCCTCCAGATGCAATCAGAGCACAGCTCTGGTCATATTCAGTCAAGTGGGCCAGAGGCTTTCAGGGGACAAGAGGCTGTCCGCGAGCTGGATAGAGGCTCACTGAGGGCTGCAGCTGGCCCCCGGGCTGGGTTTTGGAGACCCCTGTTTTACATGCACATAATCTTCCCCCCCTCACCCCCCCACACTTTCTGGATATGAATTATCATCCCCCTACCAGGAGTATTTAGATCAATACACTACCTTAGTTTAGGGAAAGCTGTTCTTAGAACTAGGCAACTGCGCCCTTTAGTGATTTAATTACATGCCTTTACTGCCTGCCTCATTCTCTCTTTTTGGAAGTTACTTTGTAAATTTGGACTTGTTCCAAACTGGAAGAACATTTTCCTCTTCTGTCGTACAGAAGTTCACTTGAAACATGAGCAGATTCAAAAGAGCAAGATCTGCTTTCTGCACCTTTTTTGGTGCATGTTCAGTTCACTGTGCTTCTTATTTACTTATTTAAACAAGAAGGTGCATGTTTTGAGTGGAGCAAGGAGTTAACAAGTCTCACAGCGCAATCCTAATCAATGGCTCCGCTGGCACAGTGGCTGCTGCACTGACCTAGAATATCACAAACATACTGGGATACATGCTTGTGATTACGCTAGTGCAGACAATGCTGGCAGAAAGGCTTGAGAAGGAGTGGCTACTAGCAGAGGTAAGAAAAGTGCCAAGCAGTGCAGGGGCTTGGGGGGGGGGAAGGGTGGAACAGAGGTGGGGATGGGGTGTTTGGGGGCAGGAAGAAGGTGGAATGAGGACTTGGCATCTCCATCCTCCCTCCCAGGCCTGAATGCCCTACACAGGACTACTTGAATTTGTGCTAGCAATTTATGTGATGCAGATCTGAGTAGCTCCATTGGGCAGACTGGTACGTTACTCAGGGTAAGGGCAAAAATATCCCCTTACCTTGAGGAGACCTCCAGCCTGCTACGTACCTGCGCTGGATGCAGCATGGGCTGAACCAGCGCTAGTTAGGATTAGGCAGTCTGGTGCACTGAATACTTAGCATCTGAAGACACTTGGAGTTCTCATGGATCCTGAGTGCATCTTTCCCAGGAAAGGTTGGGCACCTGGGGGCCTTCATCATGGAGCATCATTTCCTCAGTGTTCTGCTGAGACCTTTTGTCCTAATCCAGTCCTGGCTGAGAAAAGATGCTCCACTGAGACCTGGAGCACCCCATGCCACCTCTGTCGCTGCCATGGACCCCTTTCTGTCTGCTGCAGATAACTTTTGGGATGCCTTGGGGAGAGGGGGAAGGAAGCAACACAGGGAACTTCTGGTCTTCCCAGGAAGGGGGAAGGTGGCAGAGTGTGTGAGACTCTTTCAATTTGTTTCTGGAAATCATTGGGCCATTGTGTATTTAGGTCACATGAATATTATATATATTTGCAGACAGATATACATATCTAGGGATAAAGCCACCAGCTGTAATAGTGCTTTTATTTTAATAAGTTATATGCAGCAAAAGATATAATGAAAACACCAACTGACATTAATAAATAGCAAGATAAGCAGTAGTCACAGAATACAAGGCACAAGTTGATTAAATCCTGCATTTGTATCCTGCCGACTAAGTCTTGCCCAATGCAGAGACAGTTCTTTTGATACTTATTTTCTATTTAATGGCATCCTCAGTGATGGATTGATGTCAAACAATAGAGATAATGACAGCCTCTGCTTTGGTTGGGGATTGGTTATCCTTTGGGAATCTGCTTAAGAACTGCAGAAGTTGTAGCAGTCAAACAGTGGGGTGGAATGGAGAAAAGGAACTCATTAGACACTTGTTTTTTGAACTCTTAATGACTGCAGATAGAACCTGTGACTATCAGATACAAAAATCTCCATCTCACATAAGGCACTGTAAAAATGTTCAGTCCATAAAATTAGGGCCCATGGAGAAGACTGGTTCAAGTGCTTCTTTGGCAATCCAGGGCATTATCTGGGGGGTGGTGGTGGTGGGAGTTGTGGGTGGTCCAAAGGAGGATTGAGGTGGCGAGCAAGGATTGGGGCGCTGTGGGAGGGGTGGATCTTGGTGGCAGCAGTGCACGCTGGTATCCAGTCCTTCCCCAGCTCACATCCACTCCCTTAAGCTCCTCAGCTAGGAGGTCCAAGGAGACTCATAGGTGGCCACCATTTTTAAAAATAATATTTTTAAACATACCTCTCCTGGCTTGTCCAGTCACCCTCCCCCACACCACTGGATGCAGCATGTGCACACCATTGATATCTGTGTCATATAAACGTGGGTGATAGGATTGAGGCCAAAGTCTCATATATTCCCCCCCCCCTTATTTTTAGGTAGGAAATGGATGGTTGCCTTATTGCCACTGACACACTTGCGTTTAAGCTAACTTTTTTTTTGCATTTCAATTTTTAGAGAAATAATAATACCCAGATATTTAAATGAGTCTACCGGATCAACTGAATGGACATCACACATCTAGTTGTAACAGGGAGGTTGAACTTGGTGTCACTCTGATACTTCTTCGTAGTGAATACTAATTGTGACGCTGACAGCTCACATGATCTCAGGTGCAATTTCTGCAGTGGCTGAATACTTAGAGTGCATTGTAAGCTGTCCATCATTCTGCTTTAGTGTGCTTGAACAAGGCACCCAATGACAAAAATGTATCATCCTTGATTGCTTCTAGCATCTTTTTTCTTGGAAGTGCTAACAGCTGTTCACAGAGAAGAGTTTTTTTTTGTTTTTTGTTTTTATTCAACAATGAGGTTTTGATAGCCAGTTTTATTCTGTGGCTTGACAACAGTGATGACAGGAGCGCCATGAACTCAGCTTCCACACATCATTTGCGTGTGATCTGACTTCTGACCTGACTTTCCAGGCAGCATCATGAATGGCTAGGTAAACAGATTTTGTCTAAAGGTCTGATCAATAAGGCATGAGAACAACTGACACCGTTTCAGCAATTGCAGCTCTCTAATGAAAACCCAGACTTGCAGTTCAGGATGTCTCTTTTGTGCGAAACCAAAGCAATGAGAATCTGGTTTGATTTGGATCTCGGTGAGATACTCCTGCCTGCCTTCCTTTCAGGAATTAAGACTCTCTGCCTGTGAAATAATTCTTTTATCTAAAATGCTAAGAGGCAATAATGATTAAAGTGCTAAAAGGGTAGAATGACCAGAGTGGGAGATCAGAGAAAATAGTCCATCTTGAGATAAAAATATGAGCACAGAGATACTGTTCCAATCCCATTATAGCCAGCTCTCCTGAAGACAGAAAAGGATACAGTGAGACCCTGATTTAACAGACCTCAATTCGGCAGACTTCAGAAATAATGGATGCTTTCTTCTGGTGCTGACGTCTGTTCTAACAATATCAGATGCTGTCTGCTGATGGCTGTCCAGGGTTGGGCGCATTATTGATTTATGTATGCTTATGCAATATGTATTTTGCATGTCTGCTGACATGCACAGTGGTGTGTGAGGCTGGGAGGCTGTGTGCACCTAGCAGCCATTGCCTCTGAAGATGGTAATAAAAAAATGTGAGCACTAAGAAAATGTGAGCACTAAGCAGAAACTTAAAGTAATTAATTAGGAAGCTGGGGCCTGGTCTTTCGGTTGCACGCATGAGTGACGAGTATGGCAGACCGGATATCCGTAAGAGCGAGGAAAAGCCTAAGACAGTGTTTCTCAAACTGTGGGTTGGGACCCACTAGGTGGGTTGGAAGCCACTTTCAGGTGGGTCCCCATTCATTTCAATATTTTATTTTGAATATATTAGACTTGATGCCACCATGGTATGTGACTGCATTTGGGGAAATGTTACGAACCTGTACTTTTAATAAGCTACTATGTATATTCTTTTAATGATAGTAAATGAGACTTACTCCTGGGTAAGTGGATTGCAGCCTAGGATTGTTAATTTTGCTGCTTGATGATGTCACTTCTGGCCATGATATCACTTCCAGTGGGTCCTGACAGATTTTCATTCTAAAAAGTGGGTCCCTGTGCTAAATGTGTGAGAACCACTGGCCTAAGTGATTGCATAAGATATAGCATGGATGTTTCATCAAGTGGTGCAACAGTTAATAGTGTGAAGCATATGAGAGCCCTGATGGTGCAGAAGTCTACCCACTAACAAGCATGACACGGGTGCAAACGCAATGCATGAAAAATGCTGCACCTGCATAGTTTAGGGGAGCCCAAAACCCTGGCCTGGGGGCCGTTTGCAGCCCTTGGGGACTCCTAATCCGGTCCGTGGGAAGCCCTAGTCTCCAATGAGCCTCTGACTCTCCGGAGACTTGCTGGAGCCTGCGCTGGCCTGAAGCATCTGCTCTCAGCATGAGGGGTACTGTTCAACCTCTCACATGAGCTGAGGGCTCCCTCCACTGCTTGCTGTTCCACATTTGTGATGCAGCAGTGGCAGCAAAGGAAAGGCCGGCCTTGCTTTGTGCAAGGGCAAGACCTTCATTCATTCATATGAGTTCCATCTCTAATATATTCATTTATGTACACTTAAATTTTAAATGTAAATTCTTTTTTCCAGACCTCCGACAGAGTGTCAGAGAGATGATGTGGCCCTCCTGCCAAAAAGTTTGGACACCCCTGGTTTCGATGCAGGTGCAACACTGTCAGCAGAAAGGTTCAAACAGGGAGGAGACTGGAGAGTAAAATGGGAGGGACAAAGGCAAGTTGACATATGCCTCATCCTAACCCCCTTCAGATGGCAGACATGCCACTGATGTTGGAAAAATGCTATGCCAACAGCAGAGCTTGCATAAGAAGGAATAAATTCATAGGAACAATGGGGATATAAAAACATGCAACAGAAAATTGCATCTCCTGCCGCAATTGCATCCCCTGCCGCAAAACTTGCCTACTTTGCAACACAGAGCATATAGGATATAGACTACGTTTGACAGCCAATCACAGCACCCTAACCCCACAGCTTGGATTATAAACTTTTCCCATGCCATCACATATATAAACCACAGCTCGGATTATAATATACACAGTATGGAATTCTTATTTCTTATTGTAGGGGTCTTGCCCTGCACTGACAAATGTACTGACAGTTAAGCAGCAGGAAAGGTCCATCACTTGATAAAGGGCTGTAATTCTATCACTGCAGGTTCCTCCTTCAAAAGTAGTTTTTAAAAAGATAGAAAAAAGAAAACTGATGGTAAAGTGATCATCTTTGAATAAAGGGAGGGGGGTGTATCTGCAGATCCCATATCCACAGATTCAGTTAGTAATGGATTGGGTTCATGGGCAGCTGAGCAGTGAGGTGGCAAAGTTTGCGGACAACACCAAACTTTTCCGAGTGGTGAAGACCAGAAGTGATTGTGAGGAGCTCCAGAAGGATCTCTCCAGACTGGCAGAATGGGCAGCAAAATGGCAGATGCGTTTCAATGTCAGTAAGTGTAAGGTCATGCACATTGGGGCAAAAAATCAAAACTTCACATATAGGCTGATGGGTTCTGAGCTGTCTGTAACAGATCAGGAGAGAGATCTTGGGGTGGTGGTGGACAGGTCGATGAAAGTGTTGACCCAATGTGCGGTGGCAGTGAAGAAGGCCAATTCTATGCTTGGGATCATTAGGAAAGATCATTGAGAACAAAACGGCTAATATTATAATACCATTGTACAAATCTATGGTAAGGCCACACCTGGAGTATTGTGTCCAGTTCTGGTTGCCGCATCTCACAAAAGACATAGTGGAAATGGAAAAGGTGCAAAAGAGAGCGACTGAGATGGTTACTGGGCTGGGGCACCTTCCTTATGAGGAAAGGCTATGGTATTTGGGCCTCTTCAGCCTAGAAAAGAGGCACCTGAGGGGGGACATGATTGAGACATACAAAATTATGCAGGGGATGGACAGAGTGGATAGAGAGATGCTCTTTACACTCTCACATAACACCAGAACCAGGGGACATCCACTAAAATTGAGTGTTGGGAGAGTTAGGACAAAAGAAAATATTTCTTTACTCAGCGTGTGGTTGATCTGTGGAACTCCTTGCCACAGGATGTGGTGATGGTATCTGGCCTGGACGCCTTTAAAAGGGGATTGGACAAATTTCTGGAGGAAAAATCCATTATGGGGTACAAGCCATGATGTGTATGCGCAACCTCCTGATTTTAGAAATGGGCTATGTCAGAATGCCAGATGCAGGGGAGGGCACCAGGATGAGGTCTCTTGTTATCTGGTGTGCTCCCTGGGGCATTTGGTGGGCCACTGTGAGATACAGGAAGCTGGACTAGACTGGCCTATTACCTGATCCAGTGGGGCTGTTCTTATGTTCTAATGGCCCCCCCTAAGCGCCCCCTACCCCCATGTCACCTCTGGAGGGTCCTCTGAGCCCAGTAGAGGCTGCAAACAGTCATCTGCAGTCTCTGCTGGGCTCAGACTGAGCCCTACCTAGAGCTTTAAAAAGTCAGTTCTGGTTTCTCCATGAAACCAGAAGTGATGTTTTAAAAGCCTTATAAGGCATTGGGAGGCTCAGAGAAACCCTCCAGGCCCTGCTGGGCTCAGAGGACCCTCTGGAAGTAAGGGAAGCAGAGTTCTCCAGAGGGTGGGGGGCAGGCGTCAGCTCATATCTGCGGTTTCACTTAAATCTGGGTGGGTGGTGTTCTGCAATGGAACCCCTGTGGATATGGGGCATGCCTATATTCTGATTTTAATGTTTCCTTGACAAATCCTAAGTCATGAAATTTGTTTATGATGTCTTTAAAGTAGGGGAGCATCAATTTTATCTAATTTCATGACTCGTTTAGCAAACACAAGGTAATAAAAAGAGAATTGGCAAAACCAGTTAGACAAAATTGGAAGGTGTTTTATAAACAACTATTACTACACTCCTCACCTAAATTTTTTGATATATGTTAGTGAAGGTATGTTATATTCACTGCCATTATTTCTCTCACTCATCATCTTCACTCTGTTGCTACTTTCTTAGAATCATAAAGCTAGTGAAGGCCCTGTAGGCTCTCAGCTCCCTCAGATTTCCTCTTTGGGTTTGTTCTATTTTATACCTCCATCCTTTCTTTGTGCTCATTTTTTCAAGAATTATCTCTCTCTCTAAACTTAAGTGACCTCTCGTGTGTGTTCTACAGTGTGTTCAAAGTGCCCTGAGGCACGTTGGTTGGTGGTACCACATGAGAGGACATTTGTGGTTCCTACTAGGGACAGTGCAACCCAGAATGTTGCCCAATTCCATCTCTGGTCAGCCATCTCTGTGGTACCAAAAAACCCCAAACCCTTACCATGTTGCTTGCATAGTGTTAAACCCAGATATGTGGGACTTCTGGTTTTAGTTACAGGGACAGCATGAATGCTCACGCTGTTCCTGTAAATAAAACTGGATGTCCTGTACTTCTGAGTTTGACAACCGTGCGCAAAGAACAAAATAAGGAGGGAAATTATCTCCTTCTTGCTTGGGAGACACCTATGGTTCTCTTCAGGCATACGTAGCCATTTTGCTGGTGTATGTCTGAGGAGAGAGAGGGGGTAAACGGAGCCCAAAAATTGAGTATAGGATCCAGTGTGTGTTCCTGCCAGTGAGATCCTTCCACTCTGGCCTGTTCCCTGCCCCCTACCCTCCAACAATCCCATTTGGAGCACTTCTAAACCTCCCCTCCTTGCCCTGTCACCAACTGTGGAGCATCCCAATGCCATTGTCACTCACGCCCCCCTTTTGCCATTTGCAGCAGTGGCCTGGCAACACATGACAGCAGCCCAGCTTTCACGTCACTGTAAAGAGACTTGCACTGCCAGAACTAATTCCAGCAGTGCAAGGACTGGGGCCCTAGTGCAGCAAAGACACTTTGCTGTTTTGACTTTTCTGATTTTTCTCTGCATCAGAGGTGATTAGCTCAATCACTTGCTCCTAATGGATGCTGCAGTCATCAAGACATTGAAGATTTCTCGTGTATGGACAGAACAAAGGTCTGTCTATGCTGTAGCTCTAGAAAGGTATTCATCTCCATGGGCAGATGAACATGTTGGGGAGGGAAGAGATGAGCATACTGCAAGCCCTACCCCTGTGCTAATGTGCTCTCAAAGTCCCTTCCACACGTACAGCATTTGTTTGCATAGGAGACGTGGTTTACTGGTGCACTCTTGGGTCCCCTTGACATACTTCATTACCATACAGATGATGTCTACATATGGTTTGTGTCTATGCCCTAAATAAGAATTTCCTAAAACTCTGTCAGCTGAAGCATCCATTAGGAGTGATTGATTGATGCAATCACCCCTGAGGCAGAGAAATGATAAAATTAGCCAACCCTAGCAGAAAGTAATTGAAAGGAAGCAACACAGAGCAAGGAATCTGTATGTATAAATGGAGCAGGCAACCTTGAATTGTTCATCACTCATGGTCCACTAGTGGCTGTCTTCTACCAATGCATCCTGGAAAGACTGCCTTAGGGCCCAATCCCATGCACACAAAACTGCCATAAAGCACAGGGTGCTTTATGGCAGCACAAAAGCTGGGCTGCTGTCAAACTCTGCTCCAAATGGTGAACAACATGGTACATGTGGCAAAAACTCTGGGAGGCTCTGCTGGCCTCTCATGGGGTGGCACAATCTGGATTAGACTGCAACAGGGGCAAAGTGTTAAAATTCCTTACTTCTTGTCACAGTTCCAATCTTGTTCACACACCCCTGTTTGTGCTACTGATAAAAAAAGGTCAAAACATGCATTTAAAATACCATGTTTTGGTTTTATGCCACAACAGCGAACGTGATAATGTATGTAAAAACTCACTTCTTGTAGATAAGCAGCCATGCCACACTTCACGAATCATATGCTTCTTTTATAGCAGAAATCATTTTGTATATGAAACAATTCATAGACTTGCTCATACTCATGAAATTTCACTGTCACTGAAATGGGGGGGGGGGGAATCTGAAGGCAGAAATTTCTCAGAATTCCAAGTTATCTTTTTGTTTAGTCGCCTCTTACGACAAGTACAGCCAAACTGAGGGTCTGTTCTTATCCCCAGCCCCCAGGGGTGAACCGGGTAGATGGGACTAGTTAGCCTGGGAAGGCAGCTCATCTGAGAGAAGGAAAACTCTGATCCCAAACCTCCACTGCCTTGTGGCTACATCCAGTTATGGAAAAGGCTTCAGGAGTCAACCTCGAGGCAAAATCTGGAGCCGGAGTCCCTGAGGCAGTTCATGGCTGAACACAGTCACGTTCTGGCAACTCCTGCGACGCTGCTGGAACCAACCGTATTGGCCTCTGCCTTTCCATTGGACCATTTCAGCGACGTGGAGAGGGGGGATTTGCTGCATGGGTAACAGTCTATCCTCCATATCTACTTTACCCAGGCTTCGCGCACTGGAGAGGACACTCTGTTCCAGAACCACCATTCAGAGCGTGATACCATAGTCTTCCAAGACTGAAGGATGCCAACACTGCTTTTTGTTTAGTTTGCCAGTGAAGTCATTGATGCTCAGATGGCCATTGGTCAGTTGGTGCAGGGGTGCCCAAACCCCGGCCCGGGGGCCACTTGCGGCCCTCGAGGCCTCTCAATGTGGCCCTCAGGGAGCCCCCAGTCTTCAATGAGCCTATGGCCCTCCGGAGATTTGTTGAAGCCCGCACTGGCCCAACGCAACTTCTCTCAGTGTGAGGGCGAATGTTTGACCTCTCGTGTGAGCTGTAGGATGAGAGCCCTCTCCACTGCTTGCTCTTTCACATCTGTGATGCAGCAGTGGCAGCAAAGGAAAGGCCAGCCTTGCTTTGTGCAAGGCCTTTTATAGGCATTAAGCTATTGCAAGACCCTCATTCATTCATATAAGTTCATCTTTAATATATTCATTTATGTAAACTTATGCAAATTTATTCAAATTTTAAATGTAAATTAATTCTTTTTTCCCCCCGGCCCCCGACACAGTGTCAGAGAGCTGATGTGGCCCTCCTGCCAAAAACTTTGGACACCCCTGAGTTGGTGAGTAGTCATTTCTTGCAAGAGGTCTGTTTCAGATGTGCTTTGTTTCTTCTGCCATGGTGAAATTCTGCAGGGCTTCAAAGACAACTTGTCAGGACAAAGATGGTTTATGAGGCAGGAGAAAGTAGCAGCCTTTAACGTGACAATATGATCCACCTTCATTCACTGAAGGTTGTGTATATTTTCAAAAATGATTTGGCTTGCATACCTTTGCTGATAATGGTAGTTCTACAAGGAGGTAAGCTATACTTCGCAAAACTTCGTACTCATAGAAGGGCCTGAAGGTCAGCTGGTACGTCAGGTAATTGCAAAATATTGATTGACTAGGTCTGCTTCACACTTTGACAAAAAAGGAATTTACTGCTGAAGTAAATTAGAGTACAAGTGTGCTGCATTTCTGTTGAACTCTGTGGAATGAATGCGTCAACACAAATACACGAAAATGACTTTAACTGTCACCTCATTTTCCATTACTCTGTAGTAGTTTATATCAACCACTATATGGATATGGTGGGTTTGAAACCATGCATGAAGGGGAAAAAGACAGGAAAATGAGTATTACTACTGAATGATTGTAAAAAATAACAGGTAGCATTCCCAAGCACATTAGATGATGGATGGTCTCAATTATGTCTTATCCACACCATAATTCATTTATATATCATATACCATAGACCTACTGACAAACAGAATACCTGTGTTGAATGGCAAACATAAAAGTCGTTGCTAATGCAGTGTTATAAAGAAGAATTTAACTATTTGACCACTTTGCTTAACGTTATGGATAATTAAGAAATTTTTCCCCATTCCTTTATCAATTCATGGCTTGTGGTCAGGACCAGTCCAAGATTCCCCCCAAATGAGGCAAACACTGCCTCTACCCCCTTTTAGTTTTGCACAATGAGTGCGATATGTACATCCTTAACTACCACTGGTTCCTCCTCCCGATACTCTAAGTTGTTATTTAAGAGCAAAAATAGAAAATGTATCTCAAGAATGAGAGGACGTCTAGAATGCTGTAAGAAGTAGGAGGCAGTAGCACAGACTGTAAGGGGGGCGGCGGCTGAACAATGTGGAGGACAGTGGGCACAGGGTGCACATAGAACTCCTTCCACTCAAGGTGACCACTTCATTAGCAGGTTATCTCTCCTCATAGTGCACCCAAGTTCAATGCTAGGGGTATTTCAAGTTTTGAGAGTGTATGGGTGTGGCCAGTCATCTCTCTCTATGAGAGAATTGCAGGTCCCCGTCCCCCCCGTTATCCACTGTGGTTCTGTTCTGGAATCCCTAGTGGATAAAAAAGGTGGAAAAATTGATTTGAAAATCCACTTCCAGGTTTCTTGCCTTTCCATTGCTCCTAAAGGAATAAGGTGCTTCGTCATCAGCAGGAGTTTGATTCTGGGACTCCCTGCTGATATCATAAAAAGTGTAAAATAAAAAACAGTTTTAAAAAAACTGCATACCTTTACAAAGAGTTGGCATCCTTCAGTCTCGGAAGACTATGGTGTCATGCTCTGAATGGTGGTTCTGGAACAGAGTGTCCTCTCCAGTGCGCGAAGCCTGGGTAAAGTAGGTATGGAGGATAGGCTGTTACCCATGCAGCAAATCCCCCCTCTCCACGTCGCTGAAATGGTCCAATGGAAAGGCAGAGGCCAATACGGTTGGTTCCAGCGGCGTCGCAGGAGTTGCCAGAACGTGACTGTGTTCAGCCATGAACTGCCTCAGGGACTCCGGCTCCGGATTTTGCCTCGAGGT
Source organism: Tiliqua scincoides (assembly GCF_035046505.1). Lineage (NCBI taxonomy): Eukaryota > Metazoa > Chordata > Lepidosauria > Squamata > Scincidae > Tiliqua > Tiliqua scincoides. The sequence goes on from NC_089826.1 coordinate 46,255,600, forward strand.
TGACTCCTGAAGCCTTTTCCATAACTGGATGTAGCCACAAGGCAGTGGAGGTTTGGGATCAGAGTTTTCCTTCTCTCAGAAAACCTTTACAATTGTAGTTTAAAAACAACTTTTCTTACTGTTGTAGAGAGGCAGGCCCCAATCCTATCTAACTTTCCAGTACTGGTGCAGCCTCAATGCAGGTAAGGGAATATTTCCATACCTTGAGAAAGCCTCTGTGATTGCCTCCCCAACACAGGAAGCAGTGCATATTTCATTGGGCCAGCAGTAGCAGCACTAGAAATGCAAAGGACCCCTGCCTTTGCCTGGTTCAGCTGAAGAACTGAATGATCGCTTGCATGACTGCCTCCCCACAACAGTAAGAAAAGCATTTTTTTTTTAAAACAAAAGGGATGCATTTTTCCCCTTCTCCATGGATCTGCACATTCCTTCTCATTTGCAGTGGCCATTTGAGTTGAGTCAAATTCGTGTATAAGAAATCCATGTATAACAAGGTTGGACCTGTAATGCTAAAAGGGAGTTAATTTTCCAAAGTTCTGCAATAAATACTTGACCAAGCAGAGGTTTAAAGTCCATTTACCTGGAAACAACACTCACAGAGGAAGCAAGATTGCTGCACAATCAGAAGTAGGTCAAGATGTACTTAAAACATCTCAGGAGCTCCCCAAAGAATGGGAAATGGCAAAGGAATTAGTAAACACCACTGTTGGAGGTGGATGAAATGAGACAATCAGAAGAGAATGTAAGTATTAAAGCATTCAGATTATGTATGGAAAAAGAGGTGAATTATTTCAAACTACGTTGTACTGTTTTATGAGATCAGATGGGAACAAATAATATCAAATCATTTCTACACAATTAAATAATAAAAACCAACAGAAGCTGCTGATATATGGGGCTTAAATAACTTCCTTGCTATGCTTGAAAGACAATTAGAAAATCAAAAATGAAACAGGTGAGGCAAACAGAATATGGAGAAACCAGGAAGACAGCATCTGTGAGGGTCTGTGCCTGAATAAGGAAATACAAAGGGGAGGAAAGGATGGAAAATAATAGGACTAGTTGTTTGGATGGGAAGCAGACCTGCAATCTCAGGTATGGCCCAAATCTATCCTCCTGCCCCCGCACCGATGCAGCAACACCAAAATGGCTACCACTGAATCCTATGGTGGGGGGCAGTTGCCAAGTTTTCCTTTGAGTAAAACAATTTTTTCCTTACTCAGGAGTAAGCCTCTGTGGCTCATATCTGCGCTAGCTAAAGAGCTGATGCAGGTCCACATGTACCCTTATTACGGGTCTGGTAAGGGGGTTAGGATTCAACGGCCACCACTGCCCCCAAACCCACCCCTTACCAGATCCAATCCACCCATCCTTGCTGTCATATTCTGTCCTCCCCCACCCCATTCTGCTCACCAGCTACACCTTCCCAACTCACCTGCCATCTTACTTCGGCATGGGACAGCTAGGAATCCACTGGCACCTGTGGGAAGAAGCAGACCTAACTGCCAGCACTTCCAGCAGCACACTGTATAGTACTCTGTTGGAGCACCTTTTACCACTGGCACTGGTTGCCTGTGGAATGTGGAATTTCATTGCTACCAATGGAATGTGCTCAGCGTAGTATGGTGGTGGGGGGAAGACCAGATGGCATGGGAAAGATAAGTAAAAGCATTTTTGCACACTTCTCTGTAGGCCACCTGATTATCAATGAGTCTCCCCGAATCAATGCCAGCTCTTTAACTGGCACAACTCCATGGAGACTCCTGGCAGTGGGCCTGGACTGGGAAAGAGGGGTAGATTTTGGTGTGCTTCTGCTGGTGCTTCTAGTCTAATGTAGCCAATAAAACTGGAAAGAGTATTTTGATTCCCCTGGACCCAGATGTCATTTTCAGTGAAAACTGACAATGGGTTTGATCAACAGCTGTCTCTGGAGAATACCTGTCTTCTGCATCACAGATTCTTCACACAGACAAGCAGAAAACATCACTGCTAGCAGCTAGATCAGAATGGGACCTTTCCAGGTCAGATCAGGACAACTTCTTAAAACACACAAAGACCAGAGATAAAACAATTAAAAGTGCAGTGGAAGTCAGGAAGAAGTAGCAGATTTGGGCAGCCCAATCCTGAGCAGCCAGTTGCACCAGGACTGCTGTGGCGCCAAAACTGCTGCCGTGGCACCCTACACACAACAGGGCAGCTGCCAGAGGCTCCCTGGGGGAAGGAGACTTTCATCTCCTTCCCCCAGGTAAGGCAAGTAGCCCCACAATGGGGCTACCCGATTCTGCAGCAACCCTTGGGCTGCCATAGAAGCAAGAGCCTCCGTGATGGGCCTGCAGCCCAACATGGAGGCTTTGGATGCAGAGGAGCTAAGCTCCTCCAGTCCCGCCTTCCTTCTGCCCAGGTAAGGCAAGTAGCCCTGCAATGGGGCTACTTGATTCTGTGGCAAACCTTGGGCTGCTGTAGAGTCAAGAGCCTCTGTGCTGGGCCCGCATCCCAACACAAAGGCTCTGGATGTGGAGGAGCAGAGCTCTTCCGGTCCTGCCTCCCTCCTGCCCTGCTCCCTCCCCCGGCATGCCTCCTCCCTACCCTCTCGCCATCCTCCTCTGACTTCCCCCATCCCGGAACACCTTGGTCCTGTCTCCCCCCACGCCCCCACCTACCTCTTCACCATCCGGCAGCCATGGAGTGGTGGAGCAGCAGTGGTCCGCCAGCGCTGAGCTAGCAGACGTGCCTTACGGCATGTTTGCAACACTCAGCGCTGGTGGAGGCCCAGTGGCAAGAGCTCAAGATGGGGCTCTCAATCATTTGTAATTCCACACAGAACCTGGAGCTAAACAGCATGCAGGAAAAAGTGCTTTTTGTTTAGAAAAACAAAAGACATCCATTTTTCTTCTTGACTGCTGCAGCTTGGAACATACCAAAGCTGCAGTAGTTCTTTCTTTTTTAATGATAGAATCTCGGCCCAAACCTATCCCTGAGTAAAGCCAGCATGTCGCCACATACACAAGCACAGAAACAGCCCTGCCAGCACAGAAGCCCCTCTGCCAGTGGGTGCTACATGAATGCCAGTGCAATCATCAGGATGCAGACCAGCCGCTTGCTCAAACCTGCCAGCAGAGAGGCTGTGATGGAGTGGAGAGTGGGGCCGGGTGGGATTGAGGCTGCAATCCTAACCACACTTTCCTGAGAGTAAGCCTCATTGTACAAAAACAGGACTTACTTCTGGTTAGACCTGGTTAGGATTGTGCCCTGAGTCGACAGATGACAGATCTCTGACCCCCCCCCCTTCCTGAGATGGGGCGGGGGGAGGACAGGCAGGCCAGTGTGCAGGTGGCAGGCAGCAGGAGAGCAGGGGGCTAGGGCCACGATCTGGCACATGTGCCAGATCCTGACCCTATTCCTGGGCAGCCCGGCATAGGATCAGGCTGCTAGGATCTGCGCAACCACTTTAGGTGGCGCAGATCCGAATAGCCCCATTGGGACTGCTGCAGCTCTCCCCAGGGTAAGGGGAAACAATTTCCCTTGCCCCGGGCTAAGCTGCTTTCTGCCCCAAACTCACATAGGATATAGGGCAGGCCTGCCGGCCTCCCCATTCCAGTGCAAATTAGGATTGGGCTGAAATGCTATTATCAAAAATTTGAGCATTGGAATGGAGTGCGTTTATATGCATGCTTCATGCATCCCCAAGGGTACTGTAGCTTTACTCATGCTCACATCACATAAACAGTCTCCATATTGGGATTGAAAACATGTGGCAGGGCTGAAAAGACTGGAGCTGCATTATGCACTTAAAAAACAAACAAACTAATCTGCATCTTTGCCGTGATTTTTATGTTATTTGCTCTTATTATTTTTATTCATAGAAGTATTTATATACCACTTTTCAACATAAAATTTGACAAAGTGGTTTACATAACTGAGCCAAAACTAAAAAAAAGATGCAAAGCTTTACAAACAAAGCAGCATCCACCACTGCACACTAAGATTTCTCTTCTTCCTCTAGCACAGTGATTTTCAAGCACTGTGTTGCAACACATTGGTGTGTCGTGAATGGTTTGCCAGTGTGCACATAGGAGTTTGGGGCAGGGCCATTTGTTAGTAGGGCCACTGAGGAATGTGAACCCCCACCGGTAGTGCAGTGTGCTTTCTCAATTTTAAAAAAAAGGATGCACTTGACAATTTTAGTGCATTGTCAGAGTGCCATGCGATGAAAAAGATTGAAAATTGCTGCTCTAGCTGGACAACTGATCAACACTGCTAGAGACAGACCTGACACTTGACTGCAAATTGGAGGTACCTGTGTAGGTACCTGAATTCAATCCCCATATGATTAATGCTCTTAGAGATGACAAAGCAGACCATCTGTTTGATGGCACTCAGCATAGTGCAGTATCACTATGCACACAACCCTGGGCTGTGATTGCAGGTTTCCCCTGGTAGTATCTTTCTAAATAGCTATTGAGTCTGATTCGACTTGTCAGTCTCTGTATTTTGGAAGAACTCCTCCTTCTATTGATTCCCATGAGATTGCACCATATAATATTGTGGACACAGGCAAAGTGCCTTTTAAAATAAATACATTTGAAAAATGGAGGCCATCATAATAGAACAGTTTTATAAAGTTTTTCTTTATTCACTTGTGACAACTTTTGAGTTGGCAAAATGCCATTTGGGCTGGCATTGTATCAAGGAGTACTTTGGCCATCATCAGGGGGGTGGGGCAGCCTCTGCTGTAGTGGTACAGTTCAAGTGACTATCCTAAACACATGGATATAGGAGTAAGCTCCATTGACTACTATGGGAATCACCTCTGTGTAGCCATGGCCATAATTACAACATAAATCTCTCCCCAACCACACAGACATGCACATAACCCCCCCCCCACCACACTACACTTCCCCCTCCTTTGTGTGGGCTGCTTGATATCTGTTCTTGAATCCTCCTGTGCCCCTCTTCTCTTCACTCCCAGATGACACAGATAGCAGAAAAATGCTGCACACCTGGCCCTAATGACGGCAACAGGCTACATACTCTGCACATAGCTCACACTGTGCCCGACAGAGTGCAGTCCAGACAGACCGTAAGAACATAAGAACAGCCCCACTGGATCAGGCCATAGGCCCATCTAGTCCAGCTTCCTGTATCTCACAGCGGCTCACCAAATGCCCCAGGGAGCACACCAGATAACAAGGGACCTGCATCCTGGTGCCCTCCCCTACATCTGGCATTCTGACTTAACCCATTCCTAAAATCAGGAGGTCGCGCATGCACATCATGGCTTGTACCCCATAATGGATTTTTCCTCCAGAAACTTGTCCACTCCCCTTTTAAAGGCATCCGGGCCAGATGCCATCACCACATCCTGCGTCAAGGAGTTCCACAGACCGACCACATGCTGAGTAAAGAAATATTTTCTTTTGTCTGTCCTAACCCTCCCAACACTCAATCTTAGTGGATGTCCCCTGGTTCTGGAGTTATGTGAGAGTGTAAAGAGCATCTCTCTATCCACTCTGTCCATCCCCTGCATAATTTTGTATGTCTCAGTCATGTCCCCCCTCAGGCGCCTCTTTTCTAGGCTGAAGAGGCCCAAACGCCATAGCCTTTCCTCATAAGGAAGGTGCCCCAGCCCAGTAATCATCTTAGTCGCTCTCTTTTGCACCTTTTCCATTTCAGCCAGCGAGCAAGAGAGATGGGTAAGTGAGCAGCCATGTTCTTTGTTTGCTTGTTTGCTTAGTTCCAGCAGTGGTGTCACTAGGGGGTGTAGGGGGTGGGTTTGAACCAGGTGATGCACACGGGGAGGGTGACACCACTACTTGCTAAAATTTTTAAAATCTTGGTATTTTTGAATAATACCATCATGTTATACATCAATCAATGTGTAATTTCATGCAAAATGCAATGAAACAAACCACAATGGAATATCTCTATTTTATCAAAAGTTATAGGCAAAACTCCAGCGGGGGGCGGGGCAATGGTACATCACCATGCCTACTGCCCAGAGCATTGCCCTGCCCACTGCATGGGAGGAGGTCCATCATAGGGGTGATATGCTGGCCTCCCGCACCGGGTGATGCAAATCCTGGTGACTCCACTGAGTTCTAGATACTTTCATGTTGCTTCTCATCTTCCAACATTTCTCTTTTTCTTTTTCTCCTTAGCATTGGCTAATCAGCATGCATTGCTATATTGTCCTGCCCCTTCTTTCCTTCCAGGGCAACTGAAGGGCAGAATGCAAAATGGCAACAGCGACAGGGCCAGCCCATCTATGAAGCAAACTGAAGCAGTCACTTCAGGTTGCTGGTAGGGGCGCCCACTTCTGCCCACCTGCCTGAGGTAGGATCCCCCTCCTCCCCCGTCTCTTTGGATTGGAAAAGCAGAAGTGTGGAAGAGAGGAGAGTGGTAGGCTAGAGTGTCAAAGGAGCAGAAGTTGGCACATCACCAGGTAGAGGGAACAGTGGGTATGAGCCTCAGATAAAAATGGCAGGGTGCATTGTGGAGTGGACTTTTGGTTTGTTTCTTGGGAGCAGGTAACCAGCTAACTCAGCAGAGAACAGACAGTAGTGTACACCTGAAACAGATCTAACAAACTCATAGCAAAATTGTACACGATGCAGTACAGTTTAATTTGGACTTTGCCAAATACAAGTGAATATTCATTGTACGTTGTTCAGGCAGCCGCTTATTTATTTTGCAGTTGCTCTGATAGTTGCTCGGATGAATATTCACTGATATGGCATGATATTCATCTGGAAAACAGGCTAGTCCTTGGTTGACTCATTGAGGATATTCTTGAGTTATTAAAAAAAAAAATAACCATTATCCAAACAGAACATTTTCAGTTTGATGAAAATTAGATCGGCATTATTGCTTCACACGCAAAGGAAGAATATGCGTTCAAGAAGCGAACTGTCTTTAAGCCACACAAAAAGACTGAAGTCATTTCATGGAGGTAATTACATTCTATGCTCCATCAAAGATAGCCAATATAAGACCCCCGAGTGGTGCACAAGGCAACGGCTCTGTTAAATATGCACTTGTATATTTTGTGACTCCAAGGGTAAAGTCACAAATAACATTTGTAGAGTAACTCTGGACATGCTTTTCGCCACCACTTTCAATTCAAACACACATTTCTTTCCGTGGCTAAGCCATCAATAAAATTATTATTATTATTATACTGCCATCAGGTGCAGGGTGCTTTAGACACAGTGAAAAAAAACAAGTTCTTGTTCCAAAAGCTCATGATATAAAAGAGACACAAGGGAGGCACCAAAAGAAGTGAAAGGAAGTGAATGCAGGGAAAGACTGGGAAAGGATGGTGGGGAGCGCCCACCTTGGTTCAACTACTTGCCTTCACTGCTTCTCCTTCTCCTTCCACTCCCTGGATTGGAAAAGGAAGAGGGAGGCACATAGGAAGAGGACACATGGAGGGGAGCTAGAACTTGGAGACTGGGAGGAGCAGAGGCTGGGACAGCATTTGGCATGTTGCCTTAGGCATCAGGAATTCTTGGGCTGGTCCTGTTGCGAGCAGACAGAAACAGTGTGCTGGGCCTGTAGCGTAAGCTAGTATGGGGCCTGTAGTGTATGTTATAAAGGGGTCCTAAATTTAAAAAAACACACACACATAACTATTAAAACAAAAATTATTTACTTGCATAGTAAACTAATTCAACTTTTTCATTGCTATACAGCCTTCCCGCTGGCAACCGGAACTCTTCCACTATCACAACATGCTTTCCGGCATGTTTGCCACCGCCCGTGCTGGCAGAGCGCATGCTCCACTGCATGAGGCCTGCAGTAAATTTAAATTTGAATGAAAGTATTCATTTGAATCCTGTTAGCAATTATGTTCATAATGGTTACGTACCATGCAGCATGCAGCTGTCCTGACATGTAACCCACAGGGTTGTCCGATCATGTGATGCTGATTTCACCAGAGACATCTTGCAAGCATTTAGTGTGGGGCCCTTGAAAATGTGGGGTCCATTTTCAACTAAGTTAATCCCACTTTGGGCAGAAAGCCATTGAAGAGATTTATGAAGAGACCGGTTGTGATTGGCATCACATGATTGCTAGATGATTTTTGCAGTGGAATGCTAGACAGAGGTGAGGAAACTGAGGTGCAGCTATGGAAACCAAAGAAGTGGCTGAATGAATTAGTCACTGCCGGCTCATGACAAATACACGGTGGGTCCAGTTCTGTTGTCATGGGATCATCAGAGTGGCGGTGATCTCATCAGCATCTGCAGTCCTGACACCCTATGGGATGATTGGAATATTAGGGCTTTACCATCATTCCATTAGTTTCCTTTTAAAACTGCATTGTCGTAATGCTTTGTTCCTGCAGTACACAGCAGGGATGTAATTGAAAGGGAAAAGGCAGTGACACATAAGGTCCTAGTCAGAAATATACTGATTGAAGCACAGGCTCTCCTCCTGCTATCAAAAGGGGACACGGTCCTTTTGCGATGTCAAGTCTGGGATGTGATTTGGAGCCTGAGCCAATTTATTTTTTGAATCTTGCACTTGAAGTGTCTGGTTTTTCAAGTCCGATGTTAATGTGGGTTCTCGATGCCAGGCACTGTCAGCTTCCATTTCACTTTTAATTAGATGCTTAATAAAGGAGATTTAGGGCCAAATCCTATCCAACTTTCCAGTGCTGGTGCAGCCATGCCAATGGGACATGCACTACATCCTGTGGTAGGAAGGCAATCACAGAGGCCTCCACCAGGTAAGAGAATGTGTGTTCCCTTTCTTTGGGGCTGCATTGCTGCAGAAGTAGCACTGGAAAGTTGGATAGGATCGGGCCTTTGGTGAACTCTCGGGAATCAGAAGCCAACAAAACACACGCAATACATGTATAATAAAATAAACTTCAGGCAGAAAACTCCAATATGATTTTTTCATGTTTAAAGCATATACTGTTTGGAGTTCAAAATGACTGGGGTAAGTCTGAGGTGAGTTCTGGGGGGTGGTTCTGGGCCAGGAAGGGAGGTAGGATCTGCCACCTAGTTTCTCCACCTCCCAACCCCACTCTGGCCCATTCCCTGCCCCGAACCACCAACAATTCTCCCCTGAACCACCCCCACTGCCAACCAGCCTGCTCCAGCAGCATGGCACCTGGCCATTTGCACCATATGCCTGCACTGTAGAACAAGAGGGCAATTTCTTCCCATCATTCCAGGCCTTCTTTTGGCAGATGATGAGATCTGCCACCATAAAGCTCAGATAGGACTGGGCTGTTACTGAAGTTGCTTTTCCCACTTTGTATCTAAATATTTTATATGCACATACTGTTCTGCTCCCTGTCACCTAAATAACAAACTCTTCTCAATTATCAAGGGACAACATGGAAGCTCTTTAGTTCCCTCCCCTGTTTTTTGCAGTTGCCTTTCATTATGGATGCTATGCATAACTAATATATAATATTTGCATAAAGAAAAATTAATACATAATTCATTCCTGTATCAAACAATCCAGCTAAGCGCATTAGCCAGCTTTCTGGCTAAATTAATATTTCAACCCAGGTGTTCTTATTGAGATGCATGCACAACTCATCCTTTTGCGCTAATCACTAGCATTCATGCTGGAAAAAGGCCTTTTGAAAGTCTGCTCAGGATTCTCAGCGTCCCAGAGACAGAGTGCAACAAAGGAGAGTTGGAGCCTGTCAAGGAGAGAGGTGAGGCATCAGGCTAAATAACATTGCAAGTAAACTTGGGCTACAACAAAAGCCGGATTCACAAGCAATGCTTAAGGCAGTGTCTGCTGTGGAATGTCAGCTATTGGGGAGTAACAGGGTAGGGAAGCTGGTGTGGATCTGAATAGGCCCATTGGAGCCCAGGCAGTGGCAGAGGAGGTACTGTAAATAAAGGTTTACTTACGTCTCCCCGCCAGCTTGGTCCCCAGCCGGCCCATGGGATGCAGTGGATGCTGTGTCAGTGCCTCTGCACCCTGCAAGCTGTCCAAAGACACGATTTAGCCATGAGACCATCACTTATTATTCTATTCCTTCTCCCTTCTCCATTTCCTTTTCCCTTCCCTTCCTCTGTTGTCCTCTGTGTCCCGTCCCCCCCCCACTAGAATAGATTGTAAGCCTTTTGAGGCAGGCATCTATCCTCTAGCTCTCTGTAAAGCATGGAGTACATTGATGGTGATACAAATAAATGCAAATAAAAATCAAATACAAATAATCACCATTGTATTGTAAACTGCCTTGAGGCCTTGGTGATAAGTTGAGCAATTCAGTGAAATGAGATAAAAGTTCTCACACAGCAAAGGCATCATTTAATGATCTTTCCAATTATTGAAGTTCTTTGGAGCACACTGTATCTTAGACAGATGTCTGGGATGCAGTTGCTGTTGTTTTATCCTTCGTGGGGTGCTTCATAGGAAAATGCCTTTTTTGTCAGGGCCATGTTGACAAAGCAGCACACTTCTATTGCTCTTTAATGGTATGTCTCGTTTTTGCTAAGTAGACTGTAATGTGCTGAGAACAAAATTGCAAATCAAGCTGGTATGCAAGGCTTCAAAATGCTTCAAGCACTTTTTGTCTTCACATTTTTCAACTGCCACATTAGGCTGTGCAAAGAAACAAAATGGGAGTCTTCTTATTCCAAGTATTTATGGAATACATCAGTATTTCCCCAGCTGTGGATCGGGACCCACCAGTGGACCACGAGCCAATTTTTGGTGGGTTGCAAAAAGTTTTTGAAACGTTAAAAAAAACCTGTACAAGCACCCTTGTCCAGTTTGCAGAAGAAAATCGTTAGCTAGAATGCTAATCTGTAGTTGGACGAGGTAATAGTCACACCCCCTAAACAAAAATGTCACATTTTCTGATTTTCCCTAGTAATGGTGTGCTGCAAATGATGTGTGAACCCAGTTTCATCCCCCTTTTGTCTGGCCTGGAAGTCCCTAACAGCACATCTTGTTCTCTAGTTCAGCCTTCTGGGTACCCTGGAATTGCTGTAAAGATTTGGGGAACAGTCCTTGAGCTCCATTTCTAAGGAGAGTCTACACAAACATTGCACTATCTGTGAATGTATTTCAGAATCAACAGTTCCTCTTTGGTAACTGCAGCTCTTCTACCGCTCTTCCATTTACCCGTTGACAAGGAACAACCATGCATTCGGTTCAATCATTTGATTATTCCAGTGTTTCTCAAACTGTGGTCAGGACCCACTAGGTGGGTTGTGAGCCGATTTCAGGTGGGTACCCATTCATTTCAATATTTTATTTTTAATATATTAGACTTGATGCTACTATGGTATATGACTGCATTTGGGGAAATGTGACAGATCTGCACTTTGAACCGGCTACTATGTATATACTTTTAACAATGACAATCAATAGGACTTACTCTTGGGAAAGTGTGGGTAGCATTGCAGCCTAGGATCATTAAAAATGTCCCTGTTTGATGATGTCACTTCCTGTCATGACATCACTTCTGGTGGATCCTGACAGATTCTCATTCTAAAAAGTGGGTCCTGGTGCTAAAAGCCTGAGAACCACTGGATTATTACATTGCCTTTGTTGTGAAAAATGAGCAAACCTGAAATGGTTCTTAGTGAGCCCTGACTCAGGTTGCATGAATCAATCTTACCAATCAATCTGTTCGTTTGTTTCTAAGGGCGCAATCCTAATCAACTTTCCAGCACTGACTTAGCTGTGCCAACGGGGCGTGCATTGCGCCCTGCAGTGGGGAGGCAGTCAAGGGCGCTTCCTCAAGTTAAGGGCATATTTATTCCCTTACCTTGGGGCTGCATTGTGGCTAGGTCACTGCTGGAAAGTTGGTTAGGATTGTGCCCTACATTTTCACTTACAGTAAATGAGCCTGGGAAGGCAGCTCATCTGAGAGAAGGAAAACTCTGATCCCAAACCTCCACTGCCTTGTGGCTACATCCAGTTAAGGAAAAGGCTTCAGGAGTCAACCTCGAGGCAAAATCAGGAGCCGGAGTCCCTGAGGCAGTTCATGGCTGAACACAGTCCCGTTCTGGCAACTCCTGCGACGCCGCTGGAACCAACCGTATTAGCTTCTGCCTTTCCATTGGACCATTTCAGTGACGTGGAGAGGGGGGATTTGCTGCATGGGTAACAGCCTATCCTCCATACCTACTTTACCCAGGCTTCGCGCACTGGAGAGGACACTGTTCCAGAACCACCATTCAGAGCGCGATACCAGAGTCTTCTGAGACTAAAGGATGCCAACATGGTAAATGATCACCTCAACACCTTTCTTCTTCTTCGTCTTCTTCATCTTCTTCTTCTTCTATGATTATTATCATTCCCTTTATACTGAATGTTTTATACCTTCATGCTGTTGGCATCATGGAACCTTTAAAACTAGGGGCAACTCAGATAAACCCAGATTTCCAACCCTGAACATGTTTACTATATTAAACAGAGTTACACTGGCAGGACCCCAAAAATGCTCTTGGTTCCACTAAAAACAGAGAGAAGGCTGGGCTGTGCTGGGCATAACGGGGCCAGTGCACAGTCTATCACTATGCTTGAATGCAACACATTGTGTACTTTGTCTGGTATATACTATTTGAGGTTTTACATAGAAACATCACTCACTGCACTTCAGACATTTCATAGCTTTGTGGCTCCACTGTTTACAATGTGTATTTTTGTCATTCCCCCCTCCCCCACACCCAGGTATATCTGCAAATAAAGGATGCCATACTGTGCATCTGTTGAAGTGGTCTCTAGTTGCTGAAAGCTTCTGGCACAATGAACTGTTTATTCTTTAAGGTGCCATTAGACTCTCGTTTGTGTTCAGTATCGCTAACTCTGGTTTCAAGCTCCAGCAGTTCATGTCGACTTCCATTTAGTTTTCTAATGCTGAAAAGTGATTCAGTTAAGAATCTGAATTTTTTTTTGTCTCGATAGAGAAAGTCTGCATAATAATAATATGAACTGATGTTAAAAGCTGCTCTATATAATAATCATCATTGATGACAGAGTGCACAGCATGTCACTTTTCAAAGTGCTTTATCTTGAAATAAAAGCAAGCCTCTCATTTACAGAACACCTTTTAAGGGAGCACTCAGAAGGTGAGGCTAGGGTCATGCATGGCCATTTTAAACTAATGTGGGTGTGGGTGTTGAATTTAGTGATTTCCAGTATCCTGTCACTCTTTCTTCCTCTCTCCTTTCAAACTAAGAAACAGAATGATGTGCAATCCAGCAGAATGTAGAGAAAATTTTGTTTCTCAGTGAGTAATTCCTTGCACACTCACGTGAGTGGTGAAAATTCAGTGGAACTAGGGTTGCTTGAAAAGGTATAGTCTTAGATACACTCCATGGTTCTCATGGCAGATCTTCCACACAAAGAGCCATGAATTGCTGGGGAATACATGCGCTCTGTTGAGCCCTTGCACGACAGGCAGCCCAATCCAATCTCCGACCAGCCCAAAGCATGCAGCATCATGGATGGAGCTCATGCTGCATGCTATTGGGGGGTGATGGCGACCAGGGGGTCTGGGAGATAGGGCCAGCCTTAGGGCAATTTGACCAATTTGGCAAAATTGGGCCCTGCACCTCTGTCATGCATTTTGGGAGCGTTAGCACAAAGGGCCGGAGGCTCTGCATTCATGATAGAAACTCCCAAATGTCCAGCCAGAGTAGGTAAGGTGCTGATAGAGGTGATTGTGGGAGGAAAAAGGTGGGGAGCAAACCAGGCAGGGGAGGCAGTTTGTGGGTGGGTGGATCTTAGCAGCAATGGTGCACACCAAGATCTTATCCCCCTTTTCCTAACCTGAAGAGACCATCAGTGACTAGGTGGTTAACAGGAAGTAAATAAAAAAGATTTTTACTCACCTCTCCCAGGCCATCTGTTTGCTACCATAGCATGCCGTTCTCACTCTGTTGGTGGTGCTGCATGTTATGGGTTTCTGGGAGCTAGGTTTGGACTGGCCCTCACCTCCCAACAGGTCATCTGGCTGCCCTGCCAATGGATCTCCTAGGAACTATGCCAGCTTTTTAGCCGGCATAAATCTGAGGAGACTCAGAGAGCATGTCGGGCCAGGGAAAGGGAAGGGGGATTGGATCTTAGTGTGTGCCACTGCTGCCAAGATCCACCCCCTCCTGCCATTGAACTGCCCGGCAATACTCCCCATCCTGTTCCCCTCACAATCCTCCCATGAACTGCCACTTAAAGCCTAACTCTCTTTTTTCCTAGTGCAGGAATTAGAATTATGAACTTTTTAACAACTTTGGGTGCAATCCTGAGAGCCCCCTGGACTGGTGCAAGGCCCTTGAGCCAGCCCACCAGTGTCACAAAAGTACTGTAAAGCACTTTCATGCCACCAGGAGAGGAAGGAGGCTGGCGCATGTCCATGCATCGGCCTCCAGAGGCCAACACGGGACCCCCTTGGCTGGGGCAAATGGTGAGTCTGTGCTGGCTGAACTTGGCCAGCTCAGGGGCCTTATGGGGAGGGTGAGAAGGAGGTGTTTCGGGCTGGAGGGAGGGCAGGCAGCAGGCGGACCTTGGGCAGGGGGCAGGGAAGTGGGGGTGGGGCCAGGGGCCAGCACTTATCCTACCCCCATTCCTGGGCAGCCTGGGGCAGTTCCAGGGAGGTGGCTCAGATCCAAGTAGTCCCATTGGGGCTGCTGTCGCTTTACCCAAGGTAAGGGGAAGTTATTCCCCTCGCCCCAGGCAGAGCTGCTTTCAGCCTCAACCCTGCCTTGGACGTACAGCAGGCCAACTGGCCTGCCTGCTCAAGGGCAGGTTAGGAATGGGCTGCCCATTTCTTAGAAAGAAACAAAAACAAAAAGTGAGCCTTTGTTTCTAACAAAATTCCTCAGAGCAGGTTGAGCAGGCATAGTGACTTCCAGTACTGTGACATGAATTTTGCAAGAAACAACTGGCAGCCCAATCCTATCCACATTTTCCTGGGAGTAAGCCCCATTGACTCTAATGGGACATACTTCTGAGTTGGCATGCATAGGATTGGGCTGTGGCTCTCCACGTATCTGAAATCAACATAGGTTTGACTGCTCACTGTCAAAGACGACTGAAAGTGATTCCATGATTCAGCCCCCCTTAATCTTTGTGAAAGACGATGACAATGCACAGAACATGATGCCTGGAAGAAGTGAAATTTGCAGATCTCATCTCACTTCCACCTCCTAATGCATGCAAGTTTTAAAGCGGCTTCTGAACTTACCGGTGAAGGCTGAAGTGAAAGAAATTGGCTACACATTTCCTCAGACAAATCAGGTTCATCAGGTCTTCATAACGATTTTTGTAGTAGTGCAAGACTTGAAAGAATTTTGTCAAATTTGCTAGCACCTTGCCTGGAAAAAAAGTTCAGCCCAAGACAGAATACAATCTATTTATTTTATTCTCTCTGAATAAAGGACAAAGGAAATGGCCCCTTGAGCCTTCCATTGTTACTGCTAGTAAGATAAAATTGGCAGAGTAATAGCAGTCCATTTGGGTGAATTTAAGCAAATAGCTGGCTGTAAAATGGATGTCTAATGAAAAGGCAGCTCCATATGAAATATGCAGGTGAATGCTGAGTTTGAAACTGGCATGGGATTTGGCAAATCCTTTTATGCTGGCAGCTGTTTTCAATCCACTTGCTCTACCCTGCCATTTTAGCAAAGCTGGCATTATAAAGAGGACTCTATGTGAGGCTTTGTTGTGTGGAGCATGCATGTTGAGACTGAAGGATTTTGACAAATGCTGAGCATTGGCAAAGGTGATAGTGCTTCCCTGCTGGTGCAATGCACACCAGCATATCTCAGGAACAGCCAGGTGCCTCCAGTGGAAAGAACTGTTTGACATTCCAAACAGGAGCTCAGGAGGAAATTGAACCTTTGGCACAAGGTTCTCATTTGCATTCAAAAAATTGGGCAGATGAAACCTCAGAAACATTCATGGAACTTGAAAGTGGACTGAAACATGCAGTTGTCCCATTGCTTCAGTGAGGACATTCTTTAGACCTGGAAGATCCAGGTTCAAATCCCTGCCCAGACATGAAGCTTTCCTGGGTGATCTTGAGCCAATCACCATCAACCTCACCTACCTCACAGGGTTGTTGTGAGGTCAACAAGAAGGGAGGAACCATGTACACCACCCAGAGCTCCTTGAAGGAAGTCATGGACAGTTCCATGTGAGCATGACTGATCTGGAATATCCAGATTCCAATCCCTGCTAGGCCATGAAGTTTTCTGGGTGACCTTGGACCAGTCACTGTCTCTCAGCCTAACCCAACTCACAAGGTTGTTGTGAGGACAAAAGGAGGGAAGGAACTATGGACACCACCCTGCACTTCCTGGAGGAAGGGTGGTATAAAAATGTGAAAAATGAATAATACAATTTTTCCTTTCTCTTCTCTTCCTCTCTTGTAGCCATTCCCTTGAAATAGGCTTCAAGCAAAATGAAGAAGGCGATACACCAAAACACACTTTTGTGTTTTCCAATCAACGTTGACTATTTTTGAAGATTCAAGTAAGAGCCAGCATTGCAGATCAGCATACTCAGGCACCTGCTGACTGGAGACACTGGGCCAGTTTTCCATTTCTCAGTGCCTGGTAGGCAGCAGCATATGAATAAATGGCATGCAGGAGAGTTCTTCTCTGTTTCTCTCTCCAGGCACTCTTCTCACTGAAAAGTGGGATATTCCTCCAGGAGCCATTACAGGGGCTTATGGGACAATAATCCATTTCTTGGTCTTGGGAGAAGAACAATAAATCTCTAGCACCCCTTTAGGCTGTTTTTGTTTTTTATTAGAAAATAGCCGGAAGTGACATTGCTAGCATGAGTCTTGGAACAATTTCCTGTTGAAACTCTATTTGGGATCAAAGCTACTGCAGAGATTCCTTTTTTTATATTGGCAACCTTCAGTCTCGAAAGACTATGGTATCGCGCTCTGAAAGGTGGTTCTGGCACAGCGTCTAGTGTGGCTGAAAAGGCCAATCCAGGAGTGACAATCCCTTCCACACTGGGAGCAAGTGCAGTCTGTCCCTGGTCTGTCTCCCTGGCTATGGGCCTTCCTTCTTTGCCTCTTTGCCTCAGTCTGTTGGCCAAGTGTCTCTTCAAACTGGGAAAGGCCATGCTGCACAGCCTGCCTCCAATCGGGCCGCTCAGAGGCCAGGGTTTCCCACTTGTTGAGGTCCATTCCTAAGGCCTTCAGATCCCTCTTGCAGATGTCCTTGTATCGCAGCTGTGGTCTACCTGCAGGGCGCTTTCCTTGCATGAGTTCTCCATAGAGGAGATCCTTTGGGATCCGGCCATCATCCATTCTCACGACATGACCGAGCCAACACAGGCGCCTCTGTTTCAGCAGTGCATACATGCTAGGGATTCCAGCACGTTCCAGGACTGTGTTGTTTGGAACTTTGTCCTGTCAGGTGATGCCGAGAATGCGTCGGAGGCAGCACATGTGGAAAGCGTTCAGTTTCCTCTCCTGTTGTGAGCGAAGAGTCCATGACTCGCTGCAGTACAGAAGTGTACTCAGGACGAAAGCTCTGTAGACCTGGATCTTGGTATGTTCCGTCAGCTTCTTGTTGGACCGAGTTGTTGGAATCTTGTTGGAATCTTGTTGGATATTCTTGTTGGATACCGAGCTAAACAAACGCGTCGGTAAAGCAGCTACCACGTTTTCCAGACTCACAAAGAGAGTCTGGTCCAACAAGAAGAGATTCCTAGGAGATTTGGAAATCCCAAGGTTGTTAAGTACCAAGAATGCCATGCTAATAGTAGCTCAAATGGGTTTCAGCCAGCTGTGTCCACAGTTCCACATAATTGTCAAATCAAATCAAAATTCCTGCAGGCAGAGGAACCAAACAAAGAATGCACATTTAGAGTTCAATAAATAATGGATCTGCAAAACAACTGAGTTCTGCAAAGTTTCTGATTCTGCAAGTTCTGCAAATATGCACGCATCTCCACAAGAGTAATGCCTTTGCTGGCGCTGCTTCTTCTTTCAGCAGATTTGCGTCAATATAATCTATCAATATTCATTTAAAAAAAACAAAACCCTGCCGAATCTGTAAAATAAAGGCTACTGAGTGTTAATGACTGAGGGCCCAATCCTATCCAATTTTCCAGCGCTGATGCAGCCTGTGCTGATGTGGGCTGCAGGCCTGTGGCAAGGAGGTCACATGCTGGCAGATCCACAAAAACCCACCAGAACAGGTAAGCCCAAGGAGGAAGTTGAAGAGAGATGGGGAGGGGGTTGAACAGGGTGGGGTGGGTGGAATGGGGCAGTGACAGGGGTGGGGGAGAGGGCAGATCAGGTCCAGGGGGGGCTGGGTTTGGCGGTGGTGGCACACACCAAATCCTAACCCCCTTCCTTGGCTCGATCCACCTTCACAGATCAATGCAGACTTGCACTAGTGATATTGCTGGTGCAGGTCCAAGTTGACCCATAGTGGTTGCTAGGGATTACTGCTGGGCAAGGGGACAAATGGTTCATTGCCTAGTGTGCTTTGCCAATAAACACACCAGGGGTGGAGAATCCCCAAACCAGTTTATTTGGTTAACCAAAGGGTTAAATGTCATCTCAAATCCTACACACCTGATCACAAACAATACGCATCATTTATACATTTCCCCATCCCTCCTGCCCAACACTCATGCTATGTGATCCTGACATTACAGCTGGATCCTGACATTACAGCTGTGATCCTGACAGTCTACAACAGCTGGATTCTTCACATTTCAGCCTGTTCTGCAGTTTGTACATTTGTGTCAATCCAGGAGGGCAGAGAAGGCAGGGGAGAAGGGGGCTAACATGAAGTTACTGCTACCAAAGCAATTAAAAACAACTGGGGCTATCCAGAGCAGAGCAGGCAGCAAAATGAAACTCCACACGTAGAAGCACGTAGAGGACAGTCCATCATCCAAACGCCCAATAAAACGAAAACGTTTGGAGCCCTCACCAAAGAGCCATGAGAGAGGGGGGCAGTTTTTAATTCCCCCAGTAGGGAATGTCATAATTCTGGTGCCACTATAGAGAAGGCTTGTCTTTGTGTGGCCATCCCTCTAATTTGGGACAAAAGCAGCACTTGAAGGAGAGCCCCCTCAGATGACCTAAGTGGGTGGGCTGGAATAGATGGGAGAAGGCAGTCCTTCAGATAACCTGGTGCCAAACTGTGAAGGGCTTTAAAAGTCAATACCTGCACCGTGAATTGGGCCTGGAAACGAATGGGCAGTCAGTATAGTAGCTAAAGTAGCGGTTCAACAGAATCAAACCGCCTAGCTCTAGCAATACCTGGGCTGCCACTTTCTGCACTCATTGCAACTTGAGAGCCATCTTCAAGGGCAGCCCCATGTCGAGTTTGTTACAGTAATTCAGTCACGAAGGCACAGACAACCATGGTCAGGTTGAACTGACTCAAGTACAGCTGTAGCAGGTACACCCACTGAAGCTGGGCAAATGCACCCTACAGTTACCCAGACATTACAATGTTTAGGCCTGACAATGTTTTAAATTCTAATATCTCTTTAATATCTTTAAGTGAGACTGATCAGGAGTTACTGACCAAACTTATGGTCCATTTATTATTCGAAAAAAAGGAGAGAAAAAATACACCTAACACATAATTTTCTTTAATTTCTTTCTTCTACTCATTTTCAGTGACTCAAGGTATACAGCCAGTAGTTTTTTTCAGAGTCTTTGTCCACAGTTGTCTAAACTTTAGTTCTATGACTCTTCCAGTCTGGTCAGAAAGAAATGCTGTTTACAAAGCAGCCTGAAAAAAGCTTTCCTTCAGGGCAGAACTGACATAAGTATAATTCCGTTGCTTGTGGTAATTGCTTGAGTTAAAAATATTAAAGCCAACAGGAACAAAGTTTAATTTCATGGAGTGAGATTCATTCAAATTGCTATAAATCTTTCATAGTACAGTAAACTTTGTTCTTAATTATAATAAAAAGAGTATGCTGAAATGAGAAAGGCAGCTTTGTTCTGTCCCTACAGTCATGAATAACATTGTGGTGATACTGCGCTAAGTGAGTTCAGAGATAATTCTCTTTCCTTCTACCAATATGTTTGTGCTCATTGGTTGATGCACCTTGCCAGGTATCTCTGCTAATTGACTTCAGGCACAATCCTAGCCAACTTCCAGCACTGGCATAGCTGTGCCAGTTGGGCATGTGCTGCATCCTGCAGTTGGGGGGAAGTCACAGAGGCTTCCTCAAGGTAGGGCAATGTTTGTTCCCTTACCTCAAAGTTGCATCAGCCTTATGTCGGTGATGGAAAGTGGGTTAGGATTGCGCCCTTCCTCAGACAGAAGACTGAGCGCTATCCCTGTATACGAAGGAAGGAAGAAGCCAAGTCTTGCTTGCCACAGAGGCAAAAATGTACTAGGGAAAAAGACATGGGGGCGAAAAAATGAGTGGGCTGAATTGTAGCATGATTGCTTCCTTCTGCTTAGCATCTATCATGATGTTCTGAAAAGCCAGAAATAGCATCCCCAGACAAGATCAGTCTTTTTTTCTTGCAAAATCTTGGCCCATGTTCATCTCATATGATGCGAGACCACACACTTGAATGCTCCAGTTTAATTACTAGCATAATCTGAAACATCTCCACCTATCTTTAAAGCATTGATATATAAATGAAATTAAAATTGCTAAGAATTTGGGATAGAAATATACCAGGCCAAGGTTATCAGATAGTGCAAACCCCTGTGAGTTCCTTTACTTCAATGAGTTCTTACTATCTTCTTATCTTTGTCTTCAGCTCTGTTGGGAAGATATTTAAAATAACATTTATAATAATAACTTCTCCTTAGGTATAGATCTGAGATTGTGAATTATGGTCTCAGATGTGGGGAAAAAACAACAGACCTTCCATTAAGCTTCAGTTAATGCCTGCGAACTTTTCATTAATTAAATCATGTACCATGTTTTGACTTTATAGTGACTTAAATTTCTTTTCTTTGTTCTGCTTCAGTGTTTCCAATTTTTTCTTTTATACTGCACAGAGCTAAAGGCTAAAGTAAAAGTCATGATATGTTCCACAACATCCAATTTTGGTTCCAATCAACCCTTTGCCTTGGGACCATAATAAGATATTGAAAACAGTTGTTAAGTCTGAGGAAATGTATTTTCATTAATCCCAATATTTCTATACAGCCTTATACAGATCTATCTTATCTCTCACCTTTTCCAGTGCTTTGGACTGAACAGAAAATAAAGATATGATGACTTTAATAATACGTGTTTATTATGTAGGAGCCAGAACAAACAGGTTGATAATCCTTTATTTTCCAGTCATATCTCTGCTCTTTTTGCTGCTGTAGCTATATCTAGAAAGAACTTGATGCAAAAAGTATGAAAGTTACAAAACACATTGGTTTATGTATTTATTACAGTAGAGGGTAATCACAATTACTGGGGAGTTAAAGCACCTTCCTTCCAAGGAAAGGCCTCAGCGTTGGAAACTTTTTCATATAGAAAAAGATGGTGAAGTGGGGAGCATAACTGGGGGCCTGATCCAATTCCTGGCCAACACCAGTCTCCCATGTGCTGCCCGGGAGATGGCCATTGCAGAAGTGTCATAAGGCACTTCATGGTGGCCAGAAGGAGGGAGGCATTGGCACTGGGCCTCTGTGCTGATCAGAGGAGCCCTGGGAGCCGTGGTAAGTATCCCACCAAGTGACTTGGGGGTGTTCTGGGGTGGGGGGAGAGCAGAGGGAAGGTGGCACAGTGGTGAATCTGGGTGGGAGAGGGTGTGGAGGAGGGCAGTTCATACCCGGGGGGGGGGGTGTGTGTGACAGGGATGGTGGCAGAGGCTGCCACCAGATCCTGTCCTTGACCTGAAAGCCCTACACTAGTCTACTTGGATCTGCACCAGCAATTCAGCTGGTCTAGGTCCAAGAAGACCCATAGTGGCTGCAGGGGCTTGACAAAAGGTAAGGGAACTAATGTTATCTTACCGTGAAGATACCTTTGGCAGCCTCCCTGCCCATGTGGGATACAATGGTAGCTGGGGAGAGAGAGAGAGAGAGAGAGAGAGAGAGAGAGGTCTTCTTTTTCTTTCAGAACACTAAAGCTGGGGGTCATCCAATGATTGGTGGGAGATTTAAGACAAAGGAAGTACTTCACAGAGTGTAGAATTAATCTATGGAATTCATGACCGCAGGATGCAATGTTGACCACTAGCTTAGATGACTTTAAAAAGGGTTGTAGACAAATTCCTGGAGGACAAGGCTATCACTGGCTATTGGTCAAAAAGGCTGTGTGCTACCTCCAGGTTCAGCAACAGTGGTCCTCTGAAAAAGCATTGCAGAGGAGCAACAGCTGAGTATGGATGTGTCCACATCTTCCATTTATGGACTACCCAGAAGCCACTGGTGGGCCATTAGGGCTGGGCCAAATGATGTTTCTGTTGATATGTTGAGGTGGCATGATGCTTTGAGTCAATGCTGACAGCAATGAGTACTTCATAGTGACACTGCTGCATGCTAAAAACAATTGGTCCTTAAATAGGGTTGCCCTCCAGGACTGGCCCACTACCTCCTGGAATCAGCAGCCAACTCCAGGAGACTACCAAAAGAAATCTTGGAGATCTGAAGAGGGCTGCCTTGGCTTAATGACCTGACATCTTGCAGGAAAAAATCCCCAGGAATAGCTTCCATCATAGCCATCAATCTTCTCCTGAAGTGATTGCTCTTTCACATGATAGGATTGTCAGATTCAATATGACAGCATTTTTTGAGCTCTATGAGTGTATCAGTAATGTAAGACTGCTTTCACTGAAAGTCATCCTTCCTGTCATGTGCAGCTACAGCGTCAAAGTGTATTCCATAGGCTGTGGTTTCATGACAGGCGTTCAGAAGTTCCTCAGCAGACCAATCAACGTGAAAAGTAGTTATACTGCTAAAAGGTTTCATTACCCAGTTTGGAATATGACTTTGTCCCGCTGATAATAACTGGGTGTACTATGAATAGAGCATCATTTTCCTGAGCATGTCTTCTGGTATAAAATTGCACATGTGTGATCAGGGTTTAGGCTAATCTGGCAGCTTAGCAGCAGTGGGAACCCAAGACTGCAGCTCAGTGGCAAGGTTCTCCTTTGCATGCAGAAGGTCCCAGGTTCGAAGGTATCCTTGGTACCTCCAAATAGGGCTGGGAGAGTTTGCTGTCTGGAACCTTTGAGAGCCACACAATCTGTTTTGTCCTAGATGGGCCAATTGGCCTGGACTCAGTACGCAGGACTGCATTTGTGCTGCAAAATGATGTGCGTGCAGTGGGTGGGGAGGCAGATGAGGCAGAGCCTCCCCATTGGGATCCTTTGAAAAACAGCACTGCCAGTGTGTGAGCCACATGGCACTGCTCAATGGACTCAGATGGGCAGGCTCTGCCTCACCTTCCTCCCCACCCACTGCATGTCCTTGGCACACAATGGGGCAGTTCAAAACTGGCAATAAATGGCAAGTTGACACAAGTAAAACACAAAACCAAACAATCACTGGAAGTGTTTTGTTTATGTGTGGACAAAGCAGGACATTGCACCCATGTTGAAGATACCAGAACAAGTCCATTTCTTTGTTAGTGTTTGGGGGATTTGTTCACTTCCAAGATTCCTAGTGGAGGGCCCATTCTGCACCTTTCTGAAGTTCTCTCAAGTGGTTGGACAAATTATGAGGATCTGTAGAGTCTCATGAGTCAAGTTCATTAGTTAGCACTTTTTTTAAAGATGGTGGAGCTAGGAATGTCCTATTTTGTTTAGATCTCTAAGCACCACCCTAGCCCCAACTGGGCCAGAATTGCTCCAGTTCCACCCTGAACTCGAGTCTTCCCAAGCCTGAAGTGAGCCATTGCCACCTCCTTCCCTTGCTTTAAGGTGTGCACATACCACCCTGTTTCCTTTCTGCTATGTCCACCACTGCCCTTCCTTCCTGCTACAGTGGTATTTGTCAAAATCAAGAAGAGGAAAGCAGAAGCTTGTAGGGAGAAAGAGTGGCAGCCTCTAGGAGTTTCCCTGAAGCATCTCCCCCCACTCTGTTTTTTGTAAAAAGACTCTGTCACAGGAAGAGGAAGCAATAAAGGGAGCCAACCAAGATGGTATGTGAGTATCTTGTGACCATGTCTATGTCTCTCACCTTACCTCATTAGCAGGGTACCTTGACTGCCACTCCTAATTACAGCTTACCAGCCAAGACAGTGTTCCCAACATTATTATGATTAATTATTATTATTAACAGCATTTACATATTGCTTTTCAACAACAACAACAAAAAGCTCACAAAGCGGTTAACTGGAAAGATCATATAACTCCATGGCTTATTACAAACTCTTTTCATGCCCAAAACTGAAACTCTTCTTGAAACACGAGGTAACAAAAACTACACACATTCCTTTTGGAAACAAACTTCTTCATGTTTCCATTTTCTTTCCTATATATTTTTTCATTGGTATTGTCTTTGTTCATATGGCTTTAAAGAACCGCTTCAGAAAGAGGTGTATTCCCCCCCCACACACACCACAAACCTGAGATTATTTCTTATATAGATTGCAGGGACTTTGGGGGGCATTTTGCATTTACATCACTATCCAACATGAGCAACAGAAAACAATCTACCTCTAAACTGGATGCCATAAGGCACGGTGTAATTGAAATTCTGATCTGATGTTTCAAGCCGCTCGAAGAGGCTGACAGTTCTTCCGAGTTCCGTGCAGTAAGATCAAAGGCTGTGCCGACACCCAGTCAGTTTTACAGTCAATTTCAGGGCAGATGAAAATACTGTTATTCCCCACACTGTAAAAGCTTTATTTATCAGAGGAGTCTTTTTTTCCATAGATGGTACTGCATTTAATTTCACACATTCTGTGACCATTCAGCTGTGTGATATGATAGCCCCAGGAAGCAACAAGGTTTCAGACAGCAAATGCAACTCTGTGCTGAAGTCCACAAAGTAGTAATAAATCTGAAGGATGCCATTTGCAGCCCATAATAGAGATGCAGTCCCACAGAGACGGTGAATATTGCATTGAAATTAGAGTGATACAAATATGTACTGTACTTTTCTAATTTTCCCCCTACATAGCTTTCACACCCCTACATACCTCTACATAGCTAGATGTGGGAGAAAACAGTTTTATTTTTCCGTGGATTTGGTATTTTCCTTTATTTTAAATTTCACTATAATAATAAAGAAGGAAGGAAAGACACAATAGGAAGGAAAATAAGAAAAAAAACAAGCAACAAACAACATTAAAGATACATAAAGAATAGAAAAAAATAAAACCCAAAGAATATTTATAATAGAGTAGCACAGGCAGTACTGAGTGTTCTAATTACTTGCAGCTTGTATCTTAATCTTAGGGCGCAATTCTAACTTGCCCTGGAACAGGCAGGTCAGAAGGCCTGTGCCGTATCCAGCGCAAGTTTGGGGCTGGCTGAAGCTCAGCCCAAGGCAAAGGGAAAAACTTCCCCTTACCCTGGGGAGAGCCACAGTGGCTCCAATGAGGTGGCACAGATCCAAGCAGAATGGAACAGCCTGGAGCCGCTCCGCACTGCCCAGGAAGGGGGCTAGGATCCGGCATATCTGCCGGATCCTTGTCCTGCCTCCCCCTCGCTGCCTGCCCACCCACCACCCGCCCTCCCCTCACCCCAAAACGCTTCACTTCTGCTTCTTCCCCTCCCTCCTCACACACCCCCGACAATCACACTGGCCAAGCTCAGCTGGCATGAACTCACCTGCTGCCGCTGCTGCAGAGACTGGATCTGGCCTTCGTATGCTGGCACAGCTTACTCTGAGGGAGGAGCAAATGTGCTTTATGGTATGATTGCGACCCTTCCTGGTCCGTGCAAGGAACTTGCACCTGCCCAGGGCGCAGTTAGGATTGCGCCCTTAAAAATCTAAATTAACACACATATATACACTATATGGTGCAAAAGAGAGCGACTAAGATGATTACGGGGCTGGGGCACCTTCCTTATGAGGAAAGGCTACGGTGTTTGGGCCTCTTCAGCCTAGAAAAGAAGTGCCTGAGGGGGGACATGATTGAGACATACAAAATTATGCAAGGGATGGACAGAGTGGATAGGGCGATGCCCTTTACACTCTCACATAACACCAGAACCAGGGGACATCCACTAAAATTGAGTGTTGGGAGAGTTAGGACAGACAAAAGAAAATATTTCTTTACTCAGCGTGTGGTTGGTCTGTGGAACTCCTTGCCACAGGATGTGGTGATGGCGTCTGGCCTGGACGCCTTTAAAAGGGGATTGGACAAGTTTCTGGAGGAAAAATCCATTACGGGGTACAAGCCATGATGTGTATGTGCAACCTCCTGATTTTAGAAATTGGCTATGTCAGAATGCCAGATGCAAGGGAGGGTACCAGGATGAGGTCTCTTGTTATCTGGTGTGCTCCCTGGGGCATTTGGTGGGCCGCTGTGGGATACAGGAAGCTGGACTAGATGGGCCTATGGCCTGATCCAGTGGGGCTGTTCTTATGTTCAAATGTTAAAAGTGCAGAAAGTGGTGTTAGGTATTTTTATTCCAAGGGCACATTTTTATAAATTTTAAATTATAGCCACTTTAAAAGTGCACTAGGCAGGTGATATAGGTAGTATAGTGTCAGCAGATGTAACCACAGACATGCACTTCCTGCATTAAATAATAAATAAAAACCAAATAAAACAGGGTTGTTTTGTTTTGGAAGATTTGGGGTTTTGTTTTGTTTTTTTACAAAAATGTGCAGAAAGCGTTGTGTGTTTTTATTTTGTTATCACCGTTTTCTCCCACCTCTACTTATAGCAAGATTGTTCATTTAGGAAAAATATGCATTGAATTTAATTGAGCCTTTTTCTTCTATTTTCCAATTTCCAACTGCTCTGAACTGAGGCCAAGGTATAAATAGAAACTATAAACAACTAATTGGCACAAGCTCTGAAATATGAGTGATTGCTTTTGTGGAAAAGTTCTCATTGTGTTAACAAGTATTGCAGTTGACGTGTATTAAAACCTTCCTTTGATTAAAGGGTTGTTATCATCACAGATATTTATGAGTACCTTATGTTTTGTTTTCTGTTTTCAGGGTCATTTTTATGGATGAGGGAAATGGGGAGTAAACCACTCCTTGTCATCGACACCTCCGGCATTTAATCTTCCCATATTTGAAATATCTCTGCTTTCTTATGTACCCTTACTTTTGTATAAAACGTTTTTCATCCAAAAGTAGAAACAGTACAAAAGCACTTAAATCAAAGGAGAGAAGGAAACTAGAACAATAATAGTTGGCATTGTATAGTAGAGCTCATATATTAGCATGATATACTGTAGTCTTTAAAACAGCACTGAAACAGTCCAATGCTACCTAATTCCTTCTTGCCAATGCAGTCTTGCCAATGGGGTGAATGCTGCATCCCATGGGGGAATTTCACACTCTGGAGGTCTCCTCTGGGTAAGGTAACATTTGTTTCCTTGCCCAGAGGTAAACCTCTTCTACCAGCATGGGTCTACTGAGATCTGCACTAGCTGCCACCTCAGGCTTGAGTGGGCCTGTGAAGGCAGATTGAGGCTGGGAAGGGGGATAGAATATCGGTGGCACCACTGCCTCTAAGACACCCCTTTCCTGGCCTCGATCCACTCCTTCTGCCCTCACCCTTCACACCTCCCACCCCTGCCACCACTGGACTTCAGAGACATGCAGGGAGATGTGGCAGGTGAGGCAGAACCATTCCATCATTGTCCATGGAAAAGTGCCACAGCCACCCCTCCCACAGAAGTTCGTCTTACACCCACTTTCATGGGTGTAAGGAGAGCCTCCTCAGGTGTAAGCAGGCAGGGCAGGTGCTGTGCTTTTCTATGAATGATGGGGCAGTTCTTTCTCACATGCTACACTCACACTCCACGTCCCTGTTGGGCTTTTCTGTCTGGGTCCAGCGATGGTTCTTCTGTGCTGCCGCCATTTGCGGCAAACACTCCTAAAATGGCTGCTGGAAACCATTTTACAACTGTGCTCTTACAACTGTTAAAACTGTGCATTTTACAACTGTTATAAACCCCTCCAT
Organism: Tiliqua scincoides; assembly: GCF_035046505.1. Classification (NCBI taxonomy): domain Eukaryota; kingdom Metazoa; phylum Chordata; class Lepidosauria; order Squamata; family Scincidae; genus Tiliqua; species Tiliqua scincoides. Next base: position 46,283,587 of record NC_089826.1, read on the forward strand.
GTGCCGACCCAATCGTGGATATTTCAGCTGAATCCTAACCACCACCACCACCACCACTCCCTGGAACCAATGTAGCTGTGCCAATGGAAAGCAAGCTGCATCGAATGGTGGGTGGAGCAGTCACAGAGGCCTCCTGGAGGTAAGGGAACTATCATTCCCCTTAGGGTAAGTCTCTAATGCCACAAAAGGCATACTCAGACTTGTAACAGCTCTTTGGCAAGAGAAGGGAGAGATGTTTCTCCAGTAAGCTAAGCTGAATCACCTGCAACCACTGCAAACTAGTTCTCTTGATGAAATTCAAGAGCCTGCTGGTTGCTGGTTAAGCCATTTCTGCCCAACGTTGCCTGTACGCAACGCAAATGTTTACACCTGTGGGCTGGGTAAAAATGGGTTAAGGAGGGGTTTTTTTGTGCATGTGTCAAATCAGAAATTATACTTTAAGGGATGAAAGGTGGTGAAAAACTGGATTTCCCCGCCCCACCCCCTTGACATTCTTCCTTGAAGAAAACACAGGCTACTGAACTTCAGTTCCTGTCTTGACTCTTTTGTGTACAGCAGCGGTACTCAAACTTTTTCGGACAGTGGCTCCCTTGACCCCCGTGGCTGTTGGCCATGACTCCCCATCATGTTCCTGAGGGCTGGAAGTGACATCATTAAACAGGAAGTGGCCAGAAATATTAACTATATTAAATATAATATTATATTATATTTATTATATTAAATAATAAATATATATTAACTATATTAATATTAATTATATTAATCATATCATCAATTAAATGCAGATCTTAAAAATATATTATTAATGCACAGCAATATACATGCTTTATAAATGATCAGCTGTTGATCACTGTTGGAGACAGGCTGCTAGAGTAGGTAGATTTTGTCTGGTCCAGGAGGACTCATTTTTTTAAACTTTGTAAGCATACCAATAGAATTGTTTTATCAAATGAACTTTGTGAACAACCAGTCTGACCAACATTACACACACACATGCCTGTGGACCCCAATCCAACTAGTCATTTCTCCCATTCTCCTTGGATAGGACTGAACTCTTTATTAATCTAATGAAATTAAATTTTTCCAGCAGCTGGTGGGGAAAACAAAAATAGACCATGAAAATATATCAGAGCTGATAAGGGTTTGGTTAGGAAGCTGATTTGTCTCCTATACTAGGAGAGGCACAGCTCAAGCCTATGCATGTCTACTCAGAAGTAGGTCCTATTAGAGTCAATGGGGCTTACTCCCAGGAAAGTGTGGATAGGATTGGGCTGGCAATCACTTCATCAATGGCTGATAAGTATTCCCTTCAAATAGCAAGATTCATCACTTTAAAAATACAGCCTTTCCTCTTCAGTCAAACAACAAGGTTAATAAATCACTTTAAAAACAGTACCCTTTTTTTGCTCCTGACCAAGTAAAGTGTGTGCTTGTCTCTCCCCTCCCCCTTTGCCAACTGCATGGAAACAACTTTAAGGGGAGGGCGAGGAAAGTGTGAAGGTTTGGAGATTGAAAGGGGGGAGTGGAAGAGGGAGGGGGTTGAAAAGAGAGATTTCACTTTGATGAGAAGTGATCCCAGGCTGCGAATTAGGAACCAATCAGACAAGGATCAGGGAAGGTTACGGACTGCAAGCCAAGCATGGTCGGAAGAGGGCAGGGCGGCAGGAGCCACTCTTGAAGCTGAGCAACTCCCATTTCTTCTGCTTTAAAAAAAAGCGCAGACGACGGGCTTGTATTCTGCCCAGGTGTGTGACTGTATCGCGCCTCCCCTTTGAGTTTCTGGCACCGCCCTAAAGAGCCACATCTCAGTTTGAATAACACTAGGGTACAGGGTTCAGTGACCCTGTCTTTTTAAACAGTGAGAATAGATCATGTATGCTTTCCAATCATTGCTGCTGTATTTCATTTTAACACACTGATTAGGAAGTCCCATGCAATGGGACTCACTTGCTGTGAAAGCGTTTCAAAACCCCAAGATAGTTCCATTAGCCTTGAAATCAGCCCAACTGATGCAACTAGAAGTAATTCTCTTTGCCACCATTTCTTTTTGCTACAATAATTATTACTCCATTAGCACATGGATTGTCCTAATGAATGGAGACAGGTGGCTTGTGTATTTTCCATGCTTCCAGGTGAAAATCCTTAACTCTGGTTGACAAGCTTTAAGGATTTCTATGATCCTGAACTGCCTTCTCCCCTCACTCCTCCAACCCCATGGCAGCCCATATCAAGCCCATAGCGGTCATCTAGCCCTAGAGATAAGACAGACTGGGGATTGCCATGTAAGGGAAGCACTGATAATGTGCTTTCTTTCTCTTTCACAAATGTGGTCCACAGTGGTAGGAAAAGACTGCAGTCTCATGACCCATCCTTATCTGGGTTATGTGCTGATGGAACTTGCATTCCATTAGCGTAAAACCTGGGCAACTAGCACAACAGCTTCTGTGATACTGCCTGAACTATTAGAATGCATGGTCTAGAGGTGGGGATAAGAGACATTTTTTGGGTTGCCCTGGGCATCATCAATCTTTGTCTCTCTCTGCCACCTCCTCTAAGTCTGGCCCTCATTTCTGCAATATGTCCAATGTTCGAAGTTCTGGTTGATTTGACACCCACACACACCATGCATCCAATATCATTTAACACATGTATTTCTCCAACACTCTTTTGCAATTCTTTTATTCTTACCAGTGGGCTGCCCAAAGTGTTAGGCTTGCAGCAGTGAACAGCATGAGAACAGGAACGATCTTTGTTTTCATTCTGCACCACGTACAATGACAGTTTTTCCTGGCTTTACTGAAAAAAGCAACATCTTAACCATAATTACAGCCCAATCCTAACCCACGCTGGAAAGGGGAGGCTAGCTAGTCTGTCCCATATCCAGAGCGGAGCTGGGGCTGCCTGTGGCTCAGTCTGGAACAAGGAGAATGCAGATCCCCTTGCCCTGGGTAATGCTGCAGCAGCTGCAATGGGGCTACAAAAGAGGTGGTGCAGATCCAAGAGCTGTGCCAGTTCACCTGGCAGTGGGGTCAGGAACTGGCCTAAGTGCCAGATCCTGGCCCCACTCCCCACTCTGCCTAAGCCCAACCACAGGCCTGCCTGCCACCCACCCTCCCCACGCCTCTGTTCTGCTATCTTCCCACCCTCACCAGACCCCTGTGTGCTGGCCCAACATGGCCGATGCGACCTTACCTTTCCTTTGGCTTAACGGTGCTGGAGGCGGCCTCTGGAGGCCGGTGCACAGATCAGCTCCCAAGTCATCGCAGAATTGCCTTACAGCACTTTTGCGACACTTTGAGGCCAGCACAGGGGACATTCGCTGGTCGAACTCAAAGGTAGCATTGTGCCCTTAGAGCCCAATCCTATGCATGTCTACTCAGAAGTAAGTCCCATTATAGCCAATGGGGCTTCTTCCCAGGAAAGTGTGGATAGGATTGCAGCCTCTGTTACCTAGGGCTAAATAAAACAACTCATTTATTTCGTCAAATTAGAATTTATTACATAAAAACATGTTCCCCTTCAAAATTCAATAAGCAATAAATATATCAACACCATCTGCTTAAAGAGAAACCATATTTTGTTCAAGTTAATCAGACACATCACATAGGATTATTTTAAGATCTCTTTTTCCCCTGCACAGTAAATATACACTGAGCACTCAGCAGTTTCAAAAACTACCAGCAGTTTTTGCTTGCCTGTAATATTTCCAAGTTAAAAATCAGAAAAAATGTACCATAGGGCGCAATCCTAACCCCTTATGTCAGTGCTTTCCAGCACTGGCATAGTGGTGCCAATGGGACACGTGCTGCATCCTGCAGTTGGGTGTCGCTCCCGGAGGCCTCCTCAAAGTAGGGAAATATTTGTTCCCTTACCTCAGAGCTGCATTGCCCTTATGTCAGTGCTGGAAAGGGGTTAGGGGTTAGGATTGCACCCATAGAGACCTAATGCTATCTTTCATTTTTTGTGAGTAGCATCGTTGGCCTTTTTAAATACACTCATTTCAACATGTTATGCTGTTTCCCAACCCCTGTTCCCAAGCAGCGCAGAGGTGGCGCAAGGAGATGGTTCTAATCCGAGGAGACCCATAGGGGCTGCAGTGGCTTACCTGGGAGTAAGGGGAAGAGTTTCCCCTTACCTCTGGCTGAGCCACTTTGGCACCCTATCTCGCACTGGATACAGTGCAAGCCTCTTGGCCTGCCTGTTCCAGCGCAAGATAGGACTGCGCTGCACGAGGGTAAAGAGCTTTGACCAAGTGTATTCCCCCTTCCTGGGTACTCAGGTAGGCCAAACAATTATTTTCATGATTCTGGATATCCTGATTTCCATGACTGCCTTTTGGGCCAAACTAGACGTGGGAGTCCCCGTCTTTACAATCATGTAACTCCCAACACCTTTCGCTGTTTAAAAAAAAGAACTTTGGTGTAGGAAACATACATAGATTAACGGTCACTTTTAGAATAGCACATACCGTCAGTTTTGTTGTTTGTAAAGCCAACAGAGGATGCATGTACAGCTATCATAGGGGATAGTCTATAGGGGATATAACCCCTGCTAACTGGGTAAGAGGCACTTTTTAAGTGGATGCTCTTCTTTTATTGGCCCTCCTCACCCAGCACTGTCTTTTCGAGTGGCTGTCTGCTGATGTTTTTTGCATCCTTTTAGATTGCGAGCCCTTTTGGGACAGGGAGCCATTAGTTGTTTGTTTGATTTTCTCTGTAAACTGCTTTGTGAACTTTCTGTTGAAAAGCGGTATATAAATTATAATATTAATAATAATCTTATTAATAATAATAATTATTAATCTATCCATTATTTATCCATTATCTATCCATTATTATAATCTATCCATCATTTGCAGACTTTTTCCTACACCAAGATACTTTCTTTGCATTCTTGTATCTTTCCTTCAAAGATACCAGGTAGAACATTTGCCTCACTTTGAAGGGCTCTTATTTCCACTAGATAACATTTTGCACAGCTAATCTGTTTATCTTATATTTGGCAGCTTGGGCTGTCAGCTTAAGGAGGTGCATACCAATGATTCCACTTTAATGTACTAGAAAAGTTATTTAAAAGTCAGTGCATCTAATTGCTGTAAGCGATGCGTTTAAAGTGCATTCTCTCTACACAAGAAAGTCTGCAAATATTACTTCAGGTCAAAATAGACAAGTCTGCATAAGCAACAGAACTCAGAAAGAGGAGCAGTTGCCACAACAGCCACTCCAAAATACTGTTTTTTTCTTGCAGTCGGTTTTAAAACTGAAGAAAAAGAAGGCAAAATCAAGCAGCAGCAGGAGTTTTAGAAGTTCTTGCTGAAACTGTCAGAAGAGTTAAAAAGGAGTTTGCAGAGTTTCTATTTTGCTTATGCCATGACAATCTCAAAAGAAACTTGTAGATTGTTCCCAAAATAATTTGCTAAGTGGAAAGAGAATTTATATCCGTACAGTAGCATGGAAACAGCATACCACTGTCTGCCAGAGTCTCTTACAAGGTTATACAAATTTGCAAAGCAATGCATAACAAAGTCACTTTCTGAAGTGTTTGCCTCTGTTATTCCAAATTAAGTTTTGGGGAAACTGGTTGCCTGTTTATTTTTACTAGTTTCCATGCCTTTGTATAGATAACCATCCTTTTCTTTTGTGCCAGCACGAGCAAGAAGATAGCTATTGCTGGTCCCTATTACAGATCTGTTTTTGAGAGATCTGTGAAATTTATGATGGATGGAGACACCAGGAGAATAAGAACAGTCACCTTCCATCTGTCATCCTCATTCATCTCACTCTGACCGCCATGGAGATGCTGAAGGACCCAGAAGAAGGTGTTATCTGCTAGTTCATATAACCCAGGAGCTCTCTAGGCTAAGTAGACCAGGTACATTTCTGGTATGTATTATTCTCTGTATTCTGCCCTTGAGCAGAGACCTTGGATTGAACTGGGAAGTGCCCTACTCTATCTCCTCCCACTTTAGCATCTGGCAAGGGCTTCCTATTTGTGCTTGGTCACTGGGCAGGGCAATAACCAACCACAACTTCAAAAACCAACCTCCAATACAAGAATTAAACCAATGGTGCCAACATGAGCAAGGTATTCTTTGTCAGAATGGGCACCCAAATGCTGAAATAAGAATATCACAGATAAGAAAATTCTTCATCTGTAAGCAATGGCTGAAGTTATTTCAGTTTCCTTTCCAGCTCTCTTCCTGTGGAGAGCTGTAGATTCTTTCACGTGAATGAAAGAGGTACATGAGAGCACTAATTTCAAGCATAATATTCTTTTTCTGTGCTGCTTTTCCTATTTTGTTGCTACAATGTTTTATATTGATGGTTTTCCATTTTACATAATGGTTTTTGATTTTATATAAGCCTGCGTGGGTGCCCCTATTAGTGCAGGAAAGGCAGGGTAAACATGAAATAAAGTCAAACAAACATTACTGATTTGTACATGCAATACAACTGTTATGTTTTATGATCACAACAGGCAGGAAGAATAATGGCCTCCATACTGCAGTGGCTTCATGAAATTCATGTCAAAGGCCCAAAATACAGTTATTTTTTTCTAGAAAAAGTGAATGATGAAAAGTGACTACAGGCCCAATTCAGACATTGCTACTGCGGTAGTCCCATGCACTGGGTAGCTCAGGATTGGGCTGCCCGACAAAATAAAAGGAAAACGTAATTTGGCCTCTTAGAAAATGAAAGTTCTAATCTTTCTGATTTTGCCTGTAACAAGGCATCTACTTTAGTAAATCCTTTAAGAACCCATTCACTTAGCTGAGAAATTACAGGATTTAGAAGATACGTCAAAGCATGCTTATGTTTGAGCCATTTCCAAGGAGCACTTTTACCATTCTGGATGTCACATGGAAGGAACTGGACTTAAAGTGCATTACGATGATCCTGCATGTCTTCAGTTATCATAATACTTGGCAACTATTTGCCACAAATGATTACTGAGGCTCTGTTCAGACATGCAAGCAGTTGTTTTTAATTGCATGCAGTTGTGTACAGAGAAACAGAACCCTGGGGGAAACTATTCTATGAACTACAAGGTATGGGAGAAAAAAGAGTTCACAGAGAGCTCCACGGCAATTTCCATACTCATGACTGTTCTGTACACAAGCACATGGAAAGAAAAATGGCCACTCACACTAGTGAATCAAACCCTGAAGACTAATATTATAGTGATCTCCTTGGTTCAGTCATAAACAATATATCATGCAACAAAATTTGGTGCACCAGGTTGTATATCCTCACATGCTCCTGGTGCACTGTGCAAATTCTCAGAGAATGGCTGCTTCTTTGTTCCCATTTACAAACTTTACTTCAATTAAAAAAAAATCACTGCTCCCTGCTTCACTTGTTATTGCTAGGACTTGTATAACAGATCTGCTTTTTTTTTTTTTGGTAAAAATAAACCTGACATCAGACGAATTGTTCTTAAAATGTCAGAATAGATTATTTTGACTTATCTGCATAGGTTCTTACATCACAAAGTATCAGAGGAGCACACACACTGATTTAGAGAATTCACTACTGCTAAAGGGATCCACTAATGTACTTAAGGGGCAAAACCGCTGCTTATATTGGCTCCCATGAGATGAAAGGTATTACTGTCTTTTCAAGATACAAAATATATCTTTCATTAACAAAGCTGTAAGGCAGTTTGTGTACTAACTGTTGAACTCTGGGTTTTTAAGCTACAATGAAAACAAAAACAAAAAAAACACCCCTTCCTGACCTATTTACCATAGTGGTATTTGGTATTAACTGTGTGGTTTACATTTTAAACTATACACAGCGTACCACAGATTTAGGAGATATGGTATGAGCCAAATCACAAAGAAAGGATGCAATTTCAATTCATGTTAAAATCAGGTGCTGTGCAATAATGACAATTAGATGATGATGGCAGAATTCCAGAACTTTCCTCACAGCATCAGGCATCTCAATACCGATAGCTTCTTGAGAACACAGCTTTGCCAGGTGGACTCCATGGAGGTGGGGTTTCATCCTCAAGGATAACCTGGAGCTTCTTTTGCTTTTTCAGAATCTTGTCCTTCATCTCTTTCTTTACCTATTAACAATAGAATAGTGATAGGTTACTCACGATCCTTGAAATAAAAGCTAGATTTTTGAAATTTAAATTCCACAAGACAACCTTCGTTTCCTTTAAAACATCAGAGGCATAAAAGAAGTCTGTTTCTGTGTATTTGTTTCAAAATTATTATTTAACTAGGGGGATTTCTGTGCCTAATTACAGCAGGTTTATAATGAAGCGAAATTGGAGGGCAACCACTTAGTTGAAATGAATTTGATATCTTCATGTCATGCTAACAATGTCATGCTGTCCGAATGACATTTTTATAATTTGCAGCACCAGGCAATTAATAAAATAAAAGGCTAATCAAAATGCTTGCAGAGACTACTTTTGTTTTCTGATTAAGAACATTTTTCATGAACACAGCATCCTCATTAAAACACATTTTCAATGGTGAAAGATGATGGTTTCATTTCTGCGCATTTGCAAATGCACTGTTTGGTAGAGCAATATAAGCATGTAAAAACTCCTTAAGCTGCATTTGATGAGCACCCGTAATTACTGCAAATAATTACTCTATAAAGACAGATGCCTTTACAGAACGGCATTTATCATCATCACAAATATTTGAGATATAGAAGCATATGCTTGTTCAATATAACAAACCATTATAGTTAGCATAGTCTTGTGAACCGCTTAATGACTAAAGATGGTTTCCTGAGCAGATGCATGAGCCAGAGGCCTACTCAGGCTGAACAGTTTCAGGTTTTCTCAGCAAAGAAGAAAAGCTCAGGTCTGCCCAAATAAGACAACCTAATCTAACTATGAGGAAACTACAGGTAATGGTTTATCACTGAATAGCAGTGAAGAATGCAATAGCTCAGCTTTGCACATTTGGGCACATGGAAAAAAGTGGATATAGTTAATACGATTATTAAAATGATACTGAAAACAAATGGGAATGCATTAAGGACAAATGGTGTTCAAAACAGACCATGTGTGACAGTGGTCAACACAAATGCACAACATGAAATCTACAGACTCTGAATATGGGGCAAAGAGATACATTAAATTGAATGGCACGTGAAATTTGAATGGAAGGGGATAAGAACTGTATAGGTAGGAAAGGAAATGATCTTTTCTGTTGTTTCTTTCTCTAATTTTTAAAAATAAACACTAGTATTTTCCTGCTATCTATATGGCCTTGGACACGTTTTAACTTTTCCTTTTAATAAATCGCTTGAGGATTCATTTTGAGGATTGGTTTTTTCCATTTCATATTTTTATCTTAACTGGTTTTCCTTTTCTTCTACGAACCAGTTTTCCCATCCACTTTTTAGACTAATTTTAATCAGGGGGTTATTTTTGTGAATTAATTCTCTATCTTCAGGCGGGTCTTCCTGCCTCTCCAACAATCATTTCTGAGATATTCAGAAAAACGGGTAGCCATGAAGGAGGTAATTTTCCTCTAACTTAGTGGGGGTTACTCACAACTCAATCTTATGCATATCTACTCAGATGTAAGTCTCATTGCGTTCAAGAGAACTTACCCCTTGGTAAATATGCCCTATTGGGTTGAATTTGGGAATTTATAGTGAAATCCTATGCATGTATACTTAGAAGTAAGTTTCATTGTGTTCAATGGGAATTACACCCAAAAAAGAATGAAAGGATTGCAGACTTACAGCCCAATCCTGAGCTGCCCGGGGTGCCCAGGCTCGGAGGCACCGAAACTGGCTGCCGCCAGATCCTATGCACCCCGGGCTACTGCGGGAGGCGCCTCAGGAGAAGGGGACTTTTGTCCCCTTCCCCTGGGTAAGGAGAGCAGCCCCACAATGGGGCTACTCACTTTACCGCTGAGTAAGGTAAAGGCGCTTGTGTAGGACGCGGAGCCCTCCATGAGTGCCTTGGATACTGCGGAGCAGAGCTCCACGGACCTGCCTCCCTCCCTCTCCCAGGCACACCTCCAGCCCGCCCCCCTTCCGGCGTCACGCCTCCGTGTCTCGCCTCCCCCCACCCTCTCTCTGCCCCCCGCCGGCTTCCTCCCTCCCCAGAACACCTCCCCCCGCCCTCTCTCTGCCCCAGCCAGCCTCCCACCTCCCCAGAATACCTCCTGCTCACCCCTGCTTACCGTGCCACGGCTTGGCGGTTCGGAAGACCGCCAAGCTGCGGAGGCTGGGTGACCGCCCGCGCTAGCCCAGCACCAGCCGGCGCTGGGCTAGCACGGGCGGGAGCCCGGTGGTGAGGCTTGCAAACGTGCCCTACGGCATGTTTGTGACAGTGCTTGGCGGCACGAAGCAGTGCTGCCGAGCACAGGATTGGGCTCTTTTAGTGCAGGTCTGTAAAAGTTTGCTCAGGGAGGTCTCACTCTATTCAGTGAGGATTCGGATTGCAGCCTGAAAGTAATCTAGCAGGAATCCAACTTCAACTAAAGAACAAGAGGAGTTTTGTGGACTTTTGCCAAATGGAATTGTTTCGTAACGCTATCTCAAAACGTTTGATTTATATTTACCAGTCTGATAATTATCTCATGTTCAATGATTATCTTTTATACTAGTTTCACTTACTATTTTGAGTTTGTGGTCTATGCACCCGGTTCAGCTTTTGCAATTGGGGCATAAAAACAAACCAACTTTCAATGATCATCCTAAAGGCCACTGCAATTTGTTCCTCTGTCTTGACTGTACATAAAGCTCTTCTGATTGTACATGAAGCTTAAAAACCTTGAGTGGTCTTGCTGTCAAGAATCACCCACTTAAGGGAAATCAAGAGGCTTAGAACAGGGCTACTGACAGGGTGTCTGACCTTAACAGTTAACCTCTGAAGTTTCAAGGAAATTCAACAAACTGTTCCCTTGGCAAGGTTGTTTTCTGACATGGTTTTAGTAACAGGATTCATTGCATGAATTTACAGTGAAGGTTATATGTTCAAATGAAAGCCTCTGAAACATCCGGAGAACTCTGAAGTTATTTTGTCATCCACAAAAATACTGATAAAATCAGTTGCTTCTCTTTCATAAGGGAAGCCTGCACAGAAATTCATAAAGAGGACATCTTCCTGTAATAATTACAACATCTCTACACAAAACGCTCAAAAAAATGAAAAGACTGAAGAACTAATATTTGACTGAAAGGTAATAACTATTCTCATGAAACTGAGAAACAGGAACATTCCAGATTAAAATAACATCCTTCGCAATGGCATTAAACATATACATAGACACTTCTCAGGAGGTAACACTCAAAATGACTAAATTATTTTTATCTCTAAGCCAGAACAATATCTTGACTTGGACAAAGAAAGAATCAATCCTTTCTCCTACAGGTATGGCAAGCCACTGATTTTCCATACAAGTCATGAAGGGTGCAACATGGCAAATGAGGCTGTAATGTCCGTCAGAGGAAAGACAGGGTATAAATCTTTAAAATATATAAATCTTGCTCATCATTCAGCACCTTCCATAAATGAAACCAGCTACAGATTGGAAAAGAAAAATGAGAGCTTAAAGCTATATGCCTGTGCATGGTTGTTCAGAACTAAACCTTGTTGAACTTAAAATGATAATGACAATTCACTCCCAACAGAAATAATTGTGTGCATAGGACTGCAGCTAAACAGCCCAATCCTATCTCTCACCACTGATGACGATGCAGCCACACTAAGGGCCCAATCCTATCCAACGTTCCAGTACCAATGCAGAAGCAATGTAGCTCCAAGGTATGGGAACAAACATTCCCTTACCCTTAGGAGGCTTTCATGGCTGTACAATCACTGCGGGATGCAGCGCACACCCTGTTGGCATAGCTGCATCAATGCCAGAAAGTTGGACGGGATTGGGCCCTGACAGAGTATGCACTGCATCCAATGTAGGGGCTGTCAGGATTGACATTTGTAGAAGTTAAAAAAGAAATGGGGTTTCAGTTATTTTTCAGATACTGTAAAATAAATGACGGATATATAAGGCTTGATAATGATTTTTTTCTTCATATATTTCATAAAATGTATTTTGATAAAATGATTTTAAGCAGCTAACATACTGAAAACATGAAATATGAGTTTTAAAAAGAAAAACAAATACTTTTTGATACAATATCCAGCTCTGCACTCACTGAGAGCAAAGTTTTGGTCTCAACTAAACTAATACCACCATCTTATCTATTTCAACTTATGCTGCACCTATAAGTATCAACCATAAATACATGACTAAAGAGTATGATTGTTACTCTTGAGAAGATGACATGCTGTCCCTTTTTGACTTCAGAATTCTGTAAACCTATAACATCTACTGAACTTCTAAACATTTTGCAATGCTGAAACAATGCTTAAGGGATGTCCCTTAAGTTGACATACTGACCCATAGAGGTGTTAACCAGAATACATGCATTTCCATTTTAGATCACTAAAGCACACTGCAGATGTTTTTTTAATGCTCATGCTGCTACTGTAAGCATTTATACTAAGGAAACAACCCGGTTCCATTTGAAGCACATGGCACAGATGATCAGCCTCCCTGGTGCACATGAGAGCATCGCAGGGAAAGTGATACTTGTGTGATCAGAATCCTCTGACTTCCTACTACAGGTGTGCGCCCCTTAATGACCTTCCAGCCAGGACAGGTCATATATGCAACGACCACCACTAGTCAGGAGGTCACCCCCCCCCAAGCCTCTAAGACTGAAGGGAACTCTGCTTCCCTCACCTCCAGAGACTTGTTTGAGCCTCCCAGAGGCAGTGTGCATCCACACACTGCCTCTTTGAGACTCAGAATGGCCCTATAGTGTGAGAGACGTGATTTCTGGTTTCCCAGAAAAAACTGGAAGTCGTGTGTCTCTTGCGATTCTGGCATTCTGAGTCTTGCAGAGGCTCAGGAAAGCCTCCAGGGGTGAGGGAGCAGAGCTTCACCTCGCCTTCAGAGGCTTCACACAGAGTCAAGCCCCATTTGATAACAGGGATGCCAGTCCACATCCCTGTAGTTAAGCAGTGCACAACTGTATATACATTTGCAGATCAAAAACTTTTACCCATACAGATAAATATAAAAGGTAAGTACTGAATAAAACTATCCTAATAATTCTGAATAATGGAAAATCTCAGCTATAAAAAGGTTTCCTTGTATCTATAGTCACTCACTTGCGCAGCAGCTGCTGCTGCCAGGCTTTGCTGGTTCAGGGCGGTGCTGACTTGGCTTTTCAGATGTGGCTGTTCCTGGCAGTGAATGGGAGAAAAGAAGACTCTGCTGTCACTGGCTATGATATCAGGACTAGAAATTGCAAGTATGGCAGCAGCAGACACACAAGAATCTTCAAGGGGCATCTGTCTTCTTCTATGGAAATTACTGCTTTCCCATGTATTGAAAGAATCTAGTCTGAAAATACCACAACTAGACAAAGACCTAAAAATACGTGACACTGAAGGCAGTTGCATGCCAGTAACCTCCAGACCATGACTGCTCTTGTTCTACAGTTGCAGGAAATGCTGTGAAACAACATTTCCTCTCCACGTCGGTTAATACAGGCGGGGTAGGGTGGGAGGGAAATGAGGTTGAATACCACGAGTACTAAAATATACCCAATCAATGCTAGGCACTTTTAAATATATATCAAATTATATATACATATATGAGACACACACACACAAATCCAAGCAAGTCTGATAGTTGTATTCTCAATGCACCTGTAGAAGGAATTTAAAAGTGAGCTTATACTGCCATCACCTGGTCATTTTTATTCAATTAAATTTCACATACAAAATGTGAATGTGCGTTTTTATGCCAATCCTTGCGTATTATAACACACACAGTCATTCTAGTGCAGCATCTCTGCAAGTTTCTGCTTACTTATGTCCACCTTGTGCTTTTTTTTTGAGAACTTTTTGTTGAAAAGTATTCATATAATAGTTACCAGCCACTTGTCATATTCCTCTATAGCTCTTTTATCTTGTTCTTCCTTCTCAGTTAGTTCTTCTATTTCCTTTTTCCTTTCTTGGATTTTTTGTTTTGTCTTTTGCTTCATAAATTCTTCTTTTTTCTTATTCCTAAAAGTTGAAGAAGAGTATTTTTAAGACCTGAAGCAAATTTGTAGCTCTCAAATGCTGCTAGCCTGGCAATACTGTGACAGAGTTATACACCTTGGATCTATAAAGGGAAAAAAAGACAAAAAACAAACAAACAAACACACCCTAATTCATCCATGTGCTCAAAAGTACTAAATTCAGGTGGCTGCCTGCATAACAGTGACCCTATAATACAGAGTCCCAAACTATTCAAGTGTACCATTTTTCAACTGCAGACTTGCTGTCTTTCTTCTTCTCTGCAACAACCTCCTCCTCTTTCTTCCTTTTTAAACTTTCAATTCTTTTTTCCCTTTTTATTTGTTGTTTTAAGTATTCAGCTTTCTTTTCTTTCCATTTCTCAAAAGCCTAAAAAAAAACAAAACCCAAATCCATTAGTGAAGTGGGTCTAGGAACTCCATTATGACTGTCAAGTGATTCAAGAATGTCTTAGGGCCAAATTCTATCCAACTTTCCAGCGCTGGTGCAGCCAGTGCAATGGGGCATGCACTGCATCCTGTGGTATGGGAGCAGTCACAGGGGCCTCTTCCTGGTATGGGAATGTTTGTTCCGTTTCCTCTGGACTGCATTGCTGCAGCACTGGCACTGGAAAGTTGGATAGGATTGGGCTCTTAATCATCTGCCTTTGACCAATTAATCAGTCGTTTGAACATGCATAATACCAAACCCCTCCCAGAGTGGATATGAAATCACTTCAGTGACCCTACCATATATTGTTAGAAGGAAAAACAATCTTTAAGTGGATTCTTTTTTAAATTCCCAATTAAGGTAACACACAAAAACCAAAGAAGGCATGATGAACAAACAACCATGTCCTTAGCTTTCTGTCTCACAGATCAGAATTGGCTCCCACCAATTAAAGCTTTATAGATTAATCTGCCAATTAAACTTCTACGGATTTTTTTTTCTTATTACTATGGCTTCATAGTCATATTTGCACAATTATTTTGGTAATTCAGCAGTGAATGTTGCTCTGTGGAGTGCACAAAGTCAAAGTTATCTTGTTGCGTGTGCTATCCAGAGAGGGTCTTCAAGCCTCTAGGAGGCTAGCATGACTGCCCAGGTGTGTTTAAAATCCCCTTACTCCTGGTGGCACTGCCGTTAGGGCACCAATTTCTGGGCCACTCCCGTTAAGGGGGAATGGTCTGGTTTCTCTAGTGGATCTCAACCCACCAGTTTGGGAACCACTGTTCAATACACATTAAACTGAATTATAATTGCTCAAAAGTACACTGAGCATGTGCCTCAATGTCAATTTGCTGCAAGGTCCTTTCCCAGATTTCATGTTTGCAAAATAGACATTTCTCATTGCCTTTTGTGCTTCCTCCCTTTTCTTCTCATTCAGTTCTGCTTCTTTCCTCTTCCTTTCTTCCTCCAGCCTCTTTCTGTCAGTCAATTTCTTTGCTTCTTTTTCCTTCATAGCCTTCCAAGCTTCAAAGGATGCAAGGGCTTCCTCTTTCTTAGCGGCTTCTTCCTACAGGGAAAGCAAACATGCATTATAAAATGTTGTCCTGATGATTTTGTTATTCTTCAGTTAGGTTGTCAAATGTTGTTTAATAATTGTTGGGAAAAAGTCACACATGTAGAAATCAGGCTTCGCTACTCATAGAGTGGTCACATTTCCATGACAGAACAGGACAGAAGCTGTGTATTATTAAGTCCCCATGTTCATGACATCTCACTTCTTCAGTAGATGGGCTCTGGCAAGCCACTCCCTCTCAGTCTCAAATCCCCAGGGGCAATATGGGGGGGGGGGATTGCTAATACCAGTACTTGTCTTATAGGGTTGTTGTAAGGATTGCATCAAGATATTACATATGAAGTGCTTTGTACACTCGGAAACCATATACAAATGTTAAATATGTTAACTACATGTCCCTTTCTATTTGCTTCAGTCTATGTCGAGGGAGACCCCCACATTTTCTAGAAACTTTTGGCTCATCTACCTCAACCAACCCACCTCTGCTATTTCATTCTCTGTCACTACCCCTTGAGGCTCAGGGTCAAACTTTACACGGCGTCAGAGATGCTTAATTGGATCTCCCAATTCCACAAGTCCACAAGATTTAGCATGCTGAAAAATGCTTGTGGTAGTATGTGCTACCATAAAATTCTATGCAGACCCCAGCAGAGTAACTGCCCAGTATTTGAGCCCCTTTGACATAAATTACTTTCAAAATAAACCTTTTCAGTTTTAGCTTGCAAATTCTCTGCTTTGTTTCTTTTTATTCTTTGTAGTTCCAAAAGAAAGATTCTCTTCTTTTCTAGCCATTCCTATGAAAGAAATAAAGATGCAGCTTAAGATTGATAGGCAATAAGACAACTTATTAGTATAGATTCAACTATATGTTATTAGTACAGATTCAACAAAATGTATTACATTAATGTAATCAACATTTGTTTTCCAATCATATATCCCATATATGTCTCATATCTCATATCTAAGCTCATCTCATCATTTTAAGGTATATGTATCAAGTATATGTATCAAGAGAACTAGGATCAAAACATGTCCTCAGTACAGACAAGTGTTTCTTCACTTAGACCAGGTCATAATGCTGTTCCTTCCCAACCACAATTCTTCATACAGTGCTAAAGTGCGCTGCTATAGCTTTCCCAGTTTCCAGACTGACTACTTAGGCAGAGGGTGAATGCATCTCATAGGCCAGAGATCTTACATACAAACAAATGGGGGATCATTCTGTTGACCTGTCACTTTTTATCCTTGGTGAGGGGTGGCAGAAGGAATGTGAACTCAAGGTCTGCTCCCATTCATGCACTGGTTAGAATCCCAGGGACAAAGTAATACCTGAGTTGCCTGTTAGAGTAACAAAGGGCACAATCCCAACCCACTTTCCACACCAACATAAGGGGAATGCAGCTCCAAGGTAAAGGAACAAACATTCCCTTACTTTGAGGAGGGCTCCGTGAGTGTCACCCAACTGCAGGATGCAGCACACATCTCACTGGCACTGCTATACCAGTGCTGGAAAGTTGGTTAGGATTTGGGCATTTAACAACTCTTAATTCCTGCTCTGTAAACTGAGACCTCTGAAGTTCAAGGTGGCCACACAGAAACTTGAATGGCTTCAATCCTAAATCCACACTATTTCATGCATAGGGGCTTTGTGGTCATCCTGAACTGAGAAAAATTATATGAAACAACACCAATACTTTTCTTTTTTTTTTAAAGGAGAAAAACTTTAAAAGAAAACCTACATACGTCTTTAGCTTGCAGCAAGGTGAAATACAGATTAGGACACTATTATTAGTAATATTAATACACTGCTTTGTACCAAAAGGAGTTCAGAAATTGGTTTGTCTAGCAGAAGAACAAGATGATTCCCTGTTCCAAATGAGTTTATAATCTGAGAGTGAGAGAGAGAGCCACAAATAGCCAGTGGAAAACACATGATTTTGGATTGAATAGGGACAGATGCTCTTTCTGTACCCAATATGAGAGAACCACCACCATAAAAGATGCCTCTTTGCCCATTTTGCAGGCATAATAACACCTTCTCAGAATTCTAGACTGTAGATCAAAGGAAGTTCATGCTGCCCTAAAATCAAGAGAGAGGGGCAGAAGATCTCTTTGCAGGCTATGTAAAATATTTACCTGATAAACAGCTGCCCGCAGACTATCTGCTTTATCAAGTTCAGCGCTGTATTTCTGTAAATGCTTGTTGTCCAAGAACTTTAATGTTCCTAGGTACTGAGAAGATGTACTTATAGGGATAAAAGAAGTTTTTCCAGCTTTCTTCAAGTATGTAGAGCTCAATGATCTGTAAAATAAAAATAATGTATCACACTTTCAAAGCTTCAAGGATAGACATATCATGTTCCCTTTTACTGAAGAAACGGCTGCATGCTCAGGTTTGTTACTGTTTCAAAAGGTGTTTCTATTTGGCTGTTCTCCAATCCAGAACTCAAGCACCAAAAGAATCAGGCACAGATACTTCTATATCTTGTAGAGAGATGCTTAGAAAATTCAGTGGGAGAATGAAATAGGTCCTGAAGTTTCCAGATTAAACATCGATCATGTCACAGAAGATGGAGAACACAATTAGAGTGTTTTGGCTAACACTGGTGATAGTCTCTTCTCAACTAATTAATTCTGGGTTTTGGATTGTGTGGATGGGAGCCTGCAGGGATGGGATTCTCAGAGTTTCCTCCTGTGGAGGCTTTCTTTTAAATCACTATGAAATAGTCATGAATATTTAAACATACCCATTCCTTTGAGTTCTGTTTGTAAAGCAAATAATTTGATTGATTCTGTTTGTTAGTAACTCAGGAACCTTAAGTGAGAAGGCGAAGGAATAAAACCTTTAGTTGCTTCCAAAGACAATAAGGAAAACATGCTTGGTATATTCATACAATGTGAAGTTTGAGTACTGGACTCTGCAATTTGGAATTTGCCCTGAGAGCCAAACATGAAAACATTCACTAGGAAACATTAAGAAAACATTAAGAAAACATTCACTAGGGGAACTTTCATGCAAGAGGAAATCAAATACTGTAGGCACCCAAATGACTCCCACTTCCCATAAAAATAATACAGATATTTTTGTTCAATAAGTATAGAGGGATTTTGAAACGCATAATCAATTCAGCCAATAAATCATATACAAGCAATTCCTCCCTCTGCAGGGGTTTCAGGGGGACCCAAGGAAAAAGGGGAACCCTATTTCTGCTGGCCTCCGCAGCCCCCCCCCAGCCAATTAACATGGTTTAGATCCTTACCACTGCAAAAATGTTCTTCCTTTTACAGCTTATAGCAATGTGGAGGAAGGCAGTAGGCAACCTGAATGCCTGAAAAAAAACTAGATTGAATGGTAACAGGAAGCAGTAACTTCCTGCTTCCTGTTAACGTTCAATCTAGTTTTTTCAAGCATTCAGGCTGCCTGCAGCCTGCCTTCACGTCTCTATAAGCTTGTATGCTTATAGCAACCTGTAAAAGGAAAAACATTTTCACAGTGGTAAGGATCTAAACAACATTATTTGGAACATAGGGGGAGGGGGTCAGACCTGCAGATCACTGGGGTCTGTCTGTATTTCAGAATGTGGGCTCTGGAAATTTGCACTCCAACTCACAGGTCTGCTGGTGAAGCTGGTGAAATTTGATATTTGTGACGTGTATTCTGTGAACTATAAAAATTGTGTCAACTCCTACCATGATCATGTCTAGTTTTATCAGACAACATAGAGCAGAGGTGTCAGACATAAGGCCTGTGAAGCTATGATCCAAATTTCCATATTTTTTCTTATATTTGCAGTTAATTAATTCCTAGAATTAATTAGAATAATTAATGAGAATAAACTGCTTATTTCTGACCATAACCTGCTAAATGATGTCACTTCCTGCTTAGGGACATCACTTCTCGCCCTTAGCAGAAACCAAGGATGCTAACTTCAGCCCACTGTATGAAACAAGTTTGACAACCCTCATATAGAGAGTAAATCATGTAGTTTGTCTATTGAATTTTGAGGATAAAATGATCCAATATTTCAGGTCATATTTCAGAACATCTCACTTCTCAAGACTGAATTTCCTACCTGCCTACTGAAGGTTTTGCTTTTTGTGGTATTGTCTCTTTTTCTTCAACTTCTTCCTAATGAAACCAAAAAGAAAATTGGTTGTATCACTTGGTAAACAGAACTAGTTGTGCAGTAAAACTACCAGTGGTGCACTGAATCAGAGTTTTCTCTTGAAAACTCAAAAGTGTCATTATAGAAAAGTTTGAAATAGAAATCTCTATTCATAGTTTGTAAATACAGTTCTATCCATACCTCTGCTAAATATAAATTAAAATGAAGTGAGGGCCAGAGAATCAGTAAACTGTCCAACTTCTCACACCTATGTACAGCTTCATGAAAACTGGTTCCAGGGAGCAGGAGCCTCCAATTCAGCTTTTTGGTGGAAATGCTGTGGGGTGGTGATGGAGGGAAATCAGTTACTTCCTCCAAGTAAGCAGAAGTGCTTTTCATCACAGTTCTTTTCAATCCAAGCCTATCTTTGCCATGGTTGTTCTAACCAGTTGCTGACCTATCATTAAGTTCGATGGGGTAAATGCCCCAGGCGTGAGCCTCTAGGACCCTGCGGAAGCCTCTCTGAGGCTCCCAATGGGGTTCCAGTTTCCCGGAAGAACAGTTTATAGCGTTGGGGAACCTCAGAGAGGCTTCCCCAACGCAGCTCTGGATCGTACGAGGCTCTGTGAGCCTCAGGTGAGTAGGGGAGTGGATTTTCACCTGGGGGGTGGCAACAGCCCACAGGAGGTGCCATCGCGAACCGTTGCCCAGGGCACGGGGCTGGGGAGGCCTGCCACTGGTTCTAACAGTGGGTCTCTGTCTTTTACTATTTACTTTGTTTTATCAAATATCTGCTTGAGTGGAGTGAGAGGGAAAAAAGTTATATCCATTGGAATATACAACAAACATTGCTTTTGTTTGCTTAACCCCAGCAGAAGTTTGGATCCAAGCTGTATGCTGCAAACAACCAA
Organism: Tiliqua scincoides; assembly: GCF_035046505.1. Taxonomy (NCBI): domain Eukaryota; kingdom Metazoa; phylum Chordata; class Lepidosauria; order Squamata; family Scincidae; genus Tiliqua; species Tiliqua scincoides. The sequence continues at coordinate 46,304,190 of NC_089826.1, forward strand.
CGCGTCTATGTATAAGGGCACCCATGCATGAACAGATTGATCAGTCACAGATTTCCATTACTGGGATGTGATACTGATAAAAGTCTATCAAACATACCTTTAATGAATCTTTCGAAGCTTTCAGTGTCGCCTTTGCAGTACTTAGTGCTACCTTCTGCTCAGGCTTATCTTTCTTGGCTGTCTCGTTTGATCCATCCATGGAGGCCTTGCGTTCTGATGTCTGTAGCTTTTCTTCCTGGTAGTCTTCAGTTGACTTGTGCAGTTCTTTAGTTTTTTCATAAACTGTTGTCATCATTAGTTCTATTACAGAAGGGGATTCTCTGCCACTTTTCAGCAATTTCACATCATTGCAATCATCCGTGTCTTTTTGTTCCTTATCTAATGTTAAACAAATTAACAAACCAACCAAAACAGAAATAAGTCCAGCAGTGTAAACAAACAGATATTGGGGGGGGGGGGAATTAGGCTCTGGTCTTACAACACTTACTACACTTATTTGGGAGCAAGTCCTATTAAACACAGTGGGAATTACTTCTGAGTAAACATGCATATAATTTCAATCTGGAGCCCTGTAGGTTTCTCTCATGTAAATAATTTTATGAGAAAAAAGTATTTTAAAGGATGAGATAAGACATAAGATCTTGAACTAAGTGTATAATTTACCTTAATTCCTTCTAAAAATTGGAATGTATTTCATTTCTGTCTATTTTATGTCCACTTCCATTTCTAAGTGCCATTGTATCAAATGGTGCTTATTTCCACAAAAATGTGTATAGTATTGCAGCCTAGGTCTAGAAACTGAGAAACTCACTGATAAAGCTCACGGCTTAACCCTATCCAGCTTTCCAGCACTGATACAGCTGTGCCAATGGGATGTGTGATGCATCCTGCAGTGGGGAGGGGGAGTTATGGAGGCCTCCTCAGGGTAAGAGACCTCTGGGCTGCATTGCTATTGCATTGGCACTGGAAAGTTGGATAGAATTGAGCCCATCGTGAGTGACATTAGACCAGTAACTCTTTCATTATCTTAACCTACCTCACAGGGCTGTTATGAGGATAAAGAGGGAGGTGCACATACACCACCATGAGTTCCCTGGAGGATGGATGGTATATAAATTGAATAAATACATAAATAAAAATGTCCTATTGTGAATGTTTAGGTACAGTTTCTTATGTTTTACAATAGACAAGGAGCATCATTCCTACTTGCAGATAGAATGATAACAGTTAAAGAGCAATTTTCAAAGGGCTCCTCCCTTTGCTCCCCCCTTTCCCTTAGGTGCTTATCTCAAGGCACTCTGGGAAATGAGTGTTCAGGAGAATGAGTAACCTGTCTGAGCAGAGGATTTGGATGACGGTAAAAAAAATAAAAGCACACAGTCCCCCATTTTTTTTGCAATGGTAAGTTATACTGCAGTGCAAATGCTAGAGAAGGGAGAGGAAACAAGAGAGAGGGCAATCTTGGAGATCTTTCGGTGCGCAGATACTGTTTCCATCTAGGGAAGGGTCATGTTCACAATATATTGACTGCTTAAGTATTTCAGTAACCGACCCAAATGAGAAATAACCAATGATAAATTAAATAGGTCAATGGTTTGTCAGTTCAGTGCAAGAATGCAATATTCTTGATAAACAGATAATTCAAAAGGTTAGTCTAAGGCAGGGAACTTGGAATAAATCAAGAAATTAAACAGCATTAAGCATACCCAAAAATGGTACAGGAACTTACTTTTCAAACAACATTCATACATAATGTACTCTTCCACTACTGAAATCTGATACTATGACTATTGTTTCACCATGTTAGTATAATCTAACAAGGCACAAACACACACACACATGGGGGGTGGGGGAAGAGAGAGAGTTTTGTTTCCTAATAACAGTTAGCGATCACCTTCCAAGTTGCATTTAGATTGTATCCAATTGTTTACCTTTTGAGGAAGATTCATCCCCAGATATTGTCAAATTAGAATCTCCAGTTCTCTCATCCGCTGATGAAAAATGAATAGGGTATAGTGATGAGGAGCTTGCTATCCAGGGACCCTGTGGTACAAAGCAACATTATGAATACAAATATTTGTAATTAATCACACCAGATGAAATTCTATTTATTATTTTTTTTAAAGCCATTTCCAACAATATTTCTTTAAAATCTTGTGAGGCAAACATGTCACATTCCATATAGGCAAAGAAGCCATTTTTTCCTTCCAAATAGATAAGAAAAATCAATTATTTTTTATATTTTTATACAGCCCTTCCTCCAAGGAGCTCAGGGTGGTGTTCATATCTCCTTCTCTCCTTTTGTCCTCAAAACAACTCTGTGAGGTAGGCAAGGCTGAGAGATAGTGACTGGTCCAAAGTCGACCATGGAGCTTCATAGCCAGGCAGGGATTTGATCCACCAGCCTGAGAAGCATGTAGCTCTCGCCCTTATAGGGCAGGGAGAGGAGAAGGTAACAATGCAATCCCCAGGATTGCACTGCTGCTGGAGGGGGGAGGCTTCCCCCCCCCAACTTACCAGATGACATGCTGGCCTCCAGAGTGCAGGAGGCATCTGCAGGGCACTCCAAGCCACTATAAAAGGGCTCCTACAGGGCTCCAGATTGAAACTGTATGCATGTTTACTCAGAAAACATATGGTTTTCAATTGAGAAAAGGAAGTGGCTTTCAACATTTTTATACTATTACAGAGGCTTGGGGAGCCCAGGAGATGCATTTGCAGATTTCCCTGCACCCCTGGAGGCCAGCATTTCACCTGGTAAGGTGGAAACCCCCTCTTCCCCAGCAGCAATGTGATCCTGAGGACCCTGTTGCTGCCTTCCCCCTTCCCTGCACACATTCACACTGTTCCCAACTTCCTTGTGGGAATTTGGGAAGCACTGCTCTACATCATTAGATGAAGTTCATCTGAGACTCATCTCAGTGACTGCTCCAAGAATCTAAAAACATGTTGATTTTATTTTTATTTTATTTATAAAATAAATATAAAAATATTTATATTTTATTTATACAGGGTTATACCCTAAGTTCAGGAAATCATGATGACTAACCAATGGCCCAATCCTATCCAGTGCTGGCCTGTGCAGTGCAGGGATGCTGGTGCAGCTTTGCTGCATCCCATGGGCCAGCTGGAGACCAAGATTAGTATAATATAGAAGAGATTAGTATAGATGGTAAATAGGTTTCAACAACATAATTTTCTCTAGGTTCCTACCATGAATTTTTCCCCTTGGCTATTAACAAGCACCGTATACATTAAAATATCTGAGCATAAATATAAACTACTCATTTCTCTGATTTTTAGTGCACAGGGGAGTAACATATTTTACCTGAAAATTTACACTTTACTTACTTCCTCAGCTTGTTTTTTATTTAACAACTAGTATGACACGCATACTTGAAGAGGGTTTTGTTAATGAGAGAATGTATCTTACAGCCCAGCCCATCCTGCCGCCAAGCGAATGCACATTCTACCGGCAAGAGCAGCGAGACTGCGAGTGCCATCACTGCTGGTTGGGTGCACTGACCAGCAGAGAAATTTTCATCTTACCAGTACAAGATGAGTGGTGGTGGTGCTGAGTGGAATGGGGTTGGGAGCAGCAGGAACAAAACAGCTGGCACAGGACCAAGGAGACCCATAGGGAAAGCAAAGACTTTCCCACGGCAAAGGAACAAAAGTTTCCTTACCCTTAGGAGACCTCTGCAACTGCCCCCCACCCCAGGATGCAGCCATGCTCAATGGGGGGGAAGTTAGGTAGGTTTGAGCAGTTTATACACGTAGAAATAAATAGAAACCCATAATTTCCCAACCCAAGTTAAGCACTTGCAAGTCCCCTTCGTTTCCAAGGGGAGAGTTATACATGTGTTCATCCCTCTGACTGATAATGCTTAAAGCTCATTTTTGGTTGGATCACAACTTTTGTTTATACAGAATAAGGATAATTTTCTAACCTCAGGACCAGGACTTTCAGAAAGCGCTCTTATCTTGGAATTTGTCACTTGATCATTTAATCTTGTTAGAGAAGATGGTGCAGACAATGAATATGATCGATGGCTGTAAGATGCTCTGTCTTCTGACCAGGTTCCTTCATGGTCCTCCACGTGGCTGCTTTTTCGTAGAACACTCCTCGGCTGAGGAGATGGCTTCAAATAATCATTTAGAGCAGGAATGCTGATGTTCTCAGCTGAAAATGTATAACAATTATCAGCAGGCTTTTAAAACATTATTACCACTTTGAAAATGTAGACGAAATTATATAAAAGTCTCCTCAAATTGCTTCCTTTTATCACCTACTGTCAAAGTGCTTCAAACATACATGAGAATATCATCATATCCCACTTGTTCATTAAAATTTGACATTCACAAAGAATGAAAAACGATAAGCAAGAGAATGCTTCCTTCGCAGAAACTATAGCAGAAATACTGTTTTATATTACATGTAGCCACCTCTAGTTCTTTTGTGAAAAAATATCTATTGAAATGAAAAGGGTATTTTATTGGAAGCAGGATTCCTGAAGCCAATTTCAACCCATCACTTTCAGTTAAAATGGTCAATTCACTCTGGAAAACAGCTTTCCCCAGTGACCTACCATTTGCCTTCAGGAAGCCCACAAGCAGGCCTTGAAGATAACAGCCCTCTCCAACTGAATAGCAACTGCTATTTGGCAGCATACTGCCTTGAACATGAGGGTACGTACCCTGCAGTTATCATGGCTAGCCACTGATACACCTATTTTCCTTCATGAATTTGGCAAATCACCAATAAAATCTAGGCCATATGGCCTATAAATACAACAGAATGTCAGACATCAGAACACAGACATCAACCTATTTGTCAAAGATGAAAAAAAATTGTCAGTCATGCAGGATTCCCCCCTCCTTTAAAATATACCCATTCTAAGGTTACAAGGGTACATTATAAAGATAATGTACACAATAAAAATAATTTTTTAAAAACCAAAAACTGCAAAAACAAAGCAGGAGAATTCTAACACACTCTCTTTACCTGATGCTGATGCTTGTTTAGCCTTGATTTCTCGTGGCTTTGGTACTGGCTTGATTTCAGCTGTGCACTGAAACATGTCATCCCTCCCTAACTGGAGCTCAGAGGCCTCTTGCTGATTATACTCCTCTTCAAAACCTGAACCTTCTTCAGAAACTGAGTCATTTTCATGCCTCTCTTCACTCAGCGATCTACTCTTTAACATGGATGTTTCTTCAAGTTTCTCTTCATCCTCAGGCAGAGTGAAATAGTCAGCAGTTTCTCTTTCTAAAAAGTAGTCATCTGGCAGAGGTATGTCAAATGAAATTGACTTTTTGGCTGCACTCTCTTCACCTGCCACAGAATGTTCAGTTAATGAATTAGTGACAGCTTGCCTTCCTTTGCTCAAACTCTCTCTCTCTAACATGGTCACACGTTGAGGTCTCTCATCGTCGTCTGATGAAGTCAAATCACCTGCAGTTTCACTTCTCAAAGTGCTTGTGTTGCGAAGATTATAGGTAGACAGCGGTATTGCAAAGGCCACTGATTTCTTTGGGGTGATTTCCACAGTTTCGGTTTCCTCCAGTGAATCTGAAAACAAGATTATATTGGAATTTCATGTATAAAAAGAAATGCAGCGAACAGTCAAACACAAACATAATTCAGCGATGCGCTTTTGTTCTTGACACACATCTGACATTTTGGAATGCCAATTTTGAAATCACATGCTCTGTCTCCAATTCCTGGCCACCTCTCCAAGATTTCAGGCAGCACTGTGTGAAAATAAATCTCAAAACATAGTATACAGCAATTCAAAGAGCAGTTTGATAATTGTGAATGAATTAATAGATGTGCTTTGTTAAAGTTTGTCACAAGCATGAAGAACATCACTGATAACAGTATAACATAAAGTCAGTCGAAAATGTGCTTTTGAGCTATTCAGATCCAGAAAGTGTAAAAGGTGTGGCAGATGCAGAGAAAATACAAATTCAAAATAGTTGTATATAATATACGTCTAATAGAAAAACCAAGTGAATATAAGCCAAGTTCACTACATAGAAATTGATGTCAATTACATTCCCTGCAGAGTTAAAAATGAGGTGAAATTTCAATAGCTTCTGAGCTTGATAAAATTAAAAGTTTGAGCCACATCCTTGTAAATTCAGTAAAGGCTCTGCTACAAGCTTTGGGGGCGTTACTTTAAGGCTGTAGTCCTTATTCCTAGACACAATTTACTAGGGCTCAGGTCTCAAATGAGCTCATTGAGACACTTCTACATAAACATGCTTAGGATAATACAGCATATCGTGATTACTGCCCATTTATGAATGGGTCAAAAGGAGCAAGAGGACACACACAAATCCCATTCTAAAATGACTTGTTAATATCATACTTTCTTCATCACTCTCAAAGTCTTCTGAATATTCAGTAGTTTGCTGTCTTGCTGCGCGAGCAAAAAGCGCTTCTTGAAGCTCTTCCTAAAATATTTAAACACAAAATAGGTTTTACTATTGAATGAAACAAATCTGTATATATAGTACTTGCCATTTATATGGTTTAGTCCTACTGTAAGTGATGACAATTGTCTTGTGCAGTCTGACCTACGTGTATGTACTCAGAAATAAATCCTATTGTAGTCAATGGACCTTGCTCATAGGTGAGTGTGCCTATGAGGATTGTAATTCAAAAATATCTGAGACTTAAGAGACATTGCAACCATCATAGGAATAAACCAATATGAACAGTCACTTAGTCATGCTTTTAGATTTGTGCTTCAGCTTTGAAACTATAAAATATAAGCACTTGTGTTGATCTTTCATGCCTTTCACAGCCTACTACCTGCCTAATTCAGTTAGTGCTTATAAACAGAATCAAAGAATGTTAGAATTGGAAGGGAACCTGGAGGTCAGCCAGGTGGGTAGCCATGTTAGTCCGCAGCAGCAAACAACAAGAAATAGTCTTGTGGCACTTTAAAGACCTTTAGATGCCACAAGCCCCCCATATTATCTTCATTCCACATTATTTCCCTGGCAGGTTTAAGACCTAAAGGAAAGACATTGCACAGAAGTATTTTGGTAAAGGAAATCAGAGCTATTTTAAGAGTGGAGCAAGATATTTTCAGCAAATATATATGGAGCATGCCTCCTCTTCAGATGTATAAACTGTTGGATTTGAGGTAGGATAATTGTTACAACAATTTTTTCATGAGCTTAAATATAAAGTTTGCTGCAACTGGTAAAATATTTGCTATGTGAACTTTTTTTGTTTTCTTAAAATTGTTGTGGTTTTCTTTTTTACCGAGTTCATTATTTTGTTTTTGAAACATGTACCTATTGTTTTAAAGATTGTAAGCTGCCTTGACAATAGATGGTAAGACAATAAAACAGGACATAAACTGTTTGAACAAATACTTTAAAACACTAACACCAAAGAAGAACAACCAAGTGCAGAATCTCTTATTATTTTTAAATTAGAGCCCTTTCTGCAATCAGCCCACCAATAAAGAGAAACCTATATGTTTCTGAAAGACTCACACCTCTTCAATCATATATCTGCTGCAATCCCCTTGGAACTTAGAACTGCTCCTTCTTTGGAGACCTTTCAGCGGAGCCTTTAGATTGAGGATGGTTTTTGATGGCTGATGTGATAGACTGGCGTTTTAATTGAATGTAATTTTAATTGTTTAATGTTATGTGATCCATGGGGTGCCTTTGTTCATAATGTTTTATTATTATGGTTTTTAACTCTGTAAGGCAACTTGAGTGCCCTTACCAGTAGAGAGGCAGACTACATTCATTCAATTAAATATCCAGTTTCACGTTTACACATGTATTTCCATTTTCCAGTTTTTGTCAACATTAAATGCATACAAGTTATTATTAAAAATGTTTATACCGTATGCCATATTTCAACAAAACAGTTTACAGAGCAAACTAAAAAACTAAAGGGTTCACAATCTAAAAAGATGCAGAAAAAAACCACCACCAAACAGCCAGCAGAAAATACTGTGCTGGAATGAACAAAGACAGTTGTTCTTCTCTTGCTAAATAAAAGAGCAACATTTTAAAAAGGCTGCTGCTAGCTGGGCAATGAAGTACAATAAGCATAAGAAGGGGCATAATAAGAGCCTTTGCTGGGTCAAACCACAAGGGCCACCCAGCACTCTGCTTCTCACAGTGACCAACCAGATGACTACAAACAGCAAGGAATGAGGGAAATCAACCTCCCCTGTATCTCCTCAGTATCTGATACTCTAAAGTACACTGAACAAAGAGGTTCCTTTAGATCTTATGGCTAATAATTGTTGATAGAACCTATAGCATTCCATGAGCACATCTCCTCTTTTAATAACCACGCAGTGAGAGCACTACTGAATCAGACCAAGGTACCATCTTGTCTGGCTTTCTACTTCCCATAGCTGCCAACAAGCCCACAAGCTTGCCCACAAGAAGCACATGAAGGCAATACTACCAACCCCCAAAGTTCCACTCTAATATGGTTATTTCCCCCCCTCCAAAAAAAAGGCAGGGCTGAAACAAAAGCAAATGCATGTTTTACTAATAGCTCACTAAATGTGCAGCAATAAAAATGTATGATTTGCAAGACAACATATTTTACCTGAAAAGTGGTTCTTTTCAAGAATTTAGGGCTTTTGGTATAGGCTAAAGTAGAAATGATTTCTTCATCAGACATGTTGCTTGATCTTGGGAAATTAATCTTTGTTCTCAACGGTGATCCAGTGAAGGCAAAACTTCTCGCTGGATTTTAGTAAGAGGGAGAATGAGATTTTGATGCAAGCATTAAGAACATAAGAACATAAGAACAGCCCCACTGGATCAGGCCATAGGCCCATCTAGTCCAGCTTCCTGTATCTCACAGCGGCCCACCAAATGCCCCAGGGAGCACACCAGCATTGACTACTGATTTACCCCATTTACGAAGAACCCCGTTTATGAAGGCTGCAATCCCAAACACGCTTCCATGGAAGTAAGTTTCACTGAATACAGTGAAACTTACTTCTGAGTAAACATGCAGAGAACTGCACTGTAAGGAGTCCCACCTGCGGTGGGTGGAGAGACAGGTGAGGCAGAGGCTCCCTGCCAGAGTCCTTTGAAAAGCGCCACCGCCACTGTATGAGGTGCTCAAGCATACTCAAGGGATGTGCAGTGGGTGGGGAGGCAGGTGAGGCAGAGCCTCCCTGGCAGATTCCTTCAAAAAGTGCTGCCACTGCCAAGTGAGACGCTCAAGCACACTCAAGGGACCTGCAGTGGGTGGAGAGGCAGGTGAGGCAGAGCCTCCCTGCCAGAGTTCTTTGAAAAGTGCCGCCGCCACTGTGTGAGGTGCTCATGCACACTCAAGGGATGTGCAGTGTGTGGGGAGGCAGGTGAGGCAGAGCCTCCCCTCCAGAGTTCTTCAAAAAGTGCTGCCATCGCCATGTGAGGCGCTCAAGCACACTCAAGGGTGTGTGGTGTGTGGGGAGACAGAGCCTCCCTGCTGAGGTCCTTTGAGAAGCGCTGCTGCCACTGTGTGAGGCGCTCAAGCACACTCAAGGGATGTGCAGTGTGTGTGGGGGGGGTAGGTGAGGCAGAGCCTCCCCAACAGAGTCCTTCGAAAAGTGGCACCACCACTGTGTGAGGCGCTCAAGCACACTCAAGGGCGTGCGGTGGGTGGGGAGGCAGGTGAGGCAGAGTGCCACCGCACCCACAACCCACGCACAGAGCAAAGAGGGAGGGAGCACAGACCACGTCGCTTGTGGGTGCTTGGGTGCCTCACACGGCGGTGGCGCTTTTCAAAGGACTCCGGTGGGGAGGCTCTGCCTCATCTGCCTCCACACACCATGTCCCAGGGCTGCAATGCAAAATGACAGATGAACAAAGCCAAAGCATGTGGTCGTTTGTCTACAAAATGGGTGCTGGTACCCAGAAATCTCAAACATTTGTCGGGGGGGGGGGGCACCAGACCTAAGTATCAAATCATCATTCAGACCCCCAAGCCTTTTGCCCTGCATTGCACAGTCGGGGGGGCAAGGAATCCTTTGCTGTGTGTGAGTTATTGATCATGCATGAAGGGTTGGATCCCATTGATCCCATTCAATTCCCCCCTTGGCCACCAGAGGGCGCTTCCTTGGGCAGGCGCTCACTTGCAGCTCTGCAGCCATCTCAAGCCCAGCTCGACCCCACTCAGCCCCGTCCCCGCCGCAGCGCCGCCTTGGGAAGCCCCTCATTCACCCCCGCCTGCCCCAGCCCAGCCCCGAGCCCCTACCGCGCGTCGCGGGGAAGTTCTTGTCTCGGGCGAGAGAGGGCTGAGGAGCGCCCGCTCCGATCTTGCTCCTGCCCCGGCCACAGGTCGACTAAGCGCCGACAGCGGCTTCAGGCCAGGTAGGCCTCGCGTTACCTAGCAACCGCAGCCACGCTGGAGGTGACCGCACAGAAGGAGCGTTGCTGTGGAAACCAGGCCGCGCCTCCTCGCCCCGATTGGCTGCATCACCTGGTCGGAGTCTGGAGTGGCATTACTAGGGCTTGTGTCGTCGTCCCCGTGATGGACCTCCTCCCATGCAGTGGGCGGGGCAACGCCGTGGTCAGGGTCCTGCTGGGGGTAGGAGGCAGGTGAAGCTGAGCCTCCGCACCAGAGTCCTTTGAAAGCACCGCCACCATGTGAGGCTCCCAAGCACCCACAACCCATGAGAGCAAGGAGGGAACGCACAGCTCATTGGTTGTGGGTGTCTGGGTGCTTCACACTGCAGAGGTGCTTTTCAAAGCACTCCAGTGGGGAGGCTCTGCCTCACCTGCCTCCCCACCCACTGCACATCCCTGAATGCATGCACACCTCACGCATGCTGGTGGTGCTTTTCGAAGGACTCCAGTGGGGAGGCTCTGCCTCACCTGCCTCTCCACCCACTGCATGTCCCTGAATGGTGGCAACTGCTGGGAACGCAAGGCCGGAGAGAGAAGAGCTGGAGGCTAGACTGCTGAAATTTGAAGCCCCAAAAGTGACAATTGGGATTAAAATGTTTCTGAATCTTTGATTTAATTCAGGATTCTGTTGGCCTTTATGCATGCTTAGAGAAATCTCTCTGCAGTCTCACTTTAAAGCACAAGTGCTTGCATCATTTGGACTTTTTTTTTTTTAAGGCTTCCTATCAATGTACCTATGCATGCTGAATAAAAACATTGACATGAACTAGGAATTATTATTAGCAGTATTTTTATCTAGCCTTTCCTCCAGGAAACTTACGGTCATGTACAATGTTGTACTCTGCAATGTTCTCACAGCAAGGCTGTGGGGTAAATTAAATTGAGGCACCGACTGAGTGACCAAAGTGGAGATTTTGAACTCTTAGTCAGAGAGTCCAACTGTCACACCACAATGGCTGTCTCTTATCAGAGAAGAGACAGAAGAATAAAACTTTGCCATTATTGTAATGCTGTCTTATAAATCTCTTTGTGGTGTTGCGTATAGTTTTGGAAATGGTTCGGATGATACTTCATCGCCTGAAGGCCTCATGCATTAACTGCCATGCGCACTCATGGAGTGCGCCCAGTCTTGGCCCCTTCTCTTACAGCTGGGAGAATTTGGGACTTCTGCAATAATTGGATGTTAATAAACCTACAAAGTCATGCAATCATAAGAAAAGACACTGAGGGCACAATCCTAACCAACTTTGCACTACCATAGCTGTGCCAGTGGGGCCTGTGCTGCATCCTGTAGTTGGGGGGCAGTCATGGAGGCCTCCTCAAGGTAGTAGTAGTAGTAGTAGTAGTAGTAGTAGTAGTAATAATAATAATAATAATAATAATAATAATACAAGTATTTATATACCGCCTTTCTTGGTCGTCAGACTTCTCCTCGGACTTTAATTCAAGGCGGTTTACATGGGCAGGCTGTTCTAAACCCCCATAGGGGTTTTTACAATCAAAGAAAGGTTCTGTCTTTCAAGAACTTCACAACATTTCAGATGGATCTTTTCCGGTCTGGTATCACTTCTGGCCCCCAGTTGCCTCCCACACAGGCTGACAAACAGCTCCTTCATCTCTCACTTGAAGGGCGGCCAAGACGCTTCTTCGCTCACACCAAAGAGCAGGTAGAATAACTTGGCTCAGCTTGTCAGCTGCTTCAAGGTCTTGCAGTTCACAGAGCTTCCTGTGGTCTTGAACTGGCGACCTTTGGATGTTATCTTCAGGCTAACTAGACCAGGGGTGTCCAAAGTTTTTGGCAAGAGGGCCACATCATCTCTCTGACACTGTGTCGGGGGCCGGGGAAAAAAAGAATTAATTTACATTTTTCATTTTTTAATTTACATTTAAAATTTGAATAAATTTACATAAGTTTACATAAATGAAAATATTAAAGATGAACTTATATGAATGAATGAAGGTCTTACAATAGCTCAAGACCTATAAAGGGCCTTGCACAAAGCAAGGCCAGCCTTTCCTTTGCTGCCGCTACTACATCACAGACGTGAAACAGCGAGCAGTGGAGGGAACCCTCATCCCACAGCTCACGTGACAGGTCAAACAGTTGCCCTCATGCTGAGAGCAGTTGCGTTGGGCCAGTGTGGGCTTCAACAAATCTCCAGAAGGCCAGAGGCTCATTGGAGACTGGGGGCTCCCAGCGGGCCGCATTGAGAGGCCTCAAGGGCTGTAAGTGGCCCCAGGGCCGGGGTTTGGGCACCCTGTTCTAGACCAGACAGGCAGTGTTTGTTCCCTTATCTCAGAATTGCATTGCCCTTTGTTTAGCACCCTGATTCCCTTAGACCAGTGGTTCCCAACCTGGGTACACGTACCCCAGGGGTACTTACCAGGACTTTTAGGGGTACTTGAAAAAAGAATTGAATAATGATGGAAAAAGTCAGATCTGTATTAGAATGCCTTATGGGCCTGGCAAGGTAGGAAGGAAGGCAGCTAACTGGCTGCAAAACCCCCAGGAACTGCTAGTTTCTGCTCAATTAATGTATTACCAGATAAGGATCAGTAACTGAGAACATAAATTTGAAAGAACGGCGACTATATTAATAATAACTTTATTTTTACCCCGCCTTTCTCCCCGAAGGGACTCAAGGCAGCTTAATTACAAACATTCTGCTAATATGAGGGTACAATTTATGGAGAAGGACTGCCAAGGGGTACGCAAGTGGAAAAAACGTTGGGAACCACTGCCTTAGACACTAAAGGAGAGGCCAGAGCCATGCACTTTTCATGAGCTCATATGGCAGCTAATGTGTGGAGCTGGTCCAGGTGATACATGTCATCTAAATCAGCCCCTGGTTGCTCCATCTAACCAGCTACAAATATCAGAGGGGCTGTCTTGGATTTTACTGCTGTCAGAAGTCCCCTCTTTCTTTTATTTAACGTACATTTAGAAACTGCATGCAGACCTGACTGGCATATGGATGACTCTGCCCAGACTGACAGCCCAATCCTGAGCTGCCCGCGGCGCCCAGGTCCGGCAGCTCCATGGCAGGCTCCCACGGGATCCAGCGTCTCCCAGGCTACCCGGGAGGCTCGGGGGATGTTTGTCCCCTTCCCCCGAGTAAGAGAAGCAGCCCCGCAATGGGGCTACTCACTTTAGTGGCGACCTCTTGGTCACTGCTAAAGTAAAGGCACTTGCGTAGGGCAAGCAGCCCTACCCGAGCGCCTTGGATCCTGTGGAGGTCGGCTCCGCGGATCCGCCTCTCCCCCTCCCCCGACATGCCTCCCCCACGCCCCCAGCCACACCTCCCCCCTCTCCAGAATGCCTCCCCCACGCCCCCAGCCATGCCCCCACCTCCATTTCCACAGCCCAGCGGTCCAGGAGACGGCCGAGCCGCAGAACCCGGGCACCTGCTGCGCATCAGCCCAGCGCCAGCCAGCGCTGGGCTAGCTCCGGTGGGAGCCCGGCAGTAAGCCCCACAAATGTGCCTTACGGCATGCTTGCGACTGTGGTCCATGCCGCGGAGCCGTGCTACGGACCACAGGATCGGGCTCTAAGTCTACTGGTTGTGGGCTGAGCTCTTGAAACATGAATGGTCCATAAAACATTTGAAATGTTTTCTTTTCCAATCCTGTGAATTCCAGTGACAATCCTCATGATTCACTATGCCTCCCCCTTTACCTGGTGGTGCTCTAGTCTAGTAGTCTGGACAACCATCCTTGTCCTTCAGAATTAGCTAGAGTTTATTATACAGTATTTTATTATTTGAATGATAGTAATGTTCTTTAGCTCCAGATGATGGCAGCAAAGGATTTTGCTAGAAAGGGATAGGAGCCTTTCTGCTGGTTCAGGTTTAATCTGGTATGTCACCAATTATAGACAAGTCAGCTTTGGAAACTGACATTTTCCAGTAACTTTACTGTCCATTAGAATGAAGTGATCATTGCAAAAAGGAGAATTGAGACAGGAGTCTCAAACCAAGCTGTGATTCAAGGCGGGGAGCAAGTTGTAGAACTAAGGGTGCAATCCTAATTCCTCATTAGGCTGGTGCAAGTCCCTTGTGCTGGCTCAGGAGGGACACAAACTTGCCATAAAGCAGTTTGTGCCTCTTTGGGAGTTGGCTGGGTCACCACAGGGATGTGCACTGACCCATGGAGGCTGCATCCAGCCTCTGCGCCGACCTGGGGAGGGAGAGTTGTGTTGGCCAAGCTCAGCCAATGCAGGGGTCTGGGGAGGACGGGGAGGAGGTGGGGAGGAGATGGGGGAGACATTCCAGGGTGGGGGAAGGTAGGCGGAGGGTGTTCCAGGGAGCGGGCGGGGAGTTGGAGGTGGGGCTGAGACCCAGCAATTATGCTGGATCCCAACCCCATTCCCTGAGCAGTGTGGATCTGCTATAAGCCACTCCGTTTTCCTTGGACTTGTGCCACCTCGTGATGTGGTGCAAGTCCAAGGAGATCCATTGGGGCTCTGCTGGCTTACCTGGGGGGAAGAGCTTCCTCTTACCTCTGGCTGAGCCAGTTCTGGCCCCAGTCTTGCGCTGGATACAGCTCAATCCTTCTGGCTGCCTGTTACAGAGCAAAATAGGATTGCACTGTTAATTTTGTAGAACACGCATAAGAATGAGTTCTAGTTTGCAATGGTTTGGCTAGGGAATTCAAAATGCAAAGTACAATGTTATTCCCGATTTGAACATATTTCCCATTTGAAAGAACAGTCCATTTAGTATTTTTCTTTTATAAGTGCTTGGATAGAGATCCTAAATTACAGTACATTACAGCCAGATTATTACCCATAATTGGACTACCTGATTCTTTCTTTTTTAAAAGTCGAGAGAATGAATTGGGGGGAGGGGGAGAGGAGAAGGTGTTTTAACCCTATCCTCACCGTATTGTAATTAGTGTGGTTTAAACCTTTTCCCTCTTGCTGTTTTCCTACTGTTTGTCACACAGGTGCTTAGACTGAGTGCTAGCAGTAGGGTTCCGTGGGCAGGCAAGACTCCATACAGCGCTTGGCAGTGGGCGAGAAGCTTTCTGAGGCTTCCCTCGCTGTTTTATGCAATACCGGTTTCATTGGGAAACCAGAAGCGTTGTTTAAAACCACGTGAAGGCTTCTCGATCGCCACCAAGAGTCGCTTGAGGCTCTGTGAGCCTCTGTAAGTTTCCTGGGGGGGGGGGTGATGGCGTGCTGGGGGGGTGGCATTTTAGAGGGGAGGCATCATGTCACGGACCTGCCCCAGGGCGCAATGAGGGCAGCTCCACTACTGCCTTGTGGCCACTTTGAAGTAAAAATGAAAATGACCAGAGATCTGTTCATGGATCTCCTGCATTTAATGCAGTTTGGCTCTAAATTACATTTAAGCAAATCACATTTTTTGCCTAAATAAGGAGACCAGTAACAGCAAACAAATTAGCAACATTTTCTACGTGTAAATGTTTTTGTTAAAAAGCACTTGCATCTTTTCTGAAATCTTAGGGCAGAGCACTTACAGCAGAGCACTAAAATAATGTAAATATTCCATTTGTTTCTTTAGTGATAAACCTTGAATAATTAAACTGATGAGATGGACTCCAGTCAGGAACTCAGAAAGGTGTGGCATGGAACCCAAATAATATACATCCTTCAAATGTGTAGTTTGTTCTTTCTCTCACCAAGTCCATTAATCAAGTTCTATTTGTTCCAGAAGTTGTACCAACGAAGAAAAATAAAATTAGCTGTAAACTAAAATATGATGGAACGCTGCTGCTTTTATTTTATTTTTTTAAGCAACTGGCAGTTACTCTTATATATAGATACACAAACTTCCCTGAAAACCATTTAGGGATAGAAAAAGTCTTACAGCAAAAATAGCAAAAAACTGACAAAGAAACTTCCATTGCTCCAGCTTGGTTTCCTGGCAGATTTGTTGTATTTTTCTGGGCGCACCATCTTCATTTATTTTATTTGAACATCTGATTAGGTGAACCATGTGCTTGTTCCCAAAGGCATTTGGAATCAGATAAAACTGTTTGTATTGTCATTTGTTGTTGGTCTGGAACAGGACATTGGGCACCTTGAAGTCGAGCAATTAACAAATTGCTAATCAAATAATGGTAGGTTTATTGCTTCCAGTTCCTATGTATTGTCGTTTCATTTACCAAGGGCCCAATCCTATCCAACTCCTCAGTACTGGTGCACCTGTAGTGCAGCCCCAAGATAAGGGAACAGATGTTCCCATACTTTGAGGAGGCCTCTCTGACTGCTTCCCCACCATGGAATGCAGCATACGCCCCATTGGCACGGCTGCACCGGCACTGGAAAATTGGATAGGATTGGGCCCTAGGTTCTTCGGTTGTGGTCTATAATTCTGCAACCTGCAAAACCTGCAGAATTACAATTCACTCTTTCCCTGTTGTGTTTTTATTCATGAAATAATGTTCAGGTTGGCTGTTTTTACAACTTATCCTCCATCAACCTGGAGATCATATTGGGCCATTTACAAGCTCTGTGGCAGTGTATGCAGCTGCAGTTATGCCCCCATTTTTCTGTTTACTAGTTCCTTTTCCCACCCTTCTCTCCTGCCTGTTGAAGGGCAAAAACTAAAACCTCACTTGCTGCAAGCAGGACAAGACAGCAGAGTGAGACAAGGACTGAGCAAGGAGGTACAGCAGCTGCCTATTCTCTCACTGCATTGGAACGTTTAAAGGGATGAGCGTGATCTCCTGCTTGCCAGCTAGCTGGCAACCGGACCTGTATTTAATCTTCTTTTGTTCCATCATTTGGAGTGTTTCAGTTTAAGTTAGGAAAGCTTTTAAAACTACATCATGCTTTCTGAGAATCACTGACATCCAGTGGCAGCACAGGAAAATATATTAGCAGTAGGGGTGAGACAGGACAGAGAAAGGGCAAAATGCAGCAGACACAACCTTTGTCCCGGATGTTGTTTTTTGAAAGAAAAATAATTATGTATTTCTCAGTAGGTGCATGAAGAATGGGGCTTTTTCATATACTGAGGAATGCAAACCCCAATCTTACAGATATGTGCAATTGGGATGACATAGGGTGGCTTGGGCTAACAGATAAGTAGAACCTGTATGTTCTGCTAGGCTTACTGGTAGCTGTAATCCAGGGCAGGCCCATCTATGAGGCCAACTGAAGCAGTTGTTTCAGCCAGCAGATTGAAGGCATGCACCCGCCTCTGACTGCCTACTCATCTCACTGCTTCTCGTCCTCCTTTTCTGCCCTGAATTGGTAAAGGAAAAGGTGGATGAAGCAGAAAGGGAAGCAAAGAGGAGAGTTATAGACCATTGTACTCTTCTCTCCTCCACACTTTCTCTTCTGCTTCCTTGTCCAAGGAGTAAGAAACTGGCATATCACCAGGGATGGGGGGGGGCAGTCTTTGGTATGCCACATGAGTCACTAGGAATTCTTGGGCCGGCCCTGTTGTAATTTATCATAATAAATTACAATAAATGCCGAATGCATAGAATTGCACTTGCTGCTGATGTTGGCTGGAATGCCTATGGAATGGCATGTTTTGTTTCTTCAGTCCTATTCCTGTTCTGCTAGTTCTCTACATACCTTCTGTGTCACACCATTGCTTGTGTGTCAGTGTACACTATTGAGTGTTTTAGGCTGTTGCTAAGATAGTAGCACTTCTCTAAGATGCTACCAGTTTTGTGTGGCTGTATGACCATTTTTGAAAATGTGCTTGCATCTGCATGTACATCAGTGTTAACAAACAAGGTTGCTAGGATTCCAGGGCCAATATGGAATCATAGTGACCACTGCAGCCTCTGTCCAGGGCACTATCTAGTGCTTCCCACCCACCGCCATGTGCCAGCTTTGATGTGATGAGCTCGGCCTTGCCTCTGGCTGTTTCAAAGTGAAGAACTGTTCTAACCTTTTGCGGTATATAATTTGCTTTGCATCCTCCATCCATGGCACAATAGCTGATACTTGTTGATGCTTTTCATGACCATAAAGCAGAGATGGGCAAATTCAGTATGGCTTGACTCAAGTCAAGTCACGGGTTTCTGCTCCTTTGACTCGACTTGAAAATGAGTCCTAACTGGTAGACTTTCCGAGTCGCCCATAGTGTTTTGGGAACTCTAAAAGACTCAAGTCCCAAGTCTTTTCCATTAAAAAGTCAGCCGCAGCTCCGTGGAAAAAAGTGAAGCTGATGCCAGGCTCTGTGTGTGTGTGTGTGTGTGTGTGTGTGTGTGTGTGTGTGTGTGTGTGAGTTCGCTTTAAACACCCCCCTGAGGTCCCTGCCCACCGCCTCAGTAAACAAAAGTCTTGCTGTGAAGGCAGCACTGCAGAGCATGCCGATAGGTTCCTTCCATACCATTCCATCCCCCTTCACATCATGGGCACAGGTGGACCTACAGGGAGGGAGGGAAGATGCATCCCAGCTCTCCGCAAGGCAGGAAGGGGCAGGACAGGGGCAAGCCAATAGGCAAGCCCCTCTGAGTTTACACAGGGGAGGCTCGTGACCCTCATTGGGCACAGGCAGGCTGAATCAAGGGAGGCAAGAGACAGAGAACATGTTTGAGCATGTGTCTGAGCCACAGTGACAGACAACTACAGGCAGCCTGGTGTTTCTGGAAGAAAAGAAGGATGTTCTCTGAGATGAGGGGCCAAAGTATCCACTATCCAGGCATCCAATAACAGTCTAACTGGATCCTCAACATTGGAGAACCCTCGGCATGCTAGCAGCATGCAGGTAGTCAGGAATGACACACCTTGGGTCTGAAATCTTAGACTGACTCTGACCTGCATTATGGACCACACAGGTGTGAAGCAGGGGGAAGCCTGGCCAGCATGTGTTGCCCTGCTCAGCACACCTCCAGTCTTCACTGAATGGTCTACTGACCTGTAGTCAGGAACGAAGGTGGGGGAAAGCCAACTGTGGAGCTGCTCAGAGACACACCTCCAGTCCCAGAAATGAAGGGCTGACCTGTAGTGTAGGCTGGAGGCATCAGAGGGTTGCTACTAGTTGACAGCATTTGTGGCGCCACTCAGTAATATGCCTCCAGTCTTCCAGAAATGATGGGCTGATCTGTAGTCAGGAACGAAGGCAGGGGAAAACCAGCGCCTGTACTGCTGTTCAGAGACACACCTTCAGTCTTCCAGAACTGACAGGTTGACTTGTCGTGTGGACCGGAGGTGTCAGAGGGTCACCACTACTTGACAGCATTTGTGCATCCAATTAAAGCAACCCCTGTGTAGAATAAAGCACCCCCCAATAAAGGAAGGCACAGGCCAGCTTGCTGCAGATGCCCTTGCTAATGTCTGCCTAGCCAAAAACTAAGGAACGCTGCCTGGGTGAGTGCTGTGCTGGAAACACACGAGAGAGAGAGAGTGAGAGAGAGAGAGAGAGAGAGAGAGAGAGAGAGAGAGAGAGAGAGCAAAGAAACCAGCTGTTGCCATGTGGGAGCAAGCGATTGATGCAATGAATGAGCATACGAGGTGTGGCTGCATCCTTTTCTATCGCTCCTCCCCCAGCTTCCTCCTCCTGTCCCTCCACCCCTAGCCTTGTCTCTGCCTCCTGACTGAACATAACATACCCTGCTGCTGGTTGCACAGATGAATGCCTGGCCTCTGGATCACCATACTGTGTCTTTCGGGTGACATGGATCAGTGAACATCAGAGTTGCAAGAAACACCTCTAAGTTATGTCTGGGCGACTCGAGTTGCCCAAATCCATGGTGCTTTCTGAGTCAGCAGCCCCAGACTCAAGTGTTTGCCCGAGTCTTTGACACACATGAATCGAGTCTGTACGAGTCAGTGAAAAACTCGTGCTCTCGTAACTTGGATTCAAGTCACTTGAGTTCCCATTCCTGCCATAAAGCTGTCAAGTTTTTAATGCTAAACTTACTGCATGGCATAAGCAAAGCACAAAGTATCCAGCCATTGAGATTCTGTTTCTGATAGGAGAGCAATCTTCAAGATATTTCCTGACAAACAGAGCTGGGAAATACATTTTGGCCTGCACTGAAAAACATTCTTTCCTTGGCAAATGCAAGAGAGTGGAAAGCAGATCAAGATGAGGTCAGAATAGCATGCTAATCTTTTCAGGTGGCTTTGCCAAGTGAAAGTATTTCCTAAAAAAGTCTGGTGGCTAATTAGCTGCAGGAGTCATTTGCAGGTGTCATTAAAATAGTCCAATTAATTATATGCTATCCTTTTGTTTAATTAAGATCACTCTTTTTCCACCAGTCCTTTGTCACTATTTGATTCAAGTACTTCTAAGAAATTATGCTAATGAGTCTGAGCACATCAGGTAGAACTAGGAGTCAGTGAAACCCCTTAGACTCTGTAATACAGAGATGTTAATTGAGGCTGCAATCCTAACCACGTTCTTGAGAGTAAGCCCCATTGAACAAAATAGAACTTACTTCTGAGTAGACCTGGTTAGGATTGTGCCCTGAGTCAGTTTTCATTGAAATGGGAACATAAGAACATAAGAACAGCCCCACTGGATCAGGCCGTAGGCCCATCTAGTCCAGCTTCCTGTATCTCACAGCTGCTCACCAAATGCCCCAGGGAGCGCACCAGATAACAAGAGACCTGCATCCTGGTGCCCTCCCTTGCATCTGACATAGCCCATTTCTAAAATCAGGAGGTTGAACATACACATCATGGCTTGTAACCCATAATGGATTTTTCCTCCAGAAACTTGTCCACTCCCCTTTTAAAGGCATCCAGGCCAGATGCCGTCACCACATCCTGCGGCAAGGAGTTCCACAGACTGACCACATGCAGAGTAAAGAAATATTTTCTTTTGTCTGTTCTAACTCTCCCAACACTCAATTTTAGTGGATGTCCCCTGGTTCTGGTGTTATGTGAGAGTGTAAAGAGCATCTCCCTATCCACTCTGTCCATCCCCTGCATAATTTTGTATGTCTCAATCATGTCCCTCCTCAGGCACTTCTTTTCTAGGCTAATGAGGCCCAAACGCCGTAGCCTTTCCTCATAAGGAAGGTGCCCCAGCCCAGCAATCATCTTAGGCTGCAATCCTAACCATACTTTCCTGAAAGTAAGCTCCATTGAACAAAATAGGACTTACTTCTGAGTAGACCTGGTTAGGATTATGCCCTTGGTAGCTCTTTTGCACCTTTTCCATTTCCACTATGTCCGTTTTCAGATGTGGCGACCAGAACTGGATGCAATACTCCAGGTGTGGCCTTACCATCAATTTGTACAACGGCGATGGTAAGGCCACACCTGGATTATTGCATCCAGTTCTGGTCGAACTTCTGGAAGAACTTCTATGTGTTTTGATTACTGCACAGATATGCTCAAAGCATGCAGGCTGCAGATAATATGGTCTGGCAGATCCACCTTGAGCTTGGTGGCCTTTACTAACAGAGAGCTGAGCCTGAAAAAATAGCAATTTGTCCAAGGCCACACAATGGTGGCCCCAATGGTGGGGTTTTCAGTAGCATCCTACAGCCATTGTTTGGAAACTATTCCCATTGCATCTGCCAGCCCAAATGATTTGTAGCCTAGATGTTTTGAGCACATCTGTACAGGATGGGGAACAAGTCAAGGGCCTTCTGCTGCTTCATTGTACAGCGCTTGCAACAATCTATTTCTATCCCTGTTACTTATCTGTTGCTAGAGAGCTTGGTTTGCCGAAAGTATCTCTGTATAAATATTCTATCGTAATAGCCTCACACTTGTTTATTTGAAAAACAGAAGAGAATGTCTAGCTGTAAAACGTTGAAGCTATTGTCTGCACTTTAACTTGCTGTATTTAGCTTCAGTGCTCTTTTCAGATATGGGGAAAAATACATTGTCTGTTGGGAATTGATCAAGTTTGCCAGATTCAGAACTTAAATCTGTTCTAATTACATTACCCAATGACCTTGTTTTCATTACTTTATAAGAGCTGCATGCTAAAAGTGATTATGAATGACAGCCTTCATTAAGGTCTTAAAAGGCCTTAAACATTTCAGGATTCTTTTTTTATTTTTCCTTTTTACGGAGTGTGAAAAGATTTCATGATGTGCTGAAGATAGTTCTGTGACAAATGTACTTGCATATTATTATAACAGGCTGGGATGCAGAATTTATATGGGTTATCATGAAAACTGTAAAGTCTGCCTGTTCTTAGCATTCCTTTATAAAGCAAATAGTTCAGTTATAGCTTTTATAGTTATACCTTTTATAGAATCACTTTTATAGTGATTCTGATTAAGAGATAAAAAAAGTAAGAACACTGGCAAAATCCATAAGGTTTTCCTCTCACCCTGCTTCTTCTCTTGTTTAGGAATGCTGATGGACACATTGTGATGGGAGACTTGACCCCAACAGTCCCACAACTGCTGATTCATCTCCTCTGAAGCAGTCGGGTGGCAGGGAGTGTCTGAAAAGGGGCTGTGATGATTGAACTTCTGCTTGCTTGCTTCTTTTACCCATCTGTTTCCCTTAACTAAAGTGTTAGTGTTTCAGTAGGAAAGAGACTTCCCTTGGATACTTTGAAATCAGCACGATGGCAGAAAGTCTGCATGTCCAAGCAGATATCAAGTTTGACAGACACCAAGCAAACTACTTTGTCTTTGTTGTCTGACAGCCCAATCCTGAGCTGCCTGGAGCTGCGGGACCTGGCTGCTCCACAAAGGGCTCCCGCCGGATCCTGAGCCTCCCACGCTACCGCGGGAGGCTCCTTGGGAGAAGGGGATGTTTGTCCCCTTCCCCCGAGTAAGGGAAGCAGTCCCACAATGGGACTACTCACTTTAGCGGTGACTGTTTGGTCACTGCTAAAGTGAAGGCACTTGTGTAGGTTGTGCAGCCCTCCATGAGCGCCTGGGATCCTGTGGAGCTTGGCTCCGTGGACCCGCCTCTCCCCCACCCCTGGGAACACCCCGAGAACGCCTCCCCCCTCCCCGGAACGCCTCCTGCACGTCTCCGGGAACGCCCCCATTTCCTATTCTGCAACCCAGCGGTGGCAGGCACCGGCAAGCTGCGGAACTCAGGCACCCGCCGGGTGGTGGCTCAGCACCGGCTGGAGCTGAACCACCTCTGGGAGGAGGCTGGCGGTAAGCCCCGCAAACGTGCCTTACGGCACGTTTGCAACTGTGGTCCGCGCCGCAGAGGCGCAGCACAGACCACAGGATTGGGCTCTGAGCCCAATCAAGAACAACAGTCCCTAACCAACCATCTGCTGGGATTGGCATGCACCTGCCAATTGGGCATCCAAACCCATTTGACCAGGTCATAGAAGAGGTAGGTATGCCCAAGTGGTCATAAACCATTCAGCCCAATAGACCTAGGACATCACTGAACCTAGATTACGTTGTCAACCCCAAGGATTCTCGTACGTGTTCAGCTTCCTCAGAGGGAATCTGTGCATGGCCTGTTACACTTGCTTTATTAAAGACCAGAAGGGTATAGTGGCATCGAGAAAGCCAGTGCACTGCTAGAAAATCCTTTATGGAGCTTCTGCAGTAGTCACTGCCTGCAGAACACATGATCCGTTGGTGGCAAGGCCCAATAGGATTGGGGTGTAAGGGGTTTAACTACAACATAAGTATTAGTTAAGAGTTAAATATGTGTGATAAAACTAAGGTTGCAAACTCTTGACATCAAAATTGTTAGAGGCTGAATAAGACCTGGAGGTGGAGCCCTCTGAGTCAGGGCATGTGATAAAGTACCTTTTGATGTTTGTTCTTTTACAATAAAGCTTATGGCCCAATCCTATTGAACACAATTCTGTTGTGCCACCACAGCATGCATTCCAGCAGCATAACAGGTTCCAAGTGGCAATGGACACTGGAAGCTGGCTGCCCCAGGTAGGATTGTGCAGAGGTCGGGAGGAGTGGAATAGAGGTGGGTGGAATAGGGAGGTGACAGGCAGAGAGGAGAGCTGCTTGGGTCCAGGAAGGGGAATGTTCAGCAGCAGCAGTGATCACCAAATTCCAATCCCCACTTCAGGCCCAAACCTTTGCAGGTCTACATTAACGTGCACTGGTGGTATCACTGGTGTAGGTGCAAGTTGGCCCATCAAATTGGCAGGAGCTTACCCCAGGGATGTTCCCTTCCCCCAAGGAGGACTTCAGAGGCCAAAACTCCATGGGATGAAACAAATGCCACATTATCACCTCTGCATTGCATTCACACCCTTACTCAAAGCCAAGGATTGCTGAATGAAAATCCCTAGCTTCTCACTGTCTACGCCCATGACAAAAGTAGGGGATCAAAGAAGCTATAGATTGCAGATACAGCCTCAAGCCGCAAAGTCTTTGGGGCTGATTCTGTAATTCTTGCCCAAAGGGGCTGTATTCAGCATTCCAAACTGCAAAGACCTCTGGGATTGGTCATGGGTCCCCATTTAACAAACAGCTACCTTCAGGATGCACTTTAATTCCTGTTCTTGAAGGTTCTCACTGTGGGACATTCTTACTAGCATAATCTGTATGTGGGCGCAATCCTAACCCACTTTCCAGCACTGACATGAGGGCAATGCAGCTCCGAGGTAAGGGAGCAAACATTCCCTTACTTTGAGGAGGGCTCCGTGAGTGACACCCAACTGCAGGATGCAGCACATGTCCCATTGGCACAGCTATGCCAGTGCTGGAAAGTGGGTTAGGATTTGAGCCTATGTATGGTAGATGTTTGTTTCAAAAATGTTAAGTTTTGATGGCTTCTTTCTGATTTTTTTTTTTTAAAGCAAACCTGGGATATATCTGCTGAGATGAAGATTTCAGAGAAGGTCAGGGAGGTCACTTCTTCTGCAAATGTGTTAGCTTCTTGTTGTTTAGTTTAATTCCATGTACTTTCCCCCTCTCTGAATACATTGATATATATGTCTTTTAAATTGGTTTGTCCACTTGCTTCTTTACTGATTTATTAACCTTGGTACAGTTAACATACAGGAAGGAAGTTCCTGTTTATTCATCAATACTACAGTGCCAGTGTAGGGTGTTATAAAAGCTCAGTGAAGCGCTTTTCAACGCCCAGAGAGTATGTGGTGCAGGTGGGAAGACTGCACTGTCCTATGGGGGTACATCCCTCTGGACGGCTGCCGGGGCAGGTGAGTATTGCACCAGGCAGCAGGGAGGCAGGGGGGAAGTGTTCCAGAGGCAGGGAGGGGGTGTTTCAGGCTGATGAGGATGGCACAGGGGATAGATCAGACTTGAGAGATGGGCGGGGATGGCAGAACAGGCCTCCACCACATCCTTACCCCTGTCCCAGGCCTGCCAACCTTACACAGGGTTATTTGGTTCTGTGACAGCTAAATAGCCTAGGTATTTAGTCTAAAGTAGCCTAAATAGCTGGCACAGATCTGAGTAGCCTCACTGAGCAGGCTGGGGAACTTCCTAAGATAAGGAAACAAATGTTCCCTCACCCCAAGGTATCTCCCCTGCGCTCCTGTGGAGTGCTGGATATAGTATGGGCCTGGCAGCCTCATGCATCAGCACTGCATAGGATTGGGCTGCCCAGCTGCAATCCTCTACACACTTTCCTGAGAGTAAGCCCTACTGAACACAATGGGACTTACCACTGAGTAGATGTACATAGGCTTGTGCTGAAAGAAAGCACATTATGGATTACAATCTTTTCCTCGCTAATGTCACCATCTGATGGATGAACTCTTTTTGGGTCATCCATTCCCTGAATTGAAAACGAGCACTTAAAAATCATTCTAGAAAATATTTTTGGAAACAGGTTCTCTCTGTATGGCCAAACAATGGCGTGCAATTGAACTGTACAGTCACCGCTTTGCTCCTACAACTTGTCTCCCTGCTTTGGCACAATGAAATAGATTAGTAACCTTTGTTTCTCTCTGGAATGCCCTTGTAAGCAGTACGCACCACACCTGGAACAAAATAAATGTGTCAGCTTTTAATTAAATATTGACGGATAAGCCCATATCTTTCATCTGGCCACCGAGCTTGGAGATTAAGCATTCAAATTATTTTGCCCCTTTGAGCACAAAACTGGTGTTTTGTTCTGCTTTGTGATGCAGTGTTTATTTTATATGCTGAGTATTGGGTATTATTTCAGTTGTTTCTCAGCCACATGGTATACAGAGAGCAGGCAGAGCAATGCAAGGATCCAGCGAAGATGACAGCTGCTACAGTGGAGCTTACACCAGTGTAATTAGTTGGGGATCCTTTGCTCCCCCAGCAGCATATGTGAAAAGCAAAATAAAAACAGTAGAAGGGGGGGAAGGCAACAACAGCAAAAATGATAACCATTCTAACAGATACTCTGACATCTCCATTACCATCCCCTGGTCTCAAGGATCCTTCCCATGATCCCACATAAGCATACAAAGAACCAATCAGCATGCAATATATGCGTGATTACTCATGTGCAGAAGGCACCAATCAACACACAGAAATGCAGGAACATTGAAAAGATGTCATAGATGTCACACTGAAAAGATGTCACACACACAATATACAACTACACTGTCAGGAAGAGCTCCAAGCTCCTGCCCCAGCACAGCAGCTCTAGACTTTCACAGGCCTCAAATCCCTGGTTCCCTTGAGTAAATCCCCTCACCTGCTTGCTTGTATGGCTGCCTTCTCCTTGCAGTCTCAGCTGTAGCAGTGGAGTCATTCTTGGTGGGTGTTTGTGTCTGGATTCCTGAGGCAGACTGCCTGTACGGAGAATCCATCTTAGAGGCTGCCACCTATACACGCTTTCCTATTTAACATAGTGGGACTTACTTCTGAGTAGTTATGCAGAAGACTGTGCTCATAGTATTTATCAGAGCATTTTTATTCTGTAGTTAGCATTGGTTGTGTGTTGATGATGCGAAGCGCAATCTTTGCACAAAGTGGTATTTCATCAATTCTCCCCAGTACTAACATCCCATTATCTATGCCAACAGTTCTAGAGACATGGCGACAGTGATGGAGTCCCAAACCTGTGCCCCTTGATACAGGAGCTGTGCTTTCTCCCTACATTCCTGGTACCCTGCTGCCATTGTCTACGGATTGAATAATGTAGGCCCTTGCTAATTGGGTAAGAGGCGCTTTTCCTTTTTAAATTTTTTTTATTATATTACATAAACAAAACGAAAAGAAAAAGAGAGTATTACATTGATACATACTTATGAATTACTTTCTTAAAAAAAGAAAGGGAAAGAAAAAAAATATTTATACATATACATGACCAGAGTATCTACATATCAGCACTTCATGTGGCTTATGTTAGTATGTCAAGGAATGGCCTCCAGATATCCTCAAATAAATCCATACACAGTTGACGCCGGTAGGCCATTCACTTGAATACTGATAAATGTAATATATCATTTGCCCATTGGGCATATGTAGGTGGGCATCTCTCCTTCCAGTGAAGTAATATGTCTTTTTGCTACCGTGAGGGCACAAAGAGTCCATTTCAATTGTCCAGGTGTGAGTCTCCAGATAACAGGTAGATAATTAAGAATTATAAACATATCCGTAAAAATTAAAGGTTGCTGTAGCACTATCTTTATAATATTAATTATTTCATCCCAAAAGCTTACAATAACAGGACATGGCCACAACATATGTGTAAGTGTAGCATTCAAACTCAAGCATCTCCAACATCTAGATTCCTTGCTAAGTCCTTTAAGGAATAGCCTCTGTTGTGTCTAATGTATTCTAAAGAGTATTTTTTTGCTGTATTAAGCATAATTTAAGATCTCTAGATATTGCCTGTATATTCTTAAGTGCCACAGCCCATTGCTCACCCAGGATAGGATATTCCAATTCAGAATTCCATTTAGTTCGAAATAAATGTGTATCATACTTACTACATGACATTAGATATTTATAAACAAATATTACTGGATTCTTCATATCAATAGACTGCATAAGTACGTCTAAGAGTGGGGGTGTTTGTGAAGCAGATAATGTAGAGGGGCCAAATTTAGAAACTAATAAATGTTGCAACTGTAAATATTGCCAGCTAGCAGACTTCGGAAGGTGATACTGTTCACTAAGTCTATCAAATGAGAAAAATTCCTGATCCTGATCAATAAGTTGAT
Source organism: Tiliqua scincoides (assembly GCF_035046505.1). NCBI lineage: Eukaryota > Metazoa > Chordata > Lepidosauria > Squamata > Scincidae > Tiliqua > Tiliqua scincoides. Next base: position 46,332,548 of record NC_089826.1, read on the forward strand.
CTAATGTAAAAATTGCTCTATCAGTCCAGCTCCTCCATAAAAAAGATTCCCTATTAATCTCTAAAGTTGGATTCATCCATAATGTTAATCTAGAGTGGGGATAGGGATCAAATTCAAACTTCCATGCCATCATATTCCAAATATACCTAGCTGAGATTACTGTCACAGGTACTTGTCGATTATTAACATGTTTGGACCCCAATGCTACCCATTTACACAATGGAGCTAACACAGACATTTCTAACACCACCCATGATGGTATCTCAGTCTGCTGGTTATTCCATCTATTGCAGAAAGTTAGCAAGTATGCAAAATGGTACAGATTAAGGTCGGGAAGTCCAAACCCTCCCTCCTTATGTGACAATTGCATCCGTTTAATGAAATCCCAAGAGGCACTTTTTCAAGTGGGTGATCCTCTTTTATTTAGCAGGGGGACAGTAACTGGCCCTCCTCACCCCAGCAGTGTTTTTTCTAGTGGCTGAATGCTGGTGTTTTGCAGCTTTTAGATTGTGAGTCCTTTTGGGACAGGGAGCCATTAGTTATTCGATTTTTATCTGTAAACCGCTTTGTGAACTTTTGTTGGAAAGCGGTATATAAATACTGTTAATAATAATAATAATAATAATAATAATAATAATAATAATAATAATAATAATAATAGTTGGGGAGTGAGGAAAATCATTTGAGCTCTCCATTGACTCCATTGGGTGTGCATGTGCAATAATAATAATAATAATAATAATAATAATAATAATAATAATAATAATAATAATAATAATAATAATAATAATAATAATTTTTTGCTGGTGGAAATTTTGCCATAGCTCTGGGGATGCCAAATCGTAGTTGTGCCAGCTTAAAGATTTAGCAGCAATCCTGTCTGCATCCTGCTGATGTAGCTTATAGATAGGATTGTACTCTTTGTTATGTAAGCTCATTTCTGCTCTGCAAACACTTGGTTCCTTTAGTATTTTAATATATTAAGAGACTGATTACTTTAAAGTAGTGCCTGTTTTGTTGTTGGAGATTAAGGTCACGGTGGAAAGGGAGGAGGAAAGGAGCACATTCTAGAGATACAGTAATGAGAATCAGTCAGGCCCTGTAGTTGGCAGGCCTGAGGGAGTGCATAAAAAAGTCATACTAGAGATGTATCTTTAATTTGTTGTGACTTCTCTCACTCTAACACAACCTTGTTCCAAAGGCAATAACAAGAGTAGGGAAAGTCAACTGTTCAACCTTATTTGACCTTCATTGTTGCACAGTGAAATTAGACTAGTGTTCCCCCCCCCCCCAACCTACTCACCCACCATCTGTGGAAACAGAAATGCTTAGCCTTAGGGCATGAAACTTAAAGAATTAGTTCAGACACAATCACAGCCAAAGTAATGGGGAACCCAGGCAGAATGAAAAGCCCGTGATCTTTGAAATCTCTGATTTAGTTCATGATAGATGCTTTAAAGCTCCAAAGATGATGGCTTGAACCAGGTGGAAAAGTCTGTCTTCTGGCCATGTGATGAGCTAAAACACATCCACTCACACACCTGATTTCTTAGTGATTGCACAGTAGCACTCTGCCTCACTCAGGGGCTAAATGTCATAGAGGAGGAGGGCATAGTTCAGTAGTAAACTTCAGATATAAGTTTTTGCATGATTTCATCCCCTGCCTATAACCACCCATTACACCAAGCAGGCATAATTTGGTACGGAGAAAATGTCTAGATGAATTTGCAGTTTTGGACTGTATTCCCCCCCTCCTGGCTTCTCTGCCCATGCCTGGGGGATACAAATGTCTGAATGGAATTTGCATCCTTTCACTATTATGGTCCCATTTCCTAGGATATGATGACATTTAATTCAGGTAGGTGTTTTAGAGTCCATTCCCAAGGATTTCTATTCAGAAGTAAGTCCCATTGAGAGGAATGAAACCTACTCCTAGAAAGTCTGTTGGAGGAATGCAGGCAAAAAGCATACTTCTAGCAAAAATCTTTGAGATCTTCAGCATATGACATATGACATATAAACGTACTATTAGATTTCTTACAAAACTACTGGCTTTATTATATTTCTGTTCTCTGTAAGTGAAATTGTCTTTGGGCGGAAAAAAAATTAAATATGAGCAGAACTATTTACTTGATGTTTCCTGATAAGAATATGCATGACCCAAAAGAAAGCCAAAACATTAGCAAATGAAAAACTGTAAACTGGAATCATTCGCTCCCCATCCCTTTCTGCATTAATTAATGGGAAAGGACTGAAGAAAGCAGGCAAAGAGCCACCCCTGAATGTCACTTTCATTAAAGGGAACATGGCTGAGAAGATAAAAGGGATCAAATGGAGCACAGAGTACATTGAAGGGACTTAATCTCTGCATGGGTGGGGGTGGATACCTGCAGATGTTGTTTGGTGCATAGAAGGCAAGCCCTATATCAGAGAACATATTTTGTTTTTGTTTTTAAAGTCTTTAAATACTGTTTTCACATTTGTACATGGGAAATGTCGTAATGATGGTGTGAACCAGAAGAATTTTAAGATGACTGTAGCCTCCAGATGTGATGCCACCTTTAAGAAGAAATCAATCTTTAAAAAGAAAAAAAAAGAATAATAAAGTCCAGGGAACTTTCAGGGTCAAAATTCAGCAGGGTCAGGGAGAGATTGCTTTATGCATGTGGATGGAGCAGGGGTGTGTGTGACAATGAGTTTAGAAATTCAGCAAAAATATTCATTCATAGATTAAATGAATGAATGAATGTTAGATTTGAAAAATACAAAAATAATAACTAAAAAAGGTCTATTTAAGATTTGGTGTTTCAGCTGTTGTTTTGCCTCACAATTACAATGGGTTAACACATAACAAATAATAATAATAATAATAATAATAATAATAATAATAATAATAATAATAATAATAATAATAATAATACTACAGGTATTTATATACCGCCTTTCTAGGTCCTCAGATTTCTCCTCAGACTTTATTCAAGGCGGTTTACATAGGCAGGTTAATTTAAATCCCCGTAGGGATTTTTACAATTGAAAGAAGGCTCTATCTTTCAAGAGCCACAACAATTCAGATGTTTCGTACTGATCTGGCCTCCATCCTGGCCTCCATCCTCCCACGCTCAGAGCAGATGGAATAACTCAGCTCAGCTTGTCAGCTGCTTCAAGGTCGCACGCTGCCGGTGGCCTAGAACTGGCGACCTTCGAATGTTATCTTCAGGCAAATGGAGGCTCAACCCTCTAGACCAGACCTCCTGCCCTATAACAAATAGGCACCCCTTGATTCCCTGCCACAGATCACAGGTGGTCTACAAGATCCTGAAAAGTTGTCTGCGAGGTCTCAGAAGAAAAAAGATTGCTTTTGATCACTTCCAGCATCTCACTGAGAAAGCACATTCCCCCTAACCATCAAAGAGGGTGGAAAAAGGATTGCCCTCAGTGGGCACTGAAGTGTCAGCTGTGGCTCTGGGAGGTTCATTCTCCATCCTCTGTGGCAGTCTGTGGGGGAGTGCTTTCCTCTGGAGATGCTTCCTCACAGACCACTAGAGAGGGCAGCTGTGGACCGCCCCACAGCCACAGCTGGCAACAAAAGCAGCAACCCACAAATCTCTGTAAATAAATCTAATAAATACCTAATAAATATTCTCTAACTATTACAAATTTAATCATATTTTTTGTGTGCAGGGGAGTGGGTGGGTTGCATGTGGTCTACAAAGATTCCAATTTTTGCTTCAGTGGTCCGCAGGCTCCTAATGGTTGGGAACCACTGACCAATGGGATTTGTGCTTTTGGAATGCATCCATTGTACCAATGTGTTGATAATCAGTGGGTAGATCCAGATGTAACGGGAAGTCACAATTTCCTTCTATGAGAACAAGTTTAGGAGACTTGCAGGCTTGTACATACCCCTTCCCTCTTTTGCACATAAAAGGAGAGTGAAAATTTCTTCTTTTGCAGTAAATCACAATTCTGCATTACATAGAAATGGAGGGCTCTGTGCTTTACTCAAGACCATGTTTTGATCCTGGTTTGCTTTACCTTACAGTGGTTTGAACAAACCACAGTGCTCTGCATTTGTGTGTAATGCAGGACAATGGTTTACTTCTGAAAGTGGATGCTTTCATGCTGTTCCTCTTGAGTTCAAATGAAGAGGAAAAGGGGGAGAAGTATGACCTTCAGTTCCCCCAGATTTGTGTTCATAGTGAGATACCATGGTTTTATATTCTGCCTGAATCTATCCAATGTGTAAATGAATGAGCTTTTTGGAGCTATATTTGCCCTGGAGGAAAATCAGTCATAGTGAGACTGGCCCAAGACCTCCAAACGCTTGAACCAGCTTGCCCCCATGCCACTTCAATTGTCCCATTGCTGCTTCTGTGTGACTGCCCCTATCCCTTTACTTGCCAGGAACATGATCTTGTCTGAAACAGAAGCGGCTCAGCCAGCTTCCAAACCTGCACCGCTTCTGCTCATACCAAACAGAAGTGGCATGGACCAGGCAGGCTGCAGATCATGCTCCTGGTAACTAAAAGGGAAGGGAACGGGTTCCAAATTGCCTGTCCCTGCCTACTTAGTGCTTTGTAAGCACCACATAAGTGAGGAGTGGTGATCCGGAGTGCATCAGTCTTCCTTGTCATCTTCTTTCAGTAGCACTGAAGGAGTCTGGGGGTGGGGGAGAGCTCAGTCTTTACCTCCTCACTGTGCTCTGAACATCTGTGGGGTTTAAAGTTTAAAGGGACATGTTCCTTTTATACTTTAAAGCCCATGTGAGGATGGAGTGCAGGGAGGGGATTAGTGCAGCTTGCATACACAGTGGGCAGAAGGTTGGTGGCGGCTGCAGACTCGAGGTAAAGGGCATCCTGAATCCATTGCTCCTTCCACCAGCCACCCAGTTGCAAGCCACATCATGTGACTCCATGGTTGGGCTAACCATGAGATGTGGTAAACTGCAACCTCTCCTGAATGGGGAGTTGCTTTTGGAAAGGTAAAACATTATATAGACATATATTAAGCATTAGGCATGGTTCTTCGCATCCCCATTTTTGGGTATAATAGGTATATTCTTCCACTCTGACTCCTAAAGACAGGACTTATAAAATGTGTTGTCTAAAATATCCATGCTGTTTGACTTTATCATAAAACAGGAATGTGTGCCAGCCTATTTGTAAATCACGTGCTTCTAAAATTAAAATTTTGGAATTTATGAGTCCCCAATCTTTTATCCAGTTTAGGGCTGCTGCTTGATAATATAATTCCCAGTCTGGTAATCCAAATCCTGCTCTTTTTTTTTATCCTCTTGAAGTAATTTCTGTCTTATTCTTGGTTTTTTACCTTGCCAGATGAATTTTGCAGTAATTTTATTCATTTTTTCAAAAAAAGTTCTCTTCAAAATAATCGGAATAGTCTGGAATAAAAACATTAATTTTGGTAATATTTTCCATTTTCAATAGAGCTATTCTTCCCATTAGGGATAATTGCAGTTTATTATATTTCTCCAAACCTTTTTTTATTTCTTTCTATTTAGATCTTTAATTTGGATATGGGAACAGATAAAATACAATATACTCTACATTACCCAGATGGATAAAACTGCTTGAAATAGCAACTAATCTGAACTGGATTAAAAAAGACCAAAATAAGTCATACAATGATCTGTTGAATATTAAAGGAGAGATCTTAAGTAAGTTTGAGTTAGAAGAGAAAGGAATAAAATTGGACTAGTGGAATGAAATGCAAATAAGAACAAGATTACGAGATGACCAAAAAATAGGTTTTTATGAAGAAGATATAAGTTTTGATAAAATATTTTTGATTGATGAGGGGAAATATATAAAAAAATGTATAATTTTCTCCTGGAGATAAGACTGGAGTATGAAATTGTTAAAGATGCAATGGTGCGCTGGGCAAAATTTTTTGGATATATCGATGGACGACTGGAAACAAATTTGGAATATAAATATTAAGATAACTAAAGCAGTGTCTTTTAAAGAGAATTTATATAAAATGTTTTATAAATGGTATTTAACTCCAGAGAAATTAGCAAAAATGTATTCTGGATCATCAAATAAGTGTTGGAAATGTAAAGAGGTTGAAGGAACCTTTTATCATATGTGGTAGACATGTGAAAAAGCAAAGAAATACTGGAAAATGATACATAAATTCTTGCAAGAGATATTGAATTGTGTATTACCATTCAAACCAGAAGAAGATTATTGTGCTTTTTTTCGTCGTTTGATTGCCTTTTTTTTTTTTAATAATGCATGTTGTAAACTAGGGCCGTATCCTCATGCGTAACCTGTGTAGTACCTACCCAAAATCTAACCCATTTTCCTCACCTGTATCTGTAATAAATAAATAAAATACTTAATTAAAAAAAAGACAGGACTTATAATGCCCTTGTACAAATCGATGGTAAGGCCACACCTGGAGTATTGCGTCCAGTTCTGGTCACCGCATCTCAAAAAGGACATAGTGGAAATTGAAAAGGTGCAAAGGAAAGCAACTGAAATAATTGATGGGCTGGGGCACCTTCCTTATAAGGAAAGGCTACAGCGTTTGGGCCTCTTCAGTCTAGAAAAGAAGTGCCTGAGGGGGGACATGATTGAGACATACAAAATTATGCAGGGGATGGACACAGTGGCTAGAGAGATGCTCTTTACCCTCTCACACAACACCAGAACCCGGGGACATCCACTAAAATTGAGTGTTGGGAGAGTTAGGACAGACAAAAGAAAATATTTCTTTACTCAGCGTGTAGTTGGTCTGTGGAATTCCTTGCCACAGCATGTGGTGATGGCATCTGGCCTAGATGCCTTTAAAAGGGGAGTGGACAAGTTTCTGGAGGAAAAATCCATTATGGGTTACAAGCCATGATGTGTATGTGCAACCTCCTGATTTTAAAAATGGGCTACATCAGAATGTCAGATGCAAGGGAGGGCACCAGGATGCAGGTCTCTTGTTTTCTTATGTGTTCCCTGGGGCATTTGGTGGGGCACTGTGAGATACAGGAAGCTGGACTAGATGGCCCTATGGCCTTATCCAGCGGGGCTGTTCTTATATTCTTACAGCACAAGCCTATGCATGTCTACACAGAAGTAAGTCCCATTGTGTTCAATGGATCTTCCACCCAGAAAAGTGTGCATTAGATTGCAGCCTTAATTTGTATAGTTCCTTGTGGCCCCAGGGCATGTTCTGAAGGCATGTGATGCAATGATTGTGCTGAAGCTAAGCTGATCTGAGGTTGGTCATTGCCAAGATGGGAGTCTTCCCAGGAATGCTGTGTGTCTGCAGTGAGTTCCATCATGGAAGAAAGGTGAGAAATAAATGTGGAAAATAAATAATACCTTTGCTAGAATTGTAAAAAAAAGTACAGGTGGAGCCTCTTTATCCACAGTTCCATTCCGTGACTTGGCGCGATTAACAAAAACACGTTGTGCTAAATTCCATAGAGTTACGCAAATACACTGCAGCCTGACACTTCCAGATGGAAGGAAACTAAGGCAGCTGTTATCAATCCCCTCCCTTCCACTCCGTACTCAGCCCTCCCCATTGCCAGCTGCCCGGCTTCTTTCACAGTTGGGATGCTGATCTTTTAAGAGTCCAGCCCTATGCATTTCTACTCAGAAGTAAGCCCCATTGGAGTCAATGGGGAGAGGATTGTAGGCTATATCTCATGCTTTGCTTGATGGGAAGGCTTGTTTGTGATAGCCTGCACCATGGGCGGGGGTTTGCTTGTGTCAGTGATTGTCTGCAGCATCTCAATGGGGGAGGGGAATTTGGCAAACACTCCCTGGGTTTTTTAAAGCAATCCCCTCTGTTGCTACCACACCTGCCCTGTGTGAGTGTGAATGAGTGAGAAAGAGAGCTCCACCTTGCTGCACGTGTTTTGGCTACAGAGATTTTTGGTCTCCCCTTCCCCTCTTCACCTATTTGCTGGCTCAGGGGCTCCAGGAGTGTTACTGTTCCTTTGGAAGGGGAACCTCTTCCAGGGCTCCATTCTCATTGAGACAAATAGATAAAAAATAAAAAATCCGATAAAATAAAAAATCTGTGGATAAATACGCTGCACCTGTAGTCTGCATTCACAATAGGACAGCTGATCCATAATGGGCTCTTCTGCCCTTAATATTTGCGTGACTTTGACAGATGAAGCTTCTCTTATCACAATTCTGCAATGATAGGAGAAGCATGACTTGCTAAATACTTCCCTGAAAGGACACAGTTGTAGATATAGGAGCTCCATCAAAGCCCAGCTATTAATAAGGCCAGTTCACTTATTTTCCCTTGCCCATCTCCATGATCAAATCCAGCTCTAATGATCTCTCTGTCTCTGGGGTAATTGCTGATTGTCATTCAGTTTGATAGCCCTTTGCTATGATGAGTCACAGATAATTCCTGCTGAAGAGTTGTTCTGTGTGATTATAAGGTATTGAATGAAGAGACCACTTAATCAACATGGGTCCTACATTTTGACTAGGAAAGCACATTGGGATCAGTGGAGGGATCCCATGTCTTGCCAGTGCCCTGTGTTTACACAGCATGACGTGTCTTTGCCATTAGCTGACTATCATGCCCCTTGCCAAAAGTGACAATTCTTGCTGTTGATCCTAATGCTGGCTGACACCTATTATTAATTTTTCTAACAAAACATTCTATCTGCCCTTTTCATTTTAGCAAATATTATGTTCACTTTTAGAGAAGTGCCAAACAAGGAGAGTCGATTTTGGGGTGCATTTCTTGTTTTGAAAGTGTACTCCTTAAAAATCAGCTACCGTTTATCTAAACATACTTGTACTCACCACAGGACTTTATTGTAGGTTCACACACTGTCTACTCTAGGCAAAGCTGCAACTAAGGGTCTGTCTGTTTATTGCCCACTGTTTCCATAAAGAATTCTGGGCTGTTAAAGGTAGAAGTACACAATATTGGGATGTTGCCCAAAATGGCATCACCGTATTGAAAACTTCCTTTCCTTCCACTGGAATGCTTGCCCTGTTTTGTGATGTCATCATGGACCTGGGTAACAACAACCAATTATGTGAGGAAGAGGATGGGGGGGGTGCAGAAAGTCCACAATGTGATGCCGAGGTGGTCCATCTGTTAGGTGAGATGCAGCTTGTGTCAGTGGAAGATTGACTGCTTGAACCCCTGCTAACTGGGTAAGAGGCACTCTTTCAAGTGGGTGCTCTTCTTCTTAGCAGGGGGAGAGTAACTAGCCCACCTCACCCCAGCAGCGTCTTTTCTAGTGGCTGCCTGCTGGTGTTCTTTTGCATCTTCTTAGATTGTGAGCCCTTTTGGGTCAGGGAGCCATTACTTATTTGATTTTTTTCTCTGTGAACCGCTTTGTGAACTTTAGTTGAAAAGCGGTATATAAATACTGTTAATAATAATAATAATAATAATAATAATAATAATAATAATAATAATAATAATAGAAGGGTGAGAGGGTAGCAGATTTAGGGTGGCCATCATCTGCCTCCTTCCTATGCTTGCCACGTGGTTTCTTCAAGCATGGAAGTGTGGAACTTCCAGCTTTATTAACAGGGACTGTGTGAATGAAGAAGCTCCCTTTTAATAAAACCAAAATACCACATTTGAAGAAATCATGCAGGAAGCACAGCAATAGGCTTTTTGTTTGTTTCTTTTTTGGAGAGGCAGACCCAAGGCAGCATCAGGAGGCATTCTGGGTCATGCCATTAAAGACGTGTTGACGTTATGACACGGCTAAGAACCAGAACCAATATTCAATTATTGTGTAGGAAATTAGTTGCTTGGAAGTTGTGTGTCTGTTTTTCATTTGAAAATGAAACAAAATGTTGATAGAATTGAATTGCTCACCCATGGGAAATTTCAGTCAGGTCTTGCCTGTGTCTGTGTCAGTCATCTTGATGAGGCATTCAGGTCTACTTCTGAACACATATGCACAGCACATCACCATGGGAATTCCGTGTGTGAAATATTCCTTGGACCAAGTGCAAAAAAAGACTGTAGTCGTGATTTGGGGGGGGGGGTGTGTGAAGAAAGGATCTCTGTCAAATGCCTGCAGAAACAAAACATGGCTGAAAATATCTGCATGAACTTGCCCTCAGACAGACAGAAAACCCACATGGAAACATCTAAACCATGTCAGAAACAAAATGTTTGTTCTGACTCTAAGTATTCCTTAACATTATGGAAAATGTTACCTGACCCTGGCTTTTCTAGCAACTTCCCCACGTTATTCAACATATAGTTCTACTTTCATACCCTTTTCTGTCTCCTCTTTCCCTACGGACTGTGAACTCCCCATTCACACTACAGTGCAATTCTAATGGGACCTAGCGCAGATCCAAGTAGACTCACCAGGACAGGCAAGGGAACAAATGTTCCTTTGCTCAAAGCAGGCCTCCAGAGGCCACAACTCCCCTGTGGGACTGTGGGTTCTGTTGGCAATGTTGCAGGGCCACGTGGGATCAAAGGTATAACAATTCATCTGCAAAGTGAGAGGACCCTTTGTTTCTGTGGACATTCCAACGAATAGAGATACATAGCAGGCTGACTGGTTGTCAATGGGATCTGCAGGTTCAGTGGCAAACAATTCTTGTTCACCGCACTTAGCAGTCCCTGAAGTTGGATATCCAGGAGCCTATACTTAATAACTTGGTAGGCCTCCAGTTGGGGCAGCAAACCCAAAGAGTCAGCTTTGAAACCGATTGATCTGATTTTCTTTACAAGGATAGAGGTACCTACTAGAGGGCATGAATCTTTCAAAAGTTGATAGAGTAAACTGCTCTGATCCCTGTTACACTCTAAGCCAGAATTTTATCATTCTCAACCATGTGCACATCTCTATCAAAAATTGGTCCGTGTCAAGACACAAGGCAGCATAGGGCACACACCTCACGCAAATGTTGCTTGTATCTGTTCAGTGCACTTATCCATATTGGAATACCATATAGAATTTATCGGTATAATTTTTGCATTGGACACCCTAAGGGCCACAGCCACATATGAACTGCCTATGTTGAAAAAGAAACAGACGGTGGCTTGCCTCATTATTTTAGCAGCATTTAATACCATATTGTGGTGCCGAACCAATAGTGAGAGTAAGAAAAATATATGCCTAAATATCTGAAATGTTTAACTTGGTCTATATGACCTTTATATTCCCCAATAATTGGTTTCCAGCTTTTAGCAAAAACCATGATCTCAGATTTTCCATTATTCAACTGGAGTTTGTTAATTGATAGATAATCCACACATTTATCGACCAGTCTTTTGAGTCCTATGTGCATCTGTGATAGTATAACAGCATAATCTTCATATAGCAGCAGCAGAATGTTCCAAGATCCAGGTTTGGGGGAACAGCCCTGTTATGTATGTAAGTTATGCAGGATCGGAATCCTGCATAACGGATTGGCCCAGGCTTATGGCTGGCCAATTGGGTGATGGATAGAAATCCTACCATCCAATTGGCCCTCTAGTTAAGGTTTCAATTGCACCAATCACAAGAAATCTGGGCAGAGTTAAAGGCTATAAAAAGCCAGCCGTTTGCCTTGTATTTTGCCAGGTTCTGTTCTGAAGATGGAATAAACGTATTGCGCTGTTATCACTACGCCTTCCTTTATTTGCATGGACCCACTATATAACAGCCCCTTACTCCTTCCAGGTGTGAAGCTAAGTAAGAAAATATTAAACAACAAAGGAGCCGGCAAACAACCATGTTTAACACTGTTGAGATTTCCTTGGTTAGAACAACTTCAACCATGAGTCTGACCCAACAGGGTGTATTAGAATAAAGTTTCTTTATAAGGAACAATAGTCTCTTCTCAATACTCAAGTCACCCAGCTTATCCCATAGCATCACTCTGTCTATGATGTCGAAAGCACCTTCTAGGTCTAAGAAAGCCACATATAGCTTGCTCTTCTTCTCCAATGTATATTTATTAACTAGGTGAGACAGGATAAGGCTGAGGTATTCAATTTTTGCATCCTGGCTCCCTAGGGAGACGTGGCTAGCTGCCAGGGGCGTCATGAGGCATCTCCAGGAGAGAGGTGGCCATGGCTGCAGGACCTAGTAGTAGTAGAGTAGAGTAGAGTAGCTGCGCTGCTCAGCTGTACCTGCCCCTGCCTACTTGCTGCTTTTCTTCGGCTGTGAATGAGGTGGGTGGGGCAGCAGCGAGGTGGGGAGGGAGGGCATGTGAAACATGATGGAGGGAGGGAGAGAAGGCTGGTTGGGCAGTGGGGGAGGTGCTGCATCTCATCAGCACAGGGCGCGCTCCTGGCAGGCTTCAAACTGGGAGGGAAACCTGATCTAGAGAAAGCAGCACAGTGCTTTCCTCTGCTTGGGAAGGAGGGAGCCTAGCCTGCTCTTAGTGTCCAAATGCCCCAGCCTGCATCCATCTGTCTTGCCTGGGGGGAACAGGGGTGGCATCTGCATGCTGGGTGTATTTGTGTGAGCAGCCCCCATCTACTTTGGGGTGAGTTGTAATCTTGCTGGGTGTGGCTGCAATCCTTTCCACACTTTCCTGGGAGTAAGCCCCATTGACTCAAATGGGACTTACTTCTGAACAGACCTACATAGGCTTGGGGTCTGTGTCAGCTTAACCCAGGATCTTCACCTTTCTCTTTTTCCTCCCCCTTCAAAAAAGAGAAAAAGCCACTCTTGATGGTTTTGTCTCCAAAAATTGATTAAAAAAATAAAAATACCCATTCCTTTTCAGCCATCCCCCTTTTTCCTCCTGCCTCCTGGGGGGGGGGGGTACTTCCCATGCTGATGTTGTTGTTGTTGTTGTTGTTAACAGTATTTATATACCACTTTTCAACAAAACGTTCCCAAAGCAGTTTACAGAAAAAAATCAAATAACTAATGGCTCCCTGTCCCAAAAGGGCTCACAATCTAAAAAGATGCAACACCAGTAGACAGCTACTAGAAAGATACTGCTGGGGGGGAGGTGGGCCAGTTACTCTCACCCTGCTAACTAAAAGAGGAGCAACTACTTGAAAAAGTGCCTCTTACCAGTTAGCAGGGGTTAACTGTTGTTGGCTGCTAAATGTTGGCTACTATTGTAAGACAAAAGACACAAGCCTAGCTAGGTCTACTCAGAAGTAAGTCCTATTATGTTCAATGGGACTTACTTTCAGGAAAGTGAGGTTAGGATTGCAGCCAGTCTCTGGGTCTCAGTTTGCAATTAGCAGATACACACAAAACAAAGTCTTCCCCTCCCCCAGCAAATTCATCACTTTCCCCTCCCTTTCCAAAACCCTCCAGGTGTGCTGCTAACAAACTCAGGGCACAATCCTAACCAGGTCTACTCAAAAGTAAGCCCTATTTTGTTCAATGGGGCTTACTCTCAGGTAAGCGTGGTTAGGATTGCAGCCTCAGAGTGCTGGCAGCTGTTTTTTTCTTTCTAGTGTATAATTATAACACCTTCATCCCCATTTTGGGGGTAACTGAGGTGAGGTGTTGTAATGGGGAGCTGTGGCCAATGGCCACAAGGATCAGGGGAGCTGTGGGCCAGAAAAGTTCAAGAACCACTGGGATAAGGCCATGATCCAGTGTTGAACTACCCAGTCTGAATCCTATTTGCTCTATACCCAATATAGTCTGGCTTACAATTCAGTGGTTAAATTTAATTAATAGGTGCTTCACATACATTTTCCTTATAATTGACAGAAGGCTGATAGGCCTATAGTTGTCCAGTAGCTTGTGGTCTCCCTTTTTATATATGGGGACTTTCTTTTTATATATGGTCTCTCTTTTTATATATGGGGTCCACAATTGCCTTAGTCCAGCTTTTAGAGATAAGACGAGTTTGGTCAATCATAGAGAATTGAAAACATTGAGGCCCACCAGTCTAAATTGGCTTTTAGCAGCTCAAGGGAAATGGCATCAGGACCAGAAGCTTTCCCCGACTTTGAAAGGGACATTAGGTCCTTTATCTCCTGATGGGTCTTTTCACATTTAAAAAATATGAAAGCTCAGCAACCCGGAAGTGTTGGTGGTTTCAGGCAGTGTTCCATGACACACCAGAATTTGGGTAATGACCCACTTGTTGATCTCGAGCCACAGTTTGAGAAACACTGAACTATTATCTTCTTACAGGCTTGTGTCTATGTAAATACATAGGAACTGGATTTATCTAAGTCCAGCCTAGGGCACTTCGTCTGCTACTGGAGTGAACCAGAGTCTTCGGGCTTGTGACCTTGGTGTTTGGGGAGCTCAGAGCTTGCAAGAGCTGGGTAGTTAGCCAGTGGGTCTTCAGCTTCCCCTTAGCTGAAGGATTGGGTGTTAGAAGGGGTGGTGGCACCTACTGAAGAGTGGCTTGCCCTAAGGACTCACAAACCTACCTGTTTGGTCAGTCAGGTGAACGTGCACCTATTGTGTACTGAACAGTTGGCTTTTTGCCTAGGAACTGTATCCTGCTCTCTCCTGGAGTATTAAGATTTTGAGATAATGGGATACACAAGAAATAATTGGGAACGTACATTTCTGACTTATTGGCAGGGGGAGGGGGGTGTTTGGTCAGTGCACCAGACTGGTCAGAGAGACCCTGGACCTGTGACACTTACCAAACAACAAGGCAGTTTTCTAGAAGATAAGAGAACATACCAGATATCTTACTTCATTTCTGTTAACTGGCAGTACTAGTAAGCAGCTCAGGAAAAACAAAGGGACATGTGTTGGGGAGGGGAGCAATGGCACCCTGGGAGGGCTTCTGCTGTGAATGTGGGATGAAAAACCTTTTAATCAGCAACGCTTCTCACTTGGCACACAGACACAAAATGTCCCTTGGCTGTGTTTAAAAATCATTGGAGGAAAAATATCTCATGCTGAGTTATTTTTGGAAGTTTCATGGAAAAGGATGACTGTCTACTTTCCCACTGAAAGTGTTGACTCAGAAGACAAATTGGTCTCTTATTTTAAAAAAAGAAAGAAAGAAAATCATTAGGCCTGTATCTAGGGATGTAGTCTGTGCCAGAAAGTCAAAATTCTGCCAAAGGAAAATGGATTTTGTGCCTGGAATAAATGATGCAATATAAACAAATGCATATATGTTGAATTAATTTGTTTGAAACGTTTGGGGTGGACGTTGAAGGCTGCAATCCTAAACATATGTACTAGGAAATGAGGCCCAATGAACTCAGTGGAAATGACTTCTGAGTAGTCACATAACATAACACCCCTTAATTGCTTGATTACAAATTCAGGATATACATCAGAGTCTATAATTTAAAAACCATATCTTCATACAAATGGGGGTGGAATAGCTGCAATATCATTTGCTTAGGGTTCACTCAATATTTAATACCAAGGCTGAGTGGGGGAAAAAAAAACAGCTCTTTTGTGCCTAAGAGAAAGACCTCTACCAAAAGAGAACATCAGTGCAATGCTGAAGGTTTACCTGCTTATTTCTTCACTGATTATTCCTGTCTAGGGTGACAAACAACCTTAAAGAACAGGATTGTCAGCTAATAGCTGTGGTTTAGACCTTGATCCCTGCAAAGCTAGAGCTAAGCTGAATTTTTTTTAAGGGGGGGGGGGGAAATGGAGACATTCAAGCAAATTTTCTTGCAAGAAACTGACTTGCAAACAGTTGATTTAAATGTTCCTACTCTGACCCTATGTTAGTGTTTTCCCAAGTTAGGAATATCCTGTTGCATTTCCCTATAACATAACTGTAAAGGAAAAAATTCCTGCCAGGAAAAAAGGGATAAAGAACTCTGTAAACCATCAAAGCGATGGTTCTCAAACGTTTTAGCACGGGGACCCACATTTTGAAAGACAATCTCTTGGGACCCACCTGAAATGATGTCATTAACCAAAAATAACAATATCATGGTCAGAAGTGACATCTTCGATTTAGGCTTCAATCAGCCTTGGTTCCATTGGCCCAATGCCACAATTAGCCAAAGGTCCCATTACATAGCATGCTCATGCTGTTGTTTTGCATTGCTCAGAATTCAAACATTCCAGCTTGGAAGTCAGAGCAGAACACAGACTTGGATCGTTCTCCAACCACACAGCCCTCCCCCGTTTTCAGCGTCCCATCTTCTGACCTATTTAGGTCAAAGCTCCAGGCCTCTATTCCACCAGGAGCCCACCCTGCCGAGCAGCTCTGTACCCTCTGTATTTGCAATACCCTCTGTATTTCCCTCTGTATTTGCAATGGCAGCTGAGCTAGGTGCTACGCAACCCACCTGAAATTGGCTAATGACCCATCTAGTGGGTCCCGACCCACAGTTTGAGAAATGCTGCACCACAGAATATAACATCACTGTTATCACAGAAGCTTATATTTTATTACCAAGCATTCTGGGAGTGTTCAGTACAGTAGCTGATTCCTGTGTCTGTTTTAATGAGATGCCTTCTAAATGTACACAGGGCTGGAATTCAAGATAAGCCTGGCCCATCCTAAATTGTTTTAAAAGGAGTATCCAGCCTGCCTAGCCATTATAAGCTTCAAGTCTCAGGATATAATCTTCTATTTATGTTAGGTTAACAGAAAACAACAGAAATATGTAGAAAATTTCATTTCAATATGTTTTTTGTTCCAGCCCTTTACTGTCGCTCACTTTACATTTGTGGAACTGAAACAATTGTATATACTTTTCTTGGTTTCCTCTCCCTCCCTCTGATGTCTCCCCAGTGTCACTATCCAGATTGTAAGCCTCTTGGGGTTTTAGCATGTACACCATGTACACTGATGGCACTGCATAAATGAATTAACCTAATTGCAACAAAATACAGGTATAACTTAATTATTCACAGATTTTTCACCTGTAGTTTTATCTCAACGCGATGAGAGGGCCCTTTAAATTAAAGGAAAAAAGTCGTTTAACAGTAGCCTTGTTAATGCAAGAGAGGGCAGCCGGCTGACAATCCATCAATCATTCTTTCTCTGGGAACTTAGAACAGCTTCACTCCAAGGCAAGCCACCCCACCCTTCCCCCCTGAACAAGTGAAAGAAAGATAATCACTTTGCATTCTGCTCTGAGTGAAGGGAGGGGTGCTGGTTCGGAGTGAAACCTTTGTAAGTGCCTGGAAAAAGACTGCCTCTATGTGCATTACAAAAGGTTAGCAAGGCTGTTTTTAAATCGCTGAGCAAAAGGACATTGTTTTTTATATGGATTTGCTTTAGTGTAATTTTTGCCATCCACATGAGTTCTGGGAACAGAACGCTTGCAAATTACAAGGCTCAGCCTGTATATATGTGTATGTGCGCAAGTACCATCAAACTAGACCAATGTGGCCATATCATATTTTATGTAAAGAATCTTGAACATGCTACTCCACTTTTACATTGCTTTTAGTGATTATCATGATAGCTAAACAGAGCTTCCAAGTTTAAAAGCGGCTGCCCCATGTGAGTTTTTTTGAGGAAATTAGCTGGAAAGATAGGAAATTGCAGCACAGAATGGAAAGAGCCATGCCTGGATGGCTTTTTCCTTACACAGCAGGCCATGGTTTGGAGAGTGATGGTGTAGATCAAGGATGTCAAGCTTGTTTTATACAGAGGTCCGAAGTTAGCATTCATGGTGCCTGTTGAAAGCCTGAAGTGACATCATTAAGGAAAAACTGACATCATTAAGCAAATGATGGCCAGAAATAAGCACTTTGCTGTGGGGGAAATTCCCAATTATTTTTACATTTTGGAATGCCCAAAAATTAGAAGGGCCTTTTCTGTGGCCCGTTGCAATTCTATTCCATCCGCTGTTCTTTGGGGTAGATTTCAAGGTATTCCTCTCCAGGAAAGAATCTGTCCTTGCCCCCAGCGAGTTGCAGAAACGTTAGATCACCTCCTTTTTCATTGCCCGCTTCATAGTGTGGCTAGGAGGAAATGCTTAGTTCTCCAATCTTATCTTAACTCCTCTTTTGAGGTCTCTGTTATATTGCAATTTCTATTAGCCTCCACTGACCCTAACATCAATTTCCAGATAGCTACATTTATTTCACAAATAGTGGCGTCCAACTTGAAGCGTGTCCCTACTTCTTGAAGTCCGTGCTTTATAATTGTCAATTTTAGTTTGGTATGTTATAGTTCTCTAGTCAGCTCTTTTAAGTTTTTTTTTTTTTTTTGTATATGTAAGTGTGTGTGTATTGTAATTGTATGCCAATAAAGGTACTGAAACTGAAGCACTTTGTTCTCACATAGAAATGCATTAGCCTCAAATGACAGAAGAGAAAATGTGCAAATCTTGTTCATATTTTCAAGATATGAGAGAGCCCAATTGTCAAGCTGGGGGGAACCCAATTATATTGGGGGTTGGATAAACTGCTTCTGGGGGCTGCATTCAGCCTAAGGGCCTTATGTTTGATATTCCTGGTGTAGATCATATATCGCCTTTTGTACCCAAAGCCTGGTCCGAAACCGGATTGAAAGGAGTCCAGATAATTGGCCTCATCTAGGATCCCCTGAAGCTGAGATGTCACCACCCACTCAATCACCTTACCCAAGAAGGGGAGATTGGGAACTGGTTGGCAGTTGTTTAAACTGATGGAATCCAGAGATGGGTTTTGGCAGACTGAAGCCTGGAGACCACACTCACTGCAAAAACATCCACGCTGCTCCACGTCACGCCCCCAAACCTCGCAGCCAATGGGCTCCTGCCTCTTCCCCACACTCATTCCCAGGCGGGGGGCATGTAAGCTGCACTAGGGCTCTAACTGCTTCAGTGCCATTCTTTTCCCACCTTTCTCCCCCTTTTCCAACCAGAGCAAATCAAGCAGAGTAGGTGTGGCAGCCCTGAGTGCGCTCACTGCAGTGTTAGAAACTTGAGGGAATACTGTGTAAGGAGAAGCAAAGAAATCAAGCAAACCAGAAACTGCTGTGGTGCTTTTTTTTGTTATTATTCAAATGATTTTCAAAAACTTTTTGCATCCAACTCGAGTCCAAGTGCTACTAATGACAAGCATGCTGCGGGTTGGCCAACTAGACTAAGGCAGCCTCCAGAACTCCTCAGCTGTTTTGTCATATGATTGGTTTTAGCGTGGCTATTTAATGCTGAACAATTGCCTAACCACAATAATTAGTATGAATGCTTATTCTTATTGTTCAAATTGTTTCACATAAGATTTTTTGTACATTCATTCTGGAACTCCTGCAGATGCCAAAAACGGCAGATAATGAAATCCGCGGTCCTGAGCTGTTTTCTGAGTCGCGAGGAGGTCTCCTACAACTTCCCAATGACTCAGAAGACCTCCCAGACACAACCTCCGCTCACGTCTGGGAGGTCCTCTTTGGGTCCTCCAGCTGTGAGTTACGAACCCACGGTGGGTCAAATCCACAGCTTCCAAATCCACGGATAAAGAGGACCCACTATATTTACCCATCCAAACAACCCCATGCATTTAATATGGTTCTTCACTCATTTCACTTGTAATTCTTCCTAATTATATGGGGGGAGGGGTAGTTCAGACAAACTACCACCACCCCACACATGATTAAGAAGATCTATCATTAAAGTGAGGGAAACAAAGGCAGGAGCCAGGGCAGGTGCATGCCATGACCACACACGTGATTAAGCACAGGGACAATGTAAGTATGACTGTACCAGCCTACAGATTGTTCTCTAAAGCAAAGTAGTGCTGTTATTATTCTGTGCAGTTCTAGGTGAAAGAGGCATTTGGGAGGCTTTCCCACAGGAGGTTCTCTGTCAAAATACGAGCCCCCTCCTTCGCATCCTCTCTCTCTCTCTCTCTCTCTCTCTCTCTCTCTCTCTCCCTCAAAGATGTTTAAGAGAAGAAAGTGACCCATCAGATTTTCAGAGGTGTGGGATGTTATTACCAATGACATGAACAGACGACTTCCGTTGAAAGTCATTAAATAGAAGAATAGGATGTACGGATCTTGAGTGTGCCCAGGGATCAGTTACAGAAGTCCCTTCATTTTCTGAAGAAGGCAAGCAGCAGGCCTGACTAAATCCTGTAGGCACAAGATGTTTCCTCTTCCCCCAAATGTTCCCTCCAATTATACTTTAAAGAAATATGACTCTAAAAATTATTAATATGTTCCACTAATGCAGTATATAAGAAATGTCAATAATTTAGTTTCAAATCCTGTGCTGAAAGATAAATTAGCATGATTGAACTGGGAAGCCTGAAAGGCATAATCCACATTCTTTATTCAGGTAATTATTTAAACTGGAGAAAAGCATGATGGAGAGATGGGAATTTTAATACATTGTAAAATAATCATACGTCAGGAAAATATGCAAATCTGAGTGAGAGTAGATGTGCTTGTATCTTAATCTCACAATGGTCTTCCTTTAACGGCAAATCTGCAAAGCTCTAACAAAATATTGGCAAAATGGAGTAAAGACATTTTCTGAACTTCTGATTATATTTTCTCTAAAAAGTTGGGGCAGTACTAAGCTTTGGCTCAAAATAAGCTTTCCAAAATGTTCATGGCATCAAATGGTTCATGAAACAGGTTTATATTTAGACCAGTAATTACATCTTTATCTGAATAACACAAAAACTATAGTTGCCAGTTGGTCTATTATGGAGGTAAAAATCCTGAAGTATGATAGAGTAAAATGCTCACAACATTTTACAGTCTGTTTTAAGGGCTGTTCTGTACCTGTACACATCTGTGTACCCAAGCACAATCATTGTTAGTTTGTACCTGGCTACAATTATTCACGTTCCACTCAGAGCAGGTACAATTTGTACATGGATTGTAAAAATGAATCCAGGTACGGTCACTCAAAGTGAAATGTATACCTTGGTACAGATGTTCTGTACCTGATCATAACATGTGAACAGCCCTCAGGTTGGTCCTCATAATTTTGACTTTTTGCTTTTTCTCTGAATAGCTGCCCTTAATCTGACTATTGTGGAAAGTTTATACAGTTTCTTTGCAAATGTCCATACCTTTTATTAGTAATAGGCGGAACAATGTTGTTCCCAGTACTGATAGGAGGTACTGCTACTAAAGACATTAATTTTTCATATTACCCTGTCTGGTGATGTGGTGAGGCCACCAAAGCCTACTAGGAAGGGTTGGAGAGAAGAAGCAAGACACATCGGCTGTGTCACCGACCTTCCCATGCACCTCCAGGTAAGTTCCTGGAGAAAGTAAGTTCCTGGAGATAGACAGCATTGTAACACGGACAGTATCAAAAAGTCCCAGAGAGGGTAGTTGCTGCCACCAGGCAAGGGAAACCCTTCCATGCCTTTTC
The DNA here is from genome assembly GCF_035046505.1 of Tiliqua scincoides. NCBI lineage: Eukaryota > Metazoa > Chordata > Lepidosauria > Squamata > Scincidae > Tiliqua > Tiliqua scincoides. The sequence goes on from NC_089826.1 coordinate 46,353,707, forward strand.
TTCCATCTAGGAGAAAGGTTACTGGGGTTCCCTCAGCACATAAGCTGGTTGCTAAACAAGCATCTGGGAAAGACAAGCAACTGAGCCAACTCCAGCTCCTTTACACCTATACCCACAACAAACCCCTTTAGCCAAGGGCAATATTTGAGAGGACAAAGGGTGAAATCATTCTGCTCTGGTCTGACTGAAACTGGATGGAGAAGTTCCCAAAACAAAAACAGTTTATTTATTCTTTTTAATGGAATAGAAAGGGGAATTGGGTATGGTTCAAATACACAGAAGTATGCACTTGAAACTCAACAAAATCAGGTCTTGAAATGAGAGGTAAATGAAATAAAATCCCAATGGGGACTCCATACACTTTTTCCCTAACAGCTCAAACCTATCCTTCACTGTCTTCCACCATGCGACCACACTAACAGAGCATGCACTGCAAGCTATAGTGGGGGAAGAGGGATCAGATGGGTGGCAAGAAGTAAGTAAAATTCTTTTTTACTTACCTCCTGGTAGGCCACCTAGGCCGCAATCCTAACCAACTTTCCAGCACTGACATAAGGGTAATGCAGCTCCGAGATATGGGAACAAACATTGCCTTACCTTGAGGAGGCCTCCATGATTGCCCCCCAACTGCAGGATGCAGCACATGCCCCACTGGCACAGCTATGCCAGTGCTAGAATGTTGGTTAGGATTGCACCCCTAATTGCTTATGGGTTTTCTTGGATCCATGCCAGCTATTTTCCTGACATGTTCAAAAAGAGGAAGGGGGAAGGTTCAAAAATCAGGGATGGGATTCAGCATGCACCTTTACCACCAGATTCACCCCTCCAACCCACTCCTTGTCCTCCCCCTCCCACTCTGAACCTCCCCTGAACTGCCCACCAACTGCTCCCTCTGCCACCTTACTTGGGCCAGCAGAGTGTCTGGAGAATCTAGCGCAGGGGTGCTCACACTTTTTTGGCTCGAGAGCTACTTTGAAACCCAGCAAGGCCCGGAGATCTACCAGGGGGGAAGGAAGCGTCTGACAGACACCCCCTTTAATATATGGAGCCCCTGCTGGAGTCTAGTCAGTTTTGTCAGTTTTGTTGCTGCATGCCTGAAGAGCAGCTAAAGTGTCAGTTTCAGTGTCAGTTTAGTGTCAGCTAAATATGTCAGTTTCGTCTAGTCACTAGACGAAACTGACATATTAACAGTTTGGAGAGACAGGGCTCTGCGATCTACTCATTTTGCCTTGCGATCTACCGGTAGATCGCGATCTACCTATTGAGCACCCCTGATCTAGCGCATATGCAGAACCACTGGCCATTTCTGCTACAATGGGGAAACTGCAGATTGTGCAGCCATAGGCTTGCGGTTTTCAAATTCTTCCAGAGTTTGAAACCCACAGTAAGTCCTTGCAGGGGCAGGGGGGAGGCAGCGGGGGTGGGCGGAAGGCAGGAACGCAACCCCCAGGATCACACCACTCAGGGGGGCTGCAGGGACTGGGGTGCACTCACCAGTCCCTGCAGCAGCCATCCTGGGATGCAGGGAGCCCTGCGCGAGCCTCTGCAGGACTCCCCAGCTCATTCAAAGTGAAAGTGGAGCAATTGCGCTCCACTACCGCAAAACCGGAAGTGGAGCACGATCGCTCCACTTTCACTTCTGCTGACCTGGGGAACCCTACAGAAGGCTCCCCAGGGACTGCTGGGGGGACTGGTGAGTGCATCCCAGTCCCTGCAGCTCCGTTAGAAATGAAAGTGGAGCGATCGTGCGATTGCTCCACTTTCACTTCTAAAGCATCGGGGAGCCCTGCAGGCAGTCACTCAGGGCTCCCTGCACCCCCGGGAGGCTGCAGGAGGCTCTGGTAAGTACAGTGAAGCCCCTGCAGCCCCCTGAGTGGTGCGATCCTGCAGATTGCGCCACTGCCTCCTCCCTGCCTCCTGGCTGCCCCACCCCTTAAAGGGAAAGAGGTCAGGGCACTCAGGCTGGGGCGTTGTGACACCTCAGTCTGAAAACCTCTGCCATAGGCCCTTGATGAAGAGATAATTCTGAATCCATAGACTTTTCACCGGTGGTTTTATCTCAGCAGGATGAGAAAGGCCCTTTAATTTAAAGGAAAATTGTCCCTTTACTCAGCCTGGCTTACCACTGTAATGCAAGACAAGGTCAGTTGGCGGGCAATCAATCAAACTCTCTCCAGGGGCTTAGAACAGCTTAGTTTCAGTTCACTCTGAGTAAAATGATCCCTCCCTTCCCCCTGGAATACACACAAAAGAATGCAAAGTGATTATCCAGGGGGAAGAGAGGGGTCACTTGCCTTGGAATGAACTGAAACAAGCTGTTGATTGATTGATTGCCTGGCTGCTGCTGCTCTTCCACATTGCAATGGTAAGCAAGGCTATTTTTAAACTGCTGAGTAAAGGGACAGTGTGTGTGTGTGTGTGTGTGTGTGTGTGTGTGTGTGTGTGTGTGTGTTGATTGATTTCATTTAACATGATTTTCAGCATCCATGAGTGTTCTGGGAACAGAACCCCTGCAGATTCTGAGACTCCACCTGTATGCTCAAGGGACTCATCTTGAGTAGCCTCCAGTACTTCTGCAGAATATGGGTGCAGAGGTACATGCTGACCTGCTTCCTGATGCAGATTCAAATGATGATATAACTTCATGCCTCATGTGGGCCTGTTGTGCATACTCCCTCCCCCACATTCATTTCCAGTCATGTACAAATGTGTCTTCATTCATTCCTAGTTGCATGTTGTGCCCAACTTCTGAAGCTATTCACTTCTGCAAGGTAATCTCTTTGTAATTTTACAATTAGAAAGCCCAGAAAATAATGTGATCAGGAAGGCCTATCTGTGCCATTTCAAAAATAAAATTGCTTTCATTAGTGTACCTGATTAGACCAATGAAATATTGTTTCAGGCTAACTATAGCGCAATTTCCATTTACTTTCATTTGAATTTTTAAAATATAGCTAGTCTAAAACAGATCTAATTTTCCCCTTACCTCTTCTGCCAAATAATGCATTAAATAATGGCATGCCTAATGTGGCCTGATTTTTAAAGATTTAATAGCTACATATTTCAGAAAATGTAAACTGATTTTTCTCAGACAGGCCTTTGGCTTTATGTGAATGCAAATAATGTTTTTTTTTTCCTCCCCCCCCCCAGCATTTGCCTGACTTGATGGTTTGACAATGCATTCAGATAAAATTAAATGCATTTTCTTACATATTTAAATGCCTCATTGTTAGGTAAGTGGAAGGTTATTATTTCCCTGAAAAAAAACTTCAGAAGCCTCTTTTAAAAGTAAAATTCACTTGCACTTTTGGTCTGTTATTAAAAAAAACTTGAAGGCATGAAAAAAGAATAATTATAACCATGCTCTGCAGCTCTAAGCTGAGCAGCTTTATGTGAACTGAACCTATTTTCCAAAGAGGCATTTCCAAGTCTAGACAACTGACCCCCCTCACCGCGGGACATGAATTACAAACAGTGGCGTAGCTAAGTGGGTGCAGGGGGTAGCAACGACACTGGGCAGCAAGCTTTCATCAACAATCTGAGCTTGGCCCTAGTGGCCAAAATTGTGAAAACCTTGGTATTTTTGAATAATATCACCACGTTATATATCATTCGATGTGGAATTTGATGCAGAATTCAGTGAAACAAACTGTCAAAATATCTCAATTCTATCAAACATTATAGCCAAGTAACCAGAAAATAAAAACGCAACTCCATTATGTAACAAAAACTGGATTTTCTTAACTCAAAACCGACCAATGATTGTTCTGAGAGCCAATTAGGTGTTATTATAATACAGCAGACAACCAACCCAATCTCGGAAGCTAAGCAGGGTCAGGCCTGGTTAGTACTTGGATGGGAGACCGCCTGGGAATACCGGGTGCTGTAGGCTTATACCATAGTCTTTCGAGACTGAAGGTTGCCAACCAACCAATAAAGTGATAATATGGGGGAGAGCCTGGGGGGAGGTGGCAGAGCAAGTGGGTGGCGAGCTACTGGATGGAAGGGAGTGGATTTTCCCCCATTTTCACTTTTTTAAAAGTGTGGGTGTGACGTTACTTCTGGGGTATCATTTTGAGCTTGGCACCAGCTACATGATCATTAGCTACATCACTGATTACGAAGAAGGAAAAAGCATGAAAATGCACAATTCTTTTTCAGGTGTTATTCTAATGGTCTACTCAGTTATAGCAATTGAGTTTCCTGCTACAAACAGGCGTTCATTTTATCAGAAGGAGTGCAGCCAGGCAGATGCATAAGAATGAAGGGGAAAGGTGAAGGAAAGATTCTGTAACTGTCCTGGAGATCTTTCATCCCGAACAGATCACTGGATTAGGTGAGCAGCTCTGGTCTCACCCAGGGGTCATAACCAGCCTCCTTTCCTAAATTGAGGGCACAGCTTGCTCCTGTTAGGAGGGTAGTGATGATAAGGTGGTCACATAAACAGCAATAAAACAGACAGCCTGTGTGACAGAGTGATGTACGGATTGATTCTTGAATGTTATAGGCCTTGGGCTAGTCTGATTGCTGAGCAGACAGATAAAGGCTAAAAGGTTCAAAGGCGGCTAGCATTGTCAAGACAAGATTGTGCCAGATCAGATTGATAGCAAGCAGAAGGACCATGCAGACGTTGTATTCATGGACAGGAAGGCAATCTAGTAATAGCTTGGTAAGAGGGGGCTCATGCTTAGCCAAGTGATGCTGTTTGAAGAAGCAAGCCTGCAGTAATTCTTGTATAGGGCCAAGCGGGTGCTGTTGGTTCTCAAGTCAGAGCATGGTACCGGTTCTAGCCATTATGTGGGTGCTGCTACAATGCAATGGAGAGTAGGCCAAGAATTACCTCTGCCTGGTGTTGTGGAAATTTCCCCCACAACCAAGAACTTGTGGGAAGGCGATGTAGGAGATGGAACAGAGAGACATGGCAAGCAGTGGTGTACCTGGTGGGGAGGGAAGGGGGTAAATGCCTCCACAGGTTGGTTCCCCCTTATATAGGCTTCTGCCTGAGATTTCTGTAAGAATTTCCTTACATGGACTTCATGCCTAACCTCAGCCTGGCAGTCTTCATTCAGGTCCTGTGTAGTTAACCCTATAATTAAACATCAACTTGTAACTTTTCTAAGTCACTGGGAACTATTGCACCAGCACAGGTAGTAACACCCCAATCATAATCTCCCCAGCACCTAGAAGAACAGTGGCACCAAAATGGCAACTGCTGTATCCTGCGGGCACTGGGAAACTGCCAGAGGTCTCCTCGGGGAAGGGGATGGTTCCTCCCCTTCCCCCAAGTAAGGGCACAGGTCCCACAATGGACTTCCTCGAGCGCCAACTATTGTGCGCCAACTGTTTTGCCAGGGCAGACTGGGGGAGCTACCTGTTGGGTTTTTCAGCCTGACACAGAGGATAGAATCAGGCAGAGGGGCTTTCTCCCAGGAAAGCACGGATAGGATTGGGCTGTCAGTTAAATGAAACTACCCCTCTGTGGCTGCAATACTTTCAGCTAAAAGCACATTTTGGATCAAGTCTTAGAGACAAGACAATGAGTTGTAAGCTTTCTTTATCATGGCAAGATAAAGTAATTCATGACAAGAAGGGATGCAAACCTTCTTCTCATATAGCATATTGATATTTTTGTCATTGTTGCACAAAGTGGTTTACAGAGAAAATCAAACAGCTAAGAGCCTATTTCTGAGCTCTTAGTGCTGCTCCAGCACCAGCTCTGAGTGTCGCAAACATGCCAAAAGGCATTATCTGCAGCCCTCAGCACCAGTCCATTGCTAGTGCTAGCTCAGCTGCCGCTGCTCCACCACTCCGCGGTTGCCCGAACAGCCAGGCGGGGGACATGTCGGTGGGGATATGGGGGGAGGCGAGGAGGGGGCATTCTGGGGGGAAGGGAGCGGGATGGGAGGAAGGGGAGACTGGAGGACTCTGCTCCTCCTCATCCAGAGCCTCTGTGTTGGGCCGGTGGTCCAACACGGTGGCTCTTGATTCTACAGTGACCGAAGGGTTGGCATAGAATTGAGTAGCCCCATTGCAGGACTACTTGCTTTATCCAGAGGAAGGGAACAAAAGTCCCCTTTTCCTGAGGAGCTGCTGGTGGCTGCCCTGTTGTGTGCAGGATACCACAGTAGCCATTTTGGTGCCATGGTAGTCCCAGGGCAATGAGCAGCTCAGGATTGGGCTGCCCATGGTTCCCTGTTCCAAAAGGACTCACAAACCCTAGAAGAGGACAAGAACGGTTTCATAAGGAAGAGTAACCAGTAATACGAGGATATGCTACCTTCAATTTCATTTGTAAAATAGTATTTTCACAATTATTGACATATTTTCCATGTGCTAACATCAGAGCATTTATCTTCAATAAAATATTCTATCCATGGTATTTGACACCCCCAACTGAGTAAGATCTATAATAGGATCTATGTATTTAACCTCACAAAAATGAATGAAAATATTTTTTAAAAAATAGATCTATAGTAACTGTGATAGCAGCTGCTGGTGTTGCAATCATCTATGAGCAGATGTTACTCATATATGGTGGAAATGTCCTATAATTGAATAGCTCTGGAGAAAGTTAATTTGTGCCATTTCCATGATCACTTCTGTAAATCTGCTACTAGAATTATCCTACTGAGATATCCCATCACGTTCAATCTGGGAAAAGAGAGTTGATCTGGTACCTTCTGACAGCTGCTGAAATGCTTGTAGCTTGAAGATGGAGAAATTCTTCAGCTCCAATACTCAAGAAATGAGAAATGAGCAGGGAAGTAGCCCCACAATGGGGCTACTTGAAAAGGTTGGCGGTGAAGTAAGAGCATTCATGTCAGGCGCCAAGCCCCACATGAACGCTCTGGATCTGGTGGTGCGGAGCTCCATCGGACCCACCTCCCTCCCTCCCCCAGCACACCTCCCGCCTGCCCTCTCCCCGCCTCCTGCCTTCCCGTCATGCCTCCTCCCCACCCTCTCCCCTCTCCCCAGAACGCTTTCTCCCTGCCTCCCCACTGCCCCCACTTTCTTCTCTGCAGTTCGGCGGTCTGTGTGACTGCCAAGCGGCGGAGGCCAAACGCCTGCCAGGTGCTAGCCCAGCACCGTCCAGTGCTGGGCTAGCAAGGGCGCTCACCTGGCAGAAAGCCTTGCAAATGTGCCTTATGGCACGTTTGCAACAGTGTGTGGCAGCGGTAAGCCGGCGTGTCGAGCTCAGGATTGAGTTCTAAATCATTGTAGTCGATTTGGTTGTAAACTACTTAAATTCTGTATTTTTGTTTTTTAACAAAAAATTTTGTTTATTTTAACAAATAAAAATAAAAGACAGTAATTAAATTACAGGAAATGCAGTGATGGCTGTTGTAGGTTGAAACAACCTGAACATGAGATGAGTTCCTCAAGAGGAAAGAAATCCTTAATTATTATTTATTATTATTATTTATTTTATTTATATTCTGCCTTTCTCCCCGAAGGGCACCCAAGGTGGCTAACAATTAAAATTGTTAACAATCAGTTAAAATCAGTTAAAATACAATATAAAATACAGATAAAAACATTTATTATTATTAGTTCATGAAACATATACAGTCAGTTCTCATTATCTGCTAGGATTAGGTTCCTGAAAAATCTAGTAGATATTGAATTAGCAGGTACTAAATCATTGAGGCTGTGGGAAAAATGGGGTTAGGTTCCAGGGGACCCTCTTCACCATACAATCTATGAACTGTATGAATCTGAATCTTAATGTGAATTCTATGGGGCTGGGTGGCAGTGAGGGCTCATCAACAACTCCATCATCTGATGTTCCTCCTTGGTGCTGGCTATCCCTAAGTTTGTTGAAGGTTGCTGGCCCAACAACAAGGCCTCAGAGTTCAGCAGTGGGGAAGGGATTGCTTTACCCATCCTCCTCCTCCACTTGGCTCCTTCCCTGGGCTTGCCCCAGGAAGGCGTGTTCAGTAGGTTTCATGCATTTATAATTGGTCACTATGTTTAATCAAGTGGCACAAGTTACACTCAAGTGCAGTCTGCTGTCTTTGTTGGGGGGTATGAGGGTAAACAGAATCCCAGATGCAGGGGAGTGGCAGCGAGATGCAAGTATCTTGTGGTCTTGTGTGCTCCCTGTGGCATTTGGTGGGCTACTGTGAGGTACAGGAAGCTGGACTAGATGGGCCCTGGCTTGGTCCAGTGGGACTCTTCTATGTTTTTATGTTCCCCCCCCCATGAGTATTCTCATTCTGACTCCAAGCTGTAGATCATCAATAATAATTCCAAGGTTATTAACATCCATCCCGGTAAGAGACTGAAGAAAATCTGAATTGCAGTGCCTTCCCTAACCTGAGCAGCCTTTACAGTTCTTGGACAAAGGGGACCCAGCCAGCATCCCTGAACTGAGCAGCCACTGGAAATTGATTCTGGGCCCCCTTGCTCAATAGACATCCTCAGGATGCACACCAAATTCCCTGTTCCATTCTGGCATTATGACCAACCTGGGTAAATCATCCTCCCTCTTGAACCGTCCAGAGTAGGCACCTTCTGCATCCTTAATCACTTGCCCACATGAGTTGTTTGACATGTTGACAAACCAGTAAAAGGAATATGATTTATATGGCAATTAAGCTTCTAACAGTGTCGGACAAAATCTGAATTCTAAGTGTCCAGTGAAGCTGTGCCAGCTGAAAATATTAAGAGTTTTGTTGTTCACAGCTGGGGTGCTTTAAATTACAAGTAAATTACACTTGAACCTTTTCCCTGCTGGTGTGAATGAAGGGTATAAGGTATAAAATCGACAGGCCTCTGTTTCAAATTTTCTTTATTAAAAAAGCAGGGGGAAGTATTTTTTTTGTCATGGTTGAGCCTCTTAAGCATCCTATGTTTTGTCCATTGGTATTCCCTTAATGTACCTGTTATATCGTGGGTCCCGAGTAAAAGAAACACCAACCAGATAGAGTCCACATCATCCATTTATTGCATCAGTTAAAAGGAAAAAGAACATGGGCAACAGCCCTGCATTTATATCCCAGTTTCTCCACCCCAGTTCCTCACTCTAATAATCCCTACCTGTCACTAACTCCAGATTGATGGACTAATCAATCAGTTAATTGATGGACGAATTAACTAACTCCTCAGCTGCTCTAACTAACCCACCTCCTTGCAATTAACCCTTTCATACACAGTTAACCCTTTCATACACAACAGTACCAGTGGTTGAAAAATACCTTATAACCTTGGAGAATCGGGGTGGGGGGGGGAATGCAAAGCAATCAAAAGCCACAACAATGAATGTGCTTTTGACCTCAGTTGGATGTGGATTGTGCTGTGAGCCTGTGAGTTATCTTTACTGAAGCAGCTTTTTACTCTAGAATGCTTAGATGCCACATACTACAACACATGTGAAATATGTTAGAGAAGTTTCAGAAATTTCACAAGCCTGTTACATTTAAAAGGTGAGTACATTAGGGCCCAAATCCTAACCAACTTTCCAACACTGGCATAGCTGTGCCAACGGGATGTGTGCTGCAACCTGCAGTTGGGGGTAAGTCACAGAGGCCTCCTCAAAGTAAGGGAATGTTCGTTTCCTTACAGTGGAGCTGCATCGGTGCTGGAAAGTGATCATAAGAACATAAGAACAACCCTGCTGGATCAGGCCATAGGCCCATCTAGTCCAGCTTCCTGTATCTCACAGTGGCCCACCAAATGCCTCAGGGAGCACACAAGACAACAAGAGACCTGCATCCTGGTGCCCTCCCTTGCATCTGGCATTCTGACATAGCCCATTTCTAAAATCAAGAGGTTGCACATACCCTTTATGGCTTGTAACCCGTAATGGATTTTTCCTCCAGAAACTTGTCCAATCCCCTATTAAAGGCATCCAGGCCAGACACCTTCACCACATGCTGTGGCAAGGAGTTCCACAGACCAACCACATGCTGAGTAAAGAAATATTTTCTTTTGGCTATCCTAACTCTCCCAATACTCAATTTTAGTGGATGTCCCCTGGTTCTGGTGTTGTGTGAGAGGGTAAAGGGCATCTCTCTATCCACTGTGTCCACCCCCTGCATAATTTTGTATGTCTCAATCATGTCCCCCTCAGGCGCCTCTTTTCTAGGCTGAAGAGGCCCAACACTGTAGCCTTTCCTCATAAGGAAAGTGCCCCAGCCCAGTAACCATGTTAGTCGCTCTCTTTTGCACCTTTTCCATTTCCACTAAGTCCTTTTTGTGATGTGACCAGAATTGAACACAATACTCCAGGTGTGGCCTTACCATCAATATGCCGTTTTGTTCTCAATACCTTTTCTAATGATCCCAAGTATAGAATTGGGTTAGCATAGCAAAGTGGGTTAGGATTGCACCCTCAATTCCATTATCTGACACTCCTAAGCCCGGCGGCACCCAGGGCTCCATCAGCACTGAAATGACTATTGCTGGATCCTATAGGCTGCAGGCTAGTGCTGGGAGTCTCCTTGGGACAAGGGAGCAAATGCAGCAGCAGCATCAATGGGTCTTCTCAGATCCACAGGATTGGGCTCTCAGACATGTGCATTCCCCAAGGCTTTTTAATGAGTGCTTTGTCATTCTGCGACTTTTAGTTGATTTTGAATCTGAATGTTACCTGCTTTTTAAAAATTTAACTACTGTATTCCTGTTAAGTGTGGCTGCTGTATACGTCAATATTATTTGTGACTTCGATATTATTTTTAATGAGAAAGTGCCATATAATGGTTGAAATAAAAAAAAGTTTCAACATGACTCTTCACAGGATGCTATTCATTGGGATGGGAAGAGCACAACATACATTTTATGTCCATTTTAGGATGTTAGTGACAGTCCTTTGGTGACTCAACAGGCAACAGTTCACTGGGGCATTGTCTCTGAATCAATTTCATTATGCACCACTGCACACGCTTTTAAACCGAAGAAGAAAAAGCCCACTTGTCAAGAAAAAAAAGGAAAGAAAATAAATTGACACATGTTCTTAGCCTAGATAAGAGCAGCCTGGTGCAATACATTTGTTTGGACTAACCTCTTCATCTTCATCCCCAAACCGAAAGAGACTGAAATATAAACAATTGAGTTTGTTGAAATTCACCCTTCTTGTCCTTGTCTTTCCCATAGACCCTCTTTCTGTGTTGTTTTTCCACTCATCTCTCTGTAGTCACCCCTACTGTCTCAGGCAGCCTCAGGGGCTGGCCAGGTTGGGTGTGAGCTGAGAGCCCACCCATCATAGGGTCTATCTGAATCCTCAGTACCAGGGCAGTAGTGGGGATGCCATGGGAGCCCAGTGCAGGGCATTGTTTCAGGATCCCCAAGAATCACCACCGAATCTGCCACCTGACTCTCTGAACCCACCACCTGAAAGTGGGCCCGATCTCCTCTCATCCCAACCTCCCTTACCTCTTCGTTCTGCCCATCCCCTTTGCCTCTTCCCAACCCTTGCATGGCTGGTTGCAGGTATCCATTGTTGCAGCCACTCACCACTTGCAGCAGTAACCAGGCTGCACATACTGGCTTTATGGCATTTATGGCTGTAAAGGGGTTTATGCCACTGGAATGCTCATTCTGGAAGCATAAAGGAAGGCCCTTTAGGATTGGGCCATTATTGTAACCTGAGATACACACTATCTCTTAGGCAGTCCTTAAAAAAGACAATGGGTTAGATCAGCGGTTCTCAGACTGTGGGTCTGGGATCCATCAGTGGGGTGTGCCCCAATTTTTGGTGGTTTGCAAAACAGATAGGGCAGGTTAGGCTATGTGCATTAAGGGTTAAACAAGCTGCTACTTGGGGGGGAGCACTGCTGCCCAATCACCATTAGAGCCACACCCCCTGGCATTTATAAATCAGGCAGCAGCCTAAAGGACCTCTAAAATGTTCCTCTAACCACTGGCTTAGACATTAACATATGTCCACAGGCAAAATTTCTCAGTTTGCGTCCTGCTGAATCTGATGCTTCTTCTCAGCTCAGGTTCTTTTAAAATATTTCAGACAGCTCCTGAATACGCTGTTGTAATGACATCACCAGTCTTGCCACAGGTGAAGTTCTAGGGTTCAGGTCCTTCCTGTTCCCCCTCAACGACACCCCTGGATGTGACAAAAACATATCAGCAGAAGGAAGCAGCTGACTTTAATTCACTTTTCTACGACAGGAACAAATACCTGCTTCCTTCTCTGGAGATCACCACTTCAAACACACAGCTTAGAGGAAACGAAAGGGTTATTATTAACTTTCGTCCAGCTTGACATAAAATCCAGAGGGGAAGAGAATGTGTCACTTTGGTTTCTGTGTAGTGTCACGAGTTAATGCATTAGATGCACTCACTGACCATAACCTGCCTCATCTCAGAATACATCACAAGCTTGTAATTTTCCTTTCATTATCTCATCTGGGCCCAGGGCACATAGAACCCCTGCTGTGTCAAGGCCAATATGTCAACTGAAAGTGTAATGAATTCTTGGCATGTTTCCCTTAAAAACACAATGGCCCTGCAATTTGCAGACACAGGCCCTGCATCCACATCATGTGGGGGGCGGGGGGGGGCCTGAATGAATAAAATACATGGAATAAGATGTTAGATGTTGCCTGGAAGTTTGTCAGAAAACTTGGGTAATGCAATATTTTCCACTAAGTTAATGTTTAAATTTAGTTGCAGAGAAAGTAACGGGAAGGATCAGGTGAAATGCTATATGTCTTCTCTTGCATTTGCAGTGGCTAACTGCTGGTCTTCTGGTTTAATTTTCAAATAATTACTTATTCCTATGTTTTTAATAGCCCTTTCTTCCTAAAGTGGTTTTCTTTGATTTGAGCTTTTGCCCTGTAAGAAACTATGGAGGAATTAAACTCCTTAGGCAAAGGGAGCAGATCTTTGGGCTCTATGTGGATTGAATGCAGAGTGACTGTGCAAAATATGGTCACACACCCTCCAATAGTGATGAGTGGTAGAGCTACTCTGTTGTATACTGGATTTACTTTGCATCCTTGGTGTCTCTGTGCTCAACTGCTGCACATTACTGGCACTGTTCTAAATCAGGGGTGTCCAAAGTTTTTGGCAGGAGGGCCACATCATCTCTCTGACACTGTGTCGGGGGCCAGGGAAAAAAAGAATTAATTTACATTTAAAATTTGAATAAATTTACATAAGTTTACATAAATGAATATATTAAAGATGAACTTATATGAATGAATGAAGGTCTTGCAATAGCTCAAGGCCTACAAAAGGCCTTGCACAAAGCAAGGCCGGCCTTTCCTTTGCTGCCGCTACTGCATCACAGACGTGAAACTGCAAGCAGTGGAGGGAGCCCTCATCCCACAGCTCACGTGACAGGTCAAACAGTTGCCCTCACACTGAAAGCAGTTGCGTCGGGCCAGTGCGGGCTCCAGCAAGTCTCCAGAGGGCCAGAGGCTCATTGGAGACTGGGGGCTCCCTGAGGGCTGCATTGGGAGTCCTCAAGGGCCGCAAGTGGCCCCAGGGCCGGGGTTTGGGCACCCCTGTTCTAAATGAAAGTTCAAAGAAGTGCAAGAGAAATATTGCTCCCATCTCCCTGCACTGCTTTGCTCTCCCATTTTAGGAATCATCACTTTTCCCCATCGTGCTTGGTGTGCACAACCTGTGTTGTACACGCTAAGGGCTGGTGCTCATCCAGCTCATTTTTAGACAAATTAACCAAGTCTAGATGCCTATTCTCTGGCCATCAAGGCTACCCCCCACAGCAAGCCTAAACACCATCCTTAATATATGATGATGAGTGAGACATCGCCTTGTTGTCTCTGAATTTTTGTTTTTAATTTTTTATTTATGGTCAAAGACCAGCAAAAACAAACACACAATGCTGCCCTACAACAGGCGGAATTTAAAATTTCAACATTAAAACATATTCAACATTAAAATGCAACATTAAAATACAACAACAACAACAACAACAACAACAACAACAACAACAACAATAATGGTATTTCTATACCGCCTTTCTTGGTCCTCAGATTTCTCCTTAGACTTTATTCAAGGCGGTTTACATAGGCAGGCAAATTAAATCCCCGTAGGGATTTTTACAATTTGAAAGAAGGTTTCTATCTTTCAAGAAACCACAACATTCAGATGTTTCTTTCTTGATCTGGTCGCACATTCTGGCCTCCATCCTCCCACGCTCAGAGCAGATGGAATAACTCTTGTCTGCTGCTTCAAGCTCGCACAGTGCCGGCGACCTTCGGATGTTATCTTCAGGCAAATGGAGGCTCAACCCTCTAAACCAGACCTCCTGCCAGAGGCTCCTAGCCATCATAGTATTACGAACAAATAAGGAGTAACAATTAAAATTTCCTCTCATTATTAATAATGCCCATCCGGGTTTTGTAAGCAGCAGCCAAAAAACTTGCAGTTGGTCTTAAAAACTGAGAATTAGCCCCTGAAAGAAGTTTCTTGGCTATTTCTGTTTGTGACAAGCCCAAGAATTTACTGTTTGGGAATAATGAACTTGTCTTGGATCCCCTGATAAAATGGGCAACAGAACATGACATGTTCAAGTGTCTCAACCTCCCCTGAACCACAGGGACACAGTCTTTTGGAGATGGGGATCTTTCTGAAACAGCCCTCGACAAATGCCGAAGGAAAAGCTCTTCACCTAGCTAGGAAGAAAGCTCTCCTCTGCCCAGGAAGCTCTAACAGTGAAAGATAAGTGGCCGGGGCAGCTATATACCTTGTGTCGTCAGAGGCAAGAAAATCTGGAGATCTGCTGACATCTTCTTGTCATTCGATGTCCCTCAGTCTCTGTTTTATAGTCACTCTTGCCTGAATCAAATCCATTGCCAGAGCAATCTCTGGTGAAAACCCCAAGTGTCTCAGCTTCCTGAGTACTGCCTTGAGCCAGGTAGGCTGAAAATTGTCAATTAAAACCAAAGATGTTAAGCCTTGGGTGTTAAAATTTAGACTGAGCCACAAATAAATGGATGCTAAGGCAATCCTGGCTTCGACCTTTAATCGGCCTGAATAAAGACATAAGCTTGCATTAGACACATAGCTGGACACTTGAAATATAGATCTTAAAAATTTGGATTGGACACGTTCAAGTGAGACAAAGGAAGAAGAGGGGGGACCAAGAATTGTTCCATACAAAAGTTGGGGCAAGACATAATCTAATTGCTGCCAGAATATAATGGCCACCTTTAACGCGGAAGAACTTGGTTATTGCACTTGCAGACTTCTGGCTAGCTGCAGCCACAGATTTGTGGTGAGTGGTTCTAGTTCCAGTGGAGTGCAGCATTACACCCAGATATTTATAGGAACTCACCTGCTCTATCTTATGGCCATTAATACTCCAGAGCCTGCACTTAGGTCTCTTGCCAAAGGGTATAATCTTGGTTTTCTGGTAATTAATGACCAGCTGGCTTTCTTCACAGAAAAGACTAAAACTGTTAAGGGCCCTTCTAAGTTCCACTGGGGTCCTTGAAAGGATAGCTGTATCGTCTGCGTACAGCAGGGCAAATATCTTATGGTTAGCTAAAGCTGGAGGATGGAAGTCGGGTGAGCTCAGGTGATCCACCAAGCCATTTATATAGATGTTAAACAGAAGGGGGGCAAGAACACAACCCTGCTTTACACCCTTATAAGTTGGAATAACATTTGAGAGATGCCCATATCTGGAACATCTTATCTTAAGTGATGTGTTGGAATATAAAGCATGGATTAGAAATAATAATCTGTGATCAATGGACAAACCCTCCAGCTCCTCCCACAGTTTGACTCTAGAAATAGAGTCAAAAGCAGATTTTAAATCAATGAATGCTGCGTAGAGGGAACCAGAGTATTTCTCCATCAGATGCTGCATGATTATAGTGTGTCCATTTGTGGCCCTGCCCTCCCTGAAACCAGCTTGTTCCTCTGCAATTAGGTTTTCTTGATCAGCCCAACATTTAAGCTTCTCTAGAAGATGGCCAGCGTAAAGCTTGCTGGTAATACTCAGCAAGCTTATCAGGCGGTAGCTGGCAAGGTCCTCCCTCTTACCCTTCTTGAAAATCAGGACTATGATAGCCTGCTTCCAGCCATCAGGAAGGCATCCTGTGGAATGCATTCCTGTGGAATGCATCCTGATTATGGTAAATAAAGAGGCAAAAAAATGGAGCCCACCAATCCACATAGTTTTTAATCAATTCAGGAGGGATGTTATCAATGCCAGGGGCTTTGCCTCTTTTGAGTTGATTAATGAAATAACTTCATCTATGGAAACTGGAGGCCATTGGGGCATGTCATTAAACTGATACGAAGTGGCTTTACCATAAGAATCAGCATACAGCTCATAAAAATAATGCTCCCAAATACTAGCTGGAATAAGGGAATCTAGAGGAGAGAATTCTTTGAAGGAGAAATCGTAAATCAATTTCCAGAAATGGGCTTGCTTTTTCTCCTTAGCTGCATGAATGAGCTGCTCCCATGATGCCTGAACATCTGCTTTCCTCTTCTTGGTAACTGTATTCTTATAGGATTTCTTAAGGGTCAAAATATGTTGGCGAAAAGAAAGAGTATCAAAACCAGGGACAGTGTCATAAGTCTGGTAGGCAGAAGTAAATGCCTGCTTAGCTTGAATACGTTCTTCATCACACCATCTTTTAGACTGCCTACGTGATGGTGAACCTGTGAACCAATCACTGGCACAGTTATACAATTCCATCCCTGTACGATTTGTTCATAAGGGAAGAGGAAATCATTACCCTCAAAGCTATTCATAACAGAACTCCGACATATTATCATACTCTTGTCAGCCCAAAAGGCACTTGCCTTATGTTCCAGTCGGGTAGACCATTTAATGCAACAGTTGGCCCTTTTCAATGTCTTAATGGCTGCTCTAAACTGACCTTTAAGGTGTACTGACTGAGATGGTAGGGCCACTCGCAGGAGAAGAGGGAAATGATCGCTAAAAGATCAGGAAGAACCTGCAAACTTGCAACCCAGGGAAGTAAACTGTTGCAGACCAAAAATTAATCAATGGTACTGCGCCTTGCTCCTGCCATAAAAGTAAATTCCCCGGGATAGTCACCTATCATGGCCCCATTTAAGATATGAAGGTTGAGATTTTGAGCCTTAGCAAGCAATCGAGTACCAGCAAAATTTACCTTGCTATCTTTTGAAAGACATGGAATTGGGACTCTATGGATAACAAGCAATGAGATTTTAGTATGTACTTTTTTTTTTTTGCAAAAAGGCCTCTTAAAGTTTATCAGAAGGTGCAACATCCCCATTGATCTAATAACAGCAGGTGTGAAGAAGTTACTAGTGATGATGATGATGGTAATGATCATTTACATTGCTATTACACCTTTCCTCCAAGGAGTTAAGGAGAATGGCATAGTTCAGTGGTAGAGCAGAAGGTCCCAGATTCAATCCCCAATATCTCCAGTAGGGCTGGGAAAGGTGCTGCCTTTGAAATTATTTTCAAAGAACCTGAGAAGAAGAATCAGGTTCAGACTGAGGAAAACTGCAACATTTGCCTGGGGCATATGCCTTTCCTCAAGGGTTGCCTGAGACACAGTACTGTATGTAGTTCATGTTACAGTCCTGTGCAAATGTACCTGGGAGTAAAACCAGTTGAATTCAGTGGCAGAGCCATGTAGAGCTGGATATAGGCCTGGGCCAGATGGGAAATTTAGGCCCCATTTCAAACTGTACTTTTCAAATACTTTTTTAATCAGTGCTATATACATACAATTTATGTATGGGTATATACATATGGTGTATGATATACTTACAAGTAATATAAAAGAATAAAAAGAAGTAGAACTGTAATGGCTTGTTTGGCACACCTCATGACCACTTACAAGAAATTAAACAATTTATTCTTAGAACTATATGATCCAAGAAACCCAAATACAATCTCAAAAATACAAAGATTAACTCAGAAATGAATTATTTCATCAAAATGCCAGCCTAAAAATGCCCCAAAATATCTTCCTCTTAAACCTTGCAATCAGTTTCTTGCAAACTTAGTACAAATTCAGCTACTAACACGATACTAAAAGTACATTACAGGTGGGTCCTTGGTATCCGTGTGGGATCATTCTTGGACCCCCCACAGGTATAGAAAATCACAGATAAACAAATCCGTGATTTTCGGACTCTTATGCCCTCTGACGGGGACTGGAGCTGTGCTCCGGTCTCCTCCGAAGGGCTTCCTGAAGCCTAGAGAGGCAGCACGCGTGGGCTCCGGAATGGCCCAGAGAAAAAGGCACAAGGGAAACCGGAAGGAACATTTTTATACCTTTTAAGGCATTCTGAGGCCCAGGGAAACCCTCAAGAGTTTGAGATGATGTACAGTCAGAATTTTAAAAAGTGATGGAAGAAGAAAATACTGTACTGAAAATATTTAAAATTGATTTTTCTCTGTTTCTGTCTTACAGCCTAATCCTATGCTTCCCAGCACCCAGGGCTGCTGTGGCGCCGAAATGGCTATTGCTGCATCCCAAGGGGTTGGGAAGAAGCGCTGGTATAATCCCCAGGTGGCCCCAATGGGTCTTCTCAGATCTGCGTTTGCTATTGAGCGGGTGCTGATTTGAGGAGACCCATGTTGGGCCAGGAGGGGGGTTAGGATATGGTCTTTGGCCTACAGGAGTCAGCCTGCCACCATCTCCACCCCCTCCCACCCTGCTTCCTCCCCGCCACCCCTCCCCCCACCCCAGAGCACCTTCCCCAGCCCCAACTTACCAATCCACCACCAGGTGCTCACCTGGAGCTCTGGGTGGCGGTCGTCACTCCTCCATCCGGCACTAGCTCAGTGCAGGCTTGCGCTGACCCAGCACCAGCACACAGTGTCGCAAACATGCTGTAAGGAACAAGTGTTCCTAGTTCAGGCTGAGGCAGCCCTCCTGTGTACTTCTTAGAAAGCAGAGCAAAAGTTTCTGCGATAATGTCTCTGGTTGTCAAAAGGCCAAAGGCAAAGCACTGTCACATTGTTTTATGATGATTCCTTCCTTTGCAGAGTTGCCATCCCGTGGGAGCTGAACACCCCATCCATCTCAATGAAGCCATGTTGTGTTCTCACACTTTCATATAATAAACAAATGATCTGAAAGCATTCTGCTGTTGTCCTTATCCAAAAAAGTATTCATTATAAGCCAGCCCTGGCTTCCTGCGCCGGAGATCAGTTGATGCTTTGTCTTGGCATTCAATCATTTTTATGCCCAAGCCTCAAACTCAGCAAGAAGAGGCAAGTAGTGAAGCTTATGCCCGCTAAAAATAAACTTGCCGACTGGCTGGATTCTTCATATGAAAATGTAAACAACTGTCAGCTCTTCTGGAAAAGAAGTGTAGCCCTGTGACTTACCCAGGAGAATTGGATGAGAGCTCCCCCCCACCCTTTCTGTTAAAGATTTGTTTCCATAGTGGGGACAGATCATTTACACTTCTGGGAAATGAAATCTCTGTTTGTTTCCAGTTTTAAAACATTCTGATTAGTACTGCAGTGTGAAGAGGATTTTAAGCCAGCTGGTGTTCTACACTCTCAAGGACTGAGGCTGCGTGTCTGAAGTCCAACACTCATATTGGTTGCGTAAATGAAACAATTTGGCATAGGCTTCATTAATCTGCTTGATTCTTTTTCTGCCTCCTCATACCTGTGTGTGTGCACGAGAGAGAGAGAGAGAGAGAGAGAGAGAGAGAGAGAGAGAGAGAGAGAGTTCTCACGCACAGCCATAACTGCACGGGCCACACTTATGCTACTCCATATGGCTGCTGCATGTATGTGAACATCAGAAGCACATAGCTGTGCACACAGATTTCTTTCCCCATCCAATTGTCACTCTTGCTTCTGCCAGGTTGATAATTTGAGAACGATGTGTGTGAGGATGTGGCTGTAGGATTCAGGTGCCACAGCCATCTATTGGGATTGCACCAAGAAGAAAATATTTCCCACACAGCTGTGGTTGTATATGAGGGGAGAAAGCTGTCCAACAAATGTGGGGGTGTGAAGTGGGTATTCTGGGGGAAAATTTCCAAAGAATCTTCTGGTTCTTTGGACATGCCCTTTCCTACCCACATCAGTGATCAGGGCGGTACCAACTTTTGGGGGACCCTGGGGCAGATCCAGGGGCCCCAGCTGTGTTCACACTGCTGCCCCCCCAGTATTGTAATGTGGGCACGAGCACTAGCTAATCCACCCCCTGCTGCCTGGAACTGGGCAATAAGCAGACAAAAGTTCTTTTTTAATGTGATCTTCCATAGAAACAGCAAAGGGGAACCTGCATGAGTCTGTTGCTCCATTCCAGTTTGCTTTGCCAGCCCAGGCACCACTGCTGGGAAAGTGAACTGGGAAAGTAAACCAGAAACAGGAATGAAGGGGCAACAACTCCCTTTTACTGCAGCATGAGGGAGGATTCTTGCCTGCCTGCTACTGCTGCTATTTGCTTTCCACTGCCTCCTGGAACATGGACTGGTTTATCAAGGAGGTAGAAGAACAGGTGTTGGCAGCAGCAGATAGGTCTTGCCTTTTTCTCCTACCGCCATTTTTTTAATATCTCGATGTCCGGCCCCAATGCAGCAGTGCACTGGTGTATGTGTGTGTGTGTGGGGGTGTGTCAGTGGATGCAAGTGCTCCCAGGTGCTGTGACTGAGGGGTGCAATGCCACCCCCACCCGTTGACCAGTATTGCGCCGTTCCAAGGGCCGCCAACTGCATTGCATCCAGAGGCCTTCTGAGGATTGGAGAGGCCACACGCAGCCTCTCTGGCCCTTAGAAGGCCTTAGAGAGGAACTTCCAATTTTTTTTTTGTTGAAAAATGGGGCCTTCTGGAGACATTCTAAGGCCTCTGGAAGGCCTTAGACTTCTGCTTTTCTGATCACATCTGGAGGTCTGGCAGGCCTGCAATTACTTCCAGTCAGGGGTGGCATTTCCAGGCATACCCTGGGGTGGCACAGGGACCAAGACCACCACTGCAGCAGGGACTATCTTTGCCCTCTATGTAAAGCAGCAGATATATTGAAGGTACTATAGAACAACCATAGCAATAATGGAAAGCTTCCAGTAAGATTTTCCAACCAGGCTGGATAAGTGCAAATGGAATCGCAGAGCAGGCTACAGGAGTTTGCAGACTGGGGTTTGGGGCTCAGGGGGGACTGAGGGGAAGGATTCATGTCCCCTTATGTTCCCAGTGATGTTGTCAGAAATGTGACAGTCATTGAGCTCTGAATGAAGTGAGCTATTTTCTGATTTCTTTTGTAAAGAGAACTGTCTGCCAAGCCTGAATCAACTGTTTCCGAATCAAGTGGGGGGCGGGGGGCAGGGCAGTGTGGTCTGCCCATCACTACTCTACAGTTGTAACTGGATTTTAGCTGAAGTTTATAGATTTGGGCTAAGAAATGTTCTGGCAATTAGAGAGTCTAAATCCTGACTGTGCAAAACATCCTCAGAAATGTTGACTGGAGTGTGTATAATTTTGAAAAGATTAATTCTTAAAACTTCTCAGGGAGATTTTGCACATCTCTAGAATGCCGAAAGAGGAAGGAAGGAATAAACTCAGCTGACCGGAATCTGTGCATAGACATCTGGACCGAGGCAAAGGCTGTGGTTGCTTGATCATTCCTCATTCCTACCTAACTTCAGAAGCCCTCTTAGAAGTCCTGCAGAAAAGGTTTGGTTTTGACATTTAGCACCAAGATTAGCTGGCAGAAAACCTTCAAAGATATTATCGCCTCAGCGTGAACAAAATGTGTTGTTTCTAAATGTGGATGGAATCATTAGACTTCATAAGGTTTTAAAATTGATTTGCAGCTTGATGTACTTTCACCTGAGATAAGCATTGCTTAAACTTGCAGGGCAGAGGATGGAGAGAGTGGCTGTCCACATGTTTTCTAATGCATGCAAAGATTGGGCTCAGTATAAACCAGACAAGCTTGAGTGCTACTAACAAGTTCCACCTGTTGAAACTGATGTCATCCATACCTTGAAAATTTTTTATCTTTCCCAAATATGATGGACTTCAATGCAAGTCTGTGGGCCCAATCCTAACTCCCTTCCCCACTAGCATAACTAGCTAGTTATGCTGGAACAGGCTGGCACAAAGTGGCCTCTGCTGACACACAGTGCAGGCCCGCTGGCAGGGAGACTGCAGTGGCCTCCTTGGGCACCCGCCAAAGTAGATAAACCTGCGCAGGGGATTGTTGGGGATGGGGTCGAATGGGGCAGGGGGAGGACAGAATGGAGGAAGGGGTGAACAAAGCGGTGACGGGGTGGGGAGGAGGGCATATCAGGCCTGGAAGCAGGGCGGGATTGGTGGTGCTGGCATATGCCAAATCTTGAGCTCTTTTCTAGGCCTAATTCACTTTCATGGAACTTTCCCCATTGATCGAGCTGGCACAGGTCCGAGTTGCCACATAGCAACTGGTGGGGCTTACCCATGGGCAAGGAGACAAATGTCCCCTTCCCCAAAGAGACATCCAGTGGCCGAAAATTCCTCCCAGGATGCAGTGAAAGCCACACTGGCACAGCTGCATTGCCACATAGGGATTTAGGTAAGATTGAACTGTGAGTCTTAGTATTCATGGTAATAGGGAAGGGGGCATGACTAGTTCCTTCCATTGTAAAAATATACATATCTCTGCCAAGGAACATATAAACCAGAACACCATAACTCTGGAGGTTTGCTATTCTTCGGCTGTCCGTTGTCTAGTCTACTGCTGGTGTCATGCTGGTTTCTTTCATGCCAACAGTCAGGTTGGGATTAGATCTGGCTTTCAGCATTTCATGGCCAATGTGAAATAAAGCTCAGAGGTCAGCCATCTGGGGCCCAGGCCATCACAGTGCCAAGTAATCCATGAACCCTCAGTACTGTAAGCAGTGCTAGTGCCCAATGTGCCACAAGGGTTTGATGAGAGTGTTGTGGGAGGACAGTGTAAGGCTTTGCTCCGGGTCACCAGCAACCTGATTCTAGTCCTGATAATGCAGAAAGTGGGTCCCTGAAAATGGAATCTCCATAGTAGCTTTGAATTGCCGCTTTCCGCATGAAAGAACCTTTTTTTTTTTTTTGATGGAGTCAGGATGGGTTAAAAAATAGTTTAAAAAGTGAATGTTTATCTTTCAATGATATGTTTATGTGTGGAGCAACAGTTCTAATCTGTGATTTTGGATACAGAACTTGCTGGCAGTGTCTATTTTGGATGCTAATATGCAAAATCAGTGTAGGCTCTTGTTTATGCGCCTGTTTCTGGAGTGAAGTCTTTACAACATCAACAGTAATGCTTCCAGTTATCTGCTCTCTTCTGGCAATTAGTTTTCTATTATTGGTTTGAACAACTCAAGAGTAATAAAGGGGCTTTAATATGTGTCAATTGGTCTCCACTAGTACATTTTTCAAAACTAATATCCTGCTGGATGTTTCACCCATGGGGAACACACTGTACCGGTTTCATCTCTTATTCTTTTATGAGATTTGTTTAAGACTTGTATTCAACTGCCTCAGGCCAACGCAGAAATAATGGCTGCAAAGAATATGACTCTGTGGACTTTTATAAGTTGTTACCAACACACACAAACCTATACAGTTCACGTCTACATCAAGAATTGCTGGAGAAAAAAAATACGTGATGTCCCAGAAATAGGAGCCCCAGTTCAGAGGTGAGAAGTGCAGCAGGTCGCTGCCATTGTTGTGTGCTGCTTTTGATACTTTTGCCAGTTCTGGGGATTAGGAGAAGGGTCCATGAGAATTAACACTGATCCAGCAAAGGGGCACATCTTGTCCACAGCCTGAACTCATCCACCACTACCCTGTGCCTGGAAACCGACTGACTGGTCCAGACAGCTGCCACATCCTCTTCTTGCATCAGAAGAAGGGGAGGTTACTTTGCAGCTCGACCTTTGCCACCACAATCCTTTTCTCAAGCACTCTCATAAGTGCTCAGGGAAATGGCTGCTGCCTTTCCTCCCCCGTGGCTTCTTATAAAGTTGTTCTGTGGAGAGGAACAGAACCCTTTTGGTGTGGCACTTTACAAGAAGCCGTGGAGGAAGTGGCAATGGAGGAGGAATAGGATGACAAAAAGTGAGTGCTGGTGTGGTATGTGCCGACGCACGTGTCGGTGTGTGCCTCGGTGTGCATGCAATCTAACAGGCCACCAATGAAATTTGGAGGGTGGGTGGGCAATAAACCCACTGCTGTTTTGGACAGCCAATCAGCTTGGACTACCCAGAGGCATCAAAGTAATCTTATTCAGGTGTTTGCTCTCTCATGGAGGGGAAACGCCTGAAGGACTCTGTGGAGACGATTGCACCAGCCAAGCCTGTGCCAATGCCACACCATTTAGTCCCAAGTCTGTTCTGCTGATATTCAGCGTTTGTCTGCAGAAGCAAACACTGACTGTGGGAAGAGTTCCTTTCTGCAGTGAGAACCTTGGAATGTTGCAGAAACTCTTCTCATGTTCAGCAGGCAAACTCTTAACGAGGAAAGGGGATCACTGGTGGGGGCAAGACTGCCATGCACAGAGGAGAGGAGAGCTTCACATGCTAGTCACTCTCAGCCTACCCTACCTCACAGGATTATTCCAAAAAGAAAGGGGGGAACCATGTACACAATTCTGAGCTCTTTGGAAGAAGGATGGGATATAAGGATTGAGACTCAATGTTAGCTACTGTACACATGTAGCATCAGTAACATTTTTGAGTGTCTCTCGGTGCCCCAAGCTTGTTTGGGTAGGCCTGAATGCTGAACTGTGACACATCACCACAGTGGCCCAACCGCATCAGCACTGCAAGGCACTATATTGGCAATACTCAATGCCAAAAGCAGTTTGCTGGAGGCCTTAGGGCAAAGCCCTATACTGGAGCCCTCTGATGGAACACTGGGTACTATCACCGCCACTGAAGGCTCAGAGGTCAGCCTGGCAGATAGACCCTCTCATGAACATGAGCCCTCAACCAGCATCCCACCTGGCTGATCTCTGATGCCGCCTCTGAACTCGCCTGTGACAAATTCCAGAGGGGTGGCTACATTTTCCTGTTACAGCAATCACTAAATAGAGTCACATGCGCCACAATCCAGAATTGAATTCTGCAATTCTTTCAAAGGCTAAAACTGCAATCCTATCCACACTTACTTGGGAGTAAACCCCATTGACTATAATGGGACTTACTCCTGGGTAGACAGAGCCTATAGCTGGGCTACCCAATCCTGAGCTGCCCAGTGCATGGGGCTGCAGCAGTGCCGAAAATGGCTGCCGCTGCATCCAGCATGCCCCAGGCAGCCGCTGCCCCCTTCTTGGGAGACGAGGACTTTCGTCCCCTTCTCCTGTGTAAAGCAAGTAGCCCCATAATGGGCTTGGGCAGCACTAGTGGAGATGTTTTTAGTCACGCAGTGGAATCATCCACCTTCAGCACAATCCTATGGAGGTCTACTCAAAAGTAGCATATTGTAGTCAATATCTTTTATAGCACTCCTAGCACAAGGTTTCAGGCAGGGGGCTTTCCTAGTCCCACATGAGGATGCCAGGACGGAAACCAGAAATTTCTGCATGCAAAGCATGAGCTCCACCACTGAGCTACAGCCCTTCCCCTTAATGAAACTACACGTGGACCATGGAATCCATGGGGGGGGGGGTCCATTCCCGGACCTCCTGCAGATACTAAAACTCATGGATAATTGAATCTGCAGGTCTGGGTCATCAGACGACCTCCATATGTGACTGGAAGTGCCTTCCGGTTGTGTCCAGAGATGTCCTGATGCCCGGAGCGGCCGTGCACAGCCTCCCCAAGCTTCAGAAAGAGGCCCACTATAATTTAAAACCATTTCTGACAATTACCTTGCAAGTTTTTCCTCTAGCCACTTATTGCAGTTCCGTCAGATAACACCTGATGATTGTCTGAATGTTGCCACGCAGAAAGAGTCCATGGACCGGAGAGGCAGAATGCAGTGCCATTTTTTTGTTCCTTCCTGAGCACCATTGTTTTGTTTGCTAAAGCTAGGCATTTTGTCTGGGTCAGATTAATCAAGATTTCAGAATGCTTTTTGGCATCAGCAGCAATCATTAATATATACAACACTCTCCTCTTTTCCATTACGGCTGAGTCAAGAGAACCCACTGGAGGCAGATAGCAGAGATAATGAAATGCCATCTGTGCTGTGAAACAAGAAGTTGAACTGGTGGACTCTTTCATACAGGAATAGCTTTCCTCTCCCTACACATTTATTATGGATCTGGACACATGAAATAGACAGACTGATCCCAATGGCCAAGGCTGGCCCGAGATCCCCTGGTGCCTGAAGCCCTGTGTCAAGCGCTGCCTCTCCCTTGTCTGGTTTCTGCTCCTTGCACTTGCTGGGGATGTTCTAACCCAGGGGTGTCCAAACTTTGTGGCAGGAGGGCCACTTCATCTCTCTGACACTGTCGGGGAGCCAAAATTTACATTTCAAATGTGAATAAATTTACATAAATGAATATATTAGAGGTGGAACTTGTATGAATGAATAAAGGTCTTGCAATAGCTCAAGGCCTATAAAAGTCCTCGCACAAAGCAAGGCTAGCCTTTCCTTCGCTGCCATTGCTGCATCACAGATGTGAAACAGCAAGCAGTGGAGGGAACATTTGTCCCACAGCTCATGCAAGAGGTCAAACAGTCATCCTCACACTGAGAGCAGTTGCATCAGGCCAGCATGGGCTCCAGCAAGACTTTGGAGGGCCAGATGCTCATTGGAGACTAGGGGCTCCCTGCGGGCTGGATTGTGAGTCCCTGAGGGCCGCAAGTGGCCCCTGGGCCGGGGTTTGGACACCCCTGTTCTAACCCACCACTCTCCTCTCTTCCACACTTCCATTCTGTTTGCCTCTTCCCTTTTCAATTCAGGGAGTAGAGGAAAGGGGAGCAGTGGGGGAGAGTATGTGGACGTGGGTGGAACCTTCCAACCTCATGGAAGGTTCAGGGGCATTATGAGGAAAAATGGCATCCACCAGAAGGATCAGTCACTGCTGGTAGACCCCCTCCAGACCTTTCACCCCATTTCATGGCCCTAAAAATTGGCAAAGTAACCTCCCCATTTTTACAAATGAGAAAGGAAGGAGTGAGGTCACTGGGCTCAGCCTTACAATTAGCAGTGCACTCTTTTTCTGAGTACAAGCCAGTGTCCAGACTCCCACATTCTCTTCCCTTAGTCTAGAGTGCGAAAAAACCCACCGTAGCTATGTATTAAGAGCCCTGCTAGGAAGCTTAAGCAGAGCAGTTAACTTCATGGAAGTTGAGTCATGAAGGTTCATAACAAAGGGTGATTGGGGAGCATGAAGATTCATATCTAGGTATGCACTAGTGTAATTAATCAGTGGAATTCCTTGCCACAGAACATTGTGATGGCACCAGGCCTAGACACCTTTTAAAGGGTATTGGACAGATTTATGGAGGAAAATTCCATCACAAGTTATGTCACGATGACTATATGCTCTGGGTGCACATGTGGTTTCCCCGCCTCCCACTAATTGCACTAATCACTGTTTTGAATCATGGCCCTTGTCAAGGGTAACCTGATGAACCACCAAGATAGTGTGTGTATGTTCACATTTGTGCATGTGTGTGTGTGTGTGTGAGAGAGAGAGAGATGCCAATACTAATAAGTGATGTGGACAATTAGAATGAGTTTTTTCTTTCTTTCAATGTTTGTTTTTCTATTTCTTGGCAATCTGATCTGAACCTAAGAATTTTGAGGAAGCTTAAGCTCATTGCCACAGTGATGCTCATGCTTTTGCTAGGTGTACAATGAAGCCATGTCCCAAGTGGTGAACCGGAGCACATCTTGTATACTTGCCAAGAAGAGGCTGTCTCTGTGCAACACAAACAGCAGTAAAACTCTGCATTCCCTGGAAAGGAAAAAGGGCCAACAATTAATCTTCATTTTTATGGGCATCATACATGTTGTCAAATAAGCAGCTATTAAATTGTCATTGATTTTGTTTTTACTAGGCCGTTATCTGCTGCCAAATCCCCCTGGCAAACCAAGCACATAATATATTACAGAGCTTTTGGCCTGCCAAGGATCTCATAAACAAAGTATGAAGAGTGATAGATTCAAAGGTCCTTCTGATGATGATGGTCTGTTACTTTAGGATCAAGAGTCCTCTTCCCATCTTTTTCCCATTGACATTCAGACCATTCATGAATTGTGGCAATTTACAGAAGATTGAATCCATTTCTTAAACTCATCATGGTGGAGCTATGTTGGTGCTTTGCATTTGCTGCTCTGAAGAAAGAAGTGTGTCCCTTTGCCATCATCACTAATATAGGTAGATTACAGCTTATTTGGACATCCAAAAATCTAGACTATTTTGAAATCCAGACAGTTTTGTCCAAGACTTTTTTTTTTTTTTTTTACTTTCTATAGTGTGAACATGAGAAGGTCTTGTGCTCATCATTCCCACATATAGTGTAGGTATAGGCTATAAGTTCTATTCCCTGCTATATTCTCAGTGTGGCAAATGAGGCTGAAATATGATGAATGGTCCAAAAGTCACCCAGCAAACTTAGCGGCAGCACTAGCCATTAAGTGTGCTGGGTGACTTTGGACCATTTATCATATCTCAGCCTGATTTGCCACACTGGGTTTCAATGGGGATTAAATCAGGGGCATCATGCACACTGCCTTGAGGTCCACAGAAGACAGATAAATACAATAAATAATATTTGTAATACTGTTCATACACTGTGACTTTGTGAAGGAAAAAGGATGCAGTGCCCAGGGTAGACAGAGAATTTCCAACCCCAGAAGTGACTCTGGGAGATTTACATACATGATATCTTGCAGGCTGGACAATGATCTTGCCTCAGAGGTCCATCATGCAATCGGACTCAGTAGTTGACTGTGGAATGCAAAGAACTCTTCCATGGCACAAGGTGCTCCAGAGTTGAAGATGGGCATACTCTTACAAACTAACCTGATGAATGATGATGAAGCAGCACTGGCATGGCCTATGATGCATGGTCTATGCATGCATGATGATGAAGCAGCACTGGCAAGGCGCTGCATCCCATGGAGGATTTTTGGTTGCTAGAGATATCCTTGGAGTAAGCCCCAGCAGCCACAATGGGTCAACTTGGATCTGCTCCAGTGATATCTGTGCAAGTGGATCAGGCCTGGGAAGGGGGTACAGTGCGTATCTGTGCCACCAATCCCACCCCCTCCCAGGCCTGATCTGGCCACCTCCACCCTGTTCAACTCCCTCCCACCATCCCCCACCCCTGCACTGGACTATATGAAGCGGTAGCTGTCAGCTGGCCAGAAGAGGTTGCAGGGTGTGCAGAAGTCCTTCACACTAACCCATCACCCAAAATAACCACTACACCCCCCTCAGGAACAGGTTGACCCTGATCCTATAGTCAGGAAATGGTCTAATGTTGTGAGAGACAATGGCCTGCTCAGGTGATCAAACAACATCTACTGACAACAAAACATTTGTACTCGCCTTATGTGATGCCATGTCTTAAAGCCAAGCTACATGTTACAATTTACATGTGAACATGTGAAGTTTCTATTGAAGCTTTTTACCACTATGAATAGGGTGAATTGTAACCAATAATTTGGGGCAAATTAGTACAGCCTCCCTATTCAGCAGTGTACCTGGGGAGGGGGCGGTCCAGGGGAACATTTGTTCCCAGGCAGCAGAGGGGTAGGGTAGGTATTTGGCTGTGCTCCCTGTGCTGATCAAGCCTGGTGTTTGGCTTGGCACACCATGCCGTGCCACCTTGTGCTGCCTGCACTTGCTGCCTCCTCCCCAGGTGTTCTGAGGGCATGGCCTCCCCGGCCCTCCGACAGCCTTCTACGGCTTCTGGAGGGCCTTTAAATGTCACTTCTGATTTTCAATTTAAAAAGGCCTTCTGTGGACTGAGGAGGCTGTGTGTGACCTCTTCGGCCCTCAGAACGCCTCCAGGGGAGGCAGCAGGCACAGGGGGCAGCACCTTCAGGTGGGGGGCAGCACCCCTGGGTGTATGCCTCCAGTTGCCACAGTAACTAGGACTGTCACTCTTCCTGTTCACGACCATGGTTTCACTCAGGATTCCTCACCATCTCACATACCAATTTTTCTGAAAGATAGGCATTTAAAGGACCTCATCACACATTTATTGCATACAGTTTGCCTTACATATTTGTGTCCTTGTGAGCATATATTGTTAGAGGCATACCATGTTTTTTGCAGCCAGATGTTGTGGTTTGCATCTGCTCAGAAGCTGCAGCTGAGGCAGGTGTTCCGTTTTGCCAATTCATTGTCTTCCAGATATGTTGAGAAGTACATAAAGAAATCTGGAGTGACATCAAAGAACCAGAGCCATTGCCTCTAAACTTACTTATGTACAAGTTCCAGTTAATCTGTAGAGGGTGCATCCTCAAAGGGATTCAAACTTATTAAAGAGCAGTTGCAGTTTGGCACCATTTTCTGGGATCAATTGTTCACAGAGTCTTTGATCATGGCAGAGAAATAAACAATCTGAATACATGACAAGCAGCCACCACAACTGCCTTTGGCACATGTCCATGTGGCTAATCCAAAACAGTCTCAAACCTGCTTAACCTGACATGGCTCACACTCAAAGAACTCTGGGGACTGTAGTTCTGAGAAACAGTTATGGATCATGAACAAAACCATCCTCATCAACCTCACAAAGCTACAGCTCCTTGCAGTAAAAGCCTGACAGTTACTCAAACCTGTTTAACCTGGTCATTGCCGGCAGATGTTAAGACTTCCCAAAGACCATTTTGCAACTCTGGGGAGATGCCAAAGGAAGAGAAACACTGCATAACTACAGGACCATTAAGCATGTCCCTCCTTCCACTGGAATCAGCAAAATTTCCAGCTTTGCATGAAGCACAGTGCTTATGGGAAAAATACGACACCAAAGGATAACATCTACATAGAAAGGACAACAGAAACTGCTTTCCCTTTGTGATCGATCTCAAAGAATTCCCAATGAGTTTCAAAAGTAGATTCAAGTTAGGATCATTTAGATAGTATTTAAAGGAACTGTGCAACATTCATATGAACCTACCCATATGACCTTACAGGAGCTCTAAGATCACCTATGGAAGCCCTGCTCTCAGGTCAGATTTGTGGATGCTAGGGACAAGCCCTTCTCTGGTGGCACCACGATTATTGAAAGTCTGCTCAAGCGGATTGACAAGCTTCCTCCCTTCTCATCTTTCAATAGATGCTGAGAAGATTCCCACCCTCCATATTGTAGAAGGAATTCTACAAATACAGTTTGATTCTTGCTGTTTACTAATTTGTTTTATGCAGTTTTTACTGTTTGTGATCATTTACGCTTTAATTCTGTTTGTTTAGTACAGTTTATTTTTATAACTAAGCTACTTTGATCACTTACATTTGAAGCAAGATATAGATACACAGGAATGGATAATTACATAACAGGTTGAGTAGCCCTTATCCAGACTACTTGGGACGGGAAGGTGTCTGGATTTCAGATTTGCCTGGATTTTGGAATAATTGCCTACATATAATGGGAAATGCTTGCTCTTTTTGTTGTCTGAACAGGTCACACCACAGAGCAAAGAATAAAACTTACAGCTTGTACCTGCACTGTACATGGGAATGAGCACAAGACCTGCTAGTGTTCACACTATAGAAAGTTTAATGTCTGGATTTCAGTATAGTCTGAATTTTGGATGTCCAGATAAGGGATAATCTACCTGTAAAAGAATAAATACATTCATTGCAGCTGTCCACATTTCTCATAACAGAAACTCTAGGCAGATACACAGTTGACCTTAGAAAAATTAACTCCCAAGGCGTACTAATAAAAATGAGAATATCTATAAGCATAAAAGTGCCATTCTCCCACTGCAGTGTTACCACAGCTACAGCCTCATCCTATTGGGCCATACTACTGCTCAAACTAGCATTCTGGTGGCAGTTGACACTTTATGTCAGGGGTGCCCAAACCCTGGCCTGGGGGCCACTTGTGGCCCTCGGGGTCTCCCAATCTGGCCCGTAGGAAGCCCCGTCTCTAATGAGCCTCTGGCCCACCGGAGACTTGCTGGAGCCTGTGCTGGCCCAACGCAACTGCTCTCAGCGTGAACGTGACTGTTCAACCTCTCACATGAGCTATGGAATGAGGGCTCCCTCCACTGCTTGCTGTTTCACATCTGTGAAGCAGCAGCAAAGGCCAACCTTGCTTTGTGCAAGGCCTTTTATAGGTCTTGAGCTATTGCAAGACCTTCATTCATTCATATAAGTTCTAGCTCTAATATATCCATTTATGTAAATTTATTCAAATTTGAAATGTAAATTAATTCTTTTTTTTTGTCTGGCCCCCTGACATAGTGTCAGAGAGATGATGTGGCCCTCCTGCTTGGACACCCCTGCTTTACAGCATTGTAAAAGGCCTTCTGACAGCATGCTAAGCCTCACACTTCCGGGTCACCACTACAGGCGGCTAAAGACCTGGTGCAGCTCTGAGGAGACCCAATGGTGGTTGAAAGGCTTGCAGGGAAAAAATATTTTCCCTTTCCCCTTCCAAGCCTCCTGACTGGCCCCCCACCACCATAGACAATATTGTGCTGGGTGATGCAGCAGAAGACAGCTTTCTGTGCATCTCTGGGCAGGCCTGACGCTTTCTCGGTGTAATTGTTAGGGGAGCTTCCAGATGGCAGTGTCAGGATGGTGGCAGGCTGCATAGTTGTACGTGGATGCTAGTGCTACATTGATCCTCCTTTCAATGTGATTTAAAGCACCTGGCTAGTACAAATGACTTTATATTTGTTGAAAATGGGGTGTGTGTGTGTGTGATTATTTTTGCATTGGGGATGGAGGGGGCTTCTTATCAAACAACTATTATCCCTTAGGTTGCGATATTTAACCATTGGTGTCATGTGATGGTTAAGTGAACTGCAGGACTTCTCAGCTTCAGATCTCACCTCTGATATACTCATTAGGTGATCTTAGGCAAATGACTCCCTAACAACTTTACAGAGTTGTTACAAGAACGACATCAAGATAATTCATGTGAAGAAGGGCCTGCAAGAATAATTTTATCAGGGGGTACAAAGCTTCTTTTGGGCCCTTTCCTGAAGAGGGAGGGGAGAAACAGGGGGGATAGGTGGCGACAGGAGATAGCAGAATGCAGTAGCATCCCCAGCATCCCATGTGGGCAGTGAGTCCAGGTGAGATAGGAAAATATAAGATCCCAGGAAATGCCTGGGTCTTCTCATTCGGTTCTTAGGCCCCCTTTTTGAGCCTGGGCCCAGCTACCCCCTGTACTCCCCTCTCATTGGTCCTGAAAGCTCTTTGCACTTTCAGATAGTACAACAGAAACATTACATATTATTACTGCTGAACTTTATGGGGAAATAACATGGGACAAGAATCACTGTTATTTCCTGATCACGACCGTCCCAGGGGTATCAGGCTGACCACAGCTGGAGACTGAATGCAGGGCTAGAGATATCTTGGTCTGACCAAGAGGGCAATTTTTATGTTCTAATTGGCTGTCTCCTCTCCACTTCTTCCTTCTCCTAAAAGTTTGACCTGTAAGTTCTGCTACAGAGCTTTTTATTCTTCTGTGATACTTGAAATCAACCCCCCCCTCCATCATTCTAAAAAGCATCATGTGAAAGCAGATTCTGTTAAATGAACCTATTTCCATTCACAGCACATCCTTTCTCTGAGGTAAGTGCTAAACAATCAGTCCTGGAAAGGGCTGATAACAAAGAAAGGTGGCAGGAATCCACCTTACATACTTGTTTCCAATTATGTAGTGCCCTGACTAAATTTTAATTAAAATACGACCTAAATACTAATTGGCTCTTCTCTGGGGGGGGGGGAAGCCTCTTGAGAAATGTGTAAAATGGAGCATCCAGGGCCATGGAATTTTCATTTTCTATTAGGAGAGGAATATAATTAATATAAGGGGAAAGAGATGCATGTTATTGTAATTTTAGAGAAACTTATGAACGGAAATTCCATTTGCATTATTGCCAGAACATCAATTGTTACTCATGAGCAAAACCAGGAAAAAACTCGTAACTCTAATTGTAGTAATATGCTTATTTATCTAGACCACAGGTCATAAGCACAAACAAAAGAGCAGAATCATAAAACCAAGCAATCGAACATTCATCCTTCTTTATTCTAGTCCAGTGATTTTCAGTCTTTTTCACCTCATGGCACACTGACAAGCACTAAAATTGTCAAGGCACACCATTTTTTTTTTTTTTTTTTTACAATTGATGAGGCACACTGCACTGCCAGCAGGAACTCACATCCTCCAATGGTCCTATTAATAAATGACCTTTCCCCAAATGGTACTCCTGCAGACCATTTGCGGCACATCAATGTGCCATGACACAGTGGCTGTTCTAGTCTGACCACATGTATGATATTTGCTGGAAATCTTACAAACAATCCAAGGACACACACACACACACAAAGGCTGAGTTCATAACTTGGCACTCTGAATAGAATACAGTATGTAAAACTAATAGATAAAAGAGATCAGGAGATTCAGCATAACCAGCTACTGAGTGAAACCTATTTAAAGATTCACTGAAATCCATTTAGTATACCTAACATCACAAATCTTGCAAAATCAGGGCTAGCACATGATGACTTCCTGGTGCTGAAGAAGCACACCAGAGCACACCATGCCTCCTGATTCCACCCTCAGAAAGAGCGCCAAGCACTGATGGACCTACAGGGATGGGGCAGACAGCAGGAGGGGACTGTATTGGAATTGCGGAAGATATTACTGAGGAGATAGGATGTGCTGCCCCTTGCTCTAAGTAAATGCAGGGTAAAAGCCCAGATGGCAGCTGGAGGGGTGCTGCACAGCTGCAGCCACTAGAGGCTAAAGTGAACCTGGGAGCATATAAACAGCACCTGGAGGAAGTAGTAGTGTGGGCTGTAGAAGGAGTGCAGGTTGGAGAGGAGGCTGACCTCGGAATCTGACCTCGGACTGTGACTTGGTGTATTGACTTTGGACTTTGACTTGGACACCCTGACTGACTTACCTGGAACCTGACCTTGGACTGTAACTTGGCTTATTGGCTCTGGACTCTGATTTGGCAACTCTCATTGATTGGACTGGTTTACTTGGAATCTGTGGACTGGAACTGGACTCTGACTTTTGCTTGCTGCACTGGTGAGTTTCACAAGGGAAACTAATCAGCCTTAAGTGGGCACGAGGCCCAATGGGGAGGAGCTGTGGCAAGACAGGGACAAAAGCAGCACGCAGGAGGAGGGTTGTGCGGCAGCAGCTGGGAGGCTTATGTTAAGAATACAACCCAATCCTGATCTCTACTCAGAAGTAGTCCCATTGCCTGATGTTCAATGAGGCAGCTTTTTCCTCCTAGGTGACAAGATCCAAAGCCATGAGGAACTGCTTCCTGGCTTCCCAGCCTCCAGTCGATCCTAAAGCAAGAACCCCCTTTGAGCTTCTACTTCTTAGTCAATCCCCCTCTCAGTCAATACAAAGTCAAGAACCCCCTTTGAGCTTGTCCTTCTGCCCTCCCTCATTCATAGAAAAAAAAGGACCACCCATACTTCATCCAATGATCATTGGTTTCTTCAGAAATGAACAAGAGGGAGGTGGGAACACCTATCTCCCCTACCTACTGTTTGATGCAAAATATTAACCCTTCCCTGTCTCCTGGCTGGAACTTTCCTGTTGTTGCTCACCCAGTCTTAAATATAGCCCCACAAGGTTTTTCTCACACACACACACACACACACACACACACACACACACGGAAGTAAACACACCCAGAAACAGACTCCAGTCTGCACACATGGTAACTCATTTCCAAGTCAGTGACACGTCTGACTCAAGTGTACATGAGTTAGAGAAACACATGTGTTTTTGTGCCTTGAACTTGAGTCACATGACTTGAACTCCCATCTCTGATGTTTAGTAATAAGAAATGATTTTATTCCATATGATTCTCTTAACTTGATTATTATATGACAGACTAGAAAACAAAACAATAGCCTACAGCTTAAAAAATTAAGCTGTATTTATTTTATTAAGCTTTGGAATCTTGGTTTATTAAGCTTTGGAATCTTGCTATATTAAATAAGAGTCAGTGATATACCTGTATAAACTAGGGAAAATGTACAACATGTTCTTGGAGGCTACGATATTGTTCTGACAGAACGCAATCTTACAGAAAGGGCACAATTGAAATGTGGTAAATGCAATAATATGATATACATACTACACAGGCCACCATTTTCATTGTTGTTGTTGGCAACCTTCAGTCTCGAAAGACTATGGTATTGTGCTCTGAAAAGTGGTTCTGGAACAGCGTCTAGTGTGGCTGAAAAGGCCAATTCGGGAGTGACAATCCCCTCCACACTGGTCAAGTATAGTGTGTCCCTGGTCTGTCTCCCTGGCTATGGGCCTTCCTTCTTTGGCTCTTTGCCTCAGTCTGTTGGCAAAGTGTCTCTTCAAACTGGGAAAGGCCATGCTGCACAGCCTGCCTCCAAGCGGGCCGCTCAGAGGCCAAGGTTTCCCATCTGTTGAGGTTCATTCCTAAGGCTTTCAGATCCCTCTTGCAGATATCCTTGTAGTGCAGCTGTGGTCTACCCGTAGGGCGCTCTCCCTGCACAAGTTCTCCATAGAGGAGATCCTTTGGGATCCGACCATCACCCATTCTCACGACATGACCAAGCCAACGCAGGCGTGTCTGTTTCAGCACTGTATACATGCTGGGGATTCCAGCTCATTCCAGGACTGTGTTGTTTGGAACTTTGTCCTGCCAGGTGATACCGAGGATGCATCAGAAGCAGCACATGTGGAAAGCGTTCAGCTTCTTCTCCTGTTGTGAGTAAAGAGTCCATGACTCGCTGCAGTACAGAAGTGTACTCAAGATGCAAGCTCTGTAGACCTAGATCTTGGTATGTTCCGTCAGCTTCTTGTTGGACCAGACTCTCTTTGTGAGTCTGGTAAATGTGGTAGCTGCTTTACCGATGCATTTGTTTTGCTCGGTATCCAGAGAAAGAGTGTTGGAGATCGTTGAGCCAAGGTACACAAAGTCATAGACAACCTCCAGCTCATGAGCAGAGATTGCAATGCAGGGAGGTGAGTCCACATCCTGAACCATGACCTGTGTTTTCTTAAGGCTGATTGTCAGTCCAAAGTCTTGGCAGGCCTTGCTAAAACAGTTCATGAGTTGCTGGAGATCTTTGGCAGAGTGGGCGGTGACAGCTTTATGGTTTACTTAAATAACACTTGTCTTCGAAACAGATAGTGCAAAAAAAAAAATTAATCAAATGAGAGGCTCAGAGAAATTCCTGAAAATTGGAGAGATTAAAAATTGACTATAATCCTCTTTCGCTAAGGAGGTTGCAGATTAAAAAAAGGATAAAACATGCAGTCTTACCAAATGATAAAAGATGAGACAATGGTAGCCATATGCTCCTTTGTGATGGTATAAGAATAACAGGTAATCAATGAGATTATAAGAAAAACTGTTAAAATGATACTAATGGATTTTTCTCATTGTATAAGCAGTCCATGTAATTAATTGACATAGATTAATGTATAAGTTTTAGAAAGTTTTTTTTTTAAATGGCAGACTTTACCATAAAGTTTTCTATTCTGCGTGAGCCTTACTGAAATGAACAGAAGGGAAGAACCATTCATTTCAATGAAGCGAGGACAAGACAGTGTTTAGAGAAATTATTACTATTGATCTTGGTTGGACAGGCACAGAAATCTGACCTAAAATAAATAAAATTCCCCAGTGGGATACAACATAGGCTGCATTGGCACAGGAGAATTGCAATAGGCTTGGGCTGTCATCTTCACAGATAGACTAGCCATGATAATGGAGGTGTATCACCACAGCTCCATATCATAACTTTGTACCCAGAGGCTAATTTACTGAGCTCAGTGCTCCTAATCTCTATCTGTCTCTACACTAGAAACGCTTCCATTTCCACTAACTTCTGAAATGAGCCAATCTGCATGGTAAGACCAGATTCTGCATGGTTTGTTTTGAAAAGTCTTCTGTGCGCTAAGAGTGGTTGACTTTAATGTCACAATGACCAGGCTACTCAGCTGTGTGAGGAACAGAATAAATAGTCATTAAATATGCCATTCAAAGTTTAAATATTAGCCACTGGAAGATCACTAGAAAGAGGAAATTCTGCATTAAAAAATGTACTGCTGGTACTACTGGCCTGTAATATTCATTGGCTTTTCATATTCTGAGTTACTGCCTTTTAGTCAGCCTTCATAGTGTAATGCTTTGCATGTTTACTCAGAAGTTGGTTCTGTTCAATGGGGATTACTCCCAGGTAAGTGTGTATAGGATTGCAGCCTTACATCCCAATCCTATTGGGCATATACAACTGTGAATGTCCTGCTCTGCCGCTGTAAGTGCTGGTGCAGCATCGCACACATTGCCCTACAATCATGCAAATGGTGCAAATGGCCAGAGGCTTCATATACATGCCAGTGGCTCCTGGATGCCCCATTGGAGCAAGTAAGATGGTGGTGGTGGGCAGTTCAAAGACAGTTTGGGGGAGGATTGAGGCAGAGAGTGGGATGAATGTTGGATGGGAGGGGGAGGATGTTGGCAGCCACAACACATGCCAAGATCCTTCCCCCTTTCCTGGCCCAGATTTATCCCCTGAGGCTCCTTGGACTTAGTAAAAAAATATTTTTACTTACCTGTCCAACATAGCATGCAGCACATTTACTGTGATGGTGTGACTGAATAGCATGGTCAGGATGAAGCGGGGGCTCTCTGTGACTGCATGCTGACCCAGGGCAGTAGTGCCTTGTGGTTTGCATGCTTACTCCCTTCCTGGTCTGTTCTCTCCACTTTTACAACCCAATCATAATGGCTTATAGCGCTGGCAGAACCAGCATTCTGCCAGCGCTGCCTGGCTAATGGCAGTAGCAAAAACAGTTCCACCAGCACCAGGAGTATCATGCTGCCAGACCACCAATGGGAAGGATGGAGCTTTCCTGCACACATTGGAGGAGCACCTTGGGCCAGCCAATGAATGAAAGGCAGTGGGGAAGGCAGGACAGAATGTGGGAGAGTGGAATGGGGGTGGAGTTTGGTGGAATGAGGTGGTGATGTGGTGGGGAAAAGGAAAATTGGGCCTGGGAAGGGGGCAGGTTTAGTGGCAGCAGTGGCTGCCAAATCCTAACCCCCTTCTTGAGCCCAAGCCACCTTCCTAGGTCAATGGACTTGCACCAGCAATTGTGGCGGCACAGGTCCAAATAGCACCCCTCCCCCACGCTGTGGGTGCTTACCCCCATGACTGGAGGTAACTCCACAACTGCCTCCTCTGCAGGATGCAGTGTTTTTTAGCCTTTTTTTCCACTACTACACCAGCTGGGGGAGGGGGGAGGCTAGGATTGGGATCTTAGCCACTGTCCTACACAACACTCTAACAAGGTTAGTGGTGGAAAGTCAACTTGCTTTTGAAAAATTACAAAATGAAAACATTATGCACCATTTATAAACCAGCTTAAACCTAAATGGCATTACCTTTTTCCTTTCTTATTTATTTATTTAACTGAAATTAACAAACAGAAACCCATAAAACCTTAGACATACAGTAACACAATTACACATACAACAAACAAAAAGATAATGCAGACATTCATTGAAAGTGATATAGCAAGTATGGAGTCCTAAATCTAAATTACTTTGTTCTTCTACAAAATATTAATCAATACTCATTAAACATATTAAGGGCCCAATCCTAAAGAGTGCGTGCCGGCTTACTGCTGGCGCACACTATTGCAAACATGCCATAAGGCACGTTTGCAGGCCCTAGTGCTGGTGATAGCCCAGCAGTGGCCGATGCTGGGCTAGGCCAGTGGAGCACCAGAGCTTCGCCGCTCCACCGCACAGACCATTGGGCAGAGGAAAGGTAGGTGGGGGCATGTGGGGAGGCAGGGAGGAGGCATTCCAGGGCAGGGGGAGGCGGGGGGAGGACAGATTGAGGGTGGGGAGGGAGCGGGACAGAGGGAGGCAGGATCCTGAGCCTCTGTGTCAGGCTGTCCAACCGACACGGAGGCTCTAAATTATACGCCGATATTTGGGTCATCGTAGAATTGAGTAGCCCCATTGCGGGTAGCGAGCAGCCCCACAATGGCTTTTGTCCCCTTCTCATGAGGAGGCAACGGCAGCTAGAGTAGACAGGACTTTGGCCTGATTCAGCAGAGCTTTCCCTTCCATTCTTATATTCAATATAAGGTGCCACACCACATACAATAGGTGAATAGAAATCCATTGTGCTAGACTCTGCCCATACATCAACCAGTACCTCATCTAGTGGTTCATCACAGAACAGATCTACACTCTGCCTCCGGACCCCCCCCCCCATTTTTATTTCAAGAGCTAGAAACATTTTCTTTTTTTCATTTCAATTTTCTTTGCCCCCAGACATTGGCACAGCACCCATGTGACATCACAAAGCTGATATCAGGTGTCACGGCAACTTGAATTTATGGCAAACCCTTCATGTGACCAGTCACCACACCCAAATTCACAGGGTTGACATAGGAAACTGCCATGCGCTGAGCCAAACCCATCTAGTTCAGTACTGTCTACATCAGGGGTGGCCAACCTTTCAACTTTAGGGCTCCTGGAGCTTTTACAGTTGTGTAGAAGAGGAAATTTCAGCAGGTGCAACTTCTCGTGTCACAAGCTGCAGCTGCTGAAATGCTCTCTTCTTTCCAAAGGTCCAGGCACCCTAAAGTTGAAAAGTTGGCCACCCCGGACTACACTCACTGGCAGCAGATCTCAAGAGCTTTCAGGAAACTCTGAGTTCTGAGACATTCTGGCTCAGCGCTTTTTTCTACCTTTTCTGGTCCATTCCCCTCTTCATGTTTGAATCTAAGGGAGGAGGAAGTGCAACAGCAGAGAAGGGCAGAGGCAGTTGGATGGATGAAGGCAGGTAGTGGATGCCCCTGCCAATCTCCACCTGACTTGACCGTTTCAGTTGACAGGTCATGCAAGTTCTGCATGCCATTTGTTTCACCACCTTCCTATGTGAAACTATAACTACACTTCATGTTCTCCTTTGAAGCATAAACAGATGCACAAATGATCCTCCAAACCAGGAATAGGCATATAGTCACAGAAAGCTAAAAACAGTGATTGGCTGTGCGACGCGACCCTGCACCCCGAAGGAGTTTATGCAAGTGTTGAGTCATAAAAATGCTGGCTTGTCTCCGCTGCTATATTTTTAGACTGTGGATTGAAAGATAGTGTGAAGCCTGTTATCCTCTTGAATAATGCTGACCTAATATGGACAAATTCTTGCATGAAAGGTTGCGAATTGCATGTCAAAAAGGATTAGTGAGGAAGAAAAGAGCCTCCTTCACTGACATACAGAAAGTGGCCATAAAGTGCCAAAATCATTCCTAGCATCAGCACAGAAGTGTGACCACCCTCCCCACCCCCGCTCAACATTGCTTTTTTCACTGCTTCTGCCTGAACCATTCCCAGGTTTACCAAAAAGGGAAAAAAGGATTTTTTAAAATGTGGGCTGGGTCTTTAATTCTGATCTCTATGTGTTAAATAATACGATATGTGATGCAAATGGTTTAGATCAGTGGTTCTCACACATTTAGCACTGGGACCCACTTTTTAGAATGAAAATCTGTCAGGACCCACCGGAAGTGATGTCATGATTGGAAATGACATCATCAGGCAGGGAGATTTTTAACAATCCTAGGCTGCAGTCCTACCCACACTTACCCACGAGTAAGTCCCATTGACTATCATTGTTAAAAGAATATACACAGTAGCTTGTTAAAAGTACAGGTCTGTAACATTTTCCTAAATGCAGTCACAGACTTGATAGCATCAAGTCTAATATATTCAAAATAAAATATTGAAATGAATGGGGACCCACCTGAAATTGGCTCATGACCCACCTAGTTGGTCCTGACCCACAGTTTGGGAAACGCTGCTTTAGATAAATTAGGAGTATCTTCTCCAAAAATGTCAATAGTAGGCTAGGTTGGCATCTCACATTGCAATCACCTTTAATAATAATTTCAGACAAAGTGATTAATTTATATTCTAATGGGAGAAAGTGGTGAGAGTGGAATATCACACACACAGAGTGAGCGTGAGAAAGAGAGAGCGAGAAAGAGAGAGAGAATGGACTGCACCATCTCATAATGCCCCTGGGGGTTGTTTATTTGAATGCAACCCCAGACCAAAAATCTCCCTAAAATCTACAGTACAAGTGTGCCCCTGTATCTGCCTCCCTGTGGTTAAGTGAAACCACAGATATGGGTGAACACTGACCCCCCCACCCACCAGAACCAAGGCGATCTCTGCTCCTCTCACCTCTGGAGGGTCTTCTGAGCCCAGGATCATCTGAGCTTGTCAGTTCGTGGACTCTGCTGGACTGAGCCTTAGAATGAAAAACATCACTTCTGGTTTTTTCTTAAAATGGAAGTGACGTTTTTAGTGCCTTATAAAGCACTGGGTGGCCTGGAGAAGCCCATGCGGCTTTAGTGGTAACCACATGCTGGCCTGCTGGGTCTACTTGGACCTACACCAGTTACATTGTTGGTACAAGTCTGTGTGAACTCAGGTTGCAGGACTGAGGCCAGGAAGGCAGCAGGATATTGGTGTGCACTACTGGCGCTGATAGTTTTCCCTTTCTGGCTCCGATCCTGCCCCTTTCCTGGCCCAGATCTGCCCTCTTCCTTGCCCTCCTCTCTGCCCCATTCCTCCCTTTCCCTGCCCTGTTCTGCCCCTTCCCGCATTCCCCCTGCACTGATTTATCAGCGCCAGCAGATGTCCTCCAGGAGCCAGGCCACACAGAATGGTGGGTCACAGTTTGCAACAGCTGCAAAGGGTCTTATGTCACCAGAACACTTGTTATGGTGGTGTAAGTTCCAAACAGAATTGGGCCATTTGTCCACTTATAGGGGGCTGACATCCTTATAGTTGTCATCCTATCCTGAAAAGTAATTAAAATATTGCAGTACATTGAATTGTGTCCGTTTCAATCCATAGGAAATGATTAAAAAATCTGTCCTTGAATGGCTGGACAAACTGGACATTGATATTTGATCTAGTTTAATTGTTATATATTATATGCCATATGCTAAATAAATAAAGATTAAAAAATAATAACTGAAACTGATGAATCATCCAAATCAGGTGCAAGGTGAAGCAAATA
Source organism: Tiliqua scincoides (assembly GCF_035046505.1). Taxonomy (NCBI): domain Eukaryota; kingdom Metazoa; phylum Chordata; class Lepidosauria; order Squamata; family Scincidae; genus Tiliqua; species Tiliqua scincoides. The sequence continues at coordinate 46,396,804 of NC_089826.1, forward strand.
TTTGAAAAGAGCCAAGAGAATGTACCCAGCCACCAAATGAAGTGAAATGCAAAACAAAATTACACATCCCTATTAAACACAAATTGAGAAGGGTTTATTAACTGTAAGGAATCCTTTTTCAGAATGGCTTGAATAATTACTAACATGCGCAAATACAGAAAGTGTCCATGGCTAAAACTTCCTGTATTTATTCATTTCATTAATATGATAACCTGCTCCAGCTGCAATGAAATGAAAGAGGTAGCCTTTGAGCCCTATTGATCTGTACATAAAGGGAGCACATACAAAGTTCTGGGTACCATTCAGCAAGCTAGTTTGGTGAAATAATGTGGTTTAGCAATATACAATATTATTGTGCACATTGTTATAATTGGGTTGTTCTATCTGGTTTCCCTGGGAGCTTAAAAACAATCTGGTAAGGCATTTTTGTGTGCTTGTATTTAAGATCAGGTGGACTAAGCCTACAAATAAATCAAAATAGATTTCAAATTTTTATGAACTTCCAACTATACATCCATTATCCAACCAACTGCACTTCTTATCTCAGAGGTATGTAGAATAAATGTCCAGTTGGAACCAAACGGAGTTAATGATTGGACAAAATACAAGCATTACATAAAAAAGGCCTTGAAGTATATTCTGTGTGAAAGATCAATACCAAGTGAGCCATGCAATTAATCAGGTCTTCTTTGTCACTTTCTAGAGATGGTAACAATAGACAATACCAATAAACAACACAGAGTCAGATGAGGTTGAGGAAGGGCATGGCCTGTGTGCCAGAAGGCTTAAATGGACAGCAATTATGTTGCAAACAGAACCTTGGGGTTCCAAAGATTTATCATACCACAGTATTGATGGCACAATTGAACTGAATGTCCCACCACTCTTTAGGAGCTGCCATCACACCCAAAACCATCTCCATTTTCAAAGGAGAAACTCTTCACAAAAACAAGAAATACAAGCATTTTCCAGGAGAAAACTGGATAGATATCAACTAGCAATACTTTTCAAAATTGTATAGAACTCATGAAAATATGCAGCAGATACTTGCTGAATGAACAGGGAGGAGATGGGGCAGGGGATGGGTGGATCAGGCCCAGGAAGGGGGCAGGTTTGGCAGTGGTGTACGCTAGGTCCAAACCACATTCATGGACCTGATCCACCTGCATGAAGCAACACAGATTTACACCAGTGATCAAGCTGGCATGAGTCCACATTGTCCCAGAGTGACTTTTGGAGCTTACCCCAGGGCAAGGGAACAAATGTCTCCTTATCCCAAGGAGACCTCCAGCAACAGAAAATCCCCCACAGGATACAGTAGAAGCCGCACTGCTTCCACTGCATTAGTGCACGGGGATTTAGATAGGACTGGGCTGTCAGAAGGACAGCTGGAGTTGTGTTATGGAGCAGTAAACTACCTAAGAATGAGTTGACATCTTTGTTTAAGAAAACTGTTGGGATGTTTGCGATGTGGCACAAAGCGCTTACATCAGCAGCAAACAGCAATAGCTGAATTGCAACCCACGTCCCTGACATTGACAGAGAGCAGTGCAGGCCTATGACAGGTTTCAGCCGGAAGCGAAGCACCAAAGACCACCCCGGCTTCTCTCCCCTTTTTTCTACTAAAAGCAGCCCCCTGATTCCTTCCTGTAGTGTGGCATCACTTCACTGTCCTTCCTTTGCAGGCCATTCATGTTGCAGTGTGCTGGGAGAGCTGCTGCGCTGCCTGTGATTTGTCCATCAGTCCAAAGGCTGAAGCAGCCCCACTTCACATGGCTCATGTTAAGGTCGACTTTGAGAGGCAGTATAAAGCTTTGGGATCATCCAGGCCTGGTAGAAAAAGAAATCACGTGGTCTTCTGCCACTACCTGGTCAACAGAGCAGTTTGCTTGTTTGCTCTGTTCATGGTTGGCATCATTGGGCAAGGGCCTAAGGTTCACAGAGGGGGGGGCAGTGTCAGTACTCCAAACGAGCTCTGTGTCTATAACCTGTATGTGGTAGTGATGGTAGAGCAGTGCTCTCGGCCAAGACTGTCACTCGGGTGTCACTTCAAATCCCCAGTCCATCTTCCAATGCAGGTGTGCCTAAACCCCGGCCCGGGGACCACTTGTGGCCCTTGGGGACTTCCAACCCGGCCTACGGGGAGCCCCCAGTCTCCAATAGCCTCTGGCCCTCCAGATACTTATTGTAGCCCATGCTGGTCCAACGCAACTGTTCTCAGCATGAGGGTGACTGTTCGACTTCTTGCGTGAGCTGTGGGCTCCCTGCACTGCTTGCTCTTTCACATGTGTGATGCAGCAGTGGCAACGAAGGAAAGGCCGGCCTTGCTTTGTGCAAGGCCTTTTATAGTCCTTGAGCTATTGCATGACCTTCAGTCATTCACATAAATTCCATCTCTAATATATTCATTAATGCAAATTAATGTAAATTTATTCAAATTTGAAATGTAAATTCTTTTTTCCCAGCCCCTGACACAGTGACAGAGAGATGATGCAGCCCTCCTGCCAAAAAGTTTGGACACCCCCGCTCCAATGTAAGCTCCATCACAATCTTTAAGGGACACCAGGTAGAAGAGGGCCCGTCAAAAGCAGTTGTCAAGGCCCCTTGAAACCAGCTTTCCAGTTATTCCAGCTTTCAAACTCCAGGTATCCCGACCTGGATAACAACCCCCCCCCCCGATTCCGATTCAGGTACAGCTGCTACTGTCTGTGCACATTCTAGGGGTACTGCATCTATGAATGTATGTAGGATTGAAATGACAAGCTTCTTTGAGCAGATCAGGAAGAGGCCAGAGATTATCTGCCGGGGCTGAGATTTTCTCTGTCTAAATCCAAGTGCTACAAAAAACAAAAACAGAACAAACAGGAAGGCAAAAATACACTTGGTGTTATGAAATATTGATCATCGAATATAGGTCCTCTCCAGCTTAAAAAAGAACAAAGTGTTTCAGTTCAAACAGTATTTATTTGTATTTGTTTGCAGATGTTACTTCAGTTGGCAGCTCTGCCAAGCAGAGTGAGTCAGAATGAACTGATATCTCCAGAAGCAAAATGAAAGTGTTTGAAACTAGAAAAAAGTACAGATGGGAAGGGTTGTGTCACAAGCTGCACTGCATTCTTTGTTCATATGAAGCAATGAGGCCTCAACTCTTCATCATGTGAAACCTCCTCTCTATTAAGGTCAGCGCTGGCTCCATGCCTAAAGGGATCCTCAGCAAGGTGCCCTCCACATGCCCCCCTACTACGCCACTGCCTCCTGACTGACCCATCTGCAAATGGAAAATCTCTCCCAGGCCTTCTGGGATGATACGACTAGAATGGGCAGTTCAGAACATAGTTCAAACTGACCCCTTGTTGGATACTACTAGTTGGCTTCCCCCTTTTATTTTTAAGGTGCTTGCTAGTGTTTTCTAGTATCTTGTTTGCAAATGTGGAGCCTACTGGGTGGAACTGCAAGTTAATTGGGGCCTTAGTATGATTCCCACCCCCCAATCCAATGCACCAGGGCTGGTCCAGTCATTTTTAAATTTTATTTTATTGGTGAGTAATAATGCAATCATACAATTGCTGAACAAAATATCAAATGTAAAAAGAAAAGCAAGGAGGGAAGGGGGGAAGGTTTAAAAAGAGCAAAAAGAAAGCTTACAACATGGCCATAAATAAAACAGGTATTAATAGTCTAAACATACACTTCTAAAAAGGGCTTCCAAATATCCAAAGTGTATCCATACGCAGTTGCCTTCTGTAAGCCTGTTCTTTTTGATTAAGATTAGATACTTTATATACCGATATCATAGGCTTCTTTTTCTCAGTACATTCAGTAAATATTTCTGGAATTGGAGATAATTGAGAAGCTGATAATGCAGTTGGTCTGAATTTAGTTACTAACAGCGCAACCCTACCTAAAACTCCGTGCGGCCATGCAGTGGCGCTGGGACAGCTTCTGCTGCATCCTGCAGGGGATTTTTAGCTGCTGGAGGTCTCCTTTGGGTGACAGGACATTTGTCTCTTTGCCCCTAAGTAAGCCCCAGCAGCTGCTACGTGGCAACGGAGACCTGTGCCAGCTCAATTGCTGGAGAAATTACACATTACTCCGTGAAGGCGGATCAGGCCTGGGAAGGGACTTGGAATTTGGCATGCGCCACCAACCCCGCCCCCTCCTGGGTCTGATCCACCCTCCTTCCTGCTCTGTTCTGCTCACCTCCTCCTCGTTCCACACTTCCCCTGCCCCATTCAACGCTGCCTCCCTCCAACTCCCCGCAGTGGTTCATCTCCCCCAGTGGGTGATTGGTGGTGCACGGAGCCAGCCACTCACCACTTGTGGAAGCCAAAAAGGACGTCACACTGATGGAACATGTGTCCTGCCAGTGCAATCTTTCAACAGGATTGGGCTATAACAAATTTAGTAGTTGTAGATATTGCCACTTAGCTGATGCTGGTAGATCATATTTACCCTACAACCTAGTAAAAAAGAGAAACTCCTGAACTTTATCAATTAATTCATCCAAGGTAAAAATCATGCTATCTGTCCAGGACTTCCACAAAGAGAATTCCTCCCTATTTTAAATTAAGGATTAGCCCAAAGTGAACTTGGCATGGGGAAGCGGATCAAATTTATACTTCTTTGAAATTGTGGTCCATATATATCTGCCTGAGGAAATTATACATGGAACTCCATTCATTTTTGCCCATGGGCCAGCCCAGTCATGAGGGAGAATGAAATGACCACCTCTGCAAGCTGGGGGAGAAACAGATTCGCAGGCCAATGTTTCGCGTGTGCTTTACTGCCCCTACTGGCCACCAGTATGCAATCTCCATCACATTCCTTTATCTCTCGGGAGCCAGACCAAAACAGATGATCTCTTAGGGCCAAATCCTATCCAACTTTCCAGCACAGATACAACTGCAGTGCAGCCCCAGGCAAGGGAACAAATGTTCCCTTATCTTGAGAAGGCCTTCATGACTGCCAAACCACCACAGGGTGCAACACATGTCGCAGCTCTTTGGCATGGCTGCATCAGTGCTGGAAAGCTGGTTTGGGCCCTTTCCTAGCTCTCTGGAGGAGGTGGAACTGGGAGCATGCAGTTTCAGCCTGCTTCGCACACTGGGGGAAGCAGTAATGTATGGCATTGTCTCAGGTGGAGGGCTGGGCTTGGGATAAATTTAGGTCCTACAGTCTCTTCTCTCACAATAAGAGATTGTGAGGGGGAAAGTGGAGGTTACAGTGACAATGTTATTGCCTTTTACATACATACAAACACAAACAGAGAGAGAGAGAGAGAGAGAGAGACTTCTAATGTTTTTAACTTGTTGAATACAGGTGATGCCTCCTTATCTGCAAGGGTTCTTCTGTTCACGGACCACTTGGGGATGCCGAATTCCACATGAAATCAAGTCACGTTGATTTCGGGCACCCTTGAGCTCTGAACACGACTGGAGCTTTGTGCTGTTCTGAGGACCGTGGAGGCCATGTGCAACCTTTACGAACCTCAGAATGGTCTCCAGAGATCCTCAAAGGACATTTCCGGTTTGCGGCCGGGGGACCTGCTTTGAGCCAAATCCGCGGATCCAAAATCCGTGGATAAGTAAGTGCGCTCAACCTGTACTTGAATGGCTCATTTTAGTTTCAATTGAGAAACCCTAATATGTTCTTCATGGTGAGGTGCTGTTAACATAAAAATTTGCAGTTCATAAATCAGAGGAATATCCTGGAAAGCTCTGCTGACATGTCAGTGTGGAAGCTACTGCTTCATATTTTACATCTTACAGTAATTATGATAAAGCTTTTGGCGGTTTCACAATATATTGATTGGAACTTCATCCTTTACTGTTTCTGGCTTGCCACATAATTGCTACAGGATATAATGAAGCAGGAGATCTCTTTTCAAGCGATAATTGCTCTACAAGAAGCCATACTCCACAAACACAGAACTTCTGTTTAATTAATGGTCACCAGGTGGATCACAGGCAAACACTAACAGCAAGAACAGCTCAGGCTGTAATACGCAATTAGTGGCTGCTCTATTTCCATTTACAAGGCTGCCATTTAAAAAATACTCCCTGCTATACTGATAGACCTTGCCAACATTTCCCCTCCCCAATGTGCTAATGACCAAAGCAGAAGCAATTTCTTTAAAGATTTGATGACATGATATCGAGAACAGCTTTGAAATCCCATTTACCATCTCTCTGGAGCGGCTTTAGTAATATGGAGCCTTTTTTTCCTTTTAGAATTTTTTACTTTCTGCAAAATTTGGTTGCCTTGTGTACAAAGACTGTAATCAATACATCTGTCAGGGCTCTGTATGTGCATAGTGACGTATCAGAGTATTTATAGAAAGTGATGATTTAAAGCTTTGCTCATTTGGAAGAGTAGCATTGCTACAAAGAAGGCTTCTGACGCCGGGGAAATTCATTAATGATGTTCATTTTCATGTCCTACCCAAAGTCAGCCTTTGATGTTTGATATTATGCAGAAAAAAAAATCTTCACTCAATTTGCTCTAATTACCCTGAAATTGTTTACAGATGAACTACTGAAGATTGTGGAATCTTTGTCCAAAATGTGAATTTCTCACTGCTTCTACTGCTCCCCACCATTGCCCAGCAAACCAGTTGGCACCCAGGGCCCAATACAGACACTTACCTGGAGGTGGTGGGAAGGCAGCGGAAGCAGCCTGAGGGCAGGACCTCTGAGAGGAATTTTATCAGGGGGTCCAAAGTTTCTTTTGTGCCCCTTGGCAAAGGGGGGGTGAAACAGCAGGGGAGGGTGGTGACGGAGAAGCAGAATAGGGAAAGGGAGGGGAAAAGCAGGGTGAGGGGAGGGTAGACACTGCTGGAAAAGTCTTTGGAGCCCAGGTTTACCCACCCATGAGGCATCGGTAGTGTCCCCAGCATCTCCAGTCATGGTAGTGTCCCCAGCAGATAGGAAAATGTCGGATCCCAGGAAACTTCTGGGCCCCCTCCTTTGGCTCCTGGGCCCCCCTTTTGACCCTGGGTCCAGGTACAAATTACCCCCTTTACCCCTCTCTCCTAGGCCCTGACTGAGGGCCCAATCCTATCCAATTTTCCAGTGCCGGTGCAGCCGTGCCAATGAGGCTTACATTGCAACCTGTGGTAGGGAGGCATTCACAGAGGCCTCTTCAACATATGGGAACATTTGTTGCCTTACCTCAGGGTTGCTTTGCAGCTGCACCAGTGCTGGAAAGTTGGATAGGATTGGGCCCTGGGTTAAGTAACCAAACAATGCATTATATGTCAAAGAACCACATGTGCCTCGTGAGCTGCAGTTCAGCCACCCTTGATATACGCAAACCTTTTCTGAGATCCCAGGAAATTTTGGGGGCTCCTCCTTTCAGCTGCAGACCTGGCACCTGTGCCGTCCCAGGGCACAGGACTGCAACATGCCACCCCCACCACACAACACAATGCCCCCAGGGGATACTTACCCAGCCTACAGAGCCACACACAACATTCCTAGGTGCTCTGAAAGTCTTCTAAGGCCTCCAGAGTGCTGTTAAGCAGTACTTCAGTTTTCCGATGAAAACCGGAAGTACTTTAAAGGTGCCCCAGAGACCTCAGAAGGCTCTTGGAGTTCCCGCAGATGCAGGGCTTCACCTGCCCATGGAATGGCCCAGGAGGGCAGGCGTAGGCGGCAGCAGCGGCATGGTGGCCGGAGGCAGCAGCAGCACCTGAGGCTTTTGCCCCCCTGACCCCTTCCGGGATGCCACTTCCTCATTTGGCTCCCAGGCCCACTTTTCAACCCAGGGCCCAGATATGATGTGTTGGAGGAATTTCTTAAACCTGAAGGGGAATTTCTTAAACCTTAATTTCCTCCTTAAGGGGGAAGCAGAGGAGCTTCAGCAGCAGACCCTCCTTCTTGCTGGGAATCAACCCCAGGGAGCCTTCCACACCCGGCTGACTGCTAATCCAAGAAAGACAGACAACATTGGCTGGTTGAAGTTGCAAAGGAGATTCATTTACTCACAGTTCCTTAGTAGTACGGTTACAGCATCTGAATATGTTCAGAGGTACACTAACTTAAGACAACAAGGCCCTACAGCTGCCTTGTTCTGCATGTGCCATGTGGTCAAGATGGCGTCACCAGCAGAGCCCTGCTGGGAGTGGTGATCTTGTCTGGTCAGTGGTCTTGAGGAAGAGAGGAAGAGCTTGGAGAGGAAGGGAGTTATATAGGGTCTGGGGCCACGCCCCACATAGGTCATCCAAGGTGGATTGGTTAATTGCAAAGGACACTGGTCTATGGCTTATCCCTTTTTAGGACAGTCTCCTGCCACCTCTTGGAAGCAGACGGAGTTGTACCAACTCCAACATGATGTATGCATGATGTATGCACCCCCTCTCATGGGCCCTGGTGAGATCAGAACAACATGATGTATGCATGATGTATGCACCCCCTCTCATGGGCCCTGGTGAGATCAGAAAATATAAGATCCCAGCAAATGTTCAGGCCCCCTCCTTAGGCTTTTGGGCCCTTTTCTGACCCAGGGTCTGGGTACCCCCTGAACACCCCCTCTCATGGGCCCTTCTTCAAGGGAAATAAATTTTCTTTGACGAAAGGGTTCCAGGTATGTTTTAGGACTGGAACGCTAAGAAAACCTTCAAAGTAGCAGATAGTTCTGTCTGTATTGCGAAGCATTAATTTATATGAATATTCTTTCAGCTGTACTGTGGAACTATAATAACTTCCATCAGTTAATTGATTAAAATCAAAATCGCTAAATGGCTAAAAGCTTCCATTGGGATATAGCCTTTATATTTCTTCATTCATTCACAAAAGCTTCTGCTAGTGAGGAACCATTTCATGAGCACACGGATTATCTCCTACTGCATGCAGGGCCAGGGGCCAGGGCCAGGGTGCACTTGGTAATGGGAAAAAGAGCTCCCAGCTGCAGATGTCAATCACAGCTGGGGAAGGCGGAGCTTCTTATGCACCATCCCACAAGCCTAATGGTGACCCTGGATCCTGTGTGGTGCAGCAGCCACAGTCAGTCTTAGGGTTGCCACGTTTTTTTCTAGTAGACCCCTATGCCGCTTACAACTATGCTGCAAGACAACATCCAAGTGGTGACATTTATCTCCTCATTGCATCTTTGTGGTGCGAAAAACATCAATGTCTGAATTTCTGCTTGTCATGTAGTTGTTTAAAGTAGAAAAAAAATTTGTCAGTTCTGCCAACTGCTAGTGTACAGGAAATTGAGCTCAGATGCCTGCAGAGACCTAAAACATACTGCAGGCCTTGGGAAATGTTCCATCCTGAACTGCATCACAAGTTGCTGGTAGGTGAAGACCCTGCCCTGAGCTCTTGGGAGGAAGGGCAGTGTACAAAAGTAACAAAAATACATTTCTGTTATACCCATAGCAAGTTGCCTTCCTTTGTTCCTTCCACACATTCAGCACCGTAAGAGGTCGGAAGCAGTCAGGTGATGTTTACAATAAGCAAATCCATGTATACACAATTCCAGGAGTGGAAACCAAAAGGGACTATGACTAGTCAACATCAGACACACCCGCTCTGGTTTTGCAACTATCACAGTATTAAATGGATTCTTCCATTTCAGTGGCTTTTTCTGTGAAAGAAAACCAGTTACAACTCCAGCTTCACACGTCGATGGAATAGAGGCATTTTTCACATGGAGCCATTGCACACATGGACTCTGTGGATCTGCCACACACATCTACATCTCAGTCGATCAAACCTCCACAATTTGAACTATGCTTGTTCACTTCATGCCGGCCACCTTGATTGGCCACTAACGCCACCACCCCACTTTACCCAGCTTCTCCTGATCCAGCACCATGCCAGCCACTCCTGCCCCTCTCTTGGTCCTCTTCCTGCTGCCATCATTTTAAATAAGCTGAGAGGAGCCAAAGAGGAAGTGTGTAGAGGAGGTGAGTGACATCTAGGTTCTCATCTCCTCTACCCACTTCTTTCCCTCCCCTCTGCCTTCTAAAATCACAAAAGTAGGAAGAGGAGAAGGAGACAATGGATTTTTAAACACTAAATTTCCAAAGACATTTTGGTTCAGACCAAACAAAGGTCTAGGTGGGGTAGTGCACTCACCCCACCCTAGTTACATCCCTGCTTTACCGCCCTTTCCATTATTAAAGCCCTTTCCCCATCCTTCAATAGCTCTGAATATTTTCTGTTTCAATGTAAATGTTAGCCAGCAGTGACAAGACACCGACATCATAATCTAGGCCCTAAATGCCTGGGAATGGGTTCAAAGACTGATGCCATCCTTCCTGCAGCCCATTGGATGCCTCTGAACAAATCTGGGCACTTACTGATGAGAACATACAAACATGTATTGACAGTTCTTGAGCAGATATTTTAAAACTATTTCAGTTGACCTTCACATCTCAGCTTCAAGGGCATGTAGAGATGACCGTGACAGAGGCACATAAAAAGGCAAGTAATCTGCCTCAGACAGTATACTGTCAGTATATCTGAGACAACTTTCCCATCCCTTGGGATGTCTGGTGAGGCTCCCACTGCAAATTACAAGTCTGGTTACTTCAATTAGGGGGCAATCCTCAATGACTTTTGGGCCAGTGCAAGTCCCTGAATCCAGTGCCGTTGCAGACATTTTAAAACTATTTCAGTTGACCTTCACATCTCAGCTTCAAGGGCATGTAGAGATGACTATGAGGTGGCAGGCAGTGTCGGCATCTGGGGAGGGCAAAACTGAGACATTCTGGGATGGGGGAGGGTGAGCAACGGGCGGGCCCATGAGCAGCCCAAGGCTGAGTGAGGGGTGGGGCCAGGATCTGGCACTTGGGCCGGATCCTAACCCCGCTCCTGGGCAACCTGGTGTAGCGCCAAGCTGCTCAGATCTGTGACATCTTTTTAGGTGGCACAGATTCGAGTAGCCCCATTGAGACTGCTGCCATGTAATCTGGGGTAAGGGGAATCAATTCCCCTTGCCCTGGACTGAGCTGCAACCAAGCTGCAACCATGCTGGATATGGGGCAGGCCAGCTGGACTGCTTGTTCCAGAGTGGATTAGAATTGGGCTGCCCGTTTTTCAGATAAACAGAAAAAGAATCAATTAACATGGCTGATTTGTTCCACCACATGGAATATGTTGCTTTCACCTCAAGGAACCCGAACTTGTGAGAGAGTCCACTGGGCCTCTGCTTCTCCACCTATCATGGCAATGTCAGTCTTCAGGCACTCTGTGGCCATGCACAGTATCCGCAAAGCTGAACATAAGTGCTAGACTACAAGTTACACTACCCATGGAATGGGCCCTGATGTGATTTTTTCTTCTCTAAGAACGCCATACCTTCAGTGTTACTAAATGTGACTCAGTGAAAATCATGATGAGATGTGAAAAACTGACAGATTATTAGGAAGCAACAAACTCTGGAGGCCTTTGCAAATGACATTTTTACTTTAATAAATGTGTAGCTGCATCTTATATGATCTGTGAGAATAGATGCTTTCCCCCAGGTAGCTCTTCAGTTGTGAGGAGATTAGGTTTTCTCAGCACATCAAGTACAATATTTTATCTCTGGAACAATAAAACTCCTTCTCTCTCTCGCCCCCACTCCCCACCCTGCCATCTTACCCCTACTACTGTTACTGTTATGATTGTTTCTGCTCTTAAATTATGGAGGAATGAGTTTCACGGGCAGCAATTCGATAGTACCTATGCCATCACTCATGATGAGCAACACAGAGACTGAAATTTCTGTTCCCCAAAGACATTTTGACCAAACATCACATTATGTACACATGTAATGCTTGTGTGTGTGTGTTTTCTTTAAATAAATAACACCCAGATATGGGGGCTGCACGTTGAGACCATAGGGAGGGGGAGGAACAGGGTGACCAGATGTCCTCTTTTTCCAGGACATGTCCTCTTTTTTAGCCTCATGTCCTGGAAAAGTACGTTCTTTTCCAGGATACGTCCTCCTTTTCCCTGCAAGCAGGCAGTGCGTAGCCTTCTTGAAATTAATAAATTACATGCAATAAAGTATACATAATATAGTTTTAAATTTAATAATAAGTAATATAGTGTTTAACCACATGAAATCAATATATGAGTGTTCTTAGCTTTTATTTTGTCATGTCCTACGCTTTGGGGTGCCTTGTTCCTCCCCTTCTGCGGTTATGACATCTGGTCACCCTGGGGAGAAAGGGCTTTAACTCTCTATCTACCCTGGTTCAATCTGGAGCAGACCCTGGAAACAGCAGGGTGGTATTTCAAGGTGGTATTTCTTAAACACACAGACACAGAAACACACACACACAGACACAGGCCCTTCTGCATTAACACATGCTTAATGTATTGGGTAGTTAACGCAAGGAAACAATGCTGACAAAACAAAATCTATACCTTAACTGTATAAGAAAACTCCTAAGGAAAGCTTAAAAACAATTGATCAGCCACATAATCTACTAAAACAAAGTACCCTTGCATTGGAATTCATACACATTGGACCGCAAAGGGTGTAACATTTTCTTTTCTCAAGTCTTTTCATGAATCCTCAACAAATCAAGCCACTGTGTAAACTTTGTTATATGCAGCTCTCTTCAAAGAGATCATCCTTTCAGGCTTTAATAATGACATTCTGTTGGGTGTCTCAGCTTGCCTTTAAAGGAATTCTTATCACAAATTAATATTAATGGACATGTGTTTAATTCTCTAATGTGTCATGTATATAAAAGAAGTACTGCATAATAGGAAAACAATCATTGAAAGCCACAAGTTTAGCTGCTATTTTTAAGTTCTTGCCAACCAGCTGCAGTTGAAAGATTTTGAAAATGTTGATGCTTTGGAATGTGACCCGAGTAAACAAAAGCAGAATTTTAATACAGGGAACAAAACTTCTCATTTACCCTCTGTTGAACTTGGCTTGCTTTATCAGCAGAAGCATTTCTTTCCCACAGAGTACTTTGAAACTGCTGGGAGAAGACCACTTCCTTTTTGGAGCAACACAGTTAACTTGGGTTAACCACTCTGGAGGACCTGTTCAACAAGATATAGGGATGGCAATCATAATTGCTACCAGACTGAAGCCATCTAATAAAACCGCTTTTTCTTGCCTCTGTTTTCCAGCTGATCTAGTTTTATTGGTGGCCAACCCCCACTCCCATGATTCAACATGTTGTGTAACTTTTTTTTTAAGCCAGGGATCAGTTCACCAGTAGTATGCCTTTTGCTTCTTACCAGTAGGATAACCATTATTGACTTCAATAGTTAACAAGGAGCTCTGGGCTAAGCAGAAACAAGGGAGTTGCCCAGGCAGGGTTGTGACAGTAGGGGTATAGTATAGTCAAGGGACAGAAGAGGTGAACTCTAGGACCCTTACAGCAGGAGAAGTGACCTCATCAGCAGGAGCACTCAAGTGCTTCTTTTGACACTTTCTTCAAAGGATCTTGGCCAAGAAAAAGCACCATGTGAGGTCTATAGAGACCTCCATTTTAGGATTTCCAGGTTGGATGCACCCAAAAAGCTGGGGCTGGTGATGTCATAAGGCTACCAGTCTTTCAAAATGGGGAAAGAATTTCATCACTATGGTATAACTCAGGGGGAAAGAAGAAAGAGCCCAAATGGTTCCAAAATGGCTTGATTTTTGGGTCCATTGAGAGAGATGGGTTTGCTAAGATTCAGCATACTCAGCATAAAAGTAATGTGCTGAGGCTACACTGTGGGGAAAAGGAGGCTAAAATACACTGGCTTCTGAAGAGAGATCCTCTTCCTATCCCTTGCCTCATTAACAAATGGTCTCTTTCATGATTTATACACAGGAGAAACACATCTACAGCCTAATGCTATGCATGTTTACTCAGAATCAAATCCCATTGAGTCCAATGGGACATATTCCCAGGTAATTGCGTATAAAATTGCAACCCTAGTTCACTTTGGGCGCAATCCAAACCTGCGCTGGAGCAGGCAAGCCAGGAGGCTTGCGCTGCATCCAAGGCAGGTTCGCAGCGAGCAGTGGCTCAGCCAGGGGCAAGGGAAAGCTCTTCCCCTTACCCCTGGGTAAGGCTGCGCACCCCTATTGGTCTCCTTGGACCTGCACCACCTACGCAGGTAGTGCAAGTCTGAGGAGAGCAGATTGGCTCAAAGCCGCTCCATTTGCCCGGGGACGGTGGTTGGTATCCAGCATAACTGCTGGGTCCCAGCCCTGCCCCCAGTTCCCTGCGCCCCCGCCCCCAGGACCACCCTCCCCCCGCCCAGAAACGCCCCTTCCTACCTCCTCCCCGTCCCCCCACGCCTACATTTTAGGCTTGTGTCGGCGCGGGCGTGCTGACACATGCGGCGGCGAGGGAGCCACGGCGGAGGCATCTTCCAGCCTCTGTGCATCGGCGCATCTGCATGCGCCTACATGGCTCCCTCCCATGGAGGTGCAAACATGCTTTATGGCATCCAGGGCATCCTATGCCAGCATAACTGTCGGTTAGGATTGCGCCCTAAACTGTATAAAGAGATTATTAAAATACATAATCTATCACTCTCTCTCCTACATGAATTTCTATAAACACTCATTATGGAGTAATTCTTTAAAATGTATATACAGCCCCACAGTACATCCACCCTCAGTCTATCCTTTTTTTCTTTTCCATGTCAGGTGTGAATATGCTAGAGCCCCTATTTTCCCCATATCCTCACCTATCCTGCAACTGTGTTATTGCATGGTTGATATTAATCAATCATGCAAATGATAAGTTATTATGTATTGAAATAACAGTAATGTGAAATTTTGGCTTGTGTTATAGATCAACATATTATACAGTAGTTTATAGTATTAATATTTATGTACCACTTTTCAACAACAAAAAAAGTTGATAAAGCAGTTTATAGAGCAAAAGCCATTTTAAGAATGGTTCCATATCTCAAAGGAGCTCACATTCTAAAAGCAAACATAAAAGAGACACCAGCAAACAGTCACTAGAAAACAGGGATGTATTGTGGGTGGGGAGGCAGGTGAGGCACAGCCTCCCCGTCTGGGTCTTTCAAAAAGCACCATAACCATGGGAGATGTGCAAGCACACACAACCTACGTGCAGAGCATGGAGAGTATGGAGAGCGAATGAGTTGTGAGTACTTGCACACCTCCCATCGTGGCACTTTTTGATGGACTCTGGCGGGGAGGCTCTGCCTCACCTGCCTCTCCATCCACTGCACTTCCCTGCTAGAAAATATGCTATGCAAGGAGAATTAGGGACTCTTTCCCAGTGGTAGTTAGAAGAGTTTCACCACTAAAAGGTGCCTCTTTGCCCAGTTAGTCAGGGTTCTGATGGAAGTTGAGGAGAATCAATGAAATCTTTGCCTCCTCATATATGTTTATGCAACAGTTTTCAATGACTTCATGTACGCTGATGTCATCGGGAGACATAAATTGGAAAGCTGATTTTGGCCTTCTGACAGTTGAAACACAACAAAAGCTCTTTCAAATTTGTTTGGGGAATCAGTGTTTTGTACCAGGGTCTTTTGTCTGGAACAACAAGCATGTCTCTTTGTGAAGTCCCATTTCCAATGACAGTTTGCCCAGAAGGCTCTAAAAGACATACACAGTATTTTAGGAAAATGTTATTTCCAACTGGCACATATATTGTGAGCTAATGTTGTCCAGTGGTTAAATAATTTGTCCTGGATTTGGGACACCAATGCTCAGGACTCAACTGTGTCATGGATTTGCCATTGTGATGGCCAAACTATACATGACAAGGCACATGTTAGTTTGCTCTTGGGGTTTTCTATTTTTAATGAAGCTGAAGGGCCCCCTGAAGAAGCATAAAACTGCAGCGAGAGCAGAGAACTTTTAACACTGTGCCCCCTCTACCATGGTTTCCCCCACAGTTGTATGCCACCCACACATGCTATTGCAATTAGAAAAAGTTTGTAATGGCATTCAAGGAGCTCATGCCCATAGGACCTTTCAGAGCATTTTTTAAAAATCTAAATGGACACAGGGACAGAGTTAAGGTCAGCTACTTATTCATAGTTGTAGATGACTGAATTTTAAGTGCTTCCTCTTTCTCAGCTTCTGTGCCCTATGAATGTTCTTTAAAAATATGATGAGATAGTTCACACCATTAACCGAGTCAATAATATCAGCAAAAAGAAGAGTAAATCAATTACAGGCAATATTTGTTGCAGAGCAACAGTTGTCCAGATCTTGCAAAAACTACAGGCCACACTGCTGGTATACAGCCCAATCCTGAGATTCCTAGCACTCAGAGCTGCAGCAGCACCAAAACGGCTACCGCTGTATTCCATGGGGCTGGGAAGCAGCACTGAAGCTTATGCTCCCTTACCCTGTGACCAGGCAGCCCTGATGGGTCTCCTCGGATCTGTGCCTGCTATTGAGCAGGCACAAATTTGAGGAGGCTTGTGTTGAGTCTCCTGGGCTAGGAGGGGGGATAGGATATGACGGCAGGGCCTGCCCCCTTCCTGCCCCCCACCCCTGCCACCCCTTCCCCTGTCCTCACCCCACCCTGGAATGCCTCTTTCTTTGCCCCAACTTGCCGTTCCGCTGCCCAGCGCTCACATGGAGTGCCGGGCAGCGTCCGGCCAGTCTCCGACTAATGCTGGCACAGCGCAAGCTTGCGCTGAACCAGGTGTGGCTCTGGGCTGGTGCTGACTGTTGCAGGCGTGACAGCATGTTTGCGACAGTGTGCGCCAGCATTGGGCTGGTGCAAGCCCATCAGGATTGGTCTCTAAGCTTCCTTTGTCTATTCTCCTTTTTCCCATCTTTCCTCCAGAGAGGCTTCCAAAAGTCTACCTCGCATTTCACCAAATAGACAAAATAGATTGAGGAACTTCTTTGCTGAGAGAGAACTTGATTCCTTCTACACATCAGAAAGAAACACTCCAGATATATAAATTCCTTCCTGTTCTGTAAGGTTAGAATTATAGAGTCAGAGTTGAAAGGGGTCTTCAAGGCTATCTAGTCCAACTCCTACTTGAAGCAAGAAAATCTTCTAGGCATCTCCAAAAGGTGGCAGGAGGGGAGTGGAACCAGCAGAGTCCTTCCGGCCCAACACAGAGTCTCTCAAGTCTGCACTGGCAAAATAGCTGGCGCAGACTTGAGAAGCCCCATTGCGGAGACCTCAGGTGGCCTTGGTGGTGCTGCTGGATCCAGCATTAGCCATTTTGGCACCACTGCACCAGGCAGAGCCACCGGCTTTAGGACTGGGCTGTAAATCCAACAGTCTCTTATTTCATAAAAACAATGATAAAAGAGCATGCTGCATGATACACTTTCAAGTCTGGTATGCCTAATCCACCTCTCTCCTTTGCATCCTGCAAAATCTTATATTTGGCCCTTGGTTTTTTAGCTTGCCATATGTATTCTGTGATATCTTTCTGTCATTGCTTAAATGGGGCACTGGATAATCTAACGGGTACTGTCTGAAATAAAAACAGCATTTTTGGAAGGACATTCATCTTACTTACATACATTTCATCCCAACAAGGACGAGTTCTTTCAATCTTTCCCATTTTGTAAAATGCTTTTTGATTTCATTTCATATTTTAACATAGTTATTTTGAAATAACATACAATTATTTCTGGTCAAATTAATCCCGAAATACTTAACCTGCTTTACAACCTTGAAGGCAGGTTTCAAGACAATACATCTGTGGGGTGTTCTGAACAGGCTGGGAGGCTGGTGCAATCTCCAGAGTGGCCTCCAGGTGAGTTATTGTGGAACCACAATTCTGGCTTCCCACAGATTTCAGTATTGGGGGGAGGGGTCATGGAACCGATCCTGTGTGGATACCAAAGGCCCATTGTAATTAACTGTTGGCTGTTTGAGAACAATTACCCTGGAGTTAGTTTCCCTAGGGCTGTTTTAAAGGTTTGTTTTTTTTTTTAATTATTCCTGCTTCTGAGTCAAAAAATGGTTTTTTTGGTTGTTGTTGCACCTGGATGTCATTTAATTTTGTATTGCTTTTGTTTTATTATATTGTACCTTTTAGAAGAGAAAGCCATTTCATAAATAAAGTTTATGATTTTGCCAATCAGATTAATGCTTTAAAAGCCCTAGTTGTAGCATGATGAATTTCCTAAGCTCGAATGGTTTTTTAAAATAGGATCATTCACAGCACCAAGCCACACTGGCAGCAGGTTCTCCAATTAACCAAAATGTACCAGCCTATTATGGCTGTTATTTCACGTGTTACATTCACGGATGCTGTCACATGTTTGGTAACTAATGTGAAATTCATAGAGTAAAATCATTTAATTATGCAAACTTATGGACCATATTGTACCATAAATTTTTCATTGACATCTCATTGCTGTCAAGAAGGGGCTACTAAAACATTGATGACACATTGCAAAGTGGTGTGCTGTGTTCTATTTTAAACAAAGAACAAAGAAAAGATTTGCTGGAGTAGAATCCAAGGGGGATAAACTGCAATTTATGCATTAATTTTTTTTTCAGCATGTCACGTAAGGACAATCCAAACTGCAGCTCAGATTGTTGCCAGCAAACCCAATTGTCTCAAGCAAAAATAAAACAAAATAAAGTCCAGCATTAGAGTTACAATGCTCTAAAATTCTTAATAATGTCAAGTCAAGTGTGCAAAAAGTCTTAAGAATAACTGTGGATATGTTTTGTCTGCTTTTGCCATCTCAGAATAACTATTTGATGAGACAGGTGCATTTATTTTCCTTTGTACTTCAATGATTTCCCCCCCCCTTTTAAACCCTGAATGACCCGACTTTCTTAAAGCTTTCCAGATCTGCTTCAGAGGAAGACAGAAATTAGCAAAATAGTATATAGCTCTTTAGTCTTTTGCTCCGTCACTAAGAATAATAGCCTATTTTATCATGGGGCTACTGCTGTACATGCAGTTACAGGAAACAGAAAATGTAACACACTTCTTAAACGATCAAGGATTGATGAGATTCCCAGCTCCAAGCTCCTGGATATTCCTATGTAGTCTCAAAAAACTGACTGGCAATTTTGGTTCAAGGTTCATCACCATTTGCTGGTGCAGGATAAGAAAAATGTAAGCACGTCAAGGTCTGAATCACTGACCTTTAAGAGGATGAAATCCAGCTGACATGTTTGCCACAAAAGATGTGTTATGGAGCTGGGAGAAAGGAAGTCAGAACTCATGAGAGCACAGTAGGGGTGAAAACAGTATGGCAACAGGCAGCCCAATACTGAGCTGCCCGGCGCTCAGTGGCACTAAACCGGCACCCGCTGCATCCTAAGGGCTTCGGGCAGCCGCTGGTGGCTCCTCGGGGGAAGGCCCAAGACCCACAATGGGGCTACTCAACTCTGTGCCAGCTATTTAACCAGCACAGAGTTGAGAGGCTCCGTGTTGGGCCAGGAGATCTGATGTGAGATTCTGGATCCAGTGGAGCAGAGCTCCGCCAGTCCCATCCCCCTCCCGCCCTGCTTCCTCCTCCTGTCCCGCCTTCCCCGACCTTCCCTATTCTGCAACACCTCCCCCCCACCCACCCCAATCCCCCCCATCCCAATTCACCTCTCTGCTACCTGGAGCTTGGCCCTTGCTTTGGGCGGCGTGTGCTGGCCTCCAGCTGACACTGGCTCAGTATAGGGCCTGCACCCTTACATGAAGGAAGGGGAGAAAATGTCCCCTTCCCCCTAGGAGAGACTGATAGCTGCCATGGTGCCTATAGGATGCAGCAGTAGCCATTTTGGCACCCGTGCTCCTCTGGGCACTGGGCAGTTTAGGATTGGGCTGCCCGTTAACTGAACATCCAGCAATCATAGCAGTAATACGTATTTTTGCATTTCCTTGCACCCTGTGTTGGCTAAATAAAAAGTAATATTTGGGTAACACAAATAAAATGTTGATATATAACTACAATAAATTATGTTGGAAAGAGGTTTCTAAAGCAACAGTATCTGTTCTTTCTCAAGGGCTTTTCTTATAACTGTCCAACCCTTTTCATTTTAAGCAACTGAGAAGGCATAAAATTAGAAACCGCAATCGAGGCAACACATCTGCATTATCTCAGAAAATAGATGGTCAGGCTCCACTAAGCAATTAGAGAGCTTTAAACTTGTTGGGTCTATAAAGGAATACACACACACACAAGACACAATTGCCCTTCCAAGATTTGGGGTTACTTTCTACGTTGAAGAATATTAACTACAAAGTTTTGTTAGATTTTTTTTTTAAGAAGAAAACAGTCTTGAAAGGACTGCTCAGCTACAGAGTGAAATAGATTGATAGATAGATGTGTGGGTGGACGGACAGATAGATCAACTGCTTCACCAATTAAACTGAAACAACAACGAGGAAGATGAAAAATACTTTGAACTTGAGTTCCACAAACATTATTTGAGTAAAGCAATCCATAAAAACATAACATTGTATCCAAAGAAAGTTAATTATGAGAGAAAGCCCAATCCTATCCTCCGCCAGCTGACAGGCTGCATTGTATACTATGGTGGGGTGTACCTGACAAGATGACCTGGGAGAGGTAATTAAAAACCTTATTACTTACTCCTTGTAAACCGCCTGGCTGTCAAGAGGTGTCCTCAGCTATTTAGCTGGTGCAAGTTCAAGGAGAGTCATAGGGCATGTCAGGCTGGGAAAACATTTAGAGCAGGGGTGTCAAACATAAGGCCGGGGGCCAGATGCATCCCGCAGAAGCTTTTTATCTGGCCCTCAGGCTCTCAGCTGCTGAGCAATGCTGAGGTGACACTGCTGAAAGGGTGGCCCACATGATGATTGGGTTCTCCCATATCTTGAAATACGATCAGGATTTGTGGGTTTTCTCTTCTGTCATTGCAGCTAATGAGTTCCTAAATGAGAAAAAGTGCTTATTTTTGGTTATGTCCTGTTTAATGACATCATTTCCTGCCTAATGACATCACTTTTGGCCCTCAGCAGGCATCATGAATGCTATTCGGCCCTCAGTATGAAACAAGTTTGACACCCCTGATGTAGAGGATCTCATCATGTGTGCAAAAGTACAGTCAGCCCTCGGCATTGGCAGGGGTTCCATTCCTGAAACCTCTGCAGATGCTGAAACCTGCAGGTA
Source organism: Tiliqua scincoides (assembly GCF_035046505.1). Lineage (NCBI taxonomy): Eukaryota > Metazoa > Chordata > Lepidosauria > Squamata > Scincidae > Tiliqua > Tiliqua scincoides. The sequence goes on from NC_089826.1 coordinate 46,417,813, forward strand.
ACCAAATCCACTAGTTGAGGCCCTCACTTGACCTCTGGACACAATCAAAAGTGTCTTCCAGTCATGTTCAGAGGTATTCTGGGGCCCAGAGAGGCACCTCAGTCCCCTGGAGGTATAAGAAAGACACTTCTGGAAAAAACCTTTCTGACACTTCCAGGAGGTATTCTGAGACCTGGAGAGGCTGTGTGTGGCCTTCCTGAAAGCTCCTGGATACAACTGGAAGGTGCTTCCAGTCATGTCCAAGAGGTCAGGTGGGATCCTCCACTGTGGGTTCAGAACCTGTGGTGAGTCAAATCCATGGGTTCCAAACCTGCATATAAAAAGGGCCCACTTGTAAATGTTATTACAATCCCTGCCTTCCTGCTGAGACTGTGTCTTACCTAAGGCCACCTGGTGTGTTCATAGAAGAGGTGAAATTTGAATTAGGCACTTTCTGCGTTATAACTTACAGCCCGGTCCTATCCTAGGCTGGCCCAAGAGTGTGCAGTGGTGGAAGAGTTTATGTATTTTATAACTTTTAAGTGTTGTTAGCCGCTTTGGGTGCCCTTTGGGGAGAAAGGTGAATTGCAAATCCAATAAATAAATAATAAATAAACAGTAAGTAAAAAAAATTACTGTAAAAAACATTTTTAGTTGCCTACTCTGCTGCTGCCATGCTCCCAACTGGCCTGCTCAAATCTCTGCCAGTTCTTTGGCTAGTATAAATCTGAATGGCTCCAAGGGAGCATGTCAAGACCAGGTCAGGGCACAGGATATTGGCGCTGCCGCCAATATCTGCACCCCCCCCCCGGCCCACCCTAGACACACCCCAACTGGCCCTGATTCCTGTCCCAATCCTTCTTCAGAATGCCCCTCCGACATTCTGCTCTGGTGGGGACGCTGGAGGTCCTTGGTGCTTGCTGGCAGCCCCAGTCTGTGCAGAGTCATGGTGGCTGCCATGCCAGCAGCCCGAGCCTTGCAATGACAGAAAATGAGTTCTATCTGATGGCCCAGATAAAATTGGACCATCAGGCACGTAGCTCCTCCACCACACTAACTCTCATTTCCTGTTATAAGCATATATTTGAAGAAACATGGTCTGAAAAATCATATTTTGAAGAAACAAAAGCTGGGGGGGAGGCTAAGTCTTGCTTAGTCTTGTCTGAAAAAAAGAAAATCACAACATTCAGCTTTCAAAGCAAACTTCAAACAAAAAAAATTCATAATCTCTTGCTGGCAGCACACCCACGGTTCCCTGTGTACAAGCCTGTGCTTAATGAATGCTTCTCATATATATTTCCCTTTCCCCCAGGTAGGAAAATACAATCTCAGGGGGGAAAAATGTGTACATTGTCATGCAAAAACACAGCAAAACAAATTCTTATTTTGTTGCAGGTACAAAACAAAAAAAATGCGCTCACACTTGCACTTACAGAAAAGTCAACTCGTGCGTTATGCTGTACACATTAACAATGTTCAAACTGGGAATCATGAAGAGGAATTGCTGTTTACAAGGAGCACATTTTTCTCTTTTCAATGGCACTGAAGATATACAAAACCACAGATTGAAAAAGCTGGTAATGCCAAAATATCACAAGAGGCTTACAACCCAATCCTGAGCTGCCTGGCGCGTGGGGCTGTAGCAGCGCCGAAAATGGCTGCTTTTGGGGCATTTGGTGGGCCGCTGTGAGATACAGGAAGCTGGACTAGATGGGCCTATGGCCTGATCCAGTGGGGCTGTTCTTATGTTCTTATGTTCTTATGCTCTGGAAAGCCGCCAGCAGCTCCTTTGGAGAAGGGGACTTTCATCCCCTTCCCCCAAGTAAAGCAAGTAGCCCCACAATGGGGCTACTCGATTCACTGCCAACCCAAAGGTCAGCGGTGAATCAAGATTCTCTGTGTAGGGTGGAGAGCCAATACGGAGGCTCTGAATCTGGTGGAGCAAAGCTCCACCAGTCCCATCTCCCGCCCTGCTCCCTCTCCCGGCACACCATCTCCCTGCCCTCTCCCCACCTCCCACCTCCCCAGAATGCCTCCTCCCTGCCCTGTCCCCACCCTCTGCCCCCCTCCCCCCTCCCCAGAATGCCTCCTCCCCGCCTCCCCCCACACCTCCACTTATTTCTCTATGGCTCAGCGGTCTGCATGACCACCAAGCAGCGAAGCTCCAGCAGCTGCCCAGCAGTAGGGCCCGCAAATGTGTCTTACAGCACATTTGTGGCAGTGCACATGGCAGTAAGCTGGCGCGCACTGTTCAGGATTGGGCCCTTAGAGGTTGATCCTATGTACGTCTACTCAGAAGTAACTCTCATTATAATCAAAGGGGCATACTCCTAGGTAAGTGTGGATAAGATTGCAGCCTTATTCTACCTTTGGTAGCCTTGTAAACGAGTTACAGCATTTTGGAAAATGATAATAAAAATGATAAATGAGATTTTTCAGACCATGTTCTCTGAGCCAAAGTTTTGTCTGTAAAAATATGTGCAAAACACTCTGAGAAATATACATAGTGCATCACGTCATTTACTTACAGGCACTAGAATCATACTCACAAAGCACTGGAAAGATTCCATAACTCCTACAAAATCTGAATGATTAAGGAAAAATTGGAGCTTGATCAAGTTGATTCACAGTTTATCTAAAATGGAACTGTAAATTCAAACAATGTAATTCAATTCAATGTAATGCTTGGAAAACAGTGATTCAGTAATACCCTCCTAACTGACTGCTCAACTGAATTATTTGCTATGAACTAGCTAGTACTTTACTGAGCTTCTGAAAACATGATTTAACTTTTGCATGGACCTTTCCAAGTGTGCAAAGCACTTCACATGGATTAACTTGATGTCACCCTTGCAACATCCTTATATCTGTAAGCTAAGTAAGGCTGCAATCTTGTATATGCTTGCCTGGAAGTAAGTACGATTTAAATAAATGGGACTTTCTTCCCAGCAGACATGTATAGGATTGTGCTGTAAGTATTATTATTATTCCCACGTTGCAGCTGAGACTGAGAAGGAGTAGCTTGCCTAAGACCACTTCCTTCATTGCAGAGGTCACATTCAACCTGGGGAAGTCTCGATTTGCAGCTCATTACATTTCACCAGCTTCTACATGCTTATTCTTATATATATGTTTGTACAGTATTGTCCGAACAGCTAAATAAAACATAATTAAAAGGTATTTCTCTTTACAGACATGGGTTAGATTTATTTCCTAGAAGTGAATACGCCTGTTGTTTTTTTTAATTCAACCCCGATATCACAAGGTAGAGGAGAGAAAACTTCTCTGAAGCCCTGGAGACCCTTAGGGCTCAATCCTAATGCTGAACTCCAGCACTGGCACTGGGTGTTGTAAACGTGCCATAAAGCACATTTATAGCACCCTCCGAGTAGGGACCGCTGGTGCTGGCCAAATGCTGGATGTACACCGCCCAGAGAAAGGTAAGAGCTCCAGGTGGTGGTAAGAGCTTCCGCGGTGGGGGAGGTGTTCTGAGGAGGGGGAGGGGCAGGACAGGGGAGGAACCAGGAAAGTCCAGGAAAGGAGCTGAGACAGCAGCAGGCTCTGCCACCGTATCCTATCCTCCCTCCTGGCCTGGGTAGACCAACACAGGACTCCTTGACTTGTAATCGGGGGCAGCCCAAACAGATTCACTGCCAGAAATGGTGGCTGACTTGTGGTTGCCCCCCTCCCAAGCAGGCATGAGTGTCTGTGTGCTGGCACTTCCTTCTCATGTGGACACACACAGAACCTGAGGCCACACTTGAATTTACACCCCCCCCTTCTTTTCTTTTTTATTGGCACACACATTACTAGTAGACACCCTCCATTGCCACCACCTCCTCTGAGCTGGCTGGGCTGCCAGCACCCTCTTCTTGCCTTTTCCTCCACGGTCTTCATTCTGCTGTTCATTTGAAATAGGGCAGCAGAGCAAGCCAAAACAAAGGAAGCTGGAAGAAGCACCACCTCATTTTTGTTCTCGCTCACTCTGTTGCCCTAATTCAAAACACAGTGGTAGAACAAGGGCAGAAGAGGTAAGTGGGAGCAAAATGGTTGGCAACCTTCAGTCTCGAAAGACTATGGTATAAGCCTACAGCACCCAGTATTCCCAGGCGGTCTCCCATCCAAGTACTAACCAGGCCTGACCCTGCTTAGCTTCCGAGATCAGACAACATTGGGCATGTGCAAGGGTAACAGGGGGCAAGGTGAGATGGTTATAGAGGTGGCCAATGCACACAGGCTGTCTCCTTCACTCATTCGCAGGAGGCAGTCCCTCCCTTGCAGCATGGATGAGTTGGTGCAAAACATACTCTTTAATGCTCAACTGTGCAGTTGTGTAATTTTCTCCACAGTTAGAAAATGTGTGTTTAAAAGCCTGTTCATCTTAATTTCCATTGCTGTTTCATCCCATATACTGTACATGCTAAAGAGCATCTATCCCTCTTTTAACAATATCCTTTTGGAAACAAAGAATAGGTTTTCTAGCATACCTCGTTCAGCCCAATTACTATCCACAATCACCTATCATCTGTGAATGAGGAGGAGAAAGAGGGTCCATTAAAAAAGATAATTAGAAATAATTCCCACAATTGTTACTTTATCACAAAAAGGCTTTGTTTTCAAGGTGCCTAAAAAGATTAATAAAGAAACTTGGATGTCACTGTTTCCCTGAAGCTGGGCAGTGTCCAAATTGTTACGGCACTCAAGGCAACAGATAGAAGTTGAAATTTGGTGCATGTATAGTCTGGCACACTCTAATTACCTGAAAATTTTAAAAACTGGATCTGCTCCAAAAACTAGACATTGAGGGTCAAAACAGATGCAACATTGATTATGCCTCTACCAATAGGGTACCTGTTGAGTGTTCCTTTATTATACTCGTATGTGCTTCTCTGCCTTTCGGTATTCACATGTGTGATCTGTTGTTGTTTCTTTTCCCCATATTACCCTGTAGTTTGACTGAACAAACATAAGCAATTCCATTTTACTAAACCAGATCATTGGTCTAGCTAGAATTCTAGATCAACATTGACTATACTGACCAGCAGTGGCTTCTGCAGGGTTTCAAACAGGTACTTCCCAGCCCTACCAGGAAAGAATCCTGGTACCATCTCTATCACTGAGTCATGCTCCTTTTCATCAGCACTGCTTGGCCCCCACCACTGGCATAGCTAGAGGGGCGGTGCACTAAGTTTTGCAGGGAGCCTCCTGCAGCATGCAAGCGGCTCCTTCCCCTCCCCTTGGGAGCCATTCACTTCTGTTCCCCCCCCCCACATGGCTCCAAAGGGGAGGGAAGGAGCTGCTTGTATGCTGCAGGGAGGCTCCCTGCAAAACTTAGTGCACCGCCCCCCCTAGCTACGCCAGTGGCTCCCACCAATATAAATGCATTTCTGAACTCTGTAGTTATTTCAGTAGTCTCAGTGATTAAAGGTTAATATAGCTGATAGTCAATTCATGACCAAAGAATTGCAGTAAACCCAATACTGAATGCAGTGTAACTGAAACATATTGTTCCTTGTGATGAAGAAAAAAAAAGGCTTGCATGGTTAAAAGGAAAGAAATGAAATTTGACAGCAACCAGATCTCCAGCACCCTTTTCAAGTTACCTGTGCTGCTTTTTTTTTCCAAGTTTCCTGGCTTTTTTCAATACTGGAAGCTGGTCAGCATGCTCATTCATTCATTCATTCCTTCATTCTAGGTATAATATTTTATTTCCATGCCAAGGGGTGTTGGTGGTAGAATATAGGAATGGCCACTTCTTTCATAAAAGGATTCATCTATTATGGCCCAATCCTATCTTGGGATTGGGCTGGCACATGCAGGGGTTTATGACAGCAGAACAGAATTCCACTGTTGTAAAACGGTTTCCAGTGGGGCACACACAAGCATGCCACCAGTGGCCATTTTGAGTGTGCTGCCATAACCAGTGCAGTGCCTCCAGTGCAGGAGGCCTACTGCTAGACCAACACAAGTGATAGTGGCAGGGGTGGAACAGGGCAGGGAGGGGGAGGAACAGGGGTCATCCTGGGCAGAGTGGAAAGTGGGGGGAGGCAGACCAGGGGCATTATTGGCAGCACTTGCATGCACAGATATCCTCACCTTGTCCATCTCCCTTACTACTGCCGTTATATACCTTGGACTTATGCCTCCTAAACAGTAAGCGTAGATGGTGGTGATGGAGGCTTTCCCACTTACCCTGAAGACACCTTTCTGACTCCTGTAATGGAAATGATCAAGATCCCTGGAGGAGATAGGGTGTGTGTCACAGTGGCCCCTTGCTCTGGCAGGCAAGCATGGGGTTAACACCAGGCCTTAGATTGCAGTGAGTGTGCGGCACAGCTGCAGCTACTGGAAGGCAATAGGGCCCTCAGGGATAAAAGCAGCACCTACAGGAAGGAAAAGGGTGTGGGTAGTAGTAGGAGGAACGCTTGGAGGGAGGGAAACTGAACTGATGGATTAATGGAGTGAGGAACTAATGGTTGACAGATGGACGAATGAACGGACTTCTGAGGATTGCTGGAATGGCATTTACACCATTTGATTGTACACCTGTGGGCGGCATCTCTGTGTAACAATAATATATTTTTTTCCCTATCAAATTGAAATACAAGCTAAAATACACCTTAATTTATCATTCAAAATATCAGGTGAACAATGATCAGAGAAGCCATTGTGAATGAGTCAGAAAATATCTGGAAAGAGCAGAAAATGGTGACACCAGTTAGCTAAAAAGAGCCTTTTCTACAGTTCTTTTTTATTTTTTCCTCAGGTAGACAGGCAGAAAAGATGGATATCAGGCCAATTTGGGTTGCCATTTAGCCTTAATCTTTTGCTGTTGTGCTCCACCTATTACCAGATTCCCGCACCCCCCATCTTTTGCAGTCTTGTGACATCATTTGACCCAACTTTGTGACATCACCAAGTTCCATCTTGGAAATCTTATGGTTAGGGATGTATCAGCCTAGGCAACCCTAGTTAGGGTGACCTTAATAGTCACTGCCACTATCCCTTCCCAAACCACATAACCGTTATGTGGTTATGCCTGTGAAATGAATGTGTTTGCTAACATGTTTGAAATCAATCAGGGTGGTATTTAAGTTCACCACTATAGCTGCTTGTACGTGAATTCATTTGGCTAGGATAAGAAGTGACTGGCACATAAACAATAGACTGGGCTAGTATCTAAAAGAAGATATGCCAATAAGCCACCCAAAGCTTTGTTTATACTATACAGTTTTGACTATTCTGAAATCAAACTGCTGAAAGAAACAGTAGAAAATGCTTGTGCTTATACAAAAAGAGCACTTAATTTGCTTTCATCTGATGCTTTATAACCCATGACACAATGCAACAGCTGAGCTGCAGAATTAGCCCACCGTAACAGTAAAATTTTTAAAGCAGCATACATACATTGCTGTCAGAATGCCAGAGAGAGAAACAACATTGCTTTTAACAAAAACTGGTTATTCTGCAGCAGTACTGCGACCTTCAGACAATACAATACAATCAAGATTAACACTCCTATTATTAATGGCATTTCCAAATGTAAAGCCATTGTAGTCTGAATTAATGAAGATGCATTATGCAGGTGGCACACTTTTCAACCTCCTAAACGAAACAAGCATTTTGCCACCTTGAGCGCACGCTTATTATTTTGAATTCCAATGATAACGTTTCAGAGCTGAATTCAAAGCTGAATGGGCATTTTCAGCTAAACTGAAAAGGCAGAACCAAAAGCAACGCAAAGCGAAAATTCCAGGTTTTTTGTAACGTACAAAATCTAATCAGTGGTTTACAAAGCAATGCTCTCTTCTTCTAAGGTAGAAAGAAAAGAAAGGGAAAGGGGATCGGTCTATCTTAGCCCAATTCTCTGAAATATTCACTGACAAATTTGTCCGAGGAGAGTAAGAGGGTGGGGAGGCAGTAGGAAAGGGCCATAGGATCTGGAGAATGCCATCACTGCCAGATCTACCCAGTCAGCCTCCTTACTCCCGTTCAGCCCCCGTGCCCAGTATCACCCTCTCCCTGCCCGTTATGCCCTCCCTGACCCCTTCTGCCTCTCCAGCTGACTTAACTGCTCCACTAGGTGGCAGGAGAACTGATAATGAGGCAGGAAGGTGCTGGCCGTCCCGCTATCATTCCTGTCAGTGCACTACTGGGTGTACTGCTGGAGCACCATTTATGATGGTACTGAGTCCTTTATGGCTGTCAGTGCCAAGAGACGCTTGGATGGCGGCTGGTAAGCATAGGATTGGGCTGTGAGTGAGGAACTATTGGTTTGCATTTGCGCTCTAGATGCATACATGAGATCACTCACTGGGGATTTGTAACCTCTTGCCCCCTTTTAAAAATTCTATTTGATGCACTATTACACTGGTTAGAGTGGTGAAAAGGTGGGTTTTTCCTTATCTTTCAGTGCATGTGAGTTGGATGAAGTAAGGACCTAATGCAGGTTTGGGGCTGTGAATACATAAATGGGGGGGGGGGAGGGGAGGGGACAATCTAAAGTCCTATCCTGCACTAGAACAGGCAGGCCAATTGGCCTGCATTGTATCCAACATAGGGTGGGAGATGGCTACTGCACAACTCAGAGTAAGGGGATTTATTTTCCCTTACCCTATGTCAGGCAGCAGCCACCCCAAAGGGGCTAGTTGGATCGGCCAGCTAATTCACGGGTGCAGATCTGAGCAGCCCTATGTAATGCCAGGCTTCTTGGGGATGGAGGGGAATAGGATACGGCCTAGGTCGCCCAGGCCAGACCCACCTCCTCTCGAGCCTGGTCCGCTCACTGGTCCGCCTTCCCCTTGACCCAAAATACCCCATTCTACCCTCCTGCCATCTTCCCCAAACCAATTTGCCAGTCTCTCTAGGCCAGCACAAACTCACCTGTCACTGGTCTGGATCTGGGTTGGGGAGGCCTGCTTGCATCCTTGACTCCATACTTGTTGCAAATTAGCCTTATGGCATATTTTAAACCTTCCTGGGCCAGCACAAGGGACTTGTGTCAGCCGATCGAGCGCTTAGGATTGTGCTCTTAGATTAGTTACTGCAGAATTCAAGGGTATCACCTTGTATATGTGGTGACACATAGTGATTAGAGAATGGGTAAAAACAATTGGGCAGCTGATGAAACCAAGGCAGCATGCTCAGCTGGCAAGCACAATAGATGGCTTTTAGCACAGAGAGAGTAATCAGCATTAGGACAATAGCTAACCTACTTTATTCTTTGCATATAACTAATGCTGGGCCACTGGTGGAGGTCAGATTGAGAGTAGACAGTGGGAAAACTGCACTCATTTGTGTGATCAGATGCCTGATTCTGGCTTTCGTATACTTCTGCCAGCATTTTCAGTGTGCTGGAAACACTTATTTTCTTTGAATGATTTCGTCTGATTTCCTCTTGTAACTGTTTGGCTTATTTTTCATCCATATGTTATGATTTTCCATTTGCACTTGCTTCTTTTATTTCTCATGTTTAACGAGTAAGTTCCCAATCCGCAGACTCTTCCTTTTGTTTTAAAAGAATGGAAGAAGCCCACAAACATGTAGTAGTGGTGTTGCAGTGGTTTGGGAGGTGGACTTAGACCCGGAAGATCCAGGTTCATAATCCCCCCTCAGCCATGAAACTTCCTGGGGGACCTCGGGCCAGTCACCTTCTCTCAGCCTCACCTACCTCACAGGGTTGTTGTGAGGACAAAAGGAAAGGAGCAGCTGTGTATACCGCCCTGAGCTCTTTGAAGGAAGGGTGGTATAAAAATGTGAAAAATAAATAAAGTTTCATCTGTAGAGTGCAGCTCAGGTGCTACAGCAGGTGGGAGAGAAGGGTATGTAGACCCTGTGGGCAGCTGGGAATGGGTGATGTTGGGATTTGGTGCTAGTGCATATTCTGTCATTGCCCCTGGCAGTGACACTTTGGTATGAAAATGTATGAACATATGATAAAGGGCTGCAATCCTATTTACATTGTCCTGGGAGTAAGTGCCATTGATTATCATGGGACTTACTTCTAAGTAGACACACATAAGATTGAGCTCTCAATCAAACCATTGATCCAGCTATCTCAGTGCTGTCTATAGTCACTTTAGACTCTCAGGTTTCATTCAGACAGGGCTCTGTCTCAGCCCTGCCTGCAAATGCCAGGGACTGAAGGAAGGACCTTCTGGGTGAAAAGAATGTGTACGATGAGGGAGCTTCAGCCCCATCCTGAGATGACATGCCAGAAAATGCTGTCTTATTGGACTGTGTTAAATGGTCATGGAATGTGCTAAATTTGTTAAGGGTCTTTCCGTCAACTTTTCCTGCGTAAGACCAAAGCAGTTATTCTGCTTTGAAAATGTCTACGTTATTCTATTTTCATTGTTACCCTGTAAAGCTCAAACCTGCTCCCAAATTCTTCAGTGGTTACAAAACTGGGATTAACATGAAAAATTAAATCCTAATTTCAGCAATAAAGCAGCTGACATGATGCAATGTAATCTTTTAGTACATTTTTTGAAAATTGTATCCCACACAGCTGAGGTCAAGATGCCATTTGCAGCTCTACCAAGTTCAAAGAAGCAGGTCATCTTTCCCAGTACACTGTGTGCACAGCAAAAAGTAATCTCTGCATTTCCTGAACAAAGATGACTTTTTTTTAATCATCAAAATGGTGGGAAGGGGGGCAGGTAAACATGCAAAACTGTTTCCCTAGAAATATGTTTTTCCCATGTTTGGTTAAGCAATTTCAGTGTTTATAAATAATTCTGCAGAACAGAAGACCAGAATAGGCAAGAACTCAAATAGCACCTTCAGTTTCTTCATAAAAAGAAAAGCGTTCTTACCAAAGAAGCTTGAATTTATCATTGCCTTAACGGCATGTTGGAAACAAATTTATATTTTCAGGGGGTGTATCTGGTTACAAATGTTCCACTTGGTTCAGGCTATTCAGCCTCTTGGCAATCTTATCACAGCGGGCTGAACTACTGAGATCAGAGAGCTAACATCCAACCCCTGTGATGAGGCTGTAGCTCAATGGCAGTGGGGATGAGAGGAGTGACCGGCCCAGAAGGGGGTGGGACGGGACTGGTGGAGGCCTCCTCCATTGGATCCTATCCACTTTGTTGGGTTACAAAGCCTGACAGAGAGCTTCTCAAATCTGAGACAAAATAGCCAACACAGACTTGAGAAGCTCCATTGTGGGGTCAGGGGCTTTCCTCAGGGGAGGGGGACTCTCTGGCAGTTTCCCTATGCGCGCAGGATACAGTGGTAGCCATTTTGGCACTGCTGTTCCTCTGGATGCTGGGAAGCATAGGATTGGGCTGTTCCAAGACTGCCACTCCCCCACAGGATGCAGTGTGCAATCCGGCAGCATGGGTGCATCAGTGGAGGAGGTAAAGGGTAGGATTGGGTTCCAAGTGCCTCAGCCCCATCTAGTTCAGTGACACTCACTGGATTACACCCATCATGGCAACATTCACTTTGAATGTATTCACTGCTATCCCAAAAACTGCTCATCTAGTTTGTACTCCCATGAATGCTTTGAACTTCTGCCTTTCCACAGCAGCCCTCTTGCCTTCCATGATGAATGGAAAAAAAGGATGTTCAAAGCAGTTTGTGGAAAAAACAAAAGTCTCATTAGGCAAATTGTGCAGGCCTGATTAGCTCTTTAGATCTGACACTCCTGCACCAAATGGGGCCATTGGAAGCTGTGTAGGAGCTGTTGAAACACCTGCATCCTTGGAAAGGTCCCATTCTCTTCAGTGGAGATGATTTAAGAAGTATCTCAGGTGGATGGTGCATATGATGATCACTTCTGCATTACATATTAGATTCTCTTTTCAGTAACAGGGAAGTTCCATTATTGAAACACAACATCTCGTGCAGCAGCAAGTACCACACCAGGTCATCCCAGCCATTCCACTGGGAGTTCAAAGCAGCTCTGACATGTTTCTCTAATTGCTTACTTTTAAAAGAGTCTCCTTCTACTGATGGGGACTTCACAACTTCCCTTGTAATTTGTTCCACTTCCTAAATATTTTTTGTGTGTTTAGAAAACTCTTTCTCATACACTTATCTTTCTTCCTGCAACTTGATCTTGCTTCCTCTAGCTGTTGCCATGGCAAGCTATTAGTTTCCAAATTTCATCACACTGTGAGTTTGAAGATCGCTCAGTCTCTCTCCTGTTCCTAGTACTAAATATTCTCTGGACTGGGATGCTGGCTTTCTCACTTCAGCGCCGTAACAGATGGTTATATATGGTAATTTATTTTGCTTTTCGTCACTGTGGTTTGTCTTTCCTGGTGCTTGGTTTTCAGCTGGCTTGTATTCTTTGTCCGCATGTTGCAAGGGAATCATAAAATGGTTAAGGCTGAAAGCTCTGAAGGTCACTAAGTCCAGTCTTCTGTACTGAGGAACAACTGGGTATAGGGCAGGGGTCGGCAACCTGTGGCTCTAGAGCCACATGTGGCTCTTTCAGCTGTGGCTCCTCCCAGTGCAAGTGGCAAAGGGGGTAACAGGAGGCACCTGTGCTGGGAGGGCAGGCTGCTTCCCTCTGCCCCCTGAGCTCACTGCCCTCCTCTCCCTTCACCCCCACCTGCCCCACATTGGTTTCCCTTTTCAATTTTGCCTGCTCTGCAGGCTTAAGCTCCCTGTTTTTCCCTTCCCCAACTCTCCAGCAGGCTCAGCCAATCAGCATACAGCAGGCTCCTGGCTTTTTCAGTTGGAATGGCTCAGGGCCCTTCACTGGCAGACAGACCAGCCAATCCTGAGCCTCCCTCCTTCTTCCCTCTGCCCCCTGAGCTCACTGCCCTCCTCTCCCTTCACCCCACCTGCCCCGCATTGGTTTCCCTTTTCAATTTTGCCTGCTCTGCAGGCTTCAACTCCCTGTTTTTCCCTTCCTCAACTCTCCAGCAGGACGCCCTCCTCCTCAGCCATTGCAAGCCCTTGCAGCCCGCCTTTCCCTGAGCAGGTCCCCACTCAGTGCAAGGAGAGGCTTTTCCTCCACAGCTGAGGAGACATCCTGTGTGTCTGCTCAGTTGTAAGCCCCATTACAGCAGATGAAGCTTACTCCCAGGAAAGGGTGCCTGGGATGGCAGCCTTGGAGCCAGTGGGAGCCGGTGCAGGTCTGTTCAAGAGCAAGCCCCGATGTAGTCTCTGGGCTACACCCAGGAAGGTGTGGAGGGCTGTAGCCTCAGCCTCCTCCTGTGCAGGTCTACTCACAAGTAAGCCCTACTGTAGTCAGTGGGGCTTCCTCCCAGGAAAGTGTGGAGGGCTGCAGCCTCAGCTCCCTCCTATGCAGGTCTACTCACAAGTAGTCAGTGAGGCTTCCTGCCAGGAAAGTGTGGAGAGGACTGCAACCTGAGAGCTCCAACCAACTTGTCTGCTCAGAAGTCCCATTGTAGTCAATGGGGCTTACTCCCAGGATAGTGTGGAGAGGGTTGCAGCCTGAGGGAGGGAGGACAGGCAGGCAGGCAGGGCAGAAGCTGGCCTGTGGCTGCCCCCCCCTTCTTCTCTTCCCCACCTCTGGAGTCTGTGTCCTTTCTTCCTTCCAGCAGGGTGCCTCTGGAAGGTGGGGGGAGTTCTTTAGTATCCATGTAAGATAAGCAGATGTCATAACTGCCACATGTATTGGAATCCTGGAAGATCTGGTGAGGAGGTAGATGTGGTGTCAGCAGTGGCCCCTTTAAGGGTCAGGCCTGGGCATCCAGCAGAGTGTGCTGCACAGCTGCAGCCACTTAAAGGCAATAGGGCCCTCAGGGATATAAGAGCACCTGAGGCAGGAAGAGGGGTGTGGGTTGGAGAGGAGGCTGACTTGCCTTATTGACTTTGACTTGGCTACTCTGACTGATTTGACTGACTTACTTTGGAATCTGACCTTGGACTGTGACTTGGCTTATTGACTTTGGACTCTACCCTGGATACTCTGACTGACTTTGTGACTAATGGACTGTTGGAGACACTGGAGTTTGAAGTGTGGCTGCTGTGCCCAAGACCTGCTGAGGACCAAGGGGCTGCTATAGTGGCGGGAGGCTGCTGGTAGGAGAGAGGTCCTCTGCAGGTTGAACAGGCAAGCTACCCTGGAGGTGGGGTCCAGCAGGAGCGCAGGGCAGAACCAGGTTCATTTGTTGGGGGAAAGAAGAGGAGCTAATTTGCTTAAAGTGGGCATAATTCTCCAGGCAGAGAATGGCCTTGGAATCAGGCAAAACACCATAGAGGAGCAGGCGTCTGAAAACACAGGACAAGAATGTATGACAAAACTAACTAAAAGCTACAAGAGGGGGCTACATTATAAAAATGGGACCTATAAGAGCATAAAGGTAAAAAAAAACTATATATGCAGTATTATCTTCATTTTAGATGTCAAAAGGGTTTTGTGGCTCCTGAGGTTTTTTCCCCCTCTGGAAAATGGGTCCAAATGGCTCTTTGAGTGTTTAAGGTTGCCAACCCCTGGTATAGGGCTAGCCAATACTTCCTGGCCTCTTACTTGGTTATGTGCCAGCCTTTCCTCCTCCCACTCCCTGGACTGGAAAAGGAGAAGAGGATAAAGAGCTTCCAATTCATGGAGGCAAGTAAGCAGTGCAGGTGAGCAGACAGATAGAGGAGAGCACTTCCCTTCCAACTGCTGCCTGAAGCAACCGACTCAGGGCCCAATCCTATCCAACTTTCCTGCGCTGATGCAGCTGTAGTGCAATCCCAAGATAAGGTCCCAAGGGAACAAACCTTTCCCTACTTTGAGGAAGCTTCCGTGACCGCCCCTCCACCACCCACCCCATGGGTATGGCTGCATCAGTGCTGGAAATTTGGATAAGATTGGGCCCTCAGTTAGCCTCATGGATGGGCTGGCCCTGATTCCATGATATTCCAAGGATATAAATATTTCTTTGATGGTTTCCTTGACTACAGGACCATCTCAGCCAATATTTTGTTTCCAGTTATGGCCAAGCAGACACCCCTTGGAAGCTTATAAGTTAGGGGTAGTACCTCTTCCTCTTTGTCTCTGAATCTGCTACTCAGAAATAGCAGGACTTTGAAGAAAAAGGCTGCTCTGCTGGCTATCATGACTAACAGCTACTCTAAAGCATTTTTTTAAAAATCACCAATCCCAGGAGCTATCAGTCCATCCCAGTTGGAGAATTCTAGAGGCCTATTAACATGTGCATGGAGAATGACTTCATTTTTTCTTTCTGAATCTACTACCCCAGGCCCATTTAACTAGAAGATTCTCACTGAGTTCTAACATTTTCTCTACTCACTATTTTGACATACAGGTGGAGCCTATTTATTTGCATGAATTCCGTTCAGTGATCCCATGAGATTAAGAAAAAACATTGTGCTAAATTCCATAGAGTTTATACAAATATGCTGCAGCCTGACACTTGGGAATGGAAGGAAACTAAGGCAGCTGTTATCAGTCCCCTCCCCTCCCCCTCCTCCACTCAGTACTCAGCCCTCCCCGTTGCCAGCTGTCCTGCTTCCTTCACAGGTGGGATGCTGAGCTTTTAAGAGTCCAGTCCTATGTGTTTCTACTCAGAAGTAAGCCCCATTGTAGTCAACGGGGCTCACTCCCAGGAAAGTGTGGATCGCGTAACAGATGGTTATATATGGTAATTTATTTTGCTTTTATTTTGCTTGTAGCCTGAGACCCGTCCTATGCCTGCCTACTCAGAAGTAAGTCCCATTCCAGTCAGTGGGGCTTACTCCCAGGAAAGTGCAGATCGGATTGTAGCCTAAATCTCATGCTTTGGCTTGCTGGGAAGACTTGCTTGCTGGGCTGTTTGTTTCCATAGGCTGGAGCATGGAGAGCCTGCAACATGGGGGGGGGGGGAAATTGGGAAACACTTCCTGGGCTTTTTAAAGTAATCCCCTCTGTTGCTACCGAACCTGCCCCTGTGTGTGAGGGAGGGCAGGAGGGAGATGCACCTTGCTGCTTGTGCTCTGGCTACAGAGGTTTTCTGCCCCCTCTTCAGCCTTGGCTGGCTCAGGAGCTCCAGGAGTCTTACTGTTCCTTTGAAAAGAGAACCTCTTCCATGGCTCCAGGGCTATTCCCTGCCTGTGTGAGGCAGAGCCTTTTTGCAGTGTTTTGGGCTGCCTTGAAAGATGGAGATGCCATCGCAGGGCAAAGGTGTGTGCAACTTTCAGTTCCCCCCACCCAATTCAGACAAATCAGGACAAATTTGTAGATCAAAAAATCTACATAATCTGGATAAATAATCTGGATAAATAGGTTGCACCTGTAGTTCCTATTTCTACAAATTATCCACCAGTTGGTGTCTTTGAAAACAGCAACACTGGTAGGTATGGGCTATGCAATTTCCTAATCAATTTCTTTCTATCACAAATGGAGCTTTCCCAATAAATACGCTGGATGGAGATGTTTACAGCAGAAATGTTATGTAGGCAATTATTTTTAGAACAATGTGAAGATTTGCCAAATACTTATCCTGTCATGATGATTATTATTATTATTATTATTATTATTATTATTATTATTATTATTATTATTATTAAGAATACTTATATACTATTGCTTTTCAGCAAAGTTGACAAAGCAGTTTACAGAGAAAAATCAAATACCATCCTATAGGGCTTCCTGTTCCAAAATGGCCTACAATCTAAAAACATGCTAATGAACCACCAGCAAACAGCTACTAGAAATGACACTGTGCTTTGTAAATAAGGAGTTACTCTTCCCCTGCTAAGTATGAGAGGAGCATCACTTGAAAAAAGTGCCTCTTTGCCCAGTTAGCAGGGTAACTCGAACTCGGCTACTTGTATATTTTACTGAAAATGGGAGAATAAAGCAAAAATTCAGGTGAGGATTAAAAGAAAAGATTATGTAGGCGACTCCTAGTGAAAGTATATATTAGTATTATAATCCATTTTCTAGATGTGTAGCTTCTATTTTTCTGTTACCTTTCCACATATATTTGTTTCCTATTTTAATTTTTTCCTAACTCAATCCAAAATGATTTTATTCACACTTTAAGACTCTCCAGTCCTACCACAACCTACTTTTCTAGCCATCTTATATGAGAGAGAGAGAGAGAGAGAGAGAGATGTTCCTTAGACCTGCCTCATAAACCAATCAATTTCACTCAAGATTCAAGATTTGCTTGTTGAAAGCAAATCAGGTTGACTCAGTTTTGTAGCTGGATCAGATCTTTGCCTCCAGGTTCATCAACCAATTAGAACTGGACAAGGTATGATGACATCATGTACTTCACTGAAAACTGAAATTTCAACAAAATTTAAGTTGAAAATTTCAGGAGAGAGGATAAAATAATAATAATAATACAGGTATTTATATACCGCCTTTCTTGGTGTTTATTCAAGACTTTATTCAAGGCGGTTTACATAGGCAGGCTGATTAAATCCCTGTAGGGATTTTTACAATTGAAAGAAGGTTCTACCACAACAGTCCAGATGTTTCACTCTGATCTGGTTTCATATTCTGGCCTCCATCTTCCCACGCTCAGAGCAGATGGAACAGCTTGGCTTCAGCTTGTCAGCTGCTTCAAGGTTGCACGGTGCCGGTGGCCTCGAACTGGCGACCTTGTGGATGTTATCTTCAGGCAAATGGAGGCTCTACCCTCTAGGCCAGACCTCCTGCCCAATTGGATAGACAATTGGCTACTGGCTTACTGCTTACTGGCTATCTCAAGTGAAATTTGGGCAGGTTTTTTTGAGGAAAAAAAATGGAAGCCAGTAACGTCAAGCTGATTGAACCTCAGTCATTGTGGCCAATATAGGTTCCGGCCATCACAGCTACATCTTCCAATCATTACAATCCAACACTCTTCAGTTCTGTGCTGAATATTGCAATAATAATAACTCTCTACCCATTTTATATGGATGATATTTATAGAGAGATTGTAAAGGGTTATAGAACAAAAGAAATGTTAGGACAATCCTCATTTCTGAAAAAATTCATTGTAATTACATACAATAACAGAGTAGAAAATGACAGCCTTTCTTGGCTAAAAAGACAAAAATAGATGAATCTGTACAGTAATGTGACATTCTGAAAGCCACATTGGTGGTTTTTTTTTAAAGAAGCAAAATAAATATATTAAACCAAATTAAAGGTTAACATGCTATATTCCAAAAACCTGGGTAATTTATAGTCCTCCCACCACAGTTCATCTGATGTCAATCAAATGTCTTGTTGCTTGGAAGACGACCCCATGATAAATAGCAGACTTTTAAAAGGTTGTTGCCTCTCTCTCTCTCTCTCTTTTGCGCGTGCGCACGCACACACACACACACACACCCCCTCGGTGAATGACTGATGCTCAGTCATTGATTTTCAATCCAATTCTATACCCCACCACACTACAGCATACATTGCGCAGGCATGCTCCACATGCTGTGGTGGGGGACAGGTGCGGCCTGAAGGCAAACCGATAGTAAGTCAAATATATTTTTACTTACCATTCCGTAAGCCAAAAGGCCACCATTTTGGTTATGTAATTCCAGTGACCACTATCATTTATTTACCCCATAAAAGATATTGTAACAAACAAGCTTCCTGCTCTCCAATCTTGGGTTTTCTTAGTTGCAGAAATAAATTTATTTTATTTATTTAACTCTGTGCAATAATGCAATATGTTGTAAAGACATTTGATATAGGGCAACTGGTTCATTATTTTCCAGTAAGAGACAGATTTTGTTTCCTGTAGTATTTCCAACAAAATTCTTCTCCCACTTGGCCAATGTGTTTCAGTGAATGGGACAGGGTTAGACATTCAGAGACTATAATACCATTCATTTCCATGGGATTTTCTGCCAACTAATGGCCCGATCCTTACTAAATTATATGCAGGTGGAACATGTATTCTGCTTGTGCTAGCTGTTGCAAAAACCCTATAAAGCACTTTGCAACAATACAGAGAGCTGGTGTGGCAGTGGGAAGGCCGTAACCTTCCTGCACATGCCAGAGGCTGTTGGGATTCCTGCCAGATCAGATAAGTCCAGTGCAAGGGTGGGGAAGATGACCCTTACCCTAAGAAGACCTCCAGCAGTCAGAAATACCCCTCTAGATAGAGTAGTAGCCCTGCCAGTGCTGCTGTATTTCCATGTGGAGATTTAAATAGGATTGGGCTGTAAATCTTCAGCCCAATCTTCCGTAAATGTGAAGCTTTATCATTAAGATATGAAAATGTTACTGGAATTTATTACCACTTTAGAACTTCAGCCCTTTCATCTGCATAAATCAGGCCAATTGCAAAACTGAGATCTGTCAAATGTTAGTCCAATTAATGATTCAGTCTTCTAAATGAGAAAGATCTCATCTGTGTTCAATTTTTTTTTTTAAACTGAATGATTTTGGGAATAGAGTTCACACAAGAGATTTTCCCATAAAGTGAAGAGTGGATCCAGATGTTTGTAAAAGGAGACATTTCAAGATCTGCTTCAAGAATATTTTAACTTTTGTTTGTTTATCCATGTAGGTCTTGGGCCACATCAGGATGCATTGTGAAGTTACAAAATATACTGTCCAAATTAGCATGCTAAAATTCTGAACAAGACTAAAAAATGTAAAAACAAACAATTAGCTGGTTTAACATTCTGGAGCCAGGGGAGTATGTGGAGTTAGGATTTTTCACTGGGTATGTGTAAGGGGACTGTTTTTTTTCTTCTTCAAAGCAAAAGTAAAAAGCCTTGTTGTATGTACACAACTACAACTGGAATTGTTTAAGATGTATTGATGTTAAATTTCAAGGTAGTGCCTTTTTTTTTCCTTTTGCATCTCTAGTTATCTCAATCCCCCCCCCCCCTTTGGCTAGATCAGTAACTACTGCTTGTACTCTGTTTTCATATTTCAGTAGTTATGTTGTCTCTTTCATATTCTGGTTAGTATAGCAAAGCTGGAATGGGTTCAGAGGAGGGTAACAAAGATGAGACGGGAGCTGAAAAACAAGTCCTATGAGGAACAGTTAAAAAAAACTTGGGATGTTTAGTATGGAGATGACTAAGGGGAGACACATAGGGTGCAATCCTAACCCCTTATGTCAGTGCTTTCCAGCACTGGCATAGTGGTGCCAGTGGGGCATGTACTGCATCCTGCAGTTGAGTGTCACTCATGGAGGCCTCCTCAAAGTAAGGGAATGTTTGTTCCCTTACCTCAGAGCTGCATTGCCCTTATGTCAGTGCTGAAAAGCACTGACATAAGGGGTTAGGATTGCGCCCAAAGTCCTCTTCAAGTATCAGAAGGACTGTTGCACAAAAGAAGGAAAGCACTTGCTCTCTGTGACTCCTGAAGGCAGGACTAGAACCAACGGATTGAAAGGACAGCAAAACAGATTTAGGCTAGACATGAGGAAGAATTTCCTAATTGCAAGGGTTGTACAGTAATGGAACAGCCTTCCTTGTGTAATTTATTTATTTTATTTATTTATACAGGTATTTCTATACCGCCTTTCTTTGGTCGTCAGATTTCTCCTCAGACTTTAATCCAAGGCGGTTTACATAGGCAGGCTATTCTAAACCCCCGCAGGGATTTTTACAATTGAATAGTTCTAGTCTTTCATAGAACTCCTCCTTCCAGCTGGATTCCTTCCTGGTCTGGCCTCTCTCTGGCCCTTTGCTCCACTTGACGGCAACTCCTCTCTGTCACCGAGGGTTAGCACATCAGTATATCAGCATGTCATCAGTTCTCGGGTACTTCCGGTTGTTTCGAACTGGCAGCCTCAGATCTTCAGGCATACAAGGCGGCAGCTCTACCAACTGAGCCAGACCTCCTACCCTAATTGATTGTGACTGCCTGAACTAATTGTGGACTCTCCCTCACTGGAAGTTTACAAGCAGAGGCTGGATGGTCACCAGTCAGGGATGTTGTAGTAGCTGCCTGCACTGAGCAGGGAACTGGATTAGATGACCTCCAGGGACCCTTCCAACTCTAACATATTTGATTCTAATAATAATTGAAACCTCCCTTTGATCTACTACTGACACTGATGCACTGGCACTTGGTACCAATTAACATTTCTGTTTGTTGGATGTAAATCACAATATCTGGGAGCTGTTTTCAAGTAAGCATGCTGAAAATCTATCTCCCAAGTAAAAGCAAAACCACTACAGAAATATTTTTTGGAAGTAGTAAGTATCCCAGGGGAGGAATAAGCTGCCTTCTCTTGAGTCTGGCAGCTTGTTCTTCCCCTGGAACATTGACTGTGAAGAGATAGCTTTTTATATGCTTAATTCTCTAAAAAAAATCGATGGCAACTAAACATATTTAATTTTGGCTCACTAATGGCTACACTGTTTAGCACACTCAAGTGCACATGCATGCATGTATCTAGCTAGCAATCTATATATCTACACTCAGCCATTACTACACTCCCCTCCAGCCATAGGTAACCCTAAGTTTGTAACATATTGATAATATCTTAATACAGAATTACTTCATAGTGTTCCCCTTAAAGTGGTACTGGAGACCTCTATACTTCAAGTATCTGTGGACAGAGTTCAATAACTACTGTGCTAAACAATGTGAAAGTTCACCATTTGCTAGTAAACTAAATATGGGGATAAAGTTCAACATTGTTTATGAAAAAGTCTGAGTAGCCCAATCCAATCCCCGGCCGCTTCTCAACCCGAAAGTGCTTAGAACATTTCAAATGTTAGATTGAGGTCATTCAGGATCCACCTCTTCCTCTGTAGAAAATGATGTTCCACAGATTGATGAGAACTTCCATCTCCTACCTCTTCCTGTTTCCATAAGTGGTTGCTTTGTCTTAGGAAAGGGAAAGAATTTTGAGTAGGATGATGTGAGTGGAACCAAGGAAGAGACCTCCTCTGGATGGTCTGTGCTACCCAGCTTGATTCTCCTTATCACAACTGAGCAAGAAGTGTCCTCTGAGCACCTCTGTTTCAGCTGCTCACCTCACCCCTACTGTGTACATCTCTCCCTCAAAACAGGGATTTAAATAGCTGACCTCAATAGTGAAGGTACTTCCAGTCCAGTCAGATAACCAAAAAAGTGAAAACAGAAAACATACATACATCCATAGTGCAAGCAAGATACACTAGAAAAGTGTCACAGGGAGACATCTGGTAGCTTCTTCATAGAAAAGGGGCAAGTTGTAGATCACGGCACATTGTCCTTTTTGTATTAAAGCAACCTTTAACCAGGTAACATAAATTTTGTGCCATACAACTGCACACACACCAGACTTGCACTGGGAAAATAAACATGCAGGCCTGTGTCACTTAACAGCCTTCCAATTAAGGATGGACCGCATATATGACAGTGGTCAAAGCACCACAAAAAGGCTCTTAAAGAGGCAGTCAGGTCTCTCATAGCTTGCAGTTTACACTACACAGTGGCTCTTAATGCAAAGAAGAGGCAATCAGTCTCCAGTAGCCTGTGCAGCCAGTCTGGCAGGGAGTGTCTGTTTACACAACAAAGGCACTAGATTGGACTGAATGTTCGCTTAATGACCTAATGGCATAACAAAGGGGATAGGAGAAAGTATCCCTGTGGTTAAGTGATGCACACCTGTATTTGTTTGCAGTGTAGGCCAGAAAGTTATGAGAGATTTCCCTTCATGCATTGCAATCATTCTGAAATTGGGTGAGGGAGATTTGTGTGGCAGCCAGGTTCATATCTATGCCAGGGACATGAGGTGGGTGGGGAGGCAGGTGAAGGAGAGCCTCCCCACTAGAATCCTTCAATAAGCGCCACTGCCATGTGAGGCACCCAAGCATCCACAATTCATGTGTGGAGCGTGTTCACCCCATGGAGAGAGAGAGAGATGTATTCCATGCATGGGTTGTGGGTGCTTGGGTGCCTCATACCATGGGGGTGCTTTTCGAAGGACTCCATTGGGGAGGCTCTGCCTCACCTGCCTCCCCACCCACTGCACATCCCTGAATGCTTGCACATCACACAGAAGGCGCGGTTCTGTTTTCGAAGGACTCGGGTGGAAAGGCTCTGCCTCACCTGCCTCCCCGTCCACTGCACATCTCCGTGCACACCTGACACAGGGTGGCGGTGCTTTTCGAACGACTCCGTTGGGGAGGCTCTGCCTCACCCACCACATATCCCTGACATTCCATGCTGTATTTCTGGATTTCGCATGATGGAGGGTGAGAGGGGGGTGCTCAGCATCTGAACATGTCCTTAATTTGAAGAGACACATTTGAGGGAGGGCCCAGTCCAGAGCCTGATCTCCCCCGCACTGACACCCTCCCTCGCCTAACTCCCCCCCCCCCGCTCCGTCCAGCTCGCTCCCGACCCCGCGCTGTGCCTTCCCATTGGGCGGCAGGGAAAAGCGCCTCCTCACTCGGAGTCCGCGGCCGGGGAGGGGCCAGCAGGAGCGGCTGAGGCCGGCCGGCCAGCCAGCCGAGCGCACGTTTCGAACAGGAGTTGGCGGGGAGAGCGTGCGGCGCGCAGAGGGGCGGCCAAGGGATGCTCTGGTCCGCTGGAGGCGCGGCGTGGAGGGTGAGTGGGGCGAGCTGGGAGCGCCCCTGTGCCCGGGGCTGGCTCTGGCTGCGTTTGCTGGGTCCAGGGGAAGCAGCCCTTCTCCCAATCCCGTGTGGGTCTACTCAGAAGTAAGCCCCATTAGACTCAATGGGGTTTACTCCTAGGTCAGTGTGGGTAGGGTGGCAGCCTCCCAGCCCAAGCCGATGCGTGTCTACTCAGAAGTAAGCCCCCTTATACTCAATAGGGTTTACTCCCAGGTAGGTGTAGATGGGATGGCAGCTCCTGGTTCTCGGGGCACATGGGGACCCTGGATAGCGCCAGGAGGGGCTCGCCACCCTGGGATGCTCCCCGCCTTGCCTTTCCTGCCCGCACTGGCACTGCCAGCTTCTGCCCACCCAACCTGGTCGGCCACCCATCTGCTTCCCTTGATGGTCTGCCCTCACCCCTTCTCGTGGAATGGTTTCCTCGGTGGGACACTGATGCCCTCCTGCAGGGATGTTCCACTTGGGGCAGGTGGGGGGAATAGAGCTGACTCCCCTCCCTCCATCCCTACCTCTGTGCACCCCAGACGGGGGGCGGTTTGCCACCTGCTGATCTGGGGTGCCCCCGCTTGCTGGTCTGAAGCCTCCACGCACTGCTGGCTGGCAGGAGTCTCTCTCTGCGTCCTCTCAGGGTAGGGATTCCAGCTCCGAGACTGGGGGGAAGGGGGAGGACGGTGCTGGACCCCCCCACCACTGGGACTCCCCCACCAATAGGAAAGGCGGGTCTCGACTGGCCATTCTCTGCTGCCTCCCCCGTCCACCCCGTGCTCGCCTCTGGTGCAGGTCCTCCCCCCTGCGGCAGAAGCCCCGGCCGGCTGCAGGACTCCTGCTGCCTGCCTGGTTCCCACGCTCCGGGACGCGCGGCTCCGGGATCAGGGCTGCAGGCACAGCACGGGCACCGGCTGCGGCAAGGGAGGTTCGTGGGAAGAGAGGAGGAGGAGGGACCGAGCCTCTTCCGTTCTGTCAGCTGCTCGTGGGAAGGTTGCAACCGGTACTTGCTGGGATTCAGGGCAGAGGGGTTGCCAACTTTTCAGGTCGCCACTGTAAGTGTGTCTGCAAGACCCTAGGAATCAGTCCAGAGAGGCTGCCAACTTTTCAGGTCGCCGCTGTAGGTGTGCCTGCAAGCCTCTGGGGTTCAGTCCAGAGGGGTTGCCAACTTTCCACTGTAGGTGTGTCTGCAAGATCCTAGGATTCAGTCCAGAGGGGTTGCCACCTTTTCAGGATGCCGCTGTAGCTGTGCCTTCCACAGACAACTTTGATGTACCTAGGAGGGAGGGGAGAGAATGTAATATTGATCCTGTTTGCATTCCACTTTTCCATCATAGTGGAACTCAGTTCAGACTTGCTGCAGTGTTAATTTAAAACCAGAGTCCTCAGTTACAAAAGCGGAAGGGGGGGTAGGGACTAAAAACAGCAGTTAAAGCCATTTCTGCCCAATGTTGCGTATACGCAACAGGGATCAAATGTGTACACCTGTGGCCTGGGCAGAAATTGATTAAAAACCACGGCACAGACAAATGTCAGGTCAAATGAGACCAGAAAGATGCAATATACATGGGTTTTGACTGTCTTTTGGAGGACGGAGTGTACCAACTTGGCTTGAAAGGGAGAGGAATTTCACAGCTTAGGGGCAACCCCCACCTTGATGCCTTGAAAAGCTTCACTTGCTGATGTTTGTGTTATCCAGATGCTGGGAAAGGCAGAAGAGGTTAGTTTACTTCTGGGTAGTTGGCAACCCTAGCTGTGTATGTTCTGCCTCCCACCCCCATAACTGAAGGAGGTACAACAGGAGTTCACCTATCTGAAATCCCTACCTAATTTCATCACCACACTGTAGCTTCCTTCTACTGGGCATATCTTAGTGTGAAAACTAATTTCAGACAGTACTTTTAATATATACTTTCAAATGTTCTATAAAGAAATGTGTTGATTTTATTAGAAGACTTGAAATATAGTATTGTAATAGTCCATTGTGGGGTGGAGGGAGGGGGAAACAGGCTGTTTTCAGATGAGATTTCTTATCCTTTACAAACGCATATGCCCTGGCCTCAGCTATATTGTTTCCAATACTTAGAAAATAGTTCTTATTTATAAAACCCAACCTGACTAATATGGGTGTTGTGAACTTGTTTAACTATTGCATATTATGCCCTTTGGAAACATCCTGTCAGTTGAAGGCAAACTTAAATAGTGAGTTATAGCATTATCAGGGAAAGATTGTCAGTTGATCATTGAGGCATCCTCAAATTGTTGGATTCGGAAGCAATATTTAATGTTTCACTAAACAGCTGCTGTTGTTCTGTATCTAATTTTTGTGTTTGCCTTTTCAGACCATAGTTGGTACTGAAAAGAATTAAAAGCCGAGGACTGCTTAAAATAATGCAGTATAAAGTTCCCTTTATTTCTTAGCTGTTTTTCTGGTTTCTAATTTGGAGTGAAAAGGTACAGTTGGCATGGGATTCAACAGTCTTTTAAATTTTTAGACATTTTCTCACTATATTATTGTGTGGTTGGACTTTGGGGGCTTTTTTAAAAAAGCTAGTGATGCAAAAGTGCACCATATTGATTAAAGTATTGCCTACTAAATTAATTTTAGAAAGCTACCATTTGCAGGACTTACTGTGGATTAGAACATGGTTATGGGTTTGTTTGTTGAATGTAGGCAGACACTGGTGTATCTACGTCTGGATACTGTTCTGTGTTTGACTTATTTGCCAGCAGAAGGGAAAGGCTTCAGCCCAAACACTAAGCTGTAATAAATGCCTGGCGCACTGCGCCTGTAGCTTTACTCGGTGATTATGTTATTGTAGTGACAAATTCCAGTCGCTGTGTTTTCTGATGCAAGAAAAACAATAGAGTCTGGTAACAAAGACAGGGTGTGATCCTATTCATGCTTACTTAGAAGTGAATCCCACTGTGTTTGTTGGGATTACTCTCAGTAAGTGTGCATCGGATTACAGGCTAGCAGGTTTACTGTGGCATAAGCCTACTTTCAGCACATTCCTAGGTGTGTCTACTCAGAAGTAAGTTCCATTGTGTTAAATGGGTCTTACTCCCAGGGAATGTGTGTCTAGGAATGCAGCCTTTGTCAGATGAAGTATAAAGCTGATGCCACAATAAGGCTGCAATCCCTTTGAGAGAGCAGTGGTTCTCGCACATTTAGCACCGGGACCCACTTTTTAGAATGAGAATCTGTTAGGACCCACCGGAAGTGATCTCATGACTGTCATCAAGCAGGGAAAATTGTAACAATCCTAGGCTGCAACCCTACTCACCCAGGAGTAAGTCCCACTTACTATCATTGTTAAAAGACTATACATAGTAGCTTGTTAAAAGGGCAGCTCTGCAACATTTCCCCACGTGCAGTCACATACTTGATTGTAGCATCAAGTCTAATAGATTAAGAACAACATATTGAAATGAATGGGGACCCACTTGAAATGGGCTCGCGACCCACCTAGTGGGTCCCGACCCACAGTTTGAGAAACCCTGCCGTACAGTATTACCTGAGAGTTAGTCCCATTAAGCACAATGAAGCTTAATGCCTAGGATTAGATAATGCCTAGGATTGCACTGCCAGTTAGTTCTTGAATTGCCACCAGACTCTGTACTAGTTTTTGGTTGCTACCTAATGCACGTGTGTGATTCTAATATCCTTGGATCAAACAATGCCTTTTATCTCGAAATATCAGTACAATGTAGCAAGCAATAACATTAAATAAGGACTATTTCATAAGAAATGTTACTGTAGCAGCAGAGTACGGCTTTAATGTTTAGCTTTTCACTTGTACTACAAGTACATACTACAACAGTAGGTGTTGCTGTTAACACCTATAAATATAAATTATAGTATAATTTCAACTCTGTTCTTATTGAATGAAAATTTGCCTTCAGAATTTTGACAATTATCAAATATGTAAAATCTAATTTGTAAAATAAATTGATGGAGGGAGCAATGTCTAAAACCACTGAATAATATGTTCAGTGATATATAATTTATTGTTGGGTTTGAGGATCAGATTTAAAATAAAAATGTGAGGTCTTAAAATGAACTGTAAGAGTTAGGTGGTGTTGATTTATTTTGTACTCTGAACATTCATGCATAAGGAACTTATGGTTGCTTGGATTCTTAGAATACATTTATATCAGCAATTTAACACTGTTTTGCGAGATCAGCATGGTTAAGTGCAGCCTAATACTGTACTTTGAGTGAACATAGATTACCACCACAAACACTTGATATGAACCTTCAAGAAGATCAGATCTGGAACATTGCAAGTTTGAATACATCTGTCCTTAAAATTCATGTTCAGCTGGAGTCTGGTGTGAGTTTTGAATGTAGAATGGGCCTTTCAGTCCTTATTTACACAGAATTGGCAGCAGCAAATTTCATGTGTATTGGATTTGTCTCAGAAATATAGGAAATGTGGGGAGCATGATGAGTAAATTAAAGCAAATAGAAGCTGCCTTTCCTAGATTGGGGAAGCTACTGGATTGGTAGATTGGTAGCTACTGGAAAGTACTTTATATAATAGAGCTTGTCTTTGCTTGGAATGGCTAGGAAAATACATTTTTTTAAACTTATCAAGACAAACTGTATATATCTTACACTTTGATTTCACCTTGTTATCAGAAGGTATTTAATAAAATCTGGCCCCAGAGTACAGTGCTATGAATGCTGAAGCTGGCTTCAGGCCTCATTGTACTCTGTCAATCAAGAGAAGACAAGATTGGCTGCTGGATAAAAGACAGGATGAGATGCCCCATCAGCTGAACTGATCATTATCTCTCAATAGCAGAGCAGGCACAGAAATTCTTCCAATCTTCACACCAGGGAAGGAGAAGAAAAAGGGGTGGGTTTTTTCCTTTTCTTTTACCACAGTGACTGAATGTGTAACCAATGGTTGCACAATAAGGAAAAATAAATACTGTTGAAAAAGCATTACCATAGAATATAGTGTAGTTAAACAATTATGGGAAGTCTTTTATTTTACCCTCAGTGTTTTGTTTGTTTAATCTTTAAAATATTTATCCATTGAATCAACTATTTGGAGATCATTCATGAAGTATGACAGGCAACCAGGGCTGGAGGGGCAGGGAAGAAAATAGGAACCCAAATGTGATTACACAGTGGTTCTCAAACTTTTAGTATGGGACCCACTTTTAAGATTGAGAATCTGTCATGACCCACTGGAAGTGATGTCAGGACCCACCAGAAGTCACATCATCAAGCAGGAAAATTGTTAAAAATCCTAGGTTGCAATCCTACCCACACTTACCCAGGAGTATGTCCCATTTACTATCATTGTTAAAAGCATATACGTAGTAACCTGTTAAAAGTACACCTCTGTAATATTTCCCCAAATGCATTCACAGACCATGGTAACATCAAGTCTAATATATTAAAAATAAAATATTGAAATGAATGGCATCCTGCCTACTGGGTCCCGAGCCACAGTTTGAGAAACACTGTAACATATTCTGCTTGTCCTATAGTACTATTATTTAGTACATTGCTGCTTGATAGCAATAAATACATTAGGTTGCTTCCATTTGACTTCTCTTTTCACATAAGCCTGTCACACTCACTTTTACTCCACAGAGAAATAAAGTTATTTCTTTGGCTTTATTATGTTATATATATCTTTGCTTTAGCATCTTGATAATAACTTGGAGACGATTGCTTAAAATTTTGAGCTTAAAACATCCATCTGTACTAGTTGTACCCCACATTTTTTATAATTCAGTCCTACTGGAGACAGTAGGTTCTAGGGCCAGTTCACAAGTCCTGAGGCCACCTACAGTGGTAGGTAGACTCACACATAGGGAGATGTGGGAAAAAGCTTTTGGATTGTGCCTTTTCTTCCATAATTGCAGCATACAAGGAGCAGCGCCTGTGAGTCTGAAAAGTTATAAATACTTAAAATGCACAGCTTGGTATTTATATGTTTATATTTAAAAAGTTATATGTCACTTTTTGACCTGAGGACCCCATGCAGTGTTCAGAAGTATTAAAGGAGCATATTATTTAAAAAGAATCAAAATTAAAAAATCATAAATGCAGTAAACATTGAAACTGCACAAAAAGACAGCCACAGAGCTAGACACGTGCCAGAAAAACTGGGAAGGAGTCAAACTTTAAAAACTCAAGATGGTCTTTAAGAGTTCCCAAAAAATTAATAGGGAAGAAGCCAGATGACCTTCTGGTGGAGAGAGGTCCCCTCTATATGCATGCAGGCCCAAGGCCACATATGATGATGTCATTATGGGGGTCAGGGGAGCCCAGATTCATTTGCCACCCCACCATATGTAGAACCTATATACTGGAACAAATTATGATTGAGACTTTCCTTTCAAGTAAGTATGTTTTAGATTGCATCTCTAAAGGAGCGAGCTGATCATAACCCAATATTTATGTAATAAATCCAGTAGAATGTTCTACTAAAAAAAACAACAACTGCAGTATAATTCACTGGTAAACAAACAGATCCCATGTCTTTATAAATCAAGGGAAAGACCCATGTAGTACCTTCCTAAGGCTGCAGTCCTATAAACATCACTTGGGAATAAGTATAGCTGAGGGCAGTGGCTCATGGTTCTGGGTAGACATACATAGGATTGCACTGTTAGAGACTGTTGCTTTATAAGTATCTTTAGAGAGCTGGAGTAACTTGGGGCTACAAGATTGCTCTGAATCAGAACTTCCTCTGTGTGAATTTTGCTTCTGTCATGAACTCAGTAGGTAGGCAAAGCACTGCCCTATGGGGATAATATTTACCTTACAGAGAAGTTATATTACCTTAATGCAATTCTTACATGTGAATTGCTTTGAACACTTGGAAAGAGCTATCAAAATCCTATGTACCATATTTTTCGCTCCATAAGACGCACCTGACCATAAGACGCACCTAGTTTTTAGAGATGGAAAACAGGAAAAAAATTCTGAACCAAATAGTGTAATAAAATATTTAATAAACTATAACAGAACAACATTTGAACCATGTAAAGTGAACAGCAGTCAACAGTGGCATTAAGAACCATTATCACTGTCATTAACAAATGGAGAGACTTAAAGGTTTGAGTACTTAGTTTTCTGGAAACCCCAAGAACTCATCATCCCTAGAGTCAGAATTTATGAAGCTCACAAAAGCAGGTGCACACAAATAGGGGATCACATTATCTTTCTGCTACAATGATGTTCTACCAAATTCCAATCCACTGGGCCTCGTGCCCGCTTAAGGCTGATCAGTCCCCCTTGTGCAACTCACCAGTGCAGCAAGCAAAAGTGAGTCCAGTTCTAGTCCACAGATGCCAAGTAAATCAGTCCCATCAATCAGAGTTGCCAAATCAGAGTCCAGAGTCCAGAGCCAATAAGCCAAATTACAGTCCAAGGTCAGGTTCCAGGTAGGTTAGTCAAATCCGTCAGGGTATCCAAGTCCAGTCACAATCCACAGTCAGATTCCAAATTCAATAAACCCAGTCAGTCTCCCCTCCAACCTGCACTCCTTCAAAACCCACAAACCCTTTCTTCCTCAGGTACTCCTTATATCCCTGAGGGCCCTATTGCCTTCCAGTGGCTGCAGCTGTGCAGCACACTCTGCTGGATGCCCAGGCCTTACCCTTAAAGGGGCCACTGCTGACACCACATCTACCTCCTTGCCAGTTCTTCCGTGATTCCAATACAAATGAACAAGTGGAAAGTCCAACCACAACTTGAATTCTCAAGACACAACAAACCTCTGGATTTATGGTGATTTACCTGGGGCTTGTGCAATAAGCAAACACTGGCATTCTGACCAAGGAGACAGTTTTTTCTTTGTGATGGGGGGGAGGGGGCTTACATTCAGATGCTGGATGAGGTGAGTGAAAGCGCCCCTCCCCTGCTGTGTGAGTGTGTGTGTGGGGGGCAGAGCATCTGTGTGTGTAAGAGAAGGGGGCAGCCTGTGTGTGTGAGAGAGGGGGGAAAGTGTTTGTGTTGCAGAGAAGCTGTGATGCTGGCTTGGGGGGGGAGAGAGGCTTTCCTGGGAGTAAGCCCCCCTGACTCTAATGGGACTTACTTCAGAGTAGGCATGCACAGGATTGGGCAGCGAAACTGCCACCCCACCCACGCTTTCCTGGGAGTGAGCCCCACTGATTCTGAGACTTACTTCTGAGTAGACACGCGGGCTTGGGCTCCCTCCAGCTCTGCCACAGTCCGCGCGGGCGCTGAGGGAACGCAGGAGCCCCCCAGCCAGCTCAGCCTCTGACTGCCCGGGGAAGCTGAGCAGAGCAGAGCGGGCAGGGGGCAGGGCCGGGGCGGAGTGTTTTTTTTGTTTTTTTGTTTTGTTTTTTTGCAGTATTCGCTCCATAAGACGCATACACTCCCCCCCCCCACTTTTTGGGGTGGAAAAAGTGTGTCTTATGGAGCGAAAAATAAGGTATTCCTCTTTCATTGGTGCTTGCATGGCATTTGCTATTATGAGTGCTTCTGTGACTGCCGCATGCACACAGATGTCGCACTGGAATGGTGCTAAGAAGTTTCGTAACTTTTTTTCTTTCTCATGTAGCTATAGAGTCTTTCTCAGATATGCTTAAAGTTCATGTGAAATATATCTGTTCAGGGTGACACATCTGGAGGATTAGTTTCCTGTCAGGATGAAAATAGAATTAAAAAAAAAAAACTGTTATAGTACTGCAATAGCAGATTATTTGGAATCTTTTGTTTTAAAATCCACAAGACCTTCGTGCAATCCAGCCAAGTTCCTTTTTATGTTTATCATGGTAGAGTCATGGGGGACGACAGCTTGTGACAATGAACATGACAGAGGAAGAGAATAATGGCCGTATGCTTCCATTTGTGGAAAGCAGGGGATAGTAAGCAAATTTTAAAAAAAATTAAAGAGGTAGAAAATTAGAAAAGAAGACTTTTAAAACTGTCACATTATATGTTGTATCCTCTAGGCATTGTCTAGCTCATATTTAAAGTAGGTCAGATCCATATTAGAGGTTCTTCAGGATGATAGTTATGTTTCTGTATTTCCATGTGAGTGTATACATGCATCTCTGAGAGGATCTGAGTATCATCCTTACGACCCAACTCCAGGGTCCTGAAAGCTGTCTATAGATAGAAATTGTGTTCCTGTTTAACTGTGTTACAGCCCAATCCTAACTTGCATTGGAGCAGCAGGCCAGTGGGCCTGCACTGCATTCAGCACAAATTTGGGGCCTAAAGCAGTTCAGCCTGAGGCAAGGGGGAAAACTTTCCCTTATCCCGTGTCGTGCTGCAGCAGCCCCAATGGGTCTACTCTGATCTGTGTCAGAGTAGCTAGAGGCTGCTCCACACCACTCGGGAACAGGGTCATGATCCGGCATAACTGCCGGTTCCTGGCCCCGCCTCCCACTCCCTGTTGCCCCCGGGAATGCCTGCTGCTTGCCCACCCCGTATCCCCAAATGCCTCCCTCCTGCCTTCTTCCCCATGCCCCCCCCTCCAGACCCCTGTGTTGGCTGAGATCAGCTAACGCAAACTTACCCTGTTGGGACTGGATCTAGAGTAGGGAGGCTGACGCAACTTCTTGCACCATCCTCCCTGACTCCCAGGTCATTGTAAATCTGCTTTTCAGCATGTTTGCAACACTCCTGGCCCGGTGCAAACTGGCCCAAGTCCACCTCTGGTTTGCACCCATCATTATATTATAAGAAAAATATATTGTAAAGACGCATTTATTATGTTATAATTACAGTTTTAGTTCACCCGGTTTAATTAAAAATAAAAGAAAAAGAAGGTGTTTTAGGTTCCACTTCCTAAATGTCATAAAATGAAGAATAGGTTAGTTGTGTTTGTATATTGTCTTTTTCGTGGGTTCAAGGGGGTTAATAGCATTGTAGTGGAAATAGTGTCTTGTTAAAAGTGTTTATCTCAGTAAGTTGTTGTAGCTTTATACATCCACTGCTGTTACTGATGTTTAGGTCATTGGACACTAGTTCGTCCCACCTGGTTCACAGAGTAGGGTCTGAGACCAGTGTTCCCCTTCTCCAGCACTGTGTGTGTGCTAAAAGAAATTAGGAAGAAGACTTTTGAATTTGGGAAAGGACAAATTCCTTTTTGTGTTTGTGATGTCTGATTGACAAGAATCAGTTTTAGGAAACTTTTTTTTGTTTTGTTTTGATCATTGATAATTGTTTATATGCCAGTTCTCTTCCCCACCCCAATTTAGCTCAGCTGGCATATTTAGCTCAGCCAGGAGGCAGATCTTACAAAAATACCAACTCTCCAGTACTCTCTGCTTGGAAGGAAACCGACCATGGTCAGACTGCTGCCTGAAATGTTCTATTGCTCAGGAAACTGGGGAATGTAAAACAAATGTATATAAAATTAAAAGATAAATGCCACCCAAAAGCTTCACAATAATAGTGAGTTGTGCTCAGGTTCTTTGAAAGATAGACGTACATCAGTGGTTTCCAAAGTCCTCCTCAGAAGGAGGGTACCACTTAATTATTTGCAGGGATAGGGGATGGCAACAACATGGTCCGCAGGATCATGCTGCTGTTGGGACTGATCAGGTTTCTTTTTTTACTTCTGCAGTACTGGCCTCCTGGGAGTGTGGGTGCAGATGCAAACTGACGCCGCTGTACCTGGTTCTGACACGGGGAGCGCAGCACAACTTCTCCCTGACTCTAAAGTTGGTGCAAATGTACCGTATCCCCAGGCAAGCCTCTGTAACTGAAAAATGCGATCTGAAACCATTTCCTGTTCTGTGATCAAAAACTGGAAGTGGTTTCTGATAACTTTTTTTATACTTACAGAGGCTTGGGGAGCCTCACACCCCCAGGAAGCAAGTTAGGATTGTACGATTGTTAGTAAAATAAGAAAAAAAGAAGGTAAGTAAAAGAAATCGGGGTTCGGCTCCAGCAGCAGTGTGATCCTGGGGATTGCATTGCTGCCAGAGCAGAGTGCTTGGATAAAGAATGATATTCTGATCATAGGGTCAGTACTGTTATTCCCCAAACAATTTATTTAAAATGGAAATAGTTTAATAAATTCATTGAGCCACTTGTAAGCTTGCTTATATTTAATTATTGTAATACTGTGAGCACAGCTGGGACTGAAATCCGAAATGACTTTCAAACTGCCAGTCTTAACCAGCTAACTAATGAGAAATCCTTAGGGGACACATAATTTTTATACCATTTCCTTGGTGCTAAAGTCAGTCATCATTGAATTTTCTGAGGACTGAACCTTCTGTATGCCAATGTTCATAATTGCTTGGTTCAGAATATTAGTTTGCCTTGTTCATAATATTCAGATGTATTATGCACCAAACATAATTTCCTTGAAAAGTTCTTCTGTTGCTCAGAATAAAAGTCTTCAGGTACAGAATGTGCTTTTGAGTTTGAGTCTATTTTTGTCAAAGCCCAGGATACTAATCTCGGTGGAAACACAGCTAAGCAAACACTCTCCCCCCTCCCAAAAGGAAAAAAAAAATCCAGGAATCAGTGGATTCTCCTGAGGAATCAGGGACACTCCTGAGCCTTGGGGAAATAAGGAACTGTCCAATCCCTCAGCTGATTTGACCAGGAAATTTCCCAGTCTATAGACAGTGATTTTTCAACCTTTTTCATCTCAGGACACTCTGACAAGGCACTAAAATTTTCAAGTCACATCAGTTTTTTGACCATTAACAAGGCACACTGTGCTACTGACTGGGGGCTCAGGGACTCACATTCCCCAGTGGCCCTACTAATAAATGTCCCTCCCCAAATGTCTGCAGCACACCTGCAAACCAACTTGCAAAAGTTCACAGGTTTCAAACAGGGATCACTCCCATCTCTAACTAGAGATGCCAGGGATTCAACCTATGACCTTTTGCATGCAAAACATGTGTTCTGATTGTTGTCGGTCATTTGAATGCAGTAAAGCATTTGGGCTTAAGCAGGAACAGCTATACAAGAGTTAATGCATGCACTGAATCTGTAAAACATGGTTTGCCTGGAGGCCTAGACAAAGCAAATAGGAATCAAATGATCTCTTTCCAAGCCAAAGGCTTCCATTGACTAGAGAAGATTAATATAGTTAATATTATGCCCTTTGGGAGGGAAAAGAGTGGCTGTAACTGTATTTCTTTCAGCATCAATCCATCTAGTACAATGCAGTCCAATTTGGTAAGATCTTTTTTACAAGCTTTGTATGGAAATATTTTGTAATGTGAAAGCCCAATTATAGATTTAAATATGATAGATGAACAGGTCTGAACCATTCCTGAGGTCATTTGAGGCTGCTGCTTCTAGTGGCAAGTAGTACCAACTTCTGCCTGCCTGCCCTTCACCAATCTCTTTCTCTTCCTCCCTAACTTCAAAGGAAGTTGAAGAGGAAGTGTAGAGGAGCCCTATCGGAAGTGAACAGAAAGAGGAGAGCATAATGTTTCCTACTGCCTCTTCCGCTTCATTCTCTTCTTCCTTTTTCCGATTCAGAGAATGGAAGGAGAAGCAGTGGAGGCAACTGGTGTTTTGCCAGATAAAGCAGTGCCCTGATAGGACAGGGCACTGCCCCAAGGGGAAGGCAATGTTTGGAGCTCCAAGTACTAGAAGGGCTTGGATCAGTTCTGTAAGGCAGCAGTTTTCAAACTCTCAGGGCGTCTGAAACTCTCAGGGAGAGTTTGAGCCGCTCTAAGTTCTTGCGGGGGCAGGGGGAAGCAGCGGGGGTGGGGGGAAGGCAGCGGTGCGATCCCCAGGATCGCGCTGCTCAGGGGGGCTGCAGGGGCT
This sequence comes from Tiliqua scincoides, assembly GCF_035046505.1. Lineage (NCBI taxonomy): Eukaryota > Metazoa > Chordata > Lepidosauria > Squamata > Scincidae > Tiliqua > Tiliqua scincoides. Next base: position 46,453,973 of record NC_089826.1, read on the forward strand.
TGGGTCCACTTACCCGAGCTTCCTGCAGCCTCCCAGGGGTGGGGGGAGCCCTGTGCAACCTTCTGCAGGGCTCACCACAGCTTCAGAAATGAAAGTGGAGCGATGGCATTTCTTTGCATTTCTATAGGAACTACAGGTATAACATTTTAGGTATAACATTTTAGGGATAACCATGAATTTTTCACTCATGGTTTTATCTCAGTGCGATGATAAAGACCCTTTAAATGAAAGAAAAAACATCCTTTTACTCAGCCTCACTTACCATTGTAATGCAGGAGGGTGGCAGCAGGCGATCAATCAGTCAATCTCCAGGGGTTTTGAATAGCTTAGTTTCAGTTCACTCTGAGGCACGCAACCTCTCCCTTCCCCCTAGAGAGCAGAAAAGAATGCAAAGCAGAAGTGATTACCTCCTCCGCTTTGCATTCTTTCATGTACTCCAGGGGAAAGGGAGGGGTTGCTTGCCTCTGAGTGAACTGAAACTAATCTCTTGCTTGATTGATTGCCTGCCTGCTGCTGCTCTCCCACATTACAATGGTAAGCGAGGATATTTGAGGAAAGGGAGCTTGGTTTTTCTGATCTGATTTCATTTAATACAATTTTCAGCATCTGCGGGCGTTCTGGGAACAGAACCCCAATGAATGCCAAGACACAACCTGTAGTTGGAACCTGTAGTATATGAAGGATGTACATGGAGCAAAAAATAGAAGGAAATGATAAAATGAGTACTGTACATAAACTATTCATTGTGAGCAATTAATGTTTTGTATATAAGGTATTTGAAAATTTTAATAACTGTAATTAGCCCCCCCATCCACGGTCTGTTTTTGATCAAAGTGGACTGAATGGAGTGATGGATGAGTGAGTTTTACAAAGCAACCTACATTATAATAGAAGAATTATAGTGAAGAAAATACAGGGAATTCTTATTAGATTCTAATCCTGTAACTAAATGAGTTGTTTTTATTTTTATATTTGAAAAGCAATAAATAGGAGCTATAAATGAAATCCTATATGCATTTAGTATAAATTGGAGAACTGATGTTTATGGTTTTTTCTTCTCTCGCTCTCTCTCAGGATATAGCAGTTTTTTAGATGGTAAGGGATTTATCTTAATCCTGTAAATCTGCTTTTCTGCACAAACATTAACCAAAGCTAAAGCTGCATTTTGTGCCTGACAAGGGCTACATGACTTCTACAGTACTAATGAGACAAAATTGCCCATAAAAAGCAGCCTTGCACTCTCAGATATTTGATCCATCTAGCCCAGTATTATGTACTCTGACTGGCAATGGCTGTTCACTATGTCACCCCTGGCATACAAGCTGGAGATGGTGAGATTCAAACCTGAAGTCTTGTGCATGCACAGCTTATGGTCTACCATAAAACTATAGCCCCTCTCCAGAATTCACCTAGAGCAGTTCTGCTACATGTGTGCTGCCAGGAGTGGAACACACTCATTCTCTGTGGAGCACTGCAAACTAAGGCTGACCAGTGTACTGAAATAATGGTTGTATTATTTGCTCTACAATAATGGTTGTATTATCTGCTCTTTGTAAAGTATAATGTAGTGATATTGTACCAGATCATTGTGCTTGATCCTATTTAATGCCTTTCCTATTTAATGCCTATTTAATGCCTTGATCCTTGTGTGACACCTTCTAGTGGTGGATTGTTTTCTTAATCTAAACTGCCTTTCAAAGCTATAGTTGGCCCTTAAGGTCCACTGCAGGATTAACCTCTCTTCCCCAGCACCACTTGCTCTGAGCCAGTTCAGAACTCACAAGGGTTTTCATGACCTGCTGCAAGAGCTCAACACATCATCCCCATGATGAACCTCTTCTCGTACCAGACCGTACCGAATAACAACATCATAAGAACAACCTAAATGCAGTGCCATCACTAGGGTTGGTGTCATCCCCCATTAACTTTATTTTAATAAACAGTTGTACGTCTCTTACTGACAGGGATGCAGACTGGCACCCCTGTCACGAATTGTTGCTTGACGTTATGCAAAGCCTCTGAAGACGAGGGGAGCTGTTCTCCCGTTGCCTCCAGAGGCTTTTCTGAGCCTCACAGAGGTTCAGAATGCCCATTTTGGATGAAAATACGTGACTTCTGGTTTCCTGGGAAACTGAAAGTCATGTATTTTTGACCGAAACGGCCAGTCTGAGCCTTTACAAGGCTCAGAAAAGCCTCTGGAGGCAAGGGGAGTGTGGCTCCCCTTGGCTTCAGAGGCTGGGGTGGGGGGTGAACATGGACCAGCTGCGGCCATCACATTTGCGGGTTGTCACTGATTGGACCATCACTAAGCGACACTTGCCTGTATAACAGTACAGGCCACCCAACAAATCAGTAACTAACAAAAAAAAATCAGTGGCCAACTTAATGACACTCATTCAACTGAATAAGAGTTCTAGTATTAGCTCTGATGCCTGGAAATGAGATGACTCATACTAACACCTTATTGGTTCCCTGCTGTGCCATAGTAACACCTAATTGACTTTATGGTCTGCACCCCCTGGTGACACCACTGCAGAGCTCTCCATCATTGCTTTGAACTAAATATGAAAATGCCAGGTGATCTAATCACAGATGTCTTGAATCTTTTCATTTCTTTAGTTAATTAGACATTCTGTTTTCACCAGTAAGTCATGATTTGTCTATTCATATTACAATAATTTCAGGTCTCATGATGTTAGTTGACAAAAACTATTATGAATACCACAAACTTTCTTATCTGGCAAGACTCAGCTGTTAAATGAGGAAGACTTTAAAAAATGGCATGTGCACATTTTTATTGTATAGTAATTTTTTTTGGGTATAGTCTGTTTTTCTTTTAAGTATATCACATACTGTACATACAGTATTAAAGGGCAAATGTGCTAAGCAAATATCTTGTCTATGTTTACGCATGTGTTTGTGTTTATAAAATGTATTATCATTTGTTTTCAAGTGTATAGGTGGGACCTCTGTATCCACTGATTTGACTGACCACTGATAGTGAGGTCCACCTTTAAATACCTTGTACAAAGAAAAAAGCACCAAAATCCAACTTTCCATCTTTGTGCTGTTAAAATTTTTTTTAATTTCATTCCAATAGATTCCATTATTCACCCCATCTTGTGTCTGAATGCGGTATGGCGTCTATATCAATGCATTCTGGGGCAACAACAGAGGAACAAGAAACATAGAAGTCGGTTATTATTATTAATTATTATTAACAGTATTTATATACTGCTTTTCAGCGGAAAGTTCACAAAGCGGTTTACAGAGAAAATAAAACAAAAAACTAATGGCTCCCTGTCCCAAAAGGGCTCACAATCTGAAAAGATGCAACACCAGAAGACAGCCACTAGAAAAGATACTACTGGGGTGAGGAGGGCTAGTTACTCTCCTCCTGCTAAATAAAAGAAGAACATCCACTTTAAGAAGTGCTTCTTACCCAGTCAGCAACAGTTTAAAGCTTTTTTTAAAGCTATTTTTCCACTGATTTGGTATCCACTGATTTTTTTAAATCCACTGTGGGTTCTGGAATGGAATGCTAATAGATTATGAGGCCTGACCTGTTTCTGGATAGACAATAGAAAACATTTGCAATCCTAAATGAAATATTAACAGCCCCTTTTGGATCCCAAACACTAGATTGGGTATTTTGTCTTTTAGTGACAGTGTTGTGCTACTTTGGAATTTGTTCCCCTTGTCAGTTTGATGCATTGCTAGCTATGTAGGGTTTAATTCCCTGCTGTAAACATGGTTTAAAAAGCCTGTGCCTTGTCTGGGTAAGGGCTAATGCTTTGAACAGTTTGTAGTTATACTGTTTTTGTGAAGCACTGACTTCTCAATTGCCCCCAGGACATTGCCTGGAAAATTGGATGCTGTATTTCAGTCAAAATTCTCTCATAGAAAATAAGTATTTAAACCCCATCAAGTTCTGGCTTAAACTAAACAATAAACATCAAGGCTCAGACGGGCTCCACCAGGGTATATCATTCTGTCTCTTCCCACTCCTTTTCCAGTTTGTGCTCCTGTCCAGGAAAAAGTCCAAAACACAGAAGCAATAAATACCAAGAGCCAAGAATTACTAGACATGTCAAAAGTCCAGTGCTATTTTTGTTCCAATCTGATTCTGACAGAGAGATTGTGGTTTGCAGAAGATGGGATGCATTCTTCCAATACTCAGAAAAGTAAGCAAAAGCAAGGAAGAGGAAGCTGTGGGGTGCATCTCTCCTGTGCTTTGGTGCTTCCTCTTCCCATTGGTTGATACATAGAAGCTGCTACCACTCAATGTAGATAGTAATGACCAATTGTCTGACTTGGTGTAATGTGACTTCCTATGAGGTGAAAGCAGTGTGTTTTACACCATTTACATGTGCGATGTAATACACCATGCATTACAATTACAATGGCAGGCAGCTGCCACTAAATTACTTTAGGACCAATCCTGTTTGATCTGAGTGCTGGTGCTGGGTGTTGTAAACGTGCCATAAAGCACGTTTACATCACCCTTGGAGGAACGCTGGCACTGAAGGATGCTGCCCAGAGGAAGGTATGTACTCCGGGCCGTGGTGTAGGATTTCGGGGCAGGGTGGAAGAACTGCCCTGGGAGGGGTGTGGGACCAGCAGAACCCTGCTCTACTGGATCCTAATTGCTGCATCAGGCAGCAAAGCCCAATACGGAGGTTCTCTCATCTGCACCAGCAAAATAGCTGGTGCTTATTTGAGAAGTTCCATTGTAGAGTCTGGGGCCTTCCTTGATGGAAAGGGACAAGGAGAACTCTGGATGACCGACTCCAGCAGCTTCCTAGTGCCCGCAGGATACAGCAGACACCATTTTGGCGCAGCTGTTTCTCCAGGCGCTGGGAAGCTTGGGATTGTGCTGCCTGGCTTCTGCTGGCTTGGACTATAGTAAGAATCATTATGAATCTTTTGCCCTGGAAAGTGTAGTGTTTTATTTTCATTTATAAAAGTTAATAGTTTTCTGCAAAAATAGTAAAAAAAAACCCATATTTTTTTACATATAATTTTACACACACACATATGCACAAGATAAATTTGAATAATTGTGTAGGTTGGAGAGCTCGTTTAGGCACGACAGTTCCAAAACTGTTTGTTTCCTGTGGGCATTTACACCATTTACATGTGTAAATGTACCTCGCCCTCAAAGACTTACTTAGGGAGTAATGCTCCTTAAAAGTTTGAGAGCCAATGGCCTAAAGGTTATAAAACTTGCAGTAACAGTTTTTAAAAAGACTTTCTTATATGTCTAAGGGCGCAATCCAGAAGCACCCTTGGGCCGGCGTAACTCCTTGGGAGTTGCCAAGGCCGGTGTGCAGAGGCGTGCCGGCCTGACCCCTCCCCTTTGGCCCCTCCCCTTCCCTCACAGGGATGGTACAAAAAGGGCCTGTCTCTGGGACTGCCCTCCCCTGGGATTACCAGCACTCCTCCCCTTCCTCTCTCTGTTTCCCCCCCACCTCCTCTCACCTGGAGCTGCCAGGGTTGTTCCTGAGAGGGCTGGGAAGGCTGCCGCCTCTGCTCTGGCCTCTGCCTTTGGGAGTTGGGCTGGCCCTGCCCATCTGGGTCCTGTAGCTCTGCAGATGATGTCAGGAGGTCCAGTTGTGCCCCCCCCCGACGTCATAGCCAGGTGCCCTGCTCGGCAAGGCAGGTCCTGACTGGCTGGGCGAAGGAGTGCTCCCCTTCTCCCCCGAGGTGGGGGAGGGGTGGTTGCTCAGCAACCGAGCAGCCTGCGTCCTGTCTTCCCCCTCCCTCCTCCAAGGCAGAGGGAGAAGCGGGGGGTTCAGCGTGCTGTGTTCCTCTGCTGCGCTTTGCCACCTACAGGAGTGCCCAGGCAGCCTATGGGGAGGTGGCCCTATGTTCCACCGGCTTCCTCCCTGATCCTCTGGCCCAGAAGCCTCCTCCCTGGGTAAGTTGGGGACTTGTGGGAGGAGGGGAACCCCAACAAATATCATCTAAGTAATGTGAAGAATGCTACTTGCTTGCTAATTTCCCACCTGCTTCTGAATTCCCCCCTGTGACATTTTTATTCAGGCTGGCGTGTAGGGAATTTTGAAGTTAATTTTACCTCCATCACCTCCTACCATATGTTCTCATAATGCTGTCTTTCTTGACCAGTAGTCTTGCTTGCTGATGTCAGCTGCCAAGAACTTTGCTTTCGTAAGCTAAACAAAAAGCAGTATATATACAGTAACAAGGGATGCAAAAGTTGCTAACAATCCATCTTGAAACAGAGACGGTAAAGGCTGAGATTTTCCTCAAGGGAAATCCCGTGTTTTGTCTTGCAATTTTTATTACCATAGGGGGCAGTCCATAGCCAGTTGAAGTCAGTGGCATATCGGCCATTTATTGTAATAGCCATTGTCCCATAATTGGGTGCAGAGGAGCCAGGAGACCTTTCTTGTTCGCATATCTTAAAAGAAATCTGGCTTCACCACGATTCTTGTCATACTTGTTGCCCAGATATAGTTAACCAGATTAATTCTGCCTCATTGTCACAAGAATATCTCCCAGTTACTTGGCAACTAACAGTAGCCCTTTGAGAACCCTTTGAGGTAATAGTTACAGTGTATTCTACGAGAGAACCTCATTTTCTCATCCAAAGAGCAGATGTGTTTCTGAGCTGCATAAGAAACATAAATTGGGTTTGGTGGGAGGACTCTTATCCCTTTCCAACTAGCAAGGTATTCATAAGAACATAGGAAATTGCCCTGTCCTGGGTCAGGCTAGTGGGTCATCTGAATACTGTTGTTGTTGTTGTTGTTCAGTATTGTTGACACTGGCTAGTAGCACCTCTGCAGAATTTCAGGCAGGAATTTTGCAATGCCCTACCTGTATACAGGTATGCCTTACCTGCATACAAAGCACATGGTCTGCTGCTGAGCTACAGCCCCTCCCTCCTATGCACGAGAAGAGCCCTGATGTATCAGACTCAAGATTAATCTAGTTCAGCATCCTTTTTCCCAGTGGCCAGCCAGATGCTTCTGGAAAGCTCATAAACAACCATAAAGGTGACAACCCTTTCCTGCTATTGCGTCCTTGCAGCTGGTATAATGGAGGCCTGCCACCTCTTGGATAGCCATCATGCTTACTTGCATAGCCGTCATGATTAGCAACCATTGACCAAAATCTTCTGCATTTGTCTTATCCCACTTTAATCTTTCTGGAATGTTGAGTGGGGAAGCTCTTATCTTAGTGGAGAGTACAGAGCAAAATACCTTTATAGCCATGTTTCTGTTAGTGTGTACACTAAATTAAGGTCTACTGTTTATCTGAGATCTTCTTGGTTTATTTGTCTTAAGGCCCAATTCTATCAAATTTTCCAGCACTGATGCAACTGTGCCAACTGGGTGTGCATTGCATCCTGAGATGGGGGGCAGTCACGGGCCTCCTCAAGGAAAGGGAACATTGATTCCCTTACCCTGAAGTTGCATTGTGTCTGTATCAGTGCTGGAAAGTTGGATAGGATTGGGCCCTTAGTGTACGTGCAGGTAATGTTGAGTGTTGAATCAAAATGAGAGGAAAAATCCCTGTTCAGTAAAGTATCAGTTGATAAAGCATTAATGTATTTGATACACACTGTTTGCAGTATGTTGGGTTTTGACCTTAATTGAACTCATGCATGGCATCATCCCTACCCCTCCTGAATTGATCTTGCACATGGCAATGAGCTCATGCAGAAATGTGTGCTCCATTTTCTCTCCTGGTGTGTGAAGTGAGACAAATGTGTTCACCTAATTTAAGCACGGTATTTGTCAGTTTGTGTATACTGAGTGCCTTGTGCAATTCTGTTTGTTTATATGTATTCTCGGTAAGAGTAGAGTTTTCTCTAAAAGGTTTAGCTGTGCTTTTGCTTTGTTAATACCAGTACCAGATTAGCTGGAAGAAGAAGGGGTGATGTACTTGACTAACCACCCTGGCTTCTTCTGCAAAATAAACACCAGTTGTATATTCAGGCCTGTATCATGCATATTCTAATTGAAGATAGAGAAAACTTGATAGAAAATGGAGGACAACCCATACATGCCAATGGCCAGATGCCCGCATCCGAAACTTCTTTTATAGTTTGGGAAATTAATAAAGTTGAGTAGAACTTTCCTTGCAATGATGTGTTGACACTGGTGTATAGTTAAGAATCTAGCAAGAATTCAGTACTGGGGCCTTGATTTTGTTTTAAGAGTTTGAGACCGTCACAGGTGATACAAGATGATGGCAAAAGCAGGACACAAAAACATCAGATGATAGTGTATTTTGTATTATATGTTAGTCTGACCTGCTACCAAAACATGTCAGAGTATGGTGTTATCTTGTGAACATTGTTTTACAGGCAGTAGAAGACTAAACATTAGTCATATTGATGAAAACAAGGGCTTATTTTCATTGTCAATCTGATGACTTTCCAAAGTTATTTTAAAATATAAGTGTTGCTCTTTAGCTTCAGTTAATAAAAAGAATGCCTTTCTTTCCTCATACTGAGTACTGTATTCTCTCTCTTGAACTAAGTAAGAGAGGAAAAGGAATATTGTAGAAAGCAACAGGTAGCTAGGATGGAATTTGATGCTGCTGATGCTGCTGTTTTTGCACTATTGTTTTGATTCTGATTATCTATTTGACTAGCAGTGATGAGCATTAAGGCCATCAGTGGACCTCCCCAGGGCAAAGGTCTGTGATGGCACACCCCCCCCCGCAGGCTATTGCCGCCACAGCCTGTGCAAAAATCCACCCCCCCTACTCACCTGAGGCTCAGAGAGCCTTGTGCAACCTCCACCCGTGTTGGGGAAGCCTCTCTGAGGTTCCCAGACACTATAAACCATGCTTCCAGAAAACTGGAAGCACAGTTTCTGCCCCGTCAGGAGCCTCAGAGAGGCTTCTGTGAGACCTTAGTGCCTTGCGCCTGGGGCTGTTGCCCCATCGGACCTTATGATAGGTCCGCAACTGATTGAGGCCGCATGTCACCATGAGTTGGGCACACTGTTGTTCTCGAAAGCACTGTCATCTTGGAGTTCACGGATGTCTGGCTGCACCTTAATTCAGTTCAGTATATAGAATGTTATACACAACCGTATGCATGTCTACTCAGAAGTAACTTTCATTGTATTCAGTGGAGCATACTCCCAGGAAACTGCAGCCTGAATAGGTTCCTCCATCCACTTCATTGTTGGCTGCAAAGACAAGCAAGGGCTTTCCAATGTGTAAGGCAAGAGTCTTTTCCAAGGTTTAAGGCAAGAATCTTTTCCAGCCTTTCTAGGAGATGACAAGGATTGAATGTGGGACCTTTTGCAACAAAGTGTATGTTCAATCATTGAGCCACAAACCCCTCATTATTACACCAACGGCTTTGGGAGATTTAGAATTTCTCCATTTCTTCAGGAATTTTTTTGTGTGTGATAAGAATCAGCGTTTCTAGGCTACAGTGATATATTTCATCCCCACAATTTATGCGTATACAGTCGTGCCCTGGTATCCGTGGGGTACCCCGTTAAGTGAAACTGTGGATACCTGAGCTTCTCTGGGCCTCCCAGTGACTTATGAGGCATCAAAAACATCAGTTCTGGTTTTATTGTAAAACCAGAAGTTGCTCTTTTTTTCTTTTTTGGCCATTCTGAGGCCCACAGCAGCTGTGGGGTGTCACACACAGCCTCTATGGGCCTCAGAAGACCTTCTGGAGGTGAGGTTTGCCCAACTCCTCTCACCTCCAGAGGGAACATATGGGGGGCCCATGAATATGATCCATGGACACCTGAAACTGTGAATACAGGATATGCTGATAAGGGGCCCCTGTACTCAAAACAGACAGCTGGTGATACAAGGTTAAATTACAGAGAGATACTACAATGAGGTTTTCTTTTTTTGGCTGCTTGTGAGTTTTCAACTCTGTACAATAACCATAACCTGTCACTGTGCAGACAGATGTGGAACTTTAACATATGTGTTTTTGGGAACTGTTTTGCATGTGATATTTTTCTGTAACTCCACTCTGAGTCAGGGAAATGTGATATATGAAAGCAGCCCTCAGAGTCATGGTGCAACAGGTCTACTGTGAAGTTATGGTTGTGCTCTGGAAGACCAGACTTGAATGAATGAATGAATGAAGCTTACTTTTATAAAGTTTAAATAAGTTGGCGCATAACCAAATAAAACAGGTGTGCAGTACAGTGATTTCTCTTTCTCTGTTCTGTTTCTTCTGTTGCAGGGGTGTAAAGCTACAGTTGTTCCTGCACTTATCACCACAGTTACAAAGAGTCTGTGAAGCATCTGCTTTGTTAGTAGCTTCCTTGTGCTGATGGTTCATAGAATGCACATGCTGAGCACAAAGTAGAGTACTCTCCACATCTATGAACAAAGGCTCCTGCAGCATGTTCTGCACTAAACTGAAAGACCTGAAGATCACTGGCGAGTGTCCCTTCTCTTTATTGGCCCAAAGTGGTATTTCAGATGACCATGAGGAGGAATGCACAGAAGTGTCAAATAGTTCCAAGGATGCTTTGCCAATCTGCAGAGAGAAGGACACTCATGGGAACCTTCCACAAAGGAAAACCAGTAGAAGCAGAGTCTATCTGCACACTTTAGCCGAGAGCATCTGCAAACTCATTGCTCCCGAGGTAAATGATTATACTGAGTTGGTTAAGGTAGTTTAGGAGATGATTAAGAATTTCTTTTCAGAAAAAAACCATGTTTATGCAGCAGTCATTTCAGACACAGAACTATATCCCTTTGATGAATACTTCATGAGCTCCCTTCCAATCCCTGTTCTTAATGTTTTTGTTTTGCATTTCTATTTGTGCCCAGTTCCGTACTTGCAATCTTCTGCATTTAGTTAATCTGATTTCATTACTAATGCTCTATTCAGGGAAAGAAAATGAAAGGTCTCTGTGAAATCAATCAGTTACTTCCATGTATTCAGAGGGGTTTGGCTTGCGAGAAGCACAGTAAATGGGATGATATCCATACAGTGTTTGCTGAAGGCATATTGCGAATAGGGAGTCGTTTGTCAGTAATAAAAGCAGTTTTGTTTTTTTTAAGTTGAAAGGAAAAATAGCTGCAGGGTCATGGATTACAGCCACCAGTTTTCAGTCAAGAAATTCAGTATGGGTCGTGTCTCGTTATCCGGTTCCATTCTGGAACTCCCAGAGAATTAAAAAAATTGGTGGGTACCAATTCAGTGGAAAAAACGCTTTTGAGACCCACTTTCAGATATCCTGCTCCTGCATTGTCTCCCCATAATGCATTGGTACACACTATACCCTTAAATCCCCTTACTCCTCTGTAACCCTCCCATTCCACAGTAGGTCTCCTTGGACCTCTGCCAACGATTTCACTGGTGCAAGTCTGGGGAGAGAAATGGGCTGGAGATAGGCTGCCAGAGGCAATAGGATCCAGTGTGGGCCACCAGATCCACCCTTTCCTCACCCTCCACACCCTTTGTTCTTCCCCCCTCCCTGCCCAGTTTCACCCCTCCATTTCAAGCATAGAAAAGCATGCTTTTGGCTCTGCCTGCTGAGCCAAGTCTCCTATCACTGTTTGTTGTGTCGCTTTCCTGGTGTCACTGCAGGGCAGTGTGTGTCCAGGGTCCTGCAAGTGCCACCAGACACCACCTCAAGTACCACTGGTGGTACCTCTACCACTGGTTCAGAAACACTGGCTTCTGGGAATCTGTATGAGGGCTGCTGCTATGGAATTGCTGCACTGTATTCCTCACAAAGCCTACAACTCTCATAAGCACCTTCATCTCCCTTTCTGGTTGGAGAAGAATGTAAAATGGCTCCTTTTTCTTCTTTTTGGCTTTTTGTTGTTGCCTCAGAACAATTCCTGGTTAAGTTGTTTTCAAAGAATTTCCTACACCCTTAAGTTTTACACACACACCCGACTTATCCAAGGGTTATAGAAAATGCCATGGTTTTTTACCCAAAACCTGCCCTCGGCTTATCTGTGAGATTGGCTTATGCTCGAGTGTCTGCAGTATATTGCCTTCGGTTTCTCATTTTGCTCATATTTTAAAAATATAATTCTAGACAATAATCAGAAATATCTGTATCAGACATGGACTGAGAGTCACAGAGTGATCCTGTGTCAAGACCATACACCACTGTACATATATATCACTTAGAGCCCAATCGTATCCAACATTCCTGCACTGATGCAGCCACAATGCAGCTCTAAGGAAAGGGAACAAATATCCCCTTACCTTGAGGAGGCCTCTGTGACTGCCCCCCCCCTTTCAGGATGCAGCGCATACCCCATTGGCGTGGCTGCATCAGTGCTGGAAAGTTGGATTAGGATTGGGCCCTGAGTGCACAATTCAGCGAAATGGCTAAGAATTATACTGCTGAGAAACGGTCCCAGTGTTACTAGCAAAGTTGCAAATTTGTTGCAGGGACATTGATTGCACTATCTGTGGAAAACTCCCATATAGTTGCACTCATCTCCTTAGATGGCCTTAGGTTTGCTTGATTTTGTTCTCCATTGTCTGCTTGGCATCATCACTTTTAGTTATTCATTTCCCACATGGAAAACTCCAAAACAGAGTTCGTATCATGCTCCAGATCAGCACTTACTGCTTCTGCTGACGTCAGTGAGAGGCTGTGTGGAATTGGAGGGTACAGTGTGGCCCGAAATATCATAGATCCAAGATTACAATTTATGCTTGTGGGTTTTTGTTTACTTGTTATTTGGGTTTTTTTTAAGGCATTGCATTGTAGAGTTAAGTATGGAATTGGAAAGTTCTTCACATATTGTTTTCGTTTAGATACAAACATTAATTGCATCTTGCTTTAGTAAGTTGGAACCCAGGTTTTTTTTTTGCTTTGAATGTAAACCACATCCTTTTTCAAGAATGCAGTTTTTCTTGAGGCAGTATGATCTTCATCGCTTGCTTCTTTTTATTAAAAAAAGTCTGTGTCATATAGTAAAACTAGATCAGGTCATTAAAACACAAATATCATTGGATCTGCTCTAGTGATGTTAAGGTTTCAAAGAGCTATGATGCATTTCTGGCAGGGTATGAGAACCCAGAAGGCATGGAAAGATATAATGAAAATGACACATTTGCATCTGGCAGACTGTATGTAAAATAACTGCATACGGAATATAGCATAAGAAAAGAGGAGCCCTGCTGGATTAGGCCAAAGAGCCATTTTGTCCAGCATTCTGTGGGGCAAGACAGCAGGAAGAGGCTGGGCAGGATTATATCAAGAACTCAGTTTTAATAAGGCAGTACCATTATTGGATTGGATTCAAGTTCTCTCTTGCACAGGCTGTGAAAGGTTGCTGTGACCCCCTAAATGAGGCTTCATGACCCCAGTGGGGTCATGACCCACAGGTTGAAGTATACTGCTGTATAGTGAATGCTAGAATGACATAGAACTCCATGGGTAGCATCAGCCCTTCATATTAATGGGTGGAGCCAATGCACATGAACATGAAGGATTTGAATGGAGAAGGGTATGCAGTTGGACAACTCTTTATGCCTTCTAGAGTTCTCTTGGGTCCGTTATTAAGCACTGAATAAGGCTCATGAGGGATAATGGAGTGTATATTTAATGGCTATAAGTCCAGTGCACCTTTATTTACATGCAGTAATATGTGAACTAATTCAAACTGTTACAGCATGGTTAGAATAGTTAAATCAGCAACTAGAAACCACATTTGTTCAGTGGTTCATGTAGTTAATGTTCACAATGGTACTGCTAGTCCACAACTGCGCAAAGGATTCATGTGGCAGTCTACCATGTGATCTGCCTGACCTGCGTGCAAACGAGCTACAGAGGTAATAGTTTGACATGGAGCCCCAATTGTCTACAAGTGGCAAACATACCACAGCAGTATATATGAATTGGCTCAGTATGTAGTGCCTTTGCACAGCCTGAGATCTCTAGAAGCAACCAAGGAGTTGCTGGGTAAGGCCAGAGATCAATGTAGTAGGTATTTCCTTTCAGCTTGTAGAGAGTAACAGGCAGCAGAGGGTATGGAAATATTCAAGATTTCCATTGCCTTTGTCTCACTGAAGGGTTAAGGAGAGAAAGTAGGTGGTCAGTCTATGCATGATCAAACAGTCAGGAAGCACTATGATATGTGTTTATTGGTAAATATCTGGTACTGTACCTCCACCCCCCCCACCTCCACTGAGCAGAAGATTGGCATTAGCAGGAGTTATGGGTTGCATCCTGGTGTTCAGCTTTTTGTGCCAGGTTTAGTTCTATGGACGGGGGAGGGGTCTATGCATACGAGTACATAACCTTACTTAAAATGGGATGTTAATTTAGTTTAATGCATGGAGGCTCAACAATATTTGGATCCTGACTGTTGTCTAAAATGAGGGGATTTTTTGTGCTAACATGGTTATTCCTATTAGATTTTTTAAAACTGCAATTTTAATTATTGTGGCTTTTTCATTTCAGTTTGAAAGATTATATCTTGCATTTCAGAGAACTCTAGCAAAGAATAAAATAAAAGAAATCCGGTAAGTTAAGCAACCTGTGGCTTAATAAAACAATTAAAAGCATCACTTAGCACCCAGTTGAGAAATATGACACTTGGCATCTCGTTTCAGCTCACCTGTTTCATGGCAGTTTACATCTGTGTTTGCATTTAACAATATTTACAAAACTACTTTCTGAGAGACTAACCTAATCCTAACTTAACAGCCCAATCCTATGCTTCCCTAGTACCTAGGGCTACAGTGGTCACCATTTTGGGGCAGGGAAGCAGTGCCAGGCCTCCTGGCACATATAAGACTCAGGCAGCCCTAATTTGGTCTCCTGGGATCTGCGCCAGCTACTGAGCTGGCACAGAACCGAGGAGACCTGTGTTGGGTTTCCTGGCCTGGGAGGGGTGTCAAGATATGGTGCAGACCCTGCCACCATCTCTGCCTCCTCCCTAACCCATTCCTGCCCTCCCCCCGCCAAGTTCTGCCCTCTTCCTGCCCTACCCTGAAAAGCTCTACTGCCAGCTGCCAAACATCCTTACCACCAGGACCTCTTGGTGGCCATCTTCAGTCACTGAGGCTCAGCGATGACTGGCACTGGGCTCAGTGCCAGTGGTGTGTCAGTTTCACTGGCCCCAAAGTACCTTACGACACTTTTTGTGACAGCTGGGTCAGCAGCGCTGGCAGAGTGCTGGTGCCATGGCCCATAGAATTGGCCCCAAACGTCCTCTGCTGATGCAGCCTCATAAATGGGGAATTGGCTGCTTCTCTGATTCTGGCACTCACAGAAGATGGAATACTTTGTTATGACATTGTGACACTCCAATTTTAAAGTAATTTATTTGGCAGCGTATTGGCTTCCAAGCTTAGAATGTGCTTTATATTCCATGGGAGGTATACGTGTTATATGAAAGACAATGCTTTTACTAATACCTCTGCGGGAACAGCATCATGTAGGTGGGTTGACTGGGGGGGAGAGACATGTAAAAGTATAGGTTAGAATAACTGCTTTTGTGCAAAATTGCACAGCACATTGATAAGAATAAGGGCCATAATTTCAGAGTAATTGTAAATGTAAAGTTATCATTACTTATCTTACAAATTGGATAGTTTCTTCATTTTATTATTTCTATTTGAGTATTTCTTTATTTGCTGTTGTAATTGGTTGATTCTGTTTTGGAATGCCTGTAGGAATCATGGAGAAAAAGAAGACTTTGAAAAGTTAATAACTGATCATGCAAATGCAGCAGGTATGACTGTCAATTTTTATTTCTATTATTGCAAGTAGTTAATGTTTATTAACATACCACCTGGTCTCTTCCCTGAGGGATTACGAACCAAAAGGAGGGATGTAGATGAATAGATTTTGTATAATGTGAAAAGTGGACCAAATTAGCAAGTGGTTTCTCATGCAATACATGCATAATCGTTGCTTTACATGATCCAGAAGTCATTTGGAAAGGAAGTGTTTATGCTGCAGGAAAATTATATTTCTCCAGCATCCAAGACACAGTATTTAAAAGTTTATTTATATGTTTGGTCACTGAGAGAGTGTGATCTTTTCCCCTTTATTGCAATAATAATGCTGAGAAAGGATTGTGAAAGAAAAGCTGCTTTGCTTGAGACAGTCCTAGGTCTCCAGGCAGAGCAGAGAAAAAAACAACTAGAGAAGTGCTTCACTTTCCTCTTGGCCAGTTCTCCATTTCCTGTGGCTGCTTTGTTCCCAGGTGTACACTTTCCACATCACGTCAAGGGAAATCAACTAGAGAAATGGATTGAATGGGAAAATGAAAGGATGGGTGAAGTGCTTGCCATTCTCCCGCTGTAAAATGTGAGCACACGTGCATGAAGTACTTTGCAGTGAAGAAGCAACCCAATTTTTCAGACTCAGGTTTGCTTGCAAATGCTTGGCATGACTCATGTCCCAATCCTTTCCAGGCCTTATAGTGGCATATTGCGGGATCTGTTACTGTAAGTCCCTGGTCCACTGCACCCTAAGCACTCCGCCTTTAGCAGACCATGGTTGCCAGCACAAACCCCTGGAAGCTACATACAGGTAACAGTGGCCTGCTGAATCTTCACTGTGACTAGTAAGTTGGCATCAGGGCCAATCAGGGAGGGGAGTGGACTAGAACTTGGATGCAGCCACACATGCTGAGATACCCCTTCCTGGCCTCCCCCCCCCCCAACTCTCCTTGAACCTAGAGCTCGTGTAGGTCTGAGAAGATATATTGGAGACCAGGCAGCCTATGGAGAGGTAAGGTTGTTTTTTTTAAGGGTAAGTTTTTTTACTTAACCTTTCATGATCTGTTTGGTCGTCCCCTCAGCCCAAAGCATGCAGAAGGTGCTCCACTGGTGGCATTGCATGCTCTCAGCTGGTGAGGCATAGGATTAGGATGTTAACTGGCAGAATGGAAACTGCTTTGTTTTGACCATCTGGAATGGCTTTATTCCTTCCAACCTTATCAAATGATTGCCACATTTTTGTCCCGTATAAATAGCTGCCCAGAGTAGGCAAGTAACTTGCCCCAACTACATAGGTTCTTGGGTGAATGAGAGTAGATGCCTTCAGAGACAGAGCTGGAATGACTCTGTTAGACTGAACAGAGTTAGCAGTTGTGAAATGTGGATTGGGCAAAAGAAAATAAAGCACTGAAAGAAAATAAAATATTAAAAATGAAAGGTAATTTGTTGAAAAACAGCAACAATGCTCTACTTAGAGGAGCACCTGTGACTGAAATGTTTTGTGCTTGCAGGAGTTCCAGTAAACATTATAAAGGAGTCCCTTGGCATAGAGCTTTTCAAAATATGTTACGAAGAAGATGGACACATATTAGAAGTTGTTGGGGGAACTCTCAAAGACTTTCTGAACAGTTTCAGCACACTTTTAAAGCAGAGTGCCCATTGCCAAGAGGCAGGAAAAAAGGGTGGTCTTGAGGAGGTCTCCATATTATGCTTGGAAAAGGACCCAGATTTCTTAAACGTGTACTATTTCTTTCCCAAGAAAACGACCAGTCTCATCCTGTCTGGCATTATTAAGGCAGCAGCTCACATTCTGTATGAGACAGAAGTGGAAGTGATGCTGCTGCCCCCCTGCATCTGCAAGGATAGTACAGAGTTTATTAACCAGCCGTATTTGTTGTACTCCGTCCAAGTGAAAAGCGCAAAGCCGTCTTTATCGCCGTGCAAACCTCAGTCTTCTCTTGTGATTCCTGCTTCTTTGTTTTGCAAGACTTTCCCATTCCACTGCATGTTTGACAAGGATATGGTCATTCTGCAAGTCGGCAATGGCATAAAGAGACTTTTGAACAGGAGAGAATTTCAAGCCAAGCCCAGCTTTGAGGAGTACTTTGAAATTTTGACCCCTAAAATCAACTGCACATTTAGTGGGATTATGACCATGCTGAACATGCAGTTCACCATAAGAGTGAGAAGAGGGGACAACGCTCTCAAAAGGTCAACAGGGGTAAGAGTTAGACTGTTATTCTTTGATGGGTTATATAAGAATAACACCAAAGAGTTATTCTTTGGTGGGGGGAGATCTTCTTCCTTCATTTTATCCATCTCCCTCTAACTCAGGCACAGTGCTGGATGTTATCAGATGAGTCGTCAAGCAGGTGTGTGAATGTCTTTTCCTGCCATTTTTTTTTTTTTGTGCTTTTACTTTAATATCCAATTGGGAACTTTTGAGAAGAGAGAAGACACATGAGCTATATGAGCATGTAATGTTTACCCTCCCCCACCCCCATTCAAGTTGCCTTTCAGACTTTACAGTGGAAGTGCCAAAGGCAGAAGCTTGAAGTGTTCACACATTAAATGGGCAATGTTTGTAAAAGCATCCAAAGACCTTGCCTAGACCAACAGCTCATCACATGTTAAAATTGTTCTCGATCACTTTTGAACATGCAGAGCATTTCACATGTATTATCTTGATGTAGTCCTTACCACAACTCTGTAGGGCAGCCATTTTCAACCACTGTGCCGTGGGATACCAGTGTGCCGCGAGTGGTCCACAGGTGTGCCACAAGAATTTGAGGGAAGACCATTTATTAGTAGGGCCAATGGGGATGTGAGCCCCCCACTGGCAGCATGGTGTGCCTTGTCAATTGTCAAAAACCTGATGGTGTACCTTAACAATTTTGATGCCTTGTCAGTGTGCCATGAGTTTTAAAAGGTTGAAAATCGCTGCTGTAGGGGATCTGAGGTTAGCAGAGAGTGGCTTGTCTAAGACCAGCTGGTGTGAGCATAACAAAGGCAAGATTCAAACCAAGGAGCCCCTGATTCACAGTTCACTTTCTTAGCCATTATACTACACGACACCCACTTTACACCATTTAGAGCAGTGGTCTTCAACATTTTTGGGCCATGACCCCAATAAATCATGAGGCTGGGGACCCACCATTGATCCTGCCCCCTCCTGGGATTCAGTCCGCCCACCCGCTTCACCGCCCACTCCCTTCTTCCACAGGCTGAAAAAAGGGCTCTTTTTGAACTTGGCGCAACCATTTTTGCTCATCAAGATAACTCATCCCCTTGATTTTTATATCAGTGAAGGACAGGCTACTGCAAAGGAATGTAGAATGGCAGGCGGCAGGCAGCAACATCAAACAGTAGAGCATGAGCAAAGGTGAATTAAAGGTGCAAAAGAGATGCAACTAAGATGCACACTATTAGAGGTGTGCATAATAGACACCTAATGCACACTAATAGAGGTGCACACTATTAAAGGTGCAAAAGAGAGCGACTAAGATGATTACGGGGCTGGGGCACCTTCCTTATGAGGAAAGGCTACGGCGTTTGGGCCTCTTCAGCCTAGAAAAGAGACGCCTGAGGGGGGACATGATTGAGACATACAAAATTATGCAGGGGATGGACAGAGTGGATAGGGAGATGCTCTTTACACTCTCACATAATACCAGAACCAGGGGACATCCACTAAAATTGAGTGTTGGGCGGGTTAGGACAGACAAAAGAAAATATTTCTTTACTCAGCGTGTGGTTGGTCTGTGGAACTCCTTGCCACAGGATGTGGTGCTGGCGTCTACCCTAGATGCCTTTAAAAGGGGATTGGACGAGTTTCTGGAGGAAAAATCCATTACAGGGTACAAGCCATGATGTGTATGCGCAACCTCCTGATTTTAGAAATGGGTTATGTCAGAAGGCCAGATGCAAGGGAGGGCACCAGGATGAGGTCTCTTGTTATCTGGTGTGCTCCCTGGGGCATTTGGTGGGCCGCTGTGAGATACAGGAAGCTGGACTAGATGGGCCTATGGCCTGATCCAGTGGGGCTGTTCTTATGTTCTTATGAGCAACAATCCTATGTGTGCAAGCAGTGTGAAAATACTTTCACATGTGGAATATTGCCTTGAATGTAATCTCTGCCCCCCATACTGCACCATGTCACCTCAATAGTATGACTTGGCATGATTGGTCACCATTTTGGTTCCCCTAACTTGCTGTGACCCCACAAATAGTGTTTTGTGACCCCATTGGCATCAGGACCCCAAGGTTTAAGAACACTGATTTAGAGTGTAAGTACAGCCAATGGATAGGGGATAAGACCTTGCTTATAGAAAACTAGCTTATCTTTGTGAAATCTCAGTTAAAACACCTCCATTGAAAACTATTGACTTCCATGTGTATATAGAGGTTTTGTAGATGGAGAAGCATTCATGTGTGATTCTCCCACATGAAAGTGTGTAGGGTAGGTAAACCCTCCCTATCCTATTTTATTATTTCTGCTGTGGCTTGCAGTGCTGTACAAATTGGTGAATCTTCTGTTATTGAGATACTATCTCCTTTTGACATTCTGCCTGTATTGGATTGTCCCAGAACTGCTTGTAGCTAAATGAATAACACAGATAAAGGACTTAGCAATGTTATTCTTACTTCTGCATTTAATATTGCTAATCTAAAGGCCAGATCTGTGGTAGCTGTTCTGAAGCCACTTTGTATTCATACTGATAACATGCTACAGGTGAATTTTCATTAGAAATCCAAATTATAGCTAAGAAGGTTCTCTGATGTACCTGAAATAACAGAATTGTGCCCCTTTTAAGTCTCTTTAGAAGCAGTAGGCAATCTTTTCCTCAATAATTCTCAACCCTGTGTTTGCCTTGCAAGCCTATTTTAGTGGACCAGGGTAGTGGTGGTGGTGGGGAATAGCATGCAGGGGAAAATTGGAGGGTATGTTGAACACTACCTATGGCTTCCAAAACTCTATTGCAAATTGTCCCCAAAACTATTTTTTCCCACCTGTCGAGGTCAGAGGTGTCACATAAGATTTTGTCCCAGTTCTTTTCCTTTAGGTTCAAAATACATAGAGGTGCCATTTGAGCTTCCATCCTTTTTAAAAGCTAAAATAGCAGCCTTGATGGTCAGGAGTGGTGTCAGATGTCAGCCAGATTGGCAATGGCCAAGGGCCATGTCATCAGGAGGCCTACCTGGCCAGGTTGTTCCCTGAACAGTACTGGCAGTCCTGGCAACATCCAGTGTGCCACTGGACTAGACAGGGGGTACTGGAGGGGTTTTGCCTCAGGATCCCTGGAAACCTGGAATGGTTGGAGAGCCAGTTGGAATCAGAAGCCTTGGAAGGGAGGGAGGGAGGGCATGGCATGGCAAGCCTATATTTTGGCTTGTGAGTTTCTGTCCCCAAGCAGCTTGACTGGAAAGGTTTGGAGGGTTAATAGAAAAGATAGATTCTATTCACAAAGGCTGAATAGATAGATGCTTGTCATGTTGGTG
This sequence comes from Tiliqua scincoides, assembly GCF_035046505.1. Classification (NCBI taxonomy): domain Eukaryota; kingdom Metazoa; phylum Chordata; class Lepidosauria; order Squamata; family Scincidae; genus Tiliqua; species Tiliqua scincoides. The sequence goes on from NC_089826.1 coordinate 46,475,151, forward strand.
TACTTCCATTGCTCAGATGTTTCACGTTACATCATCTTTCTCATTTTGCTTTAGGTTATGGACCTTAAAGGACAGATGATCTACATTTTTGAATCTAGTGCCATCTTGTTCTTGGGCTCTCCCTGTGTGGATAGACTAGAAGACTTTACAGGACGTGGCTTATATCTTTCAGATATTCCGATTCACAATGCACTAAGGGATGTTGTTTTAATCGGAGAGCAAGCCAGAGCTCAAGATGGACTGAAGAAAAGACTAGGGAAACTGAAAGCTACTCTTGAGCAGGCACACCAAGCCCTTGAAGAGGAGAAAAAGAAGACTGTAGATCTTCTGTGTTCTATTTTTCCAGAGGAGGTCGCACAACAGCTGTGGCAGGGACAAGTTGTACAAGCCAAGAAATTTAATAATGTCACAATGCTTTTCTCTGACATTGTGGGGTTCACTGCCATATGTTCTCAGTGCTCACCTATGCAGGTTATCACCATGCTTAATGAGCTGTACACTCGCTTTGATTATCAGTGCGGAGAGCTGGATGTCTATAAGGTAGAGAATTTATTGCACCAATCTGATGTTCTAGAGAGGAAAAGCAAAGCAGTAAAGAAATGAATGGCATTTGAAAAAACTATGTTGAGACATACCTTAGCTTGAATAGAATGAACTGGAAAATCAGATGTAGGTTGTCTGCCAAGTGAGTTGCATGTGCAGCCATGCAAGAGGCATAATGAAATTTAGAAGATGATGGTGCAATACTGCAATAGGTAATTTGCTGTGCAGTCCTATGCAGGTCTACTTGGAAGTAAGGTCTATTTATTTCATTACTCTCAGATAAGTCTGTATAGGATTGCAACCTTGGGCTGTAGTTGTAAATACACTTACCAGGTATTAAGTCCCAATGAACACAGCGGGACTTAATTCTGAGTAGTCAAGCTTAGGAATTACATTGTTAGACCATTATATACCTAGGGCAGTGGTTCTCAAACCTTTAGCACTGGGACCCACTTTTTAGAATGAGAATCTGTCAGGACCCACCAGAAGTGATGTAATGACCAGAAGTGACATCATCAAGCAGGAAGTGTTTTAACAATCCTAGGCTGCAAACCTACCCACACTTACCCAGGAGTAAGTCCCACTGACTATCATTGTTAAAAGCATATACATTGTAGCCTATTAAAAGTACAGATCTGTAACATTTCTCCAAATGCAGTCACATACCATGTTAGCATCAAGTCTAACCTATTAAAAATAAAATATTGAAAGGAATGGGGACCCACCTGAAATTGGCTCACGACCCACCTAGTGGGTCCTGACCCACAGTTTGAGCAACACTTACCTAGGGCCTCAATGCAGTGGCGTCACTAGGATTTGTGTCACCTGCGCGTCACACCATGCAGGGCAGGGCAACACCCAGGTGGTGGGCGTGGTGATGTACCATCGCCCCGCCCCCACTGGTTTTTTGGCTGTACCTTTTGATAGAACACAGATCTTTCAATGTGGTTTGTTTCATTGCATTCTGCATGAAATAATGCATTGATTGATATATAACATGACAGTGTTATTCCTCCAAATTCTGATTTTAGTGATTTTGAAAACTTGTAGGGTCACACACACACACACACACACACACACACACACACACACACACACCCATGTCAACTTACTAACGCCTTTTTGCAGCAGTTCTCATACTTTTAGCACCTGGACCCACTTTTTAGAATGACAATCTGTCCAGTTCCCATTGGAAGTGATGTCATGGCCAGAAGTGACATCATCAAGCAAATTAAAATAAATAATTATAAATAGTTAAATTAAAATGAAAGAAATAATTAAATAAGTGGGAGCCAGTCCTGTTCCACCAAGTGAGTTTTCTCTGTACTCTGCCTGCAATAACCCTCCCTCCAAAGAATCAGTGAGATTTCCAGCCCTCCCCATTTCAAGCACATCAATAAAAACCTGGCTTTACAAGTCTGAGAGCCCAATCCTATGCCCGTCTACTTAGAAGTAAGTCCCATTAGAGTCAATGGGGCTTACTCCCAGGAAAGTGGGGATAGGAGTCCAGCCTCAGAGCCCAATTCTATAAGTACATAAGAACATAAGAACAGCCCCACTGGATCAGGCCATAGGCCCATCTAGTCCAGCTTCCTGTATCTCACAGCGGCCCACCAAATGCCCCAGGGAGCACACCAGATAACAAGAGACCTCATCCTGGTGCCCTCCCCTACATCTGGCATTCTGACATAACCCATTCCTAAAATCAGGAGGTTGCGCATACACATCATGGCTTGTACCCTGTAATGGATTTTTCCTCCAGAAACTCGTCCAATCCCCTTTTAAAGGCGTCTAGGCTAGATGCCAGCACCACATCCTGTGTCAAGGAGTTCCACAGACCGACCACGCGCTGAGTAAAGAAATATTTTCTTTTGTCTGTCCTAACTCTCACAACACTCAATTTTAGTGGATGTCCCCTGGTTCTGGTATTATGTGAGAGTGTAAAGAGCATCTCCCTATCCACTCTGTCCATCCCCTGCATAATTCTATGCATGTCTACTCAGAAGTAAGTCCCATTAGAGTCAGTTGGTCTTACTCCCAGGGGTTTTGCACTGGTCTTACTCCCAGGAAAGTGTGGGTAGGATTGGGCTGTGAGGGAAAGTGCAAGTGCAAAATATAAAACATTTCCCTTACCAGTTCAAGCCTCTTTGTTGGTCCTTTCTAGGGGGGTGGGGGGGTGGGAGGCTGCCTTCTGGGGCTTTTGTTGTGCTCCAGTCCCATCGGATCAGGACCATTCTGGTGTTCTCACGTTCCCCCCTTTGCCTGACCTGACCACCAGCCAAGGCACGTCTGCCTGCTCGTGAGTAAATGCAACTGTGAGGCTGCTTCACTTCCCATAGGGCTCCATATGCTCGCAGCTGGGGGGAAGGTACCTCCTCCTCGGGTGTTTTTTGGGGCTGCATTCATTGGATTAGGACCATTCTGAGTTGGAGTCCTCTCAGCCTGCCCTTTTCAATGGGGCAAGGCAAGGTTGCCTACTCGTGAGTAAACGTGGCCACGTGGTTTCAGTTGCTTTCTATAGGGCTGAATAGGGACCTCCTTCTCAGGTGTTTTTTGGGGGCTGCATTTACTGGATTGGGACCATTCAGGTGTCGTTGGATTCCTCTCTGCCTGCCCTTTCCAATGCACTAAGGCATGTTCACCTACTCACAAGTAAACGTGCAATACGGCTTACTTTCACTTCCCATAGGGCTCTGTGCATTTTTTCCTTCTGGTTTTTTGGCCATAACCTTTGAAGGAAAGGAGCTATCTCAATGGGGTTTTTTGCATTGTGTTCCGCTGGCCATTCCGCATCCATTGGTATACGGCACGACATGGTAGCTCCTAACGGTGTGATTTTAGCACATCACCCCCAGGGCACGTCACCCCCCAGCGCGTCACCTAGTGCGACCCGCACCCCCCACACCCCTCTAGCAATGATCTGGTCTAGTGGTTGCAGGGGCACTATTCATGCACTATTCATGCATAAAGTAGCCTGGGGATTGCTGTTCAAACTATTCAAACCTCACAGTTGGTGAACAAAAGTCAAGCATTAGACCTAAAAGGATTGTTGGCATAATGGCTAACTATTGTACAACATCTTTTGTAACTCAAAATAGTCTCCTTAAGTAGTTAGCAAGTCAATGGTATGGCAAAATTCCAGTTCACATTGTTCTTGAGTAAAAATGAGAGAACGGGGTTGGTGAGTGTGAAAGCACTTCAACCATACGCTGTGTTTCCTTCATGTTGCTTTGTTTTTGTGGTAAAATAATGAATTTTTATGTTTAGGTAGAAACTATTGGAGATGCATATTGTGTGGCTGGAGGCTTACACAAAGAAAGTGAAACTCATGCGGTTCAAATAGCATTAATGGCACTGAAGATGATGGAATTGTCAGATGAAGTAATGTCTCCACATGGAGAACCCATCAAGGTCAGGAAAACATCTCAGAATAATTTAATTGCTAGTGTTTTAAATACCGTTCGTTGTTCAGTGAAATATATGCTCTTCATGTTTATTAATTTAGCATGAATAGTGTTTCAAATTAACTGGGCCAAGTTAGGTGTAATGTCAGAGATACATAATAGACTCCTTCGCCTGTTGTTTTTTAATTCAGGGCTGCAATGTGGGGCTACTTATTTGATCAAGGAAACAGTGTTGGAGACCAGTGTGTTGTTTAACTCTCTCTCTCTCTCTCTCACTGCACCAGTTTCCAAATCTAAACCTCATTTGCACCAAATTGCTCTTTGCTGCTGTTATAGAAAAAAGTGGTTACGGATATTTGTGGTGGTGAATATTGGCTGAGTTGGTGCAGTGTTATGGGATATTCAGTTGCTCAAGTAAATAAATAGCCTGTAGCCCAGATTCTTTGAGGGAAGGGAAGGTGGCCTTCATCCAGAGTCAGGCGGAGAACTGGGAATTGCTCATGGGATTTAGAAAAGCTGAGGAACAGAGAGCCCAGCAGCAACAAAGGATGCAGAGCAAGAAATGATCAGAGACAGAGAAACCTGAAAGAAGTTTAGTGGCTTGTGGAAAAACCCAGAGGAGATAGGAAACTGAGGCAAAAAGGGAGTCAGTGGAGAGGGCACTGAAGAAGCTTAAGTAGTTCACAGGTCAGGAGGAACTGCATACTATGAAATGTATGAGAGACAGGAATGCTAAGAAACGGGTTGGCTGAACAAGTTTCAGCCCGGCCCAGAGTCTAGGCTCTGCCAGTTGTAGCATTATGATGTCAACAGCAAGGGAGCAATTAGATCCCAAAAGCAGCAGAGAAAGGGAGCTGTATTAAGCCTACAGATCTTGAGCTCCAGACTTCTATAGAAAGGCAAGTACCTGGACAGAAACAGTCATGCTTGGAAGACTTGTTTTCAGTTATTATGTAAATATGAATCACCAAGTAGACAGTAATCAAAATCAAGAGAGCATCATTTATGTGCTAAATCTCCATGCTTATCTTCCATCACTTAAGTTTACATTTTTAAGAGCCCAATTCTATTCTTAATTCCCCTCTACTGATTCCCCTCTACTGAAGGGAATTCCCCTCTACTGATGCTGCAGTGCCAAAATGGCTACTGCTACATCCTCCCTTATATTTAGTATGTAAATATGAATCACCAAGTAGACAGTAATCAAAATCAAGAGAGCATCATTTATGTGCTAAATCTCCATGCTTATCTTCCATCACTTAAGTTTACATTTTTAAGAGCCCAATTCTATTCTTAATTCCCTTCTACTGATGCTGCAGTGCCAAAATGGCTACTGCTACATCCTCCCAGGGGAAGGCAGCAGTTGCAGAGGTCTCCTCTGGGTAAATAACAATTGTTCCCTTACCCAGGGGTAAGCCTCCATGGGGCAGGGTGGTTCCGCTCGGACCTGCACTAGCTAAATAACTGGCACAGGTCCATGAGAATCTTCACTGCAGGATTAGACCTGGGAAGGGGGTTAGAATTCAAACCTGCTCCCTTTTCTGACCTCTTCCACCCTTCCCCCGTTGCCAGCCCATTCCACTCACTTGCGCCCCCTCCTACTTCCCCCACTATGTTCTCTCTATCATCTGGGTGCCTCAGAGAGGCTTCCGTAGGATCCTAAAGGCTCGCGCCTGGGGCATTTGTCTACAATGGGAGGACCACAACTGAGCCTCCTCAGGGTTGCATTGTGGCTGCATAGGTGCTGGAAATTTGGTTAGGATTGGGCTGTTTAGTAGTTTCCCCCCCCCCCTCAAATTAACAATTTAGCAGTATTTTTAAAATAGTTTTCTTTTTAAAAGATGCGCATAGGCCTGCATTCTGGATCTGTCTTTGCTGGCGTTGTTGGTGTTAAGATGCCGCGATATTGTCTATTTGGAAATCACGTAACACTTGCCAACAAGTTTGAATCTTGCAGTGTTCCTCGGAAGATAAATGTCAGCCCAACAACCTACAGGTATAGTAGCATTTAGCATACCTTGTATATTACAGTAGTTATGGCTCGCTTAGCACTCTAACCTGCATCAGTGGCTTTTAAAAATACTGTATGGCACCCTGCTGAATCTCAGACTGTATGACTTTACGTTTGATCCTCATTGTACATGCCTTTACCTCCCTAACATCAAATTCCTAAACTCCTTATATTGAAGCAGTAATGTATGTGTGTCCCCCTAAACCTGGGGTCGGCAACCTGCCATTCTGGAGCCGCAAGTGGCTCTTTTAGCCTTCTGCTGCGGCTCCGTGCGGGGCCAACCCATCTGGGGGGGAGGGGCTCACCCCTCCCGCGACGCAGCCGCTGCTCACCAGCCCGAGCACACGAGCAAAGCTCCCACGCGTCCTGCGGCTGCGCCCCATAGGAGAGGGCACGAACGGGCTGGCGGAGCAGCTCCTGCCCAAAGAGCCCGCACCGCCACTGAGGGCGAGCCCCCGCCGCTGCCGCACGTTCCCTCCTGCCTGAGCTGCAGCACAAAAGCAAGCAATTGAGTGCAGCTGCTTAGTCCTCCTCCCAAGCTCTGAGCACAATCCTGTGCGTGTCTCCTCAGAAGTAAGTCCCGTTGTGCTTGCTCCCAGGAAAGTGTGCACAGGATTACAGCCTTCAAGCTCCCCACTCAGCATTCACCCCCATCCCTCACTCACCCTCTCACTGCCCCATTTCCTTCACTTGGAAACTTGAAAGGGGTTTGGAGACCCCTGCACCAGATGGTATTCTGTATATGTTTGTATACTGTATGTGTAACATACTGTATATGTAGCACCAAAGCATATTTCATTGTTGGGAAGTAATCACTGTTGGTATGCCTTTTATTTTATGCAGTTTTGAGCTCTTAGCTTGTTTGTTCAGGAGCACTTTTGTGAACAGTGTCAAGTAGTACTAAGTGGTCTTGTTCAGAGGTAGTATTGTGTGTAAAGGCATTTACAAAAATACAGAAGTAAATGACTGTAAAGAATGACAGTATCCTTCACAAGTTCACCTGTGCACAGTCTAAAACAGTTGATCTCCAACTGTGGGTCTGGACCTGATTTTTAGTGGGACCTATAAGAGGAGAGTGTATTATATAATGTGACCTACAAGAGGGGAGTGTATTATATAACTGTGACCTACAAGAGGGGAGCGCAAACTATATATGCAGTGTTATCTTCATTTTAGATGTCAAAAGGGTTTTGTGGCTCCCAAGGTTTTCTTTTTTCTGGAAAACGGGTCCAAATGGCTCTTTGAGTGTTTAAGGTTGCCGACCCCTGCCCTAAACAAAATTGATTTGTAATGAATTCCAAACTAAAGCAAATGATTTTTCCAAATACAGACATCCCCCTGTATCCACGGGGATTCCAGTCTGCCCCCACCCCCCATCGTTCCAGAAACCACAGATATGGGGAACCCTATATAAAGTACAATACTCATGCCATGCCCTGTACCTTTGTTTTTCTTTATTAGCAGTGAAAGCACACATTTTCTTGCTTAACAGAGGAAAAGTTTCTTGCTTAATTGAGGAACTTGACATGTAGGTAGGCAGCGTCCATTGTATGAATTTGTATGTGGGACAGGGTTTTCTCTATAGGCTTGGCGGGGCACACTAATGTCTCATGCTCATCAGAAGGCCAAAGTGGCCAGTCTGACCTCTGAATTCTTGGTGCTGATTGCAGTGAGAATAGCACATAAATGGAACATTTTGCACATGGAAAGGCCCAGTGCAAAGTCTTGTCCCCAGCAACCTGACCCCAGTAGTGTCGGGAACTCCTTAAAATAGGCTTCCTATTTGCTTTGCTGGGTTCTAAATGTGACTGACATTTCAAGCAGCGTAAATTTGCAAGTGATTGCTTGGTTCTAAACATACTGCCCCATTTTGTCTGACAGACATCAAATAAAATAGGATGCTTTTTTTTGAAATGCTGCTTTGAAATGTGAAGAGTCTCATTTACATATAATTAATATTGACCTTTGCATATCTGGTGAAATGTATGCCTTCACTCAAGTGTGTTGCAGTTATAAATTTTTAATTGGGAGTATTTTTACTTGGTAATTTGAGTGTCCGCTTAAATCACCAATTGCTGCTTCACTTAAGTAAGGCTGTGCCCTTTTGTCACTTTTACAACACTTTTGTCATATTTTATTTCATTTTCAACCCATGTTACGTCTGTCATTTAGTATATGCCCAATTCTTATGTGTTTAATTCTCTCTGAAATGGAGTCATTTGGCCCAAACCTATGCCGACTGGGCGATGGTGGAGACTGCTTTATGGCAGTTGCAAAGCAGCCTCCGCTGGTGTGAGCTGCTGGTGGGGAGGCTGGAATGGCTTCCCACCTGCCAGCAGAGAGTTGGACTCACTGGAGTAGGTATGGCCGCATACACACAAAATACCGTAGATACTCGCCTATAAGGCAAGAAATTTCTGGCAATAAATCAAGTGTAAATCATCTCCTTGCCTCATCTGTGAGGACACAGATTACAGACCAATCTTGAGCTGCCCATTGTGCCAGGACTGCCATGGTGCCAAAACAGTTGCCACGGAATCCTACATGCAATAGGTTAGCCATTGGTGTCTCCTTGGGGGAAGGGGATTTTGTCCCCTTCCCTCAGGTAAGGGAAATAGCCCTGCAACAGGGCTACTCCATTCTGTGGCAGCCCTTGGGCTGCCGTAGAATCAAGAGCCTCTCCCACAGAATAGATTATTCTTTCCAGGATTTGTAGTTTACATTTGATTTTGTATTTAATGATACTGTTTGTATTCTGTTGTAGGTTACTAAAGGATGACCCTGGCTTTATTTTTACTCCTCGTTCAAGAGAGGAACTTCCTCCCAACTTTCCAGATGATATTCCTGGAATCTGTTACTTTCTTGATGCTTATCTTCCAGGAACAAATTCAAAGTCTTGGTTTCAAAAGAAAGATTCTGAAGATGGAAAAACAAATTTCTTGGGGACACCAACCGGCGTAGACTAGATTGTGTTTTCTCGCATTTTCAAGGAAAAAATATGTTAAGATTTTGGGTTTGTTAATGTCACGGTCCAGGGGTCTGTCCGACTGATCTTACACACTCTTGGTTCATTGGCCAAACACCCCTAGTGAGTCAGAAATGCATGTTCCCAATTTGTTCTTGTGCATCCTACTATCTCAAGGGTCAATACTCCAGGAGAGATTAGGATGTAGTTCAAAGGCAAAAAGCCAAATGTTCAGTACACAAGTTCTTGCACACCATCACCTGACTAGCTAAACATGCCAAACAAGTGGGTATATGAGTCCTCAGGGCAAACTGCCCTCCAAAGTGCCACCACCCCTTCAAACAGCCAGTCGGAAACTGAAGACCCACAGGCTAACTCACCAAATCTTGCAAGCTCTGAGCTCCTCAAATTTCAAGGATTCAAGCTCCAAAACTCTGGTTCATTCCAGTAGCAGATGGAGTGGCCTAGGCTGGACTTAGATGAACCCAGTTCCTTTGTACTCTCTCTGTCTCTCTCTCACTCACACACACACATAGAATTTTATTTACAGAATAAGTACAGTTTTATTTACAGAATAGAATTAAGGTTACATTTTGAAAGGTATTCAGATAGTTCAGAGAATACATTACACAAACAGTACTAAAACAATAAAACTAAGCTCCTAAGCTTACATATCCCTGATGCTCACCTGAATTTTTCCAATTTATGAGCATAAACAAAGTGTAGTTCTACCTATCATGCCACAGCTGATACAAACAACCATCCATGATGGCATGGCAAAGCTCACTTAGGGCCCACTCCTGAGCTGGGCCAGTGCTTGCACTGACTTCTAGTGCTGGAGCTGGATGCTGTGACACTTTCCACTGAGTCAGCACCAGTGCTGGCCCATCACCAGTCAGAGCTGAGCCCAGCGTTAGCCGGATGCTGCCTAGAGCTAGGTAAGAGCTCTGGGCATTGGTGAAGTCTTCAAGGGCACATGGGAAGAAATTCTGGGGCTGGGGTGGGTGGGGCAGGGGGAGGAACTGGTGTGAGACCTGAACTCCATGTCGGGCCTTCTGGCCCAACTAGTCTCTCAAAATAGCAGCACAGACTTGAGAAGCCCCATTGTGAGAAGGGCGTGAAAGGCGAAGGGCATGAAAGTCCCCTTCCTCTGAGGAGACCTCTGGTGGCTGCCAGGTTACTGCAGGATGCAGCAGTAGCCCCTTTGGTGCTGTTGCACCTAGCAGTAGCACCGCCTTTAAGATTGGGGTGTTAGATTGGGTCAATCCTATCCAACTTTCCAGTGCTGGTGCAACCATGCCAACAGGGTATGTGCTGCATCCTATGGTGGCTCCTCAAGGTAAGGGAACATTTGTTCCATTACCTCAGGGCTGCATTATAGTTGCATTGGCACTGGAAAGTTGGATAGGATTGGGCTCTTAGCCAGCCAGAGATTTGGACCAGCCAAAGCTTCTGGGAAATGATCTCCTCACCTGAAGCTACTGTTGGTCACTCACTCTGACCCCTCCCAACTGGAGAATCACAGCCGCAGCCAATTCCCAATTAGCCAGACCTTGATGATCCAGCATGTCATCAGGTCTCTCATCTGGTTGTGAGAAGTGAGATTCAAAACAAGGAGCCTCTTTCCTAGTCCACTAACAAGCTCTGTGTCCCACAGCTGCTGCAAAACAGCTGTCACAGGATGGAGTCAGACCTAAGTCAGTGATTTTTGAACCTGTTCTTCACAGTTATGACTTGCAAATGTGAAATTGACACATGACAGCACTGTAGCTTGTTAACACCTTGTTAAAGCTGGTAGAATGTAAATCACATAATTTCAATTTTTAAGAAATATATTCAAAGAAATAAGCTGTTTGGGGGGGGGAGCAGGAACTGGACAGATGAATTGCATGACAGAACTATGAATAGAGGAAGCTCAGCCAGCTGGCCGACCTCCTTCTAACAAGCAAAGAGCTGCTTTGTGAAGAGTGAATCCAATAATGGCTTGGGATAGGAAACCATCCCAAAAGATGGGAATGGTGAGGAGAGAACAAGTGCTCCAAGCCTTGCCGGCTGTCATCATTTTTAAAAGCAGCTTTTGGAAGGGAAACTCCAGCATCCAAACAAGCAGAACTGAGCTGCTTGCCATGGGATTATCAACCTGATGATTTAATCATCTCTTCATGTACAAGTGACACAGTCACACACTGTGCTATGAGCCAGTGGAATACCAATTGCTATTGAGATGCAGTTTTCTTTGTTATTTCATAACAGCAAGAAGAAGCTATAAATTATGGTTAACAAATGATACCTTGTGCAAAAATAAGAGCCTCACTATATATCACATTGACTACATAAAAAAGTGGTGCTGTGGCATACCACTCCTGCAGCGAAACGTGCCCCAGGTGCCATTGGGGGGGGCACCAAAGCATGCGCTCCAACTGCTTCCCCTTTAAAAGCAGTTGGAACACGAGTGTGCTGATGATATCATGATGCTGCATGGCATCATGATGTCAGGCATTGCCCTGGGTTCCAGAAGCCCTGGGTACACTACTGGTTGTAGCTCAGTAGCAGCACACATGCTTTATATGCAGAAAATCCTGATCTCTTGATTTCCCTGGTATCTCCAGGTAGAGTTGGGGAAGACTCCTGTGTGACACCTGGAATTATGCTATCTGCAGACAAATACTAAGCTGCAGTACTAGGGGTCTAACTTAATACAAGGCATGTTCCTCTGAAATCTGTTAATGGACTCTGAAGGCTCCCCTCAACAAGGTGCAGAGAAATTGCACCCTCCCTTGAAGGCTGGCTACCTTCCATTATTTATCTTAGTGGCTAATTTTCCCTAAGGATTTAAAGGGGAGAGCCAGGCCTGCTGCATCCTGTATGTTCCATTGCTCATAGCAGAAAGGGGAATCACAATGCACTTGGCTTAAATTCAGGTTATGTAACTTATGGTCAGTTCACCTGTACACTTGCCTGTACACTTTGGGTATAGCATGGAGAGAATGATTGGTCTGAGTGTATCTTCTATCCAGCATCTCATCCCTAGTTTGCTTGGGGCAGTGGTTGCCTCACTCACTCATGCTGCAGTGGCTAACAAGATAGCCTGGAATAAGATAATAGGCACTCATTCAATTGAGGAGAAGATATGCAGACACTCTTTGGTCTGTCTGGCTTGTCAGTAGTTTTGGAAATTTATTGTTTAAATTATTTTCCATATGTAATGATAATAAAAATTAATAGTGACCAATCACAGTTTTTTTCAGTTAATCAGAAACATGCGTAATCTTCATTTTTTCATCATCATCCATCCATTTTTTTGTTACATGGCAGATTTTCCCATGGTAGGTGCAGTAAGCACTCAAAGTGCACAGCTTCACATGATGCATGTTGCATAGTGCACCGCAGAACTTACCATGTGCCCCAAGCAGTGCCTTTGTGTATATATGTGTACTGTGATAGTTCACACATCTGCACTATTACCAAAAATAACTTGACTGGATTTGTTTCTGACTTTGCATCTTCTGGCAAGGAACCAAGAGGGTTAAGTTGACTGTAAAATACTGGCCAGGACAACTGTAGGCAGGGCAGAGATTTCTCTGCAGGACTGTCTTGCAATACCACCCTGCATCCAAGCCAAGTAATAGAGTAGGAACCCAATCCAGTGTTTTTCCCTTCATAGCATGCAGTCATGCCAAAATAGGCTGTACTGCATGCTATAATGGGGGGGGGGGGAGAGATGAGAACATAAGGAGAGCCCTGCTGAATCAGGTCAAAGGCCCATCTAGTCCAGCTTCCTGTATCTCACAGTGGCCCACCAGGTGCCTCAAGGAGCACACAAGACAACAGGAGACCTGCATCCTGGTGCCCTCCCTTGTATTGGAGGCTTGGGAGGAGAAAGAGAAAATGTTTTCACTAACCCCTTCATATGCCTCCCAATTGCCAGTGGGTCTCTTTGGACCGGCGCTAGCTCTTCAGCTGACACAAATCTGAGGAGACAAAGAGGGTGTGTTAGCTGCTACCAGAGGGATAGCATCTGGCACAAGTCACCCTCATTGGGTGCCACCCCTGACATGCCTTCCACCCACCCCTATTCCAGCCTCTTGTCAAATCACCATTGGCGAGTTGCTCCTTTCCCCATCATCATGCACTGTGCGTCTGTGGCCTCACTGATGGTGGTCTGTAAGCATCCAGCTCCAGGTGCTTCTGGACCACCATTTATGATGACTCTAAAGCATCTACCATTGCTGGGATGATAGTTCCAGCAGCAATAGAACCCAATAGGATTGGGTTAAAGGTGTAAACTCACCCCCATTTTAAAAGAATTCGCATGTTCCTCCCCATCTGCACAACTTGTTGCAATTATTCACTCTATTTTATCTGAAAATGCAATTGCTTTGTGGTTGGCTTAACTACCTTGAGTGCTCTGCAGTTTCCATCTCTTCTTGTCTCATGCCATGTGAAATGCAGTTCAGGCCTGTGATATACATTCAACGAGTCTGAAAAGGGGGAGTTGCTACATCATGAAGCATAGAATAATGACCTAATATCCGCTGTTGAAAACTTTAAAGTCAGTCATGAATCTGAGGACCCAGCACATGCTCCACCGTGCTCCACCAGGCCTTTACGCTGTCACAAAAGCACTGTAATGTGCTTTGGAACAGTATGTCTCCTAAGCACAACAATGGGAAGGTCAGAGCCTTCCCTCTAGCACCAGCAGCCGCATGGGTGCCTGCCAGAGCAGGTAAGTCCAGTGTGGGGGCAGTGGGAATGTGGAGGAGGAGTGAAGCAGGGTGGGAAAGGGCAGCAATGGGGCAGGGGTGGGCAGATTGGGCCTGGAAGGGCATGGGATCTGTGGTGTCGGCACATGCCATATCTTATCTCCCTTCCCAGGCCTGATCTGTTGACACCGATCAACTTGCACTTGTGCCAGCAATGTCGTTGGTACAGCTCCAGACTGACCCATTGCAGCTGCTGGGTCTTACCCCAGAGCAAATGTCCACTTATCCCAAGGAGATCTCCAGTAGCTGAAATTTCCCTGCAGAATGCAGCAGAGTCTGTGTTGGCACTGTTGTATCACTGCACAGGGGAATTTAGTTTGGATTGCGATGTGTCGCAGTTGTCCCCAAATTTCAAAAAAGGATGTAGGAATATTTGTGGTCTTCCTTGTAGAATCCTGCAGGACTGAATAAATGGTCAGAATGATCCTAAAATATGGGGCATCTTGTATCCCTGTATTGTTGCATCATTTAGGCATAGTTCTGTTTACCATTTCCTGAAAAGTAAAGATATTAATGGTATGTCAAGCAGTGAAGCACTTCACTTAAATATGGTTATCTGCTGTTTCCAGTGCTAGTATGCAGAATACGCCACTTTCTGCTTATTGAACTTCTTTAATTGTATATAAATTATATACATATAGATAAATGTGTAATATACTGTATTATCGAAAGCTAAAACCTCTGTAATGGAACAGCATTTTAATTCTTGGAGTTATAAATCTTATTTCAAGGGAAACAAATCTCTGTTATGTATTACAGCAAAAAATGTTTTATTTCAGTTGATATTTAACAATTATAGATTAAAGAGTAAATGGCATCACCCTATTGACAATTTCTAAGCAGACGGCAAATTCAGCACAAAAACAGAAAGAATTGAGAAGTGATACCAATCAAATGTGCACATCAAATGTGCATAAAGCACACAAACACCTCTACCTCTTTTGGATTTTGTGGATGTTTTGGAATATGATGACTTCATAAAAGAAAGTATACCTGAATGATGTACAGCACGTTTTGCATGTGAGTCATGACTAGAAGTAGACAGGCACTTTTCTTGTAAAGGTCAGCAATGTAGTATATGAGATTGAAAAAGACAAGAAGAGAAAATTAGTCCAACAAGTCCAGTGGTGTCACTATGGGGGTACGGGGGGTGTGGGCCGCACTGGGTGATGTGCATGGGAGAGGGGTGACCATTACTGGCTAAAAATTTTAAAATCTTGGTATGTTTGAATAATATCATCATGCTATGTACCGATGGATGTGTAATTTCATGCAGAATGCAATGAAACAAACTGTGTTGAAATATCTCTCTTCTATCAAAAGTTATAGCCCCCAAACCAGCAGAATGGGGTAATGGCACATCACCATGCCCATCACTCCCCTGCCCACTGCTTGGGAGGAGGTTCACCGTAGAGGTGACGTGCTGGCCTCCTGTACTGGGTGGCATAAACCCTAGTGACACCACTGAACATGTCAAATGCTTTGTGGAGTCTTTTGGGCCCTCTGGAAAGAGAACTGAAGAGGCTTCACGAGCACAGATTGTGCATGAGCCAAGGCCATGCCAAGGTGGTGCATAATATAGCACTGCTGAAGTATTATAGATCATAGAATCTCCCTGCCAGATTCTGGTGAGCTTCTAAGCTAGTCTGATATGGTTTCAGGCCAAACTGCAAGAGGAAAAACAAGGGCATAGGTAACTGCCCTAGAGCAGTGCTTCCCAAACTTTTTAGCATTGGGACCCACTTTTTAAAATGATAATCTATCACAACCCACATGGCTTTACTAGACAAAAATGTGATATAGAAAGAAATGTTTTTATTTATAAATAGTAAATAATAAAATATTAATCATAATCAAGATCCTGTATTCCTGAGGCTGTTAGAGACCTTGCGTATAATATGCGTGCATAGACATTTGTGACCCTCTCCCTAGAAATGGAGTTCAAGGACTATTCCCCAAACCTTTACCCAGAAGGTTGAAGTGGAGACCAAGACGTGCAGTTAGGGACTTCCAGGCCAGACAAAAGGCTGAAACTGGGTTCACGCTTGATCTAAAGGAAGCTAATTACTAGAGTAAATTAGAAAATGTGACATTTTAATTTGGGGCTATGAAAATTACTTCATACCATGCATTAGCATTCCAACCTCGACAGTGGTCTTTGAATTGCCCATTGCTGCAATTTTCTTCTAGAAACTGGGCAAGGGTGGGTGAAAAAAACACAAAAAAGTTAGAAGAAAATTATTCTGAACATTAAATACAGGCAATCAACCTAATTTTCATAAGCAAATCTCATTACAATAAAAAAAAATCTTATTCTAATTATGGACCATCTCCATGCCAGAGATAATATTGTACTGTGGTAGGGGAAGGGTGCTCCATAAATGAAATCTCCATTCTGTGGTATTATTTAGATTTAGAAGCACTCTAATCGCCGACAAGTTGAGAGAAGCCCAACTTCAATGGTACGGCCACGTTCTGCGCACCAACAGCAATACGCTGGAGCAGAAGGGCCTTCAGTTGGAGGTCAATGGCAAACGACTGAAGGGTCAACTGAAGGAGCACTGGCTTGACATGCTGCATGGCGACATGAAAATCACCCACCTACACCTGGACCAAGGCTGTGACTGCGAGAAATGGCAACTCCGATTCAAAATAGCAGACCCCGCCAACCACATGGGACAAACACTAAAGAAGAAGAAAGAAGAAGAAGTGGTATTATTTAGATTCCTCTTTAGCTCCCTTAGAGCTTATTCCACGTGCACAGTGACAGATTAGCTTCCTTAGAACATAAGGGTGTAGTAATAATAGCATGAAATAGGAAGTGTCCTATCAGTTGTGGTTGAGGGGGAAGCCATTCTAGAGAATGCTGTAAGAGCAGAGACCAGTCTAAATAAAGGTCCAGGCCTAGAGAAGCCGGAAACTTCTTCTCCAAACCATGAAGCTAGTAGTGCAGTTATAGGGGGGGACATAAAGGTAAGTACTTCAGACGCCATAACACACTTCGTAAACAGCCCGCTCCACTCACCGCCAGAGCCATTTTACACAGTGATGGCAACACACAAGAGACACCATTTAGTTCAGTGAGTGCCTGTGCATTGCCAGAATGGTTCCAATGGCTACTGCAAGGGGCCGCTTAAATGGCGCGTTGCAGTGCCTGCAGTACTTACTGTTTTGCCCCCTCTCCAGTTACATTACTGAAGCTATGGACATTGAAACCTGGCTACCATTTATAGCATGGCACAAATCAAGGTACTGATACATTTCTTCATCTTGTTTTGCACCTATAATCATCATCATCATCCAAGGACTACAAGGGTTTAACCACAACTACAATACCGTGTTTCAGTTCTGCACTGAAAAACTTTTGAGTACTTTTAAATATGATACCAAATCCAAGTTCTTTTCTGTGAATTGGAGCAAAATAGACGAGACTATAAAAAATCAACATTCCCCACAAGAAACAACAATTTGTAGAGATGATAAACCCTTTTTGAACATTCTTTGCACCTGTGACTCCTCCCATGCAATAATATGGCTTTTGTCAAGCTCTCACTAACCATCATGCCTTCACAGTAAAGTGGAAAAGGGACAAAATGACTACTATTGGGATTACACTAGGACTTACCACTGCACAAACGTGCATAGGCTAACAGTCTAATACACATTTCATTTCTAGCTGGGATTTTTAAAAATTCCATTTTTAATTCCTTATACATTTATTTTAAAACTGCTGCAAAACTACTGATAAATGAGCTAGATCTTTAAATGAAGTATAAAGCTGAAATGAAGTATAATAAGGCAGGAAAATAAAACATTCTAAGGAAGAAATTTAAAGTTTGGATCTTTGTTACAATCTTAATAAGAGGTGGCTTTGTGGGCATGGCTATGGTATGGGGACGGTATCACTACAAGCTCCTACTGCTTAAAATTTACCACTATACCACTGGTCTGAAGCAATCTAGCTAACAAAAGACTACAGCCAATGCTTAGAGAGAAACTGCAAAAATATAGCTTGTCCAATGAGTATTGGCTGCTGGTTGTTATCACCTGCCTACTCCATTTTCCTATGATGGAAAGTACACAGTTTATAAGGATGTTGAAGCACATATACACAGAGATAATCTAAGGCTCTGTATTCCACATTACCCAGATGCAATGGTTTGAGATGTGTTTTCTCCCAAGTACAAAGGGTGGATCTGAATGTTAAATATGCAGTTATGCTGGAACATGAGGTTAGACATCCAAGAAATAAACTGTGCAGGAATCTGAAATAAAATAAACAATCCTCTAAAGATATATGCCCCGTGGGCTTTAGAGGTTTTGGTGCTGACAGCAAAGAAGCTCTTCTGCTTATGCTAGCACAGAACGCTTTTACTAAATTGCTCATTGCGGTACAGTGTTCAGAAGCTGAAATTCTTCATGTTTGATTATGTTCTGGGCACTATAAAAGGTACAAGCCCCCAAATTAACGTCACACATTTCACACACCCTCGGCAACTTCTTTCCAGCATGAGCACAATTATTGCTCTAAACATGCAGAGGGATTAATAGCCTTGGATTAAGAAATACCACTTTGCCCTAAGGAACAAATCAAAGGGTTTCATCTCCTGCAGTGGAAAGGGTGTGAACCAGAAAAAAGACAGAACCAAGGCAATCAAGTAGTTTCTCCATCTGTATCTAGAGGGTACCATTCAGGACCTTCTAATTTATCCACATTGTCTCTGTGTTTAGCCAAGATATAAAAGTACAGTAGTAGGAACAAGATAGTTCTATTGGAATTCCAGAGAGTAGTTTTTATTCCATAAGCAGTACAGGGTCTATGGGCCATGTCTAATTTAAATTTGATACAAAGACCTAATATAATGTGAGAAGACACAGAAGATCAACATGATGCCAATGCAGTTTATAAAGATGTGTTTCAAAGCCTAAACACACTACTTCAGTGTTTTTCAAACTGTGGGTCAGAACCCACTAAGTGGGTTGCAAGCAGATTTCAGGTGGGTCCCCATTCATTTCAATATTTTTAATCTATTAGATTTGATGCCCCCATGGCATGTAACTGTATTGGGGAAAATGTTACAGGTTTGTACTTTTAACAGGTAACTCTGTATATGCTTTTAATAACGATAGTAAATGGGACTTACACTTGGGTAAGTGTGGGTAGGTTTGCAGCCTAGGATTGTTAAAAATTTTCCTGTTTGATGTCACATCCAGTCATGACATCACTTCTGGTGGTGTCTCATAGATTCTCATTCTAAAAAGTGGGTCCCGGTGCTAAAAGTTTGAGAACCACTGCACTACTCCATAAAAACAAATCAAAAGTGATATAAGAGAATGTGAATGCAATTATCAAGCTAGAAAGGTATTCAGAGGTTCAATTCAGTAGCTGCAAACAAGACTAACAGACAAGAACATGTTTGGGCTCAAGAAATATGAACAAACTAATTCCTACAGAATGATTTCAATTACCCTCAGCACAAGAAGTCATCAGTCAGTTAGATGAACTATTTACTTTTATTGAGTCAGTAGTGGATTTTGGAAAATTCAGTTGGACATCAAAAATTCCAGGCAGTTTATAGCTTCAGGCAGTTACATACTTCCAGGATTGATATCTGTATCTCTTCAGAGTCTTTATGTTATCACATGTTATACAGATGATATTCTTGGAAGTAAGGAAAGTCCAGAAATTTTAACGAATCGGAGTGAGTTCTAGATTTCAAGAGATGAATCTGAAACTCCTTAAAGGAAAATACAAATTTGCCATATCAGGTACAAAATATCAAGGCCATATGCCAACCAAAGAAGAGTTAACATCTGATGCAAGTAGAACAGAGGTCATAGCTGAAATGTCTAGTACAGAGATTTTCAACCTTTTTCATCTCATGGCACACTGACAAGGCCCTAAAATTGTCAAGGCACACCATCAGGTTTTTGACAATGGACAAAAACCATTTGACAATGGACAAAAAACAGGACCATGCTGCCTGTGGGGGGCTCAGCCCCCATTGGCCCTACTAATAAACAACCTTACCCCAAAATTCCTGTGGCACACCTGAGGAACACTCGTGGCACACCAATGTGCCCAGGCACAGTGGCTGAAAATAACTGATCTAGTCCAAGGAACAAGGCTTCAAAGATTTCTAGACATGGTCACTTGTTGACTGAAATTTATTCCAAATGTGCCAAATGGTGACAAAAAATAGTTAATGGTCCAGGGCATTGAACTTATTGAATGCCAACATTCAAGGAGTTGAAGGAGCTACTAACAAAAGCACCAGGTTTGAAGTATTACTATATGAAAGAACCAATAGTGGCTGTCTGCTGGTGTTCTTTTTGCATCTTTTTAGATTGTGAGCCCTTTTGGGACAGGGAGCCATTTAGTTATTTGATTTTTCTCTGTAAACCGCTTTGTGAACTTTTAGTTGAAAAGTGGTATATAAATACTGTTAATAATAATAATAATAATAATTGCATCAGTAGATGCCAGAACTATAGGAGTCAATGCTGTATTGTTATAGAAAGGCTTACCTGATGTACATGTTTCCAAAGCATTGGCAACTACTTCATAGAATTAGGTCTAATAGAAAGCAAAATGTTCACAATAGCATTAGGATGCATAAGACAGCAATTTATTGGAAAAATAGAAAATCAATTGAAAAAATAGTGACTGGAGCCACACCATAGACCATTGGAAACAGTGTTTAGAAAATGTCTGCTGAATTGACCTCCAAAAGTCTGGCTGCTTGTGCTACAGCTACAAATGGCATATAGACCTAGGCAAAGAGTTAACAACTGCTGATGCTGTAACCTAGCAATTTTCAACCTCTTTCAGCTCATGGCACATTGAGAAGGTGGTAAAATTGTCAAGGTACACAATCAGTTTTTTTGACCATTGACAAGACATACTGTGCTGCTGGTGGGGGAGGGCTCATATCCCCCAATGGCCTATTAATGAATGACCCTCCCCCAAACTCCTGCAGTGCACTAATTTGTCATGGCACAATGGTTGAAAATTGCAGCTCTAAACAAAGTATACATGGAACAAAGAAAAGTATATCATGATGAACCAAGCATTGCTAAACATGTAGTGTGTTGCCAATTTCAGAACTGAAATGGACAGAATTTCAAAGGATAGAATTTCTAGAAGTTATCAGTGCTTAATGGAACAACATAGAGACTTTTGTGTACTTTTTAAATGACTGCATTGTAGTCATTTGATGCCTAAATTGAAGATTTGGTTGCAGTCATGCACCAAATGTTGAAATTTCAGAGTTAAAAATCAAAATGAATCTGTGATGAACTATGAATGCTTCATGAACTATTATGGTTTTAAAACTCGGCGGAAGGCCTTGGATAGTGAGACGTATCTAGTGGCAGAGTGATAAAAAAAATCCTATTAGAATAATATTTTGTAAACAGGAGGAGATATAACTACAGAAAGAACCAAACTGTCAGCAATGTTATGATGTCTATGAATCCACTTGGCTGTTGAGATTGTTGGGGAGACTCAGCTCCATGTTTCGTTGTTGACGGAAACTCACTTGTCACGGATGCAAAACAAGGAAATCTCACGGGTCGCTCTGGAACTCTCTGTCACAGGAGATCCATGATGGAATTTCCTTCCCAGCCTTTAGAAGAACTCTGGAGACTTTTTTGTTCTGTAGACCTCTGCATTCATGGGAGAAGTCCTGGTGATGCCTGATGCTATTTGGTGACTCTTTTTTTTTAATACTGTTTTGGCTTGTATATGGTCTTGGTGATTTTTAGTTGTGACTTTAATATACTTATTCTTTTGTTTTTTTGTTTTATATCACCTTGGAATCCATGATGAAAGATGGAATACAAACAGGAAAATATAGATAAACAATTTTACTGTGAGGCTGGTGTCAGGCTGCAGTATGATGTAGCATAAACAGTTGCTCCTTGGGAGGAGCTGACAGAAGCCACGCTTCAGGTACTTGTGTGACCTGCCCAGAGTGTGACAAGTGACCAGCAGTAGCTGGAGCACCTTTGCTTCTGAGTATTTCAGAAGGGGAAGGGGCAGGGCCAGACAGGGAAGCAGGCTCCTGCATCAGTCGGGCCGAAAAATCCCTGTCCAGGCCAAGGACAGGCCCTGGGGGAAGGCCGACAGGAGCCGAGGGGCATCCGGTTCGGGACTCCTCATCCCTATGGGATGAGGATGGGGAGGTTAGAGAACAACAAGACAAAGGCAGAGTAGGAGAAGAAATTGGGAAAGGTAGGGTGATGGGATGGGATAGACGGTTTGGCGCAATGAGAGGATGCGGGGACAAAGGAGCGAATAAGCAGCACATCCTGGGGCATTCTGTGTATAAATGCTTTTATGCGAATGCCCGAAGTCTACGAGCAAAGGTGGGAGAACTGAAATGTCTGGTGACAAGGGAAAATATTGACATAGTGGGCATAACGGAAACCTGGTGGAATCCGGAGAATCAGTGGGATACCGCAATCCCGGGCTATAAACTCTACAGGAGGGACAGGCAGGGGCGTATTGGAGGTGGGGTGGCCGTTTATGTTAAGGAAGGGATAGAATCCAGTAAAGTAGAGATTGAAGGTGGGTCCGACTCCACCGTAGAATCTCTGTGGGTTAAATTACCAGGCTTGTGCAGCGATGTAATACTGGGGGCGTGCTATCGTCCTCCAGACCAGAAATCGGATGGGGACCTTGAAATGAGGAAACAGATCAGGGAGGTGACAAGGAGGGACAGGGTTGTAATCATGGGGGACTTCAATTATCCTCATATTGACTGGGTCAATTTGTGTTCTGGTCATGATAAGGAAACCGGATTTCTTGACGTGCTAAATGACTGTGGCTTAGATCAGCTAGTCACGGAGCCCACCAGAGGACAGGTGACTCTGGATTTAATATTGTGCGGTATGCAGGACCTGGTTAGAGATGTAAATGTTACTGAGCCATTGGGGAACAGTGATCATGCTGCGATCCGTTTTGATGTGCACGTTGGGGGAAGAATACCAGGCAAATCTCTAACAAAAACCCTTGACTTCCGACGGGCGGACTTCCCTCAAATGAGGAGGCTGGTTAGAAGGAGGTTGAAAGGGAGGGTAAAAAGAGTCCAATCCCTCCAGAGTGCATGGAGGCTGCTTAAAACAACAGTAATAGAGGCCCAGCAGAGGTGTATACCGCAAAGAAAGAAGGGTTCCACTAAATCCAGGAGGGTGCCTGCATGGCTAACCAGCCAAGTTAGAGAGGCTGTGAAGGGCAAGGAAGCTTCCTTCCGTAAATGGAAGTCTTGCCCTAATGAGGAGAATAAAAAGGAACATAAACTGTGGCAAAAGAAATGTAAGAAGGTGATACTGGAGGCCAAGCGAGACTATGAGGAACGCATGGCTGGCAACATTAAGGGGAATAATAAAAGCTTCTTCAAATATGTTAGAAGCAGGAAACCTGCCAGAGTAGCGGTTGGCCCTCTGGATGGTGAGAGAGGGAAAGGGGAGATAAAAGGAGACTTAGAGATGGCAGATAAATTAAATGAGTTCTTTGCATCTGTCTTCACGGCAGAAGACCTCGGGCAGATACCGCTGCCCGAACGGCCCCTCCTAACTGAGGAGTCAAGTCAGATAGAGGTTAAAAGAGAAGATGTTTCAGACCTCATTGATAAATTAAAGATCAATAAGTCACTGGGCCCTGATGGCATCCACCCAAGGGTTATTAAGGAATTGAAGAATGAAGTTGCAGACCTCTTGACTAAGGTATGCAACTTGTCCCTCAAAACGGCCATGGTGCCAGAAGATTGGAGGATAGCAAATGTCACGCCTATTTTTAAAAAGGGAAAGAGGGGGGACCCGGGAAACTATAGGCCAGTCAGCCTAACATCCATACCGGGTAAGATGGTGGAATGCCTCATCAAAGATAGGATCTCAAAACACATAGACAAACAGGCCTTGCTGAGGGAGAGTCAGCATGGCTTCTGTAAGGGTAAGTCTTGCCTCACGAACCTTATAGAATTCTTTGAAAAGGTCAACAGGCATGTGGATGCGGGAGAACCCGTAGACATTATATATCTGGACTTTCAGAAGGCGTTTGACACGGTCCCTCACCAAAGGCTACTGAAAAAACTCCACAGTCAGGGAATTAGAGGACAGGTCCTCTTGTGAATTGAGAACTGGTTGGAGGCCAGGAAGCAGAGAGTGGGTGTCAATGGGCAATTTTCACAATGGAGAGAGGTGAAAAGTGGTGTGCCCCAAGGATCTGTCCTGGGACCGGTGCTTTTCAACCTCTTCATAAATGACCTGGAGACAGGGTTGAGCAGTGAAGTGGCTAAGTTTGCAGACGACCCCAAACTTTTCCGAGTGGTAAAGACCAGAAGTGATTGTGAGGAGCTCCAGAAGGTTCTCTCCAGACTGGCAGAATGGGCAGCAAAATGGCAGATGCGCTTCAATGTCAGTAAGTGTAAAGTCATGCACATTGGGGCAAAAAATCAAAACTTTAGATATAGGCTGATGGGTTCTGAGCTGTCTGTGACAGATCAGGAGAGAGATCTTGGGGTGGTGGTAGATAGGTTGATGAAAGTGTCAACCCAATGTGCGGCGGCAGTGAAGAAGGCCAATTCTATGCTTGGGATCATTAGGAAGGGTATTGAGAACAAAACGGTTAGTATTATAATGCTGTTGTACAAATCTATGGTAAGGCCACACCTGGAGTATTGTGTCCAGTTCTGGTCGCCGCATCTCAAAAAAGACATAGTGGAAATGGAAAAGGTGCAAAAGAGAGCGACTAAGATGATTACGGGGCTGGGGCACCTTCCTTATGAGGAAAGGCTACGGCGTTTGGGCCTCTTCAGCCTAGAAAAGAGACACTTGAGGGGGGACATGATTGAGACATACAAAATTATGCAGGGAATGGACAGAGTGGATAGGGAGATGCTCTTTACACTCTCACATAATACCAGAACCAGGGGACATCCACTAAAATTGAGTGTTGGGCGGGTTAGGACAGACAAAAGAAAATATTTCTTTACTCAGCGTGTGGTTGGTCTGTGGAACTCCTTGCCACAGGATGTGGTGCTGACGTCTAGCCTGGACGCCTTTAAAAGGGGATTGGACAAGTTTCTGGAGGAAAAATCTATTATGGGGTACAAGCCATGATGTGTATGTGCAACCTCCTGATTTTAGAAATGGGTTATGTCAGAATGCCAGATGCAAGGGAGGGCACCAGGATGAGGTCTCTTGTTATCTGGTGTGCTCCCTGGGGCATTTGGTGGGCCGCTGTGAGATACAGGAAGCTGGACTAGATGGGCCTATGGCCTGATCCAGTGGGCCTGTTCTTATGTTCTTATGTTCTAAGGATAAGGGGTGGGCTAAAGTAAGACAGAGTGAGAGCCAACCATTGTAAAGCAGCCAGTGTACTCTGAGAAACTAATCTGCCCAGTCCCATGGAGGACAACATGGGTGCAACAACCTCCTCACTGTGACTACTCTGAGGCCACTTGTGGGGAGGAATGGAGACTTGTCCCCAATCTGATAGGGAGAGGTCAAAGAACCGCAGGTAACCCTGCCCATCTCACTCTCTTCCTTCCTGCCCCCATCATACACTTGCTGTGCTAATCTATTGTAAAATAGACATCATCTTACGTAGCTAATCATTTTTTTCTTGAGTAGCCCCAATGTCCTCCCCCACACAGTCTGCCCACTGCACTTGCATTGTTTATGATGCTTGATTTATTCATCTACATATAATGCTGAAGATCTTGACACATCAAACTGCCCACATGTTGAAGTCTGGATCTGGGAGTCTGTTCCATGTCCTGCCATCTATCTGAGGTGCAGTTGGAACAGGGATGTTTTGAGGGGCAGTTTGACTGTGAAACTCCCTTTGAAACATGGAAAGCTTGAGTCAGATCATTGGTCCATCTAGCTCATGCTGATTAACCCTGACAAGCAGTGATTCTCCAGATTTCAGACAAGGATCTGAAATTCTGCCAGGGATTGAACTCAGGATTTTCTGCATGCAAAGCACTGTGTCTAAAAACAAGGCATAACCCCTCTCCTTCTCCACACACTGTTCGCATGACTTTCACACTTTCTGCCTTCCACTGTGGTGTGTGGAGACCTGTTTAATTTGTCCTGCTTTATTTTGTTGCTGTCATAGTTATGTTATTGTGGATGATAGCATATTTTGGGACTGTGCAGTGTTTTTATACTTGTTTTGGTTTTAAACAATTTTTATATTTTAATCTGCACACTACTTTGGATACTCCATTAAAGAAAAACAGTTTATAAATCTTTAAAATACACTTAGACATTGTGAGTTGCAGGAGAATTGTGCCATGACTAAAGTTGTTGTTGTTGTTATTGTTAGTCAATTTGGATTGTAATCCTGAGCACACCCACTGAACATAGTGAAGCTTACTCTTGAGCAAATGAGCACAGTATCAGAATATGGAGAAAGGCCCTTTGCAACTGAATTTTTTTTTTTGCTTTTCTCATTTTCATTTTTGCTTCTGACTCTCTGTTACATTTTGACCTTTTACACAGCCTGTAGCCAACTGAACTGTCCAAGTTTTCAGTCTCAGGCCCCTCTCACTTTGCAAACATCCTTCAAACATGAGCTTTGTTTGATTTTGCAGCTTCTGAACATCTGCATGTTCTCTGTATAGAAGTTCATTTGGAAAAGATTCATCTTGCATCCGGTGCAGAACACCCAGCCTAGATGCCTCTGTATGAACAGTAATTTATTAGCAACTGTGCTTTTTCAAGCATTTGAGTGATAACTATATTCGCTTCTCATTTGATATGCTGGATATGCTGAAGGCTGTCTTTTTCTAAAGGTGTTATCTTCTATCTGTTTGAAATCATCCCAAAGAAAGGTTACAGCACTTTGAAAATACAATTCAGGTTCACACAATCAGTAGGTATAACAACATACATTTGAATTTAGGGCTATCCCAGTGACATCCATAATGAATTTGCTATCGTGAATTAATTAATTTGGACTAAGATGAATGACATACTAAAACTGAGTCAGAATTTTATTGCGTTCATGCAGGATTTGTTTTCTTTTTCAAATAATTTTGCCTGAAGGTAATTCCAAAAGAGTAAACACAGATAATATTTTGGTGACACTAAAACATGATTGATACTTAGTGCTGTGAGTGTGACCATTTTGAATGTGCCTATCACCAGGCAACTGAGTGATCACAGACTGAAACAAAAGAAAGGTACTTTGATAGCTGGGAGCTCTCCCTTGCGTTTGGAACTTGATACTCTACAGAATGATGAGAGAGAGAGAGAGAGAGAGAGAGAGAGAGAGAGAGAGAGAGAGAGAGAGAAGATACCTTATGAAACCATTTTTGGATTTCGGAAAAGCGGAGATAGTGAAGAATTTTAGATGGAGTTAATGAAAATGACACTGGGCAAATCTCCACATCTTGATCTGGAACGAGCCTGCTCTTTTTCAGAAAATTTCTGGAAGAAGCTTGAGTTTCCCTCCAGGAGTTCTCTGAATGCTCAGAAAGACCCCCTTCCATCTTCTTTTATATTAGCCTTTAAGTTCTTAGCATTCCAGTCAGAGCCATTCCATGATGCAGCAGTTTTTGCTCCTCCCACTGGAGGCAAGTGGGGAAGAAAGAGGTGGACAACCCCCACATCCCAATCTGTCATCAGAGGTGACTGGTTCAATTGATTTCATGGTTGGGCCAGCCGTGATTCCAGTTCAGAAGCCTCCCTTGCAACTTGGAATCTTGAGATCTGAGGTGTTAATTCCTCCCAATTAAATGCATTGAGACAGTAGGAATTTAAAAATTAGAGATCCCAGCAGCAAAATGGAGGTTTCTATGCATTCTGCAAAGAGTTACCAGAAAACTGGGAACTTAAAGATGATCCCTCTGCTGTTTGCAGCTTATCTTGCTGCCAATGTCTCTCTTCCCCAATCTGCAAGGGAAGGAGGGAGAGGAAGAAAGCCAGTGGCAGGAAGGCTGAGGCTGGCTGGCATGAAGGTGAGTGAAGTATGAGTTGAGTTAAAATGTGGAAGGGTGTTTGGCTGGTTTGTTGGATGCAGCTAAGATTGTGTAGGGGTTTGGGAGTTGGACTTAGACCTGGAAGATCAAGGTTCAAATCCCCACTCAGCCATGAAGCTTCCTGGGTGACCTTGGGTCAGTCCTTATCTCTCAGTCTCTCACTCCACAAGTGTACCTACTCCACAAGGTTGTTGTGAGGATAAAAGAAGGGGAGGAATTATGTACACCACCCTGAGCTCCTTGGAGGAAGAGTGATATGAAAAATAAATTTTCTAAACCAGTGGTTCTCAAACTTTTAACACTAGGGCCCACTTTTTAGAATGAGAATCTGTCAGGACCAGAAATGATGTCATGACCAGAAGTGACATCATCAAGTAGGAAAATTTTTAACAATCCTAGGCTGCAATCCTACTTACCCAGGAGTAAGTCCCATTTACTATCATTGTTAAAAGCATATACATAGTAGCCTGTTAAAAGTACAGATCTGTCACATTTCCCCAAATGCAGTCACATACCAGTCTAATATATTAAAAATAAAATATTGAAAGGAATGGGGACCCACCTGAAATTGGCTGGCAACTTGGCTGAAATTGGTTTGAGAAACATTGTCCTCATTGTTCCAAAAATGAAAAAGAAACAACAGCAACATGTTGAATTAAAGCACGGTTTAAATAGTTTGGATCTACATAGGGACATAGAGATTTCAAATGATCAGAAGTCTGGGATAATTACATTAATGAAGGTTGTATTTTAGCTCTGCAGAGATTTTCAAAGCAGTGCACATTCCTTTCACTGCATCTAATAATTCATAGACATAGTCCATCCTTTCTGATTCTCTTCAGCCTGCCAGGCTCTGAATGGATCATTGATCTTAAATCACTATAATCTACATGCAAATCTAATATTCAGAGCACATACATATGTCTTTGAATTCATACATTACTGCTCTTGACCATTCATTTCACCTTTATCCGCCATAGTCAAACAACAGAAGACACTGGTTGTTTGGATCGGTTCCCAGTTGGTATCTCTGCCAAGAAAGGAGTTTATTTAACCTCCACTTCCGTCTAATCATCAAAAGCCTCTGGGGACTTGTGGGTATGTTCTGCAAGAAAACAATAATTAATTCTTTGCCTTAAAAAGTCTGTCCTGGTTAATAAGCATCCTGTTTTTATTGTCTTCAAAGACTTTTTATTTTCATAAAAGGGGCTTAAAGTCTTTTTTTAAACCACATGGCCCAGTTTCTGAATTTGACATAGATACTGCCCCTAATTTTTAATAAACATTTTAATGATCAACTAGACTTGGAAATTCCATGACTTTCCACTTCATATAGGAAGTACATATGCTGTTGTTGCCAGAATGCTAGTCACACAACAGTAACCGAGTCACACATCTAAATCAGTTCAAACATGGCTGCCTCTCTAAGATTTGTCCCTAGTGGTGGAAACTGTGTCATCAATGTTTAACAGAAGGGGCAGTTCAATCCAGTGTTCCCGGCACGTGCTGGAGCAGCAGCACCAAAACTGCTATCACTGTATCCAGCAGGCATTGGGAAGCAGCTGGAGGTTTCCTCAGGGGAAGGGGATTTTTGACCCCTTTCCTCTGGGAAAGCCCCAGTTCCCGCAATTAAGCTTCTCAAGTCTGTGCTGGCTATTTTGCTGGCGTAGACTTGAGAGACTTGGTGTCAAGCCTTCTGACCCAGCATGGAATTCAGGATATGCCCTGGTTGGTCCATGGTGGGTGGTCAAAAACATGGTGGTCTGTGCCAAATCAACATTCTTTTGGGCCTGTTCTATCCCCAGTGATGTGTCTGCTGCTGCTCCCTGCCACCACAGTGATACCAGGCGATGTTCAGGAAGCAGCTGTAGCAGCAGACCATCCTCTTTCTTCCTTGGTGCCTTTTTAAAATATCTGGTTTCTCAGGCCCTGGAAACAGATAGTGTGTGGGGTGTGTGTGAACTGGTGCACATATTAAAAGGGGGGCAGCATACTACTGATGGTCCGACAGAGGTTTTGCTTAGGTCATAAGAATATCAGAAGAGCCCTGCTGGATCAGGCCAAAGGCCCATCTAGTCCAGCTTCCTGTATTTCACAGTGGCCCACCAGATGCCTCTTGGAACACACAAGACAACAAGAGACCTGCATCCTGGTGTCTTCCCTTGTATCTGACATTCTGAAGTAGCCTAAAAATCCAGAGGCTGCACATACACATCATGGCTTATAACCCATGATGGACTTTCCACCAGAAATTTGTCCAATCCCCTTTTAAAGGCATCTAGGCCAGCTGCCATCACCACATCCTGTGGC
This sequence comes from Tiliqua scincoides, assembly GCF_035046505.1. Classification (NCBI taxonomy): domain Eukaryota; kingdom Metazoa; phylum Chordata; class Lepidosauria; order Squamata; family Scincidae; genus Tiliqua; species Tiliqua scincoides. The sequence continues at coordinate 46,505,141 of NC_089826.1, forward strand.
AAGGAGTTCCACAAACTAATTGCACACTGGGTAAAAAAATATTTTCTTTAGTCTGTCCTAACTCTCCCCGAAGCTGGTGCATGACGCACCTGATGACCTGACTCACATCTAAAAGGAGGAGGGGGACTAATTGTAAGAGGAAATGGAGGAGAGTTTTGGGAATGTATTCTAGTCCACAACTCTCCTCCACTGTCTCCCACCTTCTCTGCATGTGACAGGAGGGGTACCCAAAAAGTGGAATGGCATTTTTAAGGGGACATAAGTGGTGACTGTAATAGTTTCAGTGCCACCTGCAGTTTTACATAAATAAAAAAAATCAATTAAAGGTTATAAGCAAGGTATCCCTCATGAAGTTATTGCCTAATAGAGGAAACTGAACAAATGAATAAAATAAATGCATAAATACAAACGTAAATGAGGTAGGGATGTGCAGGTTTGAAGTCCTTCAAAAAGTGCCACCCTATGAGGTGTGCAAGCACCCACAACTCACATGTGGAGCAAACTCTGTGCGTGTGGAGCAGGTGGGTTGCGGGTGCTTGGGCGCCTCACACAGCGGTGGTGCTTTTCAAAGGACTCCGGTGGGGAGGCAGAGCCCTCCCTTGCCTCCCCTCCCATCGCAGGTCCCTGAAATGAGGATCGCCTTTGCCTTCTGAAAGGGCATGTCAACAGTGATCACCTGAAGGGCGGCCAGAATAATGGAATGGGCGGAAATGCAGCTGGGCACATTTGGAGAGCCCTGGACCTCGTTAAACATTTGCCATGTGAGGCTCCGGGAGGTGCAGGACTAGGAAGGTGAGCCTGGGCATTCATCAGAGGCAGGCAGGTAGCTAAGCGACGGGCTGCAGCTCAGAAAGGGGAGGCGGGAGGAGGAGGAGGAGGAGGAGGAGGAGGGCCTGCCAGGGCTGCACATCCATCACCAGCCGGGCCTGCGTGCCAGGCTGCCCCCTCTCTTCCTCCCATTGCCAGGGCAGTCACGTCCCTGCAGCTGCTGCCGCCTTTGCAGGGGCTGCCCGGCTTCGTCAGCCTCTGCCTCCCTCCCCGCCCCGGAGCAGCCGGATTCCCTCCTCGGGCTCCGATTGGGAGCCGGCCCCGCACGGCGCTTCCCATTGGCCGCCGCCCGGTGACCATCAGCGGGCTCCGCGGGGGTGGCAGCCGGGCGCGCTGCCTCTCTCCCCGGCGGAGCCTCGGAGCTGCTGAAGCCAGCGCTGTGCGGAGGGGGCTGCCGGCGCGATGGTGAGTGCTGGCCGGGAGGGAAGCGCCCTGCGCCGGAGGGGGGAAGATGCCGGCGGAGGGACGGATGCGCAGGGAGGGTCCTGGCCCCGCAGAAAGGGGCATGCGGAGGAGGAGGCAGGCAGCGGGCAGGCAGCGGGCAGTGGGCCCCCATCCCCTCTCGCGGGTCCACCTGGAGCAGGTGAGGGAGAGGCTGTGGCCACCTTCTCCTCTCCACTCCCGCCCCGCACCTTCCGACCCGTCGAACGCCTCCATCCCGCCTGAGAGCCCAATCCGATGCCTGTCTACTCAGAAGCAAGTCCCATTATGGTCAATGGGGCTTACTCCCGGGAAAGTGTGGCTAGGATGGCAGCCTTAGAGCCCAATCCTATGTGTGTCTACTCAGACCTAGGTCCCATTATAGTCAGCGGGGTTTACTCCCAGGAAAGTATGGACAGAACTGTAGCTTTAGCATCACCACTGCCCTCAGCAGCGATGGCTGGGCTGAAGCAGGGTGTCTGTCTCTAGCTACCTGGAGCAGGTGACAGACGGGGTGACACTGACTTCCTAGCCTTCCCCACTGCTTGATGCCTGCTTTACCGCTCCCCCCCAACGCCCCTCGGGCTCACCTCTTGCCTTTTGCTTCCCATCAACCAGCTGGCCTCTCCTGCTCTTATAATCTCTCTCTCTCTCTCTTTCCCTTTTGGCAGTACGGCTTTGTCAATCACGCCTTGGAGCTGCTGGTGATCCGGAATTATGGCCTGGAAGTCTGGGAAGACATCAAGTAAGTCCCCTCTTCACCTGCAGGAAGGTGGCACCTCCAGCCCTGCCCTGCCCTGAATCAGCTTCAAGTTCATCCTCTTGGAGCCTCTGCAGGGCTGCCTGCCCTCTCCTTCACCCTTGTCCGGGGGACTCTTTTGCCCCTGGGACTCATTCTCAGGCCCCCGGCTCTGGCTCAGCCTCTCCTGCTGGTTCTCACGCTCCTCCAGGCGCAGGGGCGAGGGAAGCCGGTGGTGGGAGGCTGAAGAAGAAAGGAGAGCTTCCCGGGGGAGAGGGAGGCAAGCAGGGGAACTCCGATCTCCCAGGCACTTGCAGCCTGTTGCAGGCTCGTGGGAAGAGAGGAGCAGAGAAGAGGTCGGCTGTCTCCATCCCTTGCTTGGTGGGAAAACTCTGATGGGCTGGATGGGTTGAGAACCCGGGCCGGGAGGAGGAGGTGGGGGTCTGAGCTGTCAACCCTTCCCAGGGTGGCTTCCAGCAAAGAGAGGAAGCCTCCACCTCCCGACTCCTGAGCTTTGGAATGAGAGTCCAAAGCCCCGTCCTTGAAAAAGGCATCCCAGGATGTAAAGTTGCATACTGCGCAGCAGGGATGTGCGGTGGGTGGGGAGGCAGGTGAGGCAGAGCCTCCACACTGAAATCCTTTGGAAAGCATCACCACTGTGTGAAGTGCCCAAGCACCCACAACGCATGTGCAGAGCAAGAAGGAGGGAGTGCAGAATGTGTGGGTTGTGGGTGCTTGGGCACCTCACATGGAGATGGCGCTTTTTGAAGGACTCTGGTGGGGAGGCTCTGCCTCAGCTGCCTTACCTGCGCAGCGGTTGTGGGTTCTTGGGCACCTCACACAATGGTAGTGCTTTTTGAAGGACTCTGGTGGGGAAGCTCTGCCTCACCTGCCTCCCCACCTACCTCATGTCCCTGCAGCACAATATTTAAGACACCTGGAGGATGCTGGGGAAAGCCTGGTTGCACTATCTCACACATTGGGTGGATTCGTCTGTAAATGTCATTGATGAAAGTGAGCAGGAGAGAATCCTCTGAGAAACTTCAACAAAAGTGCAGTCTTGCCAGCATCAGTTCTGTGCTCTAATTCTAGTTGGGGGACATGCAGCAAGGATTCTTCTTTTTTTGAAAATGTCGGATGAAAATAACTGTAAAAAACAGAATTTCAAAACATGCTTATGGAGAAAAAGTTGACCTCAGCTGCATTATATTACATGTATATCTCTTTGTTTCTGTGTTAAAGATCACCATTTCCTTGCTTACTGTACTTTTTAATCAAAAACAGTCTAGCGTTCCAAAATCACCTGCGTGCACACACTGAAACAATTGAACAAATGCACCTTTTTAGCATATTGTTTGGGCATGTGACAGGTTGGTTTAGAGGCTATCAATGGGTATGTGTTAAATGTTTTCTAGTAACAGGTTTGGTGATTGAGTATTGAACTGGGGGAGATAGAACGTTTGCCTTCCAAGGCCCCCGCTAACCAAGTTTAACTGAGGCCTGGTAGAGGGAATTATGGAAAGGAGGAAGAATTGACATGAGAAGACCTGAAATGGAAATTTGAAGATGGTAGGAAGGGAGACACACCAGATTCCCTTCTTTCTCCCAGTATCTCTCTGGCAAACAAGGCAAGCTCTTGTTCTTTTGAACTCTTGTGACAATGGGCAGTGTGTGTGCAGGGAGTGGTACCTAGCTCATAAGCTGCAACCAGCAGCAGTGAATTACATACAATAGCAGTACACTGCATATCTATTTTCTTCCCCTTCCCTTACTCAAAGCCAGTAGCTGGGATGATGATCCCTTTTACATTTTTTTTTTTAAAAGGAATTCTGGTGATAGAGCTGCTGTGATCTATGGAAACTCAGTACTAGTTTTTGACACCCTACCCCTCAACTGATGAAAAGAGCAGTGTTTTAAAGAAGCTTTAAAGAGCATCAGATGACTGTTTCTTGGGGATGAATGTTGGAGGTGCACTCAACAGAACGTGAACATTCTCAAATGGGGTACATTTCCAAACCAAGCTTCTAACAGAATGATCTCTTGGAGCTGTTAAATACTCTTGCAAGGAAATTTACATTTTTAAAAAATGCTGGATGAACTCTGGAACTTTGCAAGGGCAATGAGGGATAGCCTTAATATCTAAAATACATTTTAAAAAATACAGAAACTGGGAAGTGGTTGCAATATTATGAAAAACTGCCAGAACGGTGCACTTAGACCCTCTGGAAGGTGGTGTGTCCTGCAGTAAACATATACAGTATGTAGTTTGTCTTGCACTTGTGCACCAAAACCCCATCAGGCCTGCATATGGGTTATTCAGAATGTGAATTATGTGGTTCTAGTTTAAAATCTGTGCCTTTGGTTTCCTGATGGAAAGTATAGCGGTAATGAAGTAGCACATCTGGCTTTAACCTCTGCAAGAAACTGACATGTCTTTGATACCCAGAATACTGCAGTTTTCTTTACTAAACTGGAGCTATGTAAGGCATGACATTAAATTTGAATTAAATTTGTTTACTTACTAGTTGATGCAGAAAAAGGGGTCTGTTTGGCTATGACAACATGAAACTCTTCCAGTTTTCTTGTGGGAATTTCCTCCAAGTGGTTGAGTCTGTGATAAGCATAACAACTATATCTCATGAAAATTCACAGAAGAATGTAAATGTAATTTTTGTCTTACACATAGTGAACCACAAGAATGCGACAGTAATTTGACATTAGCAGAGGCCTGCCATGTCTATGATAACCATGGAACCATGCAACATGTTTAGCCATTCCTTATGCATCTTGCTTAAATTATTCAAAAGTATTACTTTTTCATAAGGAGTCTAACCTGACCTCCTGCTTTTACTTCCAAATAAGATTTATATGATGCCAGAGATACTGTCCAAGGCATTATTATTCTAAAGACAGTTGGACAGATGATGGTGCTAAATTTTGTATTCTGTAAAAATCTTCCACAACTCTCATAGAACTCTCCATATAACTCTCACAGTTATATTAAATTTGTGAAACAATGTTAATAAACTAAGCTCTCACACACATTATATATACATTAGCAGCCCAATCCTATGGTTCCCTCCTGCTGCAGCAGCAACACTAAAAAGGCTATTGCTGTGTCCAGCAGGGATGGGCAGTCGCAGAGGTCTCCTCTGGGTAAAGAAATATTCATTTTTTTACCTGGGGGTAAGCCTCCATAGCAAAGAGTGGTTTACTTAGACCTGCACTAGCAAAATTGCTGGTGCAGGTCTGTGTGGATCCAGGATGTGGGATCCCATTCTCAGAGTCCAACCCACCCCGTTCTCAAAATCTGCCTGCCCTTTTCCTGCCCCATTGCTTCTCTGTCCTGCCCTCTCTTGTCACCTCCTCAATCCTCCTGCCCTTTCCCACCCACCCCGCCAACGTACCTGTCTCAATGGGGCTGCTAACTGTGGCTGTGGCTTTCTTCCTGGTGCTCCAGCAGTGTATGCCTCCTTGTGCTGTCAGAGTACGTTTTGTGATTGCCAGTACTAAAGCCCAATAAGATCGGTCTGTGAGTGATATACAATTTGCTAAGTGTGTAGTCTACATAACAGTGTTGTACAAAATGAAACAGTTTCCTGTTTGTGAAAGCTCAGGCTCTGAACTAGGTAAAGCCACATGTTTCTTCAGCTATCATTAGCAAATGTTCCTTTTCTTTTTTGGCTTTTGTTTATCATATCCGAAGCTCATCCATCTCCTTAGCCATCTCCAAGGACTTTTTTTTTTTCTTTTGAAGAGGAGACCAAAGATTACTTTTTTACCTTTCAGACTACTGTAGACTTAGGGAAGGAAGATAGCTCGCTTAAAGAATGGCATCCATGTTAAATAAACAAACTCAGGTCTCTCTATGGCAAGGGTTTGAGTCCCTGTACCTGAGGCACGGTGGCTAAGTGGTTAAAAACGCTGGACGGTCAACTGAAAGGTGAGCACCTCAGGAATTTGAGACCCCAGTGCTGTGGAACAGGGTGAGCTCCTGTTACTTGCCTCAGCTCCTGCCCACCTAGCAGTTTGAAAGCATGTAAATGCAAGCAGATAAATAGGTACCACTTTGGTGGGAAGGTAGCAGTGTTCTGTGTGGTTCACTGTTTAGTCATGCTGGCCACATGACCATGGAAGATGTCTTCGGACAACGCTGGCTCCCTCGGCTTAGAAACGGAGATGAGCACTGCCTCGTAGAGTCGTACACGGCTGTGCAGAGGAAACCTGTGCAGGGGAAACCTTTACCTTTTTTTACTTGGGGAGTACCAGCTGGAAGGAATACTTTTGCCAGAGACTGGGAGAAGCCATAAGGGGAGCCCCAACAGCGCACAAGGACAGAGAGGCAGACAGACACACAAAGTCAGAGTGCTGATAGCCTACTGCATGGAGGTGTAGACTAGGTTTGAGGCCAGCAAAGGGGCTTGCCATAGCCAACAGCCTGTTCACCTTTGTATGGCTGGCCAGAAGCACCCATGGCAGAGGCAATAGAGGAGGTGAACCCACTGCAGGTAGTCTTGGAGCAGAATATTGCAGTAAGAATTCTGAAAGCACAGGTGTTAATAAGATATGTCATACTTGTTCTGAAGGGCACCACCCGCAGGCCTATAAAACTTCAATCAAGCCACTCAGCTGCAGAAGGACACAGGCAATGAGCATCTCATTGAACATTTAGCATCCTACAGCACCACAAACAGGCACACCTGGCTGGGAGACTATAGCACATGACTAATCACAGGGAGCACTGAATGAGCCAATCACAGGGCTTGCATGTGAAACAGAGTTCCTGTTGCAGCAGCCCACTCATTTAGCCACTCATATACACCCTGTGCCTTATTGCTGGTACCTGCTGCATAGTAGCCCCAACGTAACTGTCATTATACTGCCCTTTCTCTCCTTCCTCTGTACATATTGGCAGTAGAGAGCATGTGGCTCATGACCTGAAAGGAGCTTCCCTAAGGAGCCAGAGTGTGACAGTGATGCAGACTTTGAGCTCTGGTAAAAGAGAGACCCCTCCTTTCTTGCTGAATCCCATCCTGAGGGCAGTTAGTGTAAGAACTTCCGGCTTAGTGACAAGTATGATCAGGTCAGTGTTTTAATTGCACTTTCAGAGATGGACCAGTATCTGAAAGAGAAATGCACAAGTAGAGTTGCAAACCATTTGTTCCATTGCAAGTTATCTGATAGGTAAGTAGCAGGTGCCTGCCAGGTCTGGCTACTCAATCGGTCATAGAGTTTGCAAAGTAACGGTTCTGTTTGGATCAAGTAGGTGAGCAATCTCCCCAAGAAAGTGCTAGAATCATACTGGTAACTTTGAGCAGGGATGTTGTGGGCTTCTCTCATGATCCCTACAATTGGCCATGCAGAGCCCCCCTGTCCTCTTCCCCTGTGCAATAGCTGTCTGTGGACAGCAAAAAGAAACATGTAGAGCAGGGGTGTTCAAACCTTTCGGTAGGAGGGCCGCATCATCTCTCTGACACTGTGTTGGGGGCCGAGAAAAAAAAAGAATTAATTTACATTTCAAATTTGAATAAATTTACATAAATAAATATATTAGCGAGGGAACTTATATGAATGAATGAAGGTCTTGCAATAGCTCAAGGCCTATAAAAGGCCTTGCATAAAGCAAGGCTGGCTTTTCCTTTGCTGCCACTGCTGCATCACAGATGTGAAACAGCAAGCAGTGGAGGGAGCCCTCATCCCACAGCTCATGCGAAAGGTCGAACAGTTGGCCGTCATGCTGAAAGCAGTTGCATCAGGCCAGCACGGGCTCCAGCAAGTCTCTGGAGGGCCAGAGGCTCATTGGAGACTGGGACTCCCTGAGGGCCAGATTGGGACTCCTCGAGGGCCACAAGTGGCTCCAGGGCCGGGGTTTGGGCACCCCTGATGTAGAGCGTAGCAAGACCAAAGCATCACCACCAGTCACACATAGTCTCTGGATTGGAATGCATACTCAGTGTTTTTGAGTGAGAGTGGTGCTACCTGGTAGAACATGTTGCAGAAGACTGGACAGGTTCATGGAGGACAAGCCTATCTATCAAGGACTACTAGTCATGAGGACTCTTGCTACCTCCAAGTTCAGTATGTCTCTCAGTATGGGTTGCTGAGAAGCAACAGCACGAGAGGGCTCATTCCCCACATGTCCCATAGAGAAACAGGAGGGTGTACCGAGTATACCCTTGGCCTGATCCAGCAGAGGCCTTATAGTTTTACAAGAATAGATTGTCTCAGCGCAGAAATCATGTTTAGAACTGTGACTGGAAAAGTAACATTGTTCTCTTTCATATGCACTGGAAATTAGTTCAATCTCCATATAAAGAATTCATTTTCCTTTTCACTAGAAATTCAGAATTAAGTTTTGAAGGTTTTGCCCATTTTTAAAATTAGATCAAGCCATTCTTCTAATTTAAAGGCTTTAAATAACATGACAGTCCTGTGTTTTGGCTGGGGAAATGAATGTGGAACGGCGGTTTCCATACATGGTGAACTATCTAAAGATGATTGGCAGAATACTAGCATATTTTCTTGAAAATATGTTGAGGACACGGCTGTGTAATGTCTTCCTTTTGTTACGCGAACCAACATGTCAGCTGCCCAGTGCCATGGTTGCCATTTAACTTTATTCAAGTAATTAATTTGTTTTCTTGAAGAGTTGACTATATATGGGACAAGTGACTCATTCTAAGGATAATCTTTCATTCTACAAAGTTTTCCATGAGCAGATAACATTCTTTTGTTGAAAATGGAAATCGGTATACTTCAGTCTTTGTACTGTATTGGCATGTCATAAATGGACATTTATTTCAAAGTGTTTTTTTTAACGTAACTTTATTTCATTGCAGAAGGATGTAGCCATTATCATTAGGGTAAATTTTTGCCTATGAAACGGACTAGCAGAGGTCCAGAAAATTGGTTCATCCTGACTTGCTTGAAGTTGCAAAACAACCAGAGCAAAAATCTTTTTAAAAATGGATGGAATTAGTGTGCTGTATGTCTGTGGAGGCACCATCTATGTTGAGTTTTCTTTTCAGTCCAGTTAACATCTGTAGATTCGGGTTCATTGGTGACCTGTCTTTCTTGGAATGGGTCACTAACAACTCTACCAAGCAAGTTGGTAATCTTTCCCTAACTATCTTTCACCAGCAGGTGTCATTTTTGTCATTCAAAAAGTAAAATATACTTATTCTGAATCAGACCATTGGTCTATAGCTCAGGATTGTCGCTATGGTGACTGTCAGTGACTTTCTAGGGTGTCGTATCTAGATCTTTTTCTAGTTCTACCTGAGGTGTCAGGAATTGAATCTGCAAAGTGTGTACTATACTACTGAGCTACAGCCTCTCTCCAGATAGATGGCAAGTTTATGATAGTATACATGTGGTAGACTTGCTTCCAAAGTGGACTAGGATGAACAGCTCTGCCAAATGCATTAATTTCACGCAGGTACCATTACAGAATGGTATTTCACAAACAATCTATGCAGATATGCCATCAACAAATTAGTTGCAGCAAAACTCAGTACTGCATTAGTATCTAACGGTATCAGAGGCCAAAGAAAGTTTTAACAGGATCAAGGGGATATAGTTGTCGTTATTGATATTAATGTCAAGATTGATCTCATGACTTCGAATGATAGCATCGGTGCCCATATCTAGGCAGATAGAGACCTAGCGTCACTCAGTTGTGCCAGAAATGGCAGAAAATCCACTCATTGCTTAAAAGAAATTTACCAGTAGGAGTATCTGGTCTAGAGGGCAGGAGGTCTGGTCTAGAGGGTAGAGCCTCCGTTAGCCCAAAGATAACATCAGAAGGTCGCCAGTTCGAGGACACCGGCAGCTTCCTGAGCTGAGAATGGCGAGACCTTGTAGCAGCTGACAAGCCCAGCTGAGTGATTCCACCTGCTCTTGGTGTGAGCAAGAAGCGTCTTGGCTGCCCTCCATGTTAGAGATGGAGCTGCAGTCAGCCTGCGTGGGAGGCCAGAAGTGAGACCAAACCAGGAAGATCCATTCTGAAATGTTGTTGGTTCTTGAAAGAGAGAACCTCTATGTTTGTAAAAATCCCCTTGAGGGATTTAGAAACGCCTGCCTATGTAAACCGCCTTGAATAAAGTTCGAGGAGTAATCCGATGACCAGAAAGGCGGTATATAAATACCAAGTTGTTGTTGTTGTTATTACCAGATTAATTTATCCATTTGTCTGATGGACAAGCACTGATGCTTAGCACTGATGCTTAGCACTGATGCTTAGCACTGATGCTTAGCACTGATGCACTGATGCACTGATGCACTGATGCACTGATGCTTAGAATGTTTCCTCATGAGAAATAAACTGCCAATGAGTCAGTATTCTTTGTTAAAAATATGATTTCAAGGAAGGAATAATGGCACTTAGAAAGTTCAAAAAAGCAGAAGAACCATGCATAGTGGATTTGTAAAAATTTCTTCTTCTTTGATAAAGAATATATTTCAGCAAGTTTTTAGTGTAGCAACTTTTAGTCTTTAGGGAGTCAGGCAGAAAACTATACAAGATATTTTGTAGATTTAGGTTTCTGTACAATAAAAATCACTTACTTTTGCTGAAAACTCAAAATAGCTCTGAATTTAGCTTTTCCAAGATTTGCTAACACAGCATATACTTGTTATTATATATTACAAACCTCAGCATGTACAGTTGACAAGGTGATGCTCTGAAGTAACTGCAGAGACACTTGGGAACATTTGAAAATATTTTTGCTTACTGGCTGTCATGTCTCAAGCATTTCAGAAGCAGTATGGGATTTTATTTTGTTTTCAGAGGCAAAGTGGCATTAGAATTAACAGAAAGCAGTTTGACACAGTAGGCAGAGTCCACTGCAGTTTTATTGACAAGAATATCAATTACAATTTACAGTAATTATTTGTATGTTGTAGCTCTGTTAGAATTAGACTTGGAACAGACTCAAATAATAGTTGCGTTATGTAATGGTCCGCATATAGATCTCACAGAAAATATGTCTGGTCTAACCTTTTCCCTGTCTGATAAGCTCTTCAGCATAAAACTCTTCAGTACAGTGTCTTGGGCAGATCATTCTGTGTGCAGATAAATTTTGCCAATGACATTGCGTGATCAGTAATTCTGGATAATAGTCCTTGAACTCTCTCCAGCATTTGTTTTCATTACAAATTCAAGAGGAGAATTAGAGGTTAAAGGGAGTTGAATGAGATTCAGTAACCCTTGCAGGATCAGGGGCTTTTTGCACTGTGTATTTTTTTTTTCATTTTCTGTATGAGGAAGTGAATGATGCAAAAAAAGAGGAGAATCACTTGTGATATTAAAAGGAAGCCTTTGAAAGGCATAAAATTAGTATGAGCCTTCTAATTTCTGATACTTTCCCTAAATTTTCATCTCCAACAACATATTTTTTGTGAGGTGATGGATCACAGATCACAGTTACCTGTGCATTCGTCTTAAAACTGGAATTTTAGTCCAGTTCTAAAGAAATGCTATGTAATGTATCTGCATACAATGGGAGAAGGTTAGGATATTTGCCTATAGTATTTCACTTTCTGTTCTCTCAAGCTGAAGGGCACAACTTGTGTGCAGTTTGAATAGCTCTGAGGAATAATCTTCTATCAGAACACCAATAGAGTAATTCAGAGTCATATCAAAGGATTCTTCTAGTAGCTGAAATGGGCACTTGTTGGGTATTACTTTGTGGGGCTCTTTTCCCCAGTAGATAAGACTCAAAATAGTATCCAGTGACTTCTGCTCTGCCTCTTGGAATTTATCATGTGGGGTATTGTATAGTTTTGTTCTTTTACCATTGTTGTTTAAGATTCATGTATTGGTGAAGGGATCCTCCAGAAATTTTCAATGTGGTGATATCAATATGCTGGTGAGACCCCAGATATTGTTTTGGTTTGGTTCTGCTCTAGAAGTAGTTCTAAAAAGGGGTTCTGTAAAAATGGTTATTGATGGCTTTTGTACGAATTTATTTTGTGTTTGGGTACCTGTAGCACTGGAGAGGTAGGACTGCCTATTCTAGAGGCACAGTCCCCTAATAGGATTGCATTCACAGCCTCATCCCAGTGTGATTCTTGATGACTGTATGGTAGAGCTGACTATGCTTTTCAGGAATGCTTTTTACCAGCTGTACCTTGTTTGCTGCTTGCACTCCATCCTTTTAGATAAGGATCATGCTACAGGTATTCATGTCATGGCAACTTTTGAGTTTGTTTACAGTAATGAACTCGACATGGGGCTACATATGAAAATGTCTTGACAAGATGCATATAATGCAGGAAATGGTTATCTAGCTCCCAACAGGTTCAGGTTGCAATAAGAATACATACTGCATATGTACTTCCTTGATTGCATTGACTGCCACTTAGCATCTCAACACAATTCAAGTTACCGGCACTGGTGTTTAAATCTCTCATGGTGAGTGTCCAGTGTATCTTAGGGGATGCCGTCTGTCACATTAAAAAGTGTTGAGATAAGTAGTTGAGGCTTTCCATGTGCCTCCTCCTAGAACAGTGGTTCCCAAACTTTTTGGCCGTAGCTCCCCTTTAGGGCTACAACCCTATACATTGTATAGGGCAACGGATTTTTCACAAGAATTCTGCAGCTCCCCTGGCTGGTTTCCACAGCTCCCCAGAGAGCCATAGTTCACAGTGAGAATCACTGTACTAGAAGATCAAATCTGAGTTCAGTAAAGTGCCACCTCCACTGTGACATTCCATTTATAATCCCTCAATGGAGAGGCCCATCTAGTGCGAGAAATGATAACTTTTCTGTTCCAACCTGCATTTGAATTTTAATGCTGCTCTATGTTTTTATTGCTTTAACTGATGGTCAGCCACCTTCAAAGTTTTTTTTTTTTTTTTTTTGCAGAAATACAGCCTAGAAATTAATAAAACAATTGCCGTAATTTGAGTTCAACTGGTATTCATCTAAATTTTAATCATCCAATGTAGTTATGTTTAGATTATATTAATCTATCCTATCATGGCCTATCCGTGGCCTGTCCATGATGCCATCTGAAGTAGTTGCCTCAGGCAGCAGATTGGTTGGGGGCACCCATGTGGGTCTGAATACTTTCCTCCACTACTTCTCATTCTCCTTCCACTCCCTGAATTGGAAAAGGAAGATGAGGGCAGAGGTGAAGAAGAAATGTGGAGGGGAGCAGAGTGCTGAGCTAGAACTTTGGAGACTGGGAGGAGCAGAGGCCAGCACATCATCAGGTAAAGGGGCAGCATTTGGCACGCTTCCTCGGGCGTCAGGAGGTCTTGTGTCAATGGTTTGTTACAGAGGTCAACTGTGTGCCCAGATCTAGCAGTTTGCCGTGGGCATAGTGGCTTTGATCTGTATGCTTAGCTTCCCAAGCTGCAACGCTTTGATTGATGAACTTCCCACAGAGCTTAGAGATTGTTTCTACTCCCTGCTGCTGTTGTAATTTTCTTCTTTTTTTTTTTTTAGGAAATGGTATTTTGTTCTTGGGGGCCCGACTTCATATAGGGATAGAAAAACAATTTCAGTTCTTAGGTGATAATACCAGATTTGTAAGTACAAGGATAACAAGGATATTTTTTTTGCCCTTAGATTTTATGTGACTGTAATCCCCACGCACATGCACAGTGCTTTCATGCACTCTTTCCATGAATCTCTGTACCAGGGCAAATGGATTTTGCATTTGCAGGCAATTTCCCTTGCTGGGATTCACGACATTGGATGGCCACAATCTCTCATTACCCTTCTTCCCTTAAACATAAAGAAACGTGTTGTTTTTTTTAAACTTATCATGGCTTAGACATAATCATCATCATAGTAAACAATATTTTATCTGCTTGTTCAACACCTCTCCCCCAATATAAATTCATGATGTTATAAATATTACCCACTAACACAAACCATTGGTGTAAAACAGGAGATTTTCAACCAGTGTGCCGTGACACACTGGTGCGGTGGACCGTGGGAGTTTATTCATAGGACCATTGGGGGATGTGATCCCAGTGCCAGCAACACAGTAGGCCTTGTCAATCATAAAAAAACTGATGGTGTGCTGTGACAATTTTTATAGCTTGTCAGTGTGCTATGAAATGAAAAAGGGTGAAAATTGCTGGTGTAAAGAAATAGCTTTGCATGATTGGTGGATGTTTATTTTCAAGAAGTAAAATAAATCTTCATCAAGAAATGTCAAATTTTATTTTTTAATGAAATCTCCATGTTTTGCTGTAAATGTATATATTTTGTGAATGTAATTTTCCAAGCAACAGTTTGATGCAAATGTTTGGGAGGGGAATTTGTGAAATAGCACTCCTATCCATTTAAATACAGTATGCTTGTCCAACAACAATATGTATTGGCTACATGCGTGGGTTTAGTCCAATAAAATGCAAGATAATAATAACCTTTCTCAAGGAACAGTGTTTTTATATTCCAAATATGCAAGAAGAAAAGTTAACATACTGCCGTTGCTTCTGACTGTATCTTCAGACAATTATATAGTATTATATGTAGGCTTTTGTGAGCCTGCAGTAAAACACACTCATCCACAGTCCAGAGAACTGATAAAAATAGCTGTGCATTCTGACTTCTATAAATAGGTCTATTTGCTTTACACAGAAAGTCAGTTCCCTGGACAAGTGCCCATTTCATTTCATTTTGTTAGTCATGATAATTTTTTTCCACTCACTGAATGTTTTCAATATTTGTAGAACCTTTAGGAACAACAGCAACACACTCAGGTCACAAGGCAGATACATGTGACCTGTGTGTATCCTAACAATGAAGAAATTGGGTGCAAAGGAAAACAGGGCTACTGTAGCTCTGAACGTATAAGAGAGGGAAATTCGTGGGGTGCAGCTCGTCATGCAGGGATGAGAAAAGCCGTGTATGCTGTTTCTACACAATATTACAGGAGCTTTGCCTTCCTTAGCCTCTGGCCATCAAATCTGCCTAAGGGCCCAATCCTTTCTAACTTTCCACCACTGATGCAGCCACACTGCGTCCCCAAGGTAATGGAACAAACATTCCCTAACCTTAAGAAAGGCCTCTGTGACTGCCCCCCCACCTCAGGATGCCTCCCCCAACCTCAGGAGTGGACCCTTAGTGATATTTGTGTACAGCGGTGCATGGCCTTGACTCTGGATCACACTGTGACTTTGCCACATCACGTTCAGGTTCTATTCTCCAGTTACCAGCAAAATGTCGTTCTGATGGTTAGTGAGGGCTCGTGTATAGCAAGGACCGTAGAAATGCAGCAGTTCACTGCACTTGAACATACTGCAGCTCCAACTGTACCATCTGTGCCAGTGGATACTGAGGCACCCTGGTTTGTGGCAAAAGCTCTCCACAAATATTCCTAAGTGCAGTGCTTTCCTTTCTAATATAGCGCTGCAATTAATGCCTATGGGGAAAAGTAAAGCAGTGACACCGTTTCGTTTGTGAGGGGAATTAAACCTACCCCTGGTGATCCCAGCCACTGAGAATTAAGTTTCCTCCTAACTGCAAAGCACGGAATGGTAGTTCTGGCAGTGCAAGGTCCTTTATGGCTGTCACAAAATGCCATATGCTGTTTTACACAGCTGGGCAGCTGCTGTGACTGGTCAGGGCCACATGCCTGGATTCACAACCACCCCGAGTAAGTGAGCATGAGTGACGGTGAGAGTCATTCCCCATTCTTTCATTTAGAGATTTTGACCTGATATAGGCCAATTAGTGTTAGGAAAAGGGATGGCTTGAGTAGCGCACCCAAGATACAAAAAGCCTAAAGGTGGCACATACCATAGGTTGGCCACTACTGGGATAGACAATACCAAACTACATAGACCAGTGATCGGACCCAGTTGACAAAGGCTTCCCAAGGAAGATGTTTTTCAAATAACCTTTAAAGCATCTTAACAGTATATTTTAGGAATACCATAAGTGAATGAGTTGTCACCGAAATGTTTAAATGCATTAGGGCACAATCCTAACCCACTTTCCAGCACCAACATAAGGGCAATGGGAGCTCCAGGGTAAGGGAACAAATATTCCCTTCCTTTGAGGAGGGCTCTGTGAGTGCCACCCAACTGGAGGATGCGGCACACGTCCCATTGGGACAGCTAAGTCAGAGCTGGAAAGTTGGTTAGAATTTGGGCCTTAGTTATGGTAAGTATGTGTTGAGGATTGGAGGGGGAATCGAACCTACATTATTCAGTGTTCTTGTGGCAGATGCATTCAGGTTTGTTCTGAACGGAGCTGTTTACTTTTTTGAGACCTCTTTAGAACTGGCTTCATGATGATCTCCACTGCTCATGAGGGCTATTTTCACACAATAGTGGCAAAAGCCCAACAGAAACAATAGCTGCTGTGCGGGAGCAGGCTTGGAAATATTTTTAATGGGATGTGTTGAAAGTGGTATACGCATTGAGGAAAAGTTTAATTACCAGGGATACAGCTTCTGTGCCATATTTCATAATGCATGACACACAGCATGTCCCAGAGAAACCCTGAATATATTTACCGGGTGAAGATTTATAGCACTTTCTTTTTCCCCTTTCAGACTGAAGCTATTATATTTTGCAATTGCTCTCCTGAGAGTTTTGTGTTTTTTTCCCCCCACAAATCAGCTCTTCTTTTTTATATTCAAAATTTATGGCAAGGATTTTTGTAGTGAATAAGAAATACATGATTGAAATAAAATGTCAAGGTTATATGTCACAAAACTGAAAGACTGCTAACATGATCATAAATCTTAATCAGGAGAGGTATTGCTACTTAGTGTTAAGGTTCACCTTTTGCACAGCAAAAAATTACAATAATGTCTACTTTTATGGTGATGCTTGCATATGTAAAATGTAGCAAACCTAGGCTGGCTCATTTTCTCAACTGGAAACAGCACTTAGGCCCCTTAGGGCGCAATCCTAACCCGCTTTCCAGCACTGACATAAGGGCAATGCAACTTATGGGTAAGGGAACAAACATTGCCATACCTTGAGGAAGCCTCTGTGACTGCCCCCTAACCGCAGGATGCAGCACATGCCCCACTGGCACAGCTATGCCTGTGCTGGAAAGTTGGTTAGGATTGCGCCCTAACTTACAAAATTTGTTAAAAATAAATTTTATAAGTGTGAATTAGAAAATAATCTTGTTTGACACTCTTCTTTCAAATTTAGTAACTTCTGATTCTTAATTATTGCAGTGGGAATATTCCTCCCATGTTTAAATCTTTTTTACTGATCCTAAAGAGACTCATGTCCATTACTTAAGCCAGCCATCCTGTACAACTGGCAAGCTACTATTCCTACACTAGTGATGTAAATTATACCTGTAATAAGAAGCATAAAGCTCCATGATGCCAACATCCTCCTGTAATTTATCTATCTTCCTAGCCTTCACCTTATTAACGAAGCATAAATGAGTTTAGCATCTGTTTCAAGTCTGAATGAATTTAGCACCTGTGGTAACATCAACTTTGTGAATCCACCATCATGCTTTCTCTACTCTTCCCTGAATAAACCAGATCCAAGAAGATGGGAAAATATCTGTAGATCAAAAAATCCAGACATAACTGGAAGAAAAGTGATTAAGTGTCAGGAAAATGGTTTGGAGAGGGAATGTATTCTAGATAGATGGTAACCTAGTAAATACGTTTAGGCTGAAATCCTATACATACTTACCTAGGAGCAAACCGCATGAAACACAGTGGAACATACCTCTGAGTAGACATGCATTAGATTGTACCATTAGGGTTGCAACCCAAGTTATCTATGTTTCTCAGAGAGAAATAATGATCCGTGTCCAAACGTATATCGGAACTTGCTGTCATTCAAATCATTAGCGTGGGTCAGTGACTCAACACAGAGGGCTATGTAGCTTGGGGGGGGGGGTAACTGCTTTGGTGGGCTATATGAAGACTGCTTGTGACTTATCCAGTCCATGTTCCTCTCATTGACCAATTTCTGCTGATGTGTTAGAAGGGATGTTTCACAAACTATAGGGAAATTAATGTGATGTATCTGTTACTTTCTTAGTTTGTATTAGGGCCCAGTCCTAGCCATCTTTCCAGCCCCAATGCAGCTGTGCCAACGGGACATGCGCTGCATCTGGTATTATTTATTTTTATTTTTCACATTTTTATACCACCCTTTCTCCAAAGAGCTCAGGGCAGTATATACAGCTGCTCCCCTCCTTTTGTCCTCACAACAACCCTGTGAGGTAGGTGAGGCTGAGAGAAAGTGACTGGCCCAAGGTCACCCAGGAAGCTACATGGTAGTGGGGGTACAGTAACATAGGCCTCCTCAGAGTGAGATAATGTTTGTTCCCTTACCCAGGGTTGCATTACGGCTGCATCAGTGCTGGAAAGTTGGATAGGACTGGGCCCTTATTCATTACTAAGCACTGTGGAAATCACTGACACAAGTTAGTCTTATGATTAAATTAAATCCCATTAATTTTGGTGGGACATAGCTGTGACTAAGAAAGTTACAACTCAATATGTTCTGGTGATTTATACATAGAAAACAATTAAGCAGATTTACAGCCCATTCCTATGCATGTCTACTCAGAAGTCAGTCCCATTTGAGTTGATGGGGCTTACTCCCAGGAAAGTGTGGATAGGATTGGACTGGAAGTGGTCCAATATATGGTGTTGTTTTCTGCACAGTTATAATTTGTCTTATACAATAACTTGGTATATTTTCAGAAATAAGTACTTTCTCAGAAGACAACTTGGAGATTAGACTGTAAATTGGGATTGAGCTCCCTTCTGTGCATTGATTTGGTTTCAGTACCTTGATCTAGTTAGGACAGGAACATACCCTATTTTGAGAAGAACAGCAGGAAGATGATCTCCGTGATAAATCACTTTATTTTTCTATTTCTGTTTGTTTGGCTTGGAAGCTGTTTTCAGAGAAAACCTCCCATATGTAGACATTAAAAGCTTGCTACTATGCTGCCTGAACCTTCTGAAAAACCGATCACAGCTGCAGTTGGGAGTTTTCCCAAGATTGCTGCCCCAGGCTACTTTCCAACCAGCATATTAAGACAGTCACCACACACGTACTGATGTTAATACTCTGTGGTTAAGATCTAGAATTAGCATCAACATTCCAATACTTCATCACATTTATCTCTTAATTGTTGATTGCCATTCAGAATGGTCAAAGGTCAGAAAGTAGTTTCACAGATGTAGCAAAGGAATTCCTTCATGCTTTTGAACAAAATACACAATAATCCTAAATTGGATATGAAATCTATAATGAAGCTGGGGAAAGGAGTTAGAGAGGCTTGGAGTTTAGTTTATTGGTTGAGTAGTTTAGATGGTAGTTTAGTTCAGTGGTTTTCAGACTTTTTAGCACCGGGACCCACTTTTTAAAATGACACACAGGACCCGCTTAGCTTTATGAGGGCACAATCCTGCCCTGTGCTGGAACAAGCAAGCCAAGATGCTTGTGCTGTACCAAGCGCAGGATAAGGGTCCAAAGCGGCTCAGCTAGAGGCAAGGGGAAACTTTTCCCCTTATCTCTGGGTAAGGCGCCTTTGCCCCTATGGGTCTCCTTGGACTTGCGCCACCTCAGGAGGTGGCGCAAGTCCAAGGAGAGTGGAGCGACTTGAAGCCACTCCGAACTCCTTGGGAACGGGGGTTGGGATCCAGCATAAGTGCTGGATCCCAGCCCTGCCTCCTGCTCCCCACTTGCCCGTCCCTGGTGCTGCCCACCGCCCACCCTCCCCCTGCCCAGGAACACCATTTCTCCTTTCTCATGAGATGACCAAAGTATTTCAGCTTCAGCTTCAGCACCTGTCCTTCCAAAGAACAGTCAGGGTTGATTTCCTGTAGGATTGACTTATTTGATCTCCTTGCAGTTCAGGGGACTCTCAAAAGTCTTCTCCAACACCATAATTCAAAAGCATCTATTCTTTGGCACTCAGCCCTCATTATGGTCCAGCTCTCACAGCCATACATTACTACTGAGAAAACTATCGCTTTGACTATATGGACCTTTGTCAACAAGGTGATGTCTCGGCTTTTCATGAAAGGCCCAATCCTATCCAATTTTCCAGTGCAGGTGCAGTCATGCCAATGGGTCAAGCACTGCATCCTGTGGTGGGGAGGCAGTCACAGGGGGCTCCTCAAGGTAGGGGAACATTTGTTCCCTTATCTTGGGGCTGCATTGCAGTTGCATGACTGCAGTCTCCATCTTTCTTCCCCTTCTATTTTTCATGAGGTGATGGGACTGGATGCTATGATCTCAGTTTTTTTAATGTTATATTTCAAGCCATATTTTGCACTTTCCTCTTTCACCCTCATCAAGAGGTTCTTTAGATCCTCCTCACTTTCTACCATTAGAGTGGTATCATCTGCATATCTGAGATTATTGATTTTTCTCCCTGCGATTTGAACTCTGGCTTGTGATTCATCCAGCCCAGCCTTCTCATAATTCACATAGTTAAATGATGTAGTTCGCATAACTTAAATAAGCAGGATGTCAGTATACAGACTTGTCGTACTCCTTTCCCTATTTTAAACCAATCAGTTGTTCCATATCCAGTTCTAACTGTTGTCTCTTGAGCCGCATACAGATTTCTCAGGAGACAGACAAGGTGGTTTGGTACTCCCATCTCTTTAAGAACTTGCCACCATTTGTTGTGATCCACACAATCAAAGGCTTTAGCATAGTCAGTGAAGCCGAAGTAGATGCTTTTCTGGAACTCCCTTGTTTTCCCCATAATCCAGTAAATGTTGGCAATTTGGTCTCTAGTTCCTCTGCCTCTTTGAAAACCAGCTTGTACTTCTGGTAGTTCTCTGTCCAAATACTGCTGAAGCCTAGCACGAAGGATTTTGAGCATAACCTTGCTAGTATGTGAAATAAGTGCAATTTTGCGGTGGTTTGAACATTCTTTGGCATTGCCTTTCTTTGGGATTGGAACGTAAACCGATCTGGAACGTAAACCGATCTTTTCCAATCCTGGGGCCACGGTTGAGTTTCCCAAATTTGATGGCAGATTGAGTGTAGCACTTTAACAGCATCATCTTTTAAACTTTTAAGGAGCTCAACTGGACTACTGTCACATCCGCTAGTTTTGTTGTTTGTGATGCTTCCTAGGGCCCACTTGACTTCACACTCCCGGATGTCTGGCTCAAGTTCAGCGATCACACCATTGTAGTTATCAGCGACATTAACAGCCCAATTCTATACATGTCTACTCAGAAGTAAATCTCATTGTGTTCAATAAGGCTTACTCTCAGGAAAGAGTGGATAGAATTGGGTCCTGAGATCTTCCTTGCAGGTTCCTCTGGGTACCCTTGCCACCTCTTCTTAATCTCTTAATCTTCTTCTGTTAGGTCCCTACCATTCTCATCCTTTATCATGCCCATCTTTGCATGGAATGTTCCTTTGATATCTTCAGTTTTCTTGAAGAGATCTCTTGTCTTTCCCCTTCTATTGTTTTCCTCTATTTCTCTGCATTGCTCATTTAAGAAGGCACTCCTATCTCTCCTTGCTATTCTCTGGAAATCTGCATTCAGTTGGTTACTGATTCAGTTAGGTTACTAACCTAATTATGAAACACTTGTGCACATGTACAAAACCTAAATAAACAAAAGAAAAGAAAAATAAACATAAGCATATTGATGGAGGTTGTCTAAGGTTGGATGAATTCGGATGAAAGAGGAAAGCATGTGGGTGAGATTTGAAATGTGGTTAAAATTGAAAACAGCTGAAAGCAAAGTGAAAGTCAAGTGGATGAAAGTCAAGGTATCGCTGTATATGAGTATAGATCAAAAGCACTTGAAGCTTTTATTAGAAGCTTTTATTGAAGCACGTTTATTAGATAAAATGCTTCACTGGAATGATGTGAGATCAGAGCAATGCTGCATATACAAACAGAATTTCCATTTCCTAAGAATTATAAAGATTTTTCGAAGTATTGCAGCTGTTTAGCATTTTTTGTTGTCATTCGTTTATGAATGTATCCCTCACAGCTTTTCCTTTTAGATGAATGCGGAGTCTTGTAAATCTTTTGGGATTACTTAAAATGAAGGTCTGATTTATGTTTTTTTCTTGGGGGCCTCTTATGTAAAGAATTAACATTTTACCTTAGTTTACATTTACAGAAAGTGCACATTTGGAATTAGATCTTCATTGCATTTGCCTGTTGTATTTTTACCAAAGGACCATTTCTTTTTAACATACTTTAGAATTTACACTCTACTACAGTGAAAAGAATTTTAGTAGCCTACAAGCTGATTTAAGATACATAAAAAGCCAAACAAATGTTTCTTATTGATTTATTTGTTTGAGGGCACAATCCTAACCAGGTCTGCTCAGAAGTAAGTCCTGTTTTGTTCAGTGGGACTTACTCTCAGGAAAGTATGGTTAGGATTGCAACCTGAATTAACAATAATTAATATTATTTAAAAGTGCTATATAGTGATGGAAGTTTTTTTAAAAAGGACAAAGAAACGGCTTTCAAGGAGTAAGATCTTAGTTTGCTTGGTAAGAATAACTGCATAACAGAGGAGAAGGGCAGAGGTATTGCCAGTGTAAGGAGCTTGTGACGAAGAGCAGTAATTAACACACATAATATAGTTTGTACTTCTTGACCAAGTAATTTAATGTATTATGATAATTTATTAGAGTGTTATCAGATCAGCTGGTGGATCTTCTAGAACTCTCCACTGGCCAAGTAAAGGAGGAGTGCTGATGTATTCTTGACTCATGGTGTCTTCAAAGAAAGGTGTTCATACTAAATTCTACTAGTCTGAAAGACATTTATATCCTTTCTGCTGTAGGAGTACTGCCCCTTGATTCAATTTTCTTTCTGTAGTGACATAAATTAACTGATCTTGCATGGAAGAAAGGATTTGTCACTTTGTTGTGAATAGCTTTGCAGAGAGGAAGCCCTTAGATGCTTCTGAAAGATTATTGGAAAACTTTGGAATGGAAAACTTTGTCATTGTGACCTTGGTCTTTATCAGTTAATTAGAACCATTCTGCTGTACTTCATTCTTCCTAGACAGCATCTCATCATTTCAAGCAATGGCTTGTAACACTTTGTAGAAAACCTGACCTATGTCTGAGAAAGATGAGTTTCTTACATGGACATGGCTTTCACAAGAACAAGCCAAAGCTTAGTTAAGTCCTTCCTGGTAAACAGATAGCAACCTGGAAGTGGCATTTTCAGACCAATTGAAGTTTCTAGATGGTCTTTAAACACAGTCCTGTGTAAAGGTGCGCTCCCCACAGTTCAGCTGCATTCCACTGCTGCAGCTCCAGTATGGAAGTAAAGGTTGCAACTTCCACTTAAAATGTATGGGGTAGTGCCAGATTCTGGTGCTAATAACAAAGTTGCTCCTGTATCAACACAGCTGTTGCACCAGCAGTAATACTAGTGTGTGACCCAGTGGCAGACCTCCCCAGCCATGCGCCCCGGGGCAAAAGTCCACGATGGCACCCCCCATGGGATGCCACTGCCCCCCACATGCAAATCCACGTCCCTCACTTCCCTGGAGTGCACAGTGCCTCACGCAACTCAGGACATGTCAGGGAAGCCTCCTGAAGGTTCCCCAATGCTTTAAACTGTGCTTCCAGCAAACTGGAAGCACAGTTTCCAACCCCATCGGGAACCTCAGAGAGGCTTCCACAGGGTCCTAAAGCTGTGCGAGGCTCTGTGCCCCATCAAATGAATGGGACCTAGGGAACTGGTGTGACCTAGGCCCTACACTAGCTTAAGGCTGATAAACAGCAACCAGGAATACAATGCAGAATGCAGTCTAGCTGGTGCACACTTGATGTTAAGCAAGTACAGTATACTGATTTGCAAACAGACACATGTCTCTCCTTTCAGACATAAGGTGTGTCCTGCATATGTAAATCTCCTGTACCAGAGATTGGAGTTAGCTCTTTACATTTAGTAACAAGAGTGACTTGCCAAAACTCAATACAGGTTGAGACTAATTATTCTGGTGGGTTCTGTTCCAAGCACTCACGTGGATGTGAAGAAACCTATAGCAAATCAATTTAAATAACAAAGTTTCTTTGCTCTGCTGATTTAAAAACAGCCTTGCTGACCTTTGTGATGTAAGATAAGAGTCATTAACAAGACAATCCATCAATCAGTTCTCTTCCAAGAGCTTACACTCAGCCCCTTCTTCACCAATGCAAAGGGATCACCTTTCTTTCACTTGTTCAGGGGGAAGGGAGGGGTCCACTGGGAAGAGAAGGATTGATGGATTGTCAGCCAGCTGCTCTCTCTCTCTCTCTCTCATTAAGGAGGCTATTGTTAAAGGACTGTTCAGTTTATTAAACTGATTTTAAAGGGATGCATTTTACCCTTCTCCAGGGATCAGCACATTCCTTCTCATTTGCAGGGATCATTTGTGTTGAGTCAAATCCCTGTATAAAAAATTGGTGTATAAATAGGCTGGACCTGTATGTAGGATTAAATTTCTGAAAATTAACTACCAAATTTTGAGCAAAAGATAGAGAAAAGAAAATAGATAAGAAGCAAAACAATTAAGGTAGCATAGCATTGGGCTTTTGAGCAAAGATCCAACAATGGTGAAGAATGGGTAGAAATTACCCATTAAAGGCATGATCCAGGTGAGTAAATACACTTAACTGCTGTGGCTTAATGGCAGACAGTTAGGTTGCAATCCTAGACATAGGGCACAAGCCTATGCATGTCTACTCAGAAGAAAGTTCCATTGTGTTCAGTAGGACTTACTCCCAGGAAAGTGTGGATAGGATTGTGGCCATACTTACTTAGGCATTAGTCCCATTGAACCCAATTGGACTCACTTCTGAGTAGACATGCATAGGAGCACGTAGGCTTGTACTTAACCCTTCTGTGCCAATAAATGACGCTTTAAAATGCTGAACTTCACCTAGGTTATGCTCTCTATTGTTATGCTCTTATTTCCAAATGGAAAATGTTAAATCTGGGATATGTTTTGATTACAAAAGAGCCAGGAAAGACATTAAGGATCTCTTTGTCAGTTATCTCAAAATATATTGTACATTTTATAACTTGCATTATAGTGTAGCCCAGAGACATCCTTTAAAGGAAAAAAAAAAAAGCATAAAGGAAATTTTTAATGTATCTTTGCTTTATCCAGAGTCTGATAATTGCCAAACAAACAACGGAAATCAGCAGTAACCTTTGAGTATGTTTTCTGCACAGGGAGGAAAACAAGCAAATGTTCAACAGGATGAGCCCTTCAAGTGACTAGCTTTATTTTTAAATAGTTACATAGTTACAGTACTTGTTTAGCCATATTTTCCCCACTGTGCATCTGGATGTCACTTTGAATTTTAGGAGATAAACCCTCAGGATGACACTCTTTTTGTAAGAGAAATGTCAAAGCACTTAGATACATTTAAAGCTACAGTATTTTACAGGAATGATGGGATGAAGCCACAGATCCACAGGCCAGGGAGCCCATACTTTGCATTAAACCAGTGCTTCCCAAACAAACCCAGCCAGTGATGCTCCAGTCGAGCTCTGGACCCGGAAGTAAGTACTGATGATGCATGACACACAGATGTCAGCTGCACTTCCAGGTCATGCTGGAAAAAATATGCTCAAAAACATCAAAAAACAAGCAAAGAAACAAAACCGGGATGGCGGATGAGTCCTTCTGCAACAGACAGCCCTGCCTGTTGCTGCAGACCACCTTGAGGTGCTCCAGTGCTATGCATTCCACTTGCATTGCCAAGCAGCTTGGCCAGCGCAGGTCCTGTGATGTTCCCAGAAACACATCACAATGTCCAGTTTGGGAACCTCTGCATTAAATCATGCATTAACCCACTTCCTTAATTTGAACTTAAGTATGAACAGAGATCTGTTTACTCCTTAAATGGAAATGGGGTTTTCATGCCTCCAACATTCACATGAAATGTTCCAGCTCCAAATCCTGCTGGAACAGTGTATTTGATGTCTTGTGACCACAGCCACCTCCCTGGACCCCTGAGTTTGGGAAAACAACTTATGTAAAACAAAGGAAAGATTTCACAGCTCCAGTGTTCCTTGTCAGCCCCATGATAAAGCTCAATCTAGGAGCAATTGCGTGATTGTCCAACTAGCTAATGCACCCTTAACTGGTTGGGAAACAAAGGCAGAACCTAGGAAGGGTCCTCCACTGGGAATAGGAGATTCCCTGATTGAGTCACCCCACCTAAAAATCCCGCAGGATTCTGTGGGGTAAACATCTATTAAAATCCTTGACTTTAGACCTCATGTTGTCTGTTTTCCACTTAGCCAGTGCATCCTGCCTTGCTGTTGGACTGTGGAGGGTGCTGTGACAAACCACCCCATTCCAGCCTCTAACTGAGAACCACTATACCAGTTAGCACAAAGGATCAGTAACACCCTACAACCAGCTTTCCTTTCTGGCGTCTCTCTCTCCCTGCCTCAACACCTTCGAGGCTGCTGAGCTGGTGCAGACCAGTCAGCTAACTTTGTGGGCCTCTTCTCTCTCCAAGTATCCCGTCCTTACCTCCAGGAACAAAGGCAGCTTGGCTCCTTTGGCCTGCTCCCTTCCAGGGTATTGCCTTGTTGTAGAAAGAAATCCCCCCTCCCCAGAAATCCCCAGGGGACAGCATCATTTTGAGTTAAAGTGCTCGCACATTTTGAGCTAAAGCTCTCGCATGGCATTTTTAAGGCTAAGCCATATTTTGACTAGTACTTTTCAATGCAATGCATAACATTGGAGAATTCCATGGTATTTGAGTACTGCAAAGATGCAAATTGCATAAACTCATGGATGAAACATATTTGTTTATCCCACCCAAAGGAGAGCATGTTAAGTGGATGCAACATGAATCGACATGTTTCAGTTTTAGGGAAAAAAGTGCTAGTGGCCGTCATTGCCGTTGATTCCTTTCCATTGGGAGTGGCATGTTTTGCAAGTTTCCTTGCTGTCCTGCCTCACTCTCAGACCCGAATGTTTGCATAAATAAAGCCCTGCCTTTTCATGCCATAGTACTTGTATGTTTTGATTTATTGGGGAAAACCAACAGTGGACGCAGGTGCCGGAGCTCTGCTAATATAGCTGGTTTGATGATTACCTACATTTGTTGCAATCATTTATTTTGTTAAGTTTGTTTTGCTTTTTAAAGAGAATGACATACAAGAGTGGACAAAGTCTCCTGATTTTTTCTTCTTCTTTTAACAAAGATTATTTCTGATCAAAGCAAATCAAGTACACCCCTTTAATTATCCCTTAAAGGAGAAGTGTGAAAAGGTAAAATGTCTTCTTGACGTAGCACTTTTGTTCTAGGTAAATCTCATATTGCCAAAATTCACTCCTCTCTCTCTCTCAAAATATAGCCCCTCTCTCCCCCACTCCTAAGCTGACATATCAATTGTGGGATGTGGATGAGCAACTGTCCAAGCTACCTCTTCGGGACGTAATAAGTGATGAGTGAAACTACTGTCTTCCCACACGTGCAATACACTGGCATTTTGTGAACTTGCAAATTGTTTTATTTTATTGCTTATTTTAAAAAAGCATTTAAAATGCACAGTGTTCCTCTGCTATAGCACTTTAGCATGAGAGTACTCGTGTAGCCCTTCAAAAAATAAAAGAGGGCAGAAGGAAAGGTATACTTACAAGAATGTACTGGCATTTCAAGATACACTTTCCCTCGCTCTTGTTTTTCCTTCAGCAGGTTGAGTCCTCAATGCAGGCCTTCCAGTGCTGCAGTAATACTTGAATAATATAATAAAATGCAGCAACTAGCTGTTCTCCTATAATGTGACCTTCCTCCTACGGAGAGGCCACTTGCTGTCAGTTGGGTGTGGACTAATTATGTTACTCTTGCTGCAGGATTTAGACTTTGTGCTGCTAGTAGCAATCCTTTAAAAGCTTTGTAATCCTTTCAAAAAGCCCTCAGAGGAATTGGACTGCTTTTTTCTTTCAGCAACAGACATCCCAAATGAGTCTTGCCTGTTTTCCCAAACCCAAGCAACCAAAACCTGCATTATTTAAGCCTACCTAGTCCAAGGGATCTCTTAACCAACCACTAGGTCCCAATGGGGTTGAACTGAGGGTTTGCCCTCATTGTCAACAGAGGTGTCTTGGTGTGCTTGCTGGATTGTTCTGTAGCTACTAGGGATGAGAGAACACTCCTGCCCTTCCATCTGCAAAGGCACCATCAGGGCAGCCCACAACTGATGTGTTCTTTGTGCCACCAGAGGGGCCTACTTAGCCTTTCCCACTTCACATTAATTGCCAACGTGAAGGGGGAACAACCAGGAGGATTCTGTCTGGTGAATGAATCCAAGAAAAATGGAATTCTATGAACTTATCTCACATGGTTCTCAAGATTTCTGGATGTTTCTTCAATGATACTTACCTTTGGTTTACAATAATGGCACATCTATGTGAAAATATACAAATGGTTTTATCACCTCATGGTTGTTTAAATTTTATCTAAGCCAGTGTTTCTCAATGCTTATCCTCCGCTGTGCCACTTCACATAGTCCAGCTATTTGAAGTACCACTGGAAGTAAGTGGCAGTGACATAATTGCCAGTTACTTCTGGGTTGGGGGGCCAGAAGCAATGGAACAAACATCAGTAAGAGGCTCCGAGTGGATGGGGGGGGGGCTTTACTGAGCATGGAAAAGCATGCTTTGGAGCCTCCTACCACTGTTTTGTTGTGTTCCTGGTCTCAGTGCTGGGCAGCAGGTTCCAGGGTGCCACCAGACCTGTGAGTACCACCAGTGAGTATCACCAGACACCACCTCAAGTACCACTACTGGTACCCATACCATTGGTTGAGAAACACTGATCTAAGTAGTGAAATTACAGGAACACCCAAGTTTCATACAAAAACTCCTTATAAATCCTAGCGTGATCAGATGCTAGGTAATTTCAGCCCCAAAGTCAGTCTATATTTACCCTACTGATACAGCTCATCCTATCTGTGGTATTTATTGACAACAAAACGTCCTCTTGATAAACTAGTCAACACAATGACATCTTTTATTTAAACCTATTGTACAGGGGTTTCACAAAATACACCAAGATGACACTGTAATCAGTTAGATGATTCAATTTACAAACAAAAAAAACACACAAAAAACTAGACATACTCCAAATGATATATGGTTTTTGTAACTTTGAATATACATAACATTTTGTTTTGATTTTATTGTGCTTTGTTTCAGGAAGGAAGCACAGCTGGATGAAGAAGGGCAATTTCTAGTCCGAATCATTTATGATGATTCTAAAACATATGATTTGGTTGCTGCTGCAAGCAAAGTCCTTAGTGAGTAAATCTTACTGTCCTTCCGCAGTGATAAACAATTAGGAAAAATGGAAATTCAGACAGTTTGGCTCTCATGTTTTCTGATTTGTTATTAGTACACCTGGCAGTTTATAGATTATGATGTATAAAGTAGTGGTGAGTGAGCTTTCCAAGGCTTGCCTTGGATGGGCTTGGAAAGAAAACTGAGTTTTTCCTCATTGGAAATGGTTCCTCATCTGAACCAATGCAGGGCTCTAAAAACAGTCTACTGCAACAGCAAGGAAGAAACATATTCTCGCTTAGTTAAGACACTTCATTGAAGGGCTGACCCTTTAATAAGGGGGTGTGTGGAGAGTGACAACTCTGCAAGGGGAACCTTCTATGGCTATGTCAAGGACCTTCAAACAGCCTCACAGCAGAACGTTTTCTCAGCCAAACAGCAGGGGGGAAAAAAAAGAAATTTTGTTTTGACATAGGTTCTGTGTCCCATCGGCGAACTTCCCACCCCACATAGCATCCAGTTGAGCTGGTACTGCTGAGTTTAAGCTTAATTTCCCTTGTCTATAGGGAAATAGACAAAATATACACAGAACTGAAAATATATAGAAAGGAATAGAAACACACGTAAATACAGTGATTTTGTGACACCCACTAATGCAAATTAGGTGATCCTTGAGACCAGGGTGAGATAGGGTGTGGGGAGTTGGAGGTGAAAAGAGGAAGTTCCTCAAACCTGGTAGAGGGGCATTCTGTGAGAGGAGCTTCAGGAATTTCTCCTTCCCATTGCAGTTCTCCCAATGCCCTACCACTCCATTCCTGGGGGTCCTCTGAACTTCAGGAAGGGCCTATGGATTTTAGGATCCAATCCTGTAAATTGTTTTGAGCCATGAGCTTAAAAATATTATGTATGCTTTCTAGTTTTATTTAAATGTTTGCAACCTTTAATCCTTGATATTTGTGATTTTCTTGTTTCTCATATACGAGTTTTATTTTTCAGTCATGCTTAGAAGCTTTTTTTCCCTTTTTATGTCAAAAATCCAGATGGCCATGAATAAATATTTTATTTCCTTCTTGAAATCTGTTCCATAGAACCTACACGCTGTTCTTTATACTCGGATTTTAAAAATGCTGTTTGGGATTCGTCACAAACATAGATCATTTTAAAGTGAAAGTTAGAGGAAATTGACATACATGTATTAGGGACATCTTCCTTTAAACAACAACAGCAAAATAACTTATGTCAAATCTCTAATAAGTTTTAAGTACTTGTAAAAAACTTTAAGAGCAGTTTGGCTGTTTTGTGGCATCAGCATCTGTTGAGAATGGTTGTACCTCCCTCTAGATTTCAGGAATTGTCTGTAAACTGTTATATCCTTCAGGGAAATACAACTGGACCATTGCTTGTCATCTTTTTGCTAGCCCTTCCCCCTTCCCCCATGCTGTAGTATCATAATTACTAAGTGTGATTTGTTGACTCATTGGTGAAGCAAGGTCATGGCCTTCAAATAATTTAAAATGTTTCATGTTTTCTGTAGACCTAAATGCTGGAGAAATCCTTCAGATGTTTGGGAAGATGTTTTTCGTATTTTGCCAAGAATCTGGTTATGATACCATTTTACGAGTATTGGGTTCAAATGTTAGAGAATTTTTGCAGGTGAGTAAACTACTGCAAGGATCAGTGAATGAACTCATTGTAATTTTTAACATGAAAGGTGGGCAGCTCAGTCCTAACCTGTACTGTAACAGGCATGCTGGCTGGCCTGCCCCGAATCCAGCATGGGGTTGGGGCTGGCTTCGACTCAACCTGGGGAAGGGGAATTGATTTCCCTTACCCCAGGTAACGTGGCAGCAGCCCCATTGGGGCTCTTCGGATTTGTGCCACCTAAAGAGATGGCGCAGATCCAAACAGCCTGGTACTGTGCCTGGTTGCCCATGAACGGAGTAAGGATCCGTCATAAATGCTGGATCCTGGTCCCACCCCTTCCACTCAGCTCCAGGCCATCCACAGGCCTGAATTATAAATAAATTATTCAAACAATTCCCATTTAAGTACAGAAGAAACACAATCGTTCAGAAAAAGCCGCCAGTTTGCATTTCTGCTCTAGTCTAAATGTAAGACTCAGTTGTGCATTGAGTTGCATATGCTAAACCAACTGACTTCAGTAGAACTAAAACCACATGATTGGTTCAGAACCCAATTCCGAACACAGTCCTATCCTCCTTCCCCCTCCCCCCACTGATGCAGCTGTGCCTCTTACCCCAGTAGCAAACTCAGCCTGCCCTGTGCCTGGGGCAAAGATCCATGCTGGCACCCTCTGCGTGATGCTGCCCCTCCCCTCCACACTCACCAAGCACGACTTGTGCAATGCTTGTGCGACTTGTGCGATACTACCTTGATGCTATCTTGCCCCTCCACACTCACCAAGCGAGCCTTGTGCGATGCTACCAACCAGGGGAGCATTCTGAGGCTTTCCCTGTAGTTTTAAATTGTACCTCCGGAAAACTGGAAATACGGTTTCATGTTGGGCGCCTCAGTAAGGCGTCCTGCACGGTCCTAGTGTCACGTGAAGTCAGCACATGGGCCACTTGTCCTGTTCAGCCAGCTCTAGGTCTGCCACTGCCTTACCCTTCCATAAACCTCCTTCTCACCAGTGGATCTCCTCAGACCTGTACCGGCTCTGTAGTTGAAGAGGTGAAGAAAGGGGCAGAGAGCCTCCAAATGGAGAGGACAGGATCTACCATGTGCCACTGCCACTGATCCAGTACTCCTGCCCCTGTTCCTCCCCACCCAGTTTTGCCCTATCCCCACTCCCCATCCCCGTCACTGTCTTACCTGGGCCGGTGAGCACAGCAAAGTTGTGGTTCCTGCACTTTGAGCAGTGTGTGCTCAAAATACCTGCTGATGGAGTTCCCCATGCTCTGCTGGCAGCTGTTTTGCAACAGCAGAAGTCCCTTCTGCCATTGTAATGGGCTCCATAGGATAGCCCAATCCTGGATAGGATTGAGCTGTCAGGCAACTATTTAATATAAAATCCAGTTTTCATTTTGCATTATTTCTTTTTGTAAGTAAATCTTTGCAGAGGGCAAAGTTGGGAGGATCAGTGAGATTGTCTTTATTCCTATTGATGAGAAACTTCAAAGAAACTAAGACTGTTGCTGTAATTATACAAAATTTATTATTTTGTGTTCTTCTGGAAATACTGATAAACACTGCTGATATATAATACAGTCTTGCTCAAAGGTGCCAAGTTGGCAAACATCCCATTTTTATGGATTGTATAAAAATAGATACAGAGATTAAGAAGTTTCTTCCAATTCACATACCTTGGTTGAGATCTAAAGTTGAACAAAACAAATATTTGACTCCCCAGAATTGCGGCAGTTATGTGTACTGCTTGTTTTCAACCCTGGGCAAGTTCCTCTCTTGGAAATGTGTTGTTTTAAGGATACTCCCTTATTTTAAGGACATAACCAGGCACCATTTGTTGGAAAGGCTCAAAAAGAGAGAATCAAATAACAATAGTCTTTTTGAAGCTGTCATTCTTTCTTTCTAAGTAATATGCATCTGAAAGTGTTGCTAATGGCAATACAAAGCAGTAAGAGAGACAGAGCTATTAGAAAAATGCAATCTGAGATCTCTCAAGGGTGTACTTATGTTAAAACCACCAAAAGAAAATCAATAAGACACAAAGTGGTGGTTAGTCTAAGATACTTCAGGGAGTAGTTTATTTGTCTACAGTGTATGTTCTTGAGCACATCCTAGCACTCAAAAGGATTGTGTAGAGGTATGCCCCTCAACCTGCCTAGCTGCTTATATTTTGAGCTTATCTTATGTGTGCTTCAATCACATCTTAAACACGCTAGGATCCTTGGGCTGTCATCTTTGCAGAATTTGGGGGGAGGGGGGAGTTGTTCTCAATATTGTTCCCTTCAGCAGTGGCGTAGATAGGGGTGGAGTGCCTGGCACAGTAAATACTGCAGATGCTGCAAGCAGCCCCCGCCCCACTCACTGTCAGAGCCATTCTGGGCAGTGATGGCAACGTGTAGGCACACCTGCACATTGCAGTTGCTGTATGAAATGGCTCTGACGGCAAGAGGAGGGGCTACTTACACTGCACATTGCGATGCCTGCAATTCTTACCACCCCACACAACTCCTCCTGTAGTTATACCACTGCCCTTTAGGTTTGGTAGCAACTCCAGCCGTCTTCACATGTGGGCAGCTTCCATATGCTGGAGAGACGGAGAGAGCACATTAACAAGCCCCTTGCTTTCACCATGAAGAGCAAATGAATGCCCTGCCTGGGGAGAGTGGGGGAAGTTCTTTGGAGCATGTCAGTGCAGGGGCAGGGCTTGCCAGTGCACTCTTGCTTCCTCCACACACCACATGGTTCCTGCTCATGTGTTACAATGCCTGAAAAGGGCTTGTATGGGCTTGGAATGGGATTCTGGGTATGATTCTGCCTGGATGTGAACTTACATTATTTTTTCATCATTTTCAATGTATTTATTTTTGCTTCTTTGTTCAGGGAGGACATATTGTTTCAAGGTTTTGGGGGGCTGCTTTAGGCCATTCCTTCCTGCAATTTTCCTACTCATAATGGCACTATCAAGCTGGTTTTGTATCCATTAAAGATAGGGGAATCTCAGTTTTTTGAATCCGTTAAAGATAGAGGATCTCTTTTCTTTCATGCATGGAGAAAAGTAGCTAGAGGGTTGTGATTTTGAATGGACACAGATATCAGGAGGGTTAAACAGATCCTTTCCCATGCCATTCTTCTGCTGAAACATTGCTGTTTTTTAGTTTGTTTTTTTAAAAGGAGACCCAATCATAAGTCTCCTGCAATTTTGGTCCTAAGGAACAGTCTTCCAGAGTCTATTTGAAATGCTGTCCTCCCTTTTCCCCCAATTACTCCACAATGTAAATTTCAAATAGATAAATGGAAAAGGAAATTATAGGTTAAATTCAGCCTAAGAAATTAATTTACAAAATACTTGTTTCTTTTGGAGACTTCCCAAGAGAAGATGCAGCTGCCAAGGCTTTTTGTAGCTCACAGGAGGTAAAGTTCAAATGATTTCCAAAGCTGGAGGATCTGCAGATGTTATGCAAGGAAGCATAATACAACGTGGCCAGATACAATATCTTCATTCCTTGGTATACTGAATAAACTTCATCCAAACAACCACTAAAAATTGGCAGTGGAAAATGCCGAAGAAAAAGGGGGAAAGGTAGTATTGTATGACTCAGTGGATGGAAAGTAGAATTTGCTACAGATTCTCTTTAGGTGGTTATGAGTTTCCGGGTTTTTCTCCTACCGGTAAAATAGTAAAATGAATATGTAAGAATTAATACATAAACAAACCAATGTTGATCTAAAAAAAAATTTGCTTCCTTTCCATATCTGGATTAATCACCCCACTCTTCATTTTAGACTACACTTATCCATGCAACTGAACTGGACTACACTTATCAATGCAAAAAATGTTATAGGCACTAGACCTATTTGGGGAACCAAAGTACAGGTATAACCTAATTATCCATGGATTTTTAAACTTCTGGTTTTATCTCAAAGTGATGAGAAGGGCCCTTTAAATTAAAAAAAGGTAGTTTAACAATAGCTTGCTTAATGTGAGAGAGGGCAGCCAGCTGACAATCAATCATTCTCTCTCCAGGCATTTAGAACAGCTTCACTCCAAGGCAAGTGACCCCTCCCTTCCCCCTGAGCATGTGAAAGAAAGATAATCACTGTGCATTTCTTCCCAGTGCTTCGCTCTGGGAGAAGGGAGGGGTTGCTGGCTCAGAGTGAAGCCTTTCTAAGCACCTGGAGAGAGCCTGATTAATGGATTGTCTGCCTAATGCCTCTGTCTTACATCACAAAGGTCAGCAAGGCTGTCTTTAAATCATTGAGCAAAGGGACATTGTTTTTTTTAAATAGATTTGCTTTAATGTAATTTTTGACTTCTGGGAACAGAACCCTTGTGAATAACCCTTGAGACTCAACCTGATTTGCTGTCTTTATAGGCATAGATTTTTTAGTGGAAATGCTGGTAAATTAGATTCTGTTTCCTGTTGTTCAACAATTCCCTTTCAGAACCTTGATGCTCTGCATGACCATCTAGCTACGATATACCCGGGTATGCGTGCCCCTTCTTTTAGGTGCACTGATGCAGAAAAGGGGAAGGGACTTATTCTGCATTACTATTCAGAGAGAGAAGGGCTACAAGACATCGTAATTGGAATCATCAAAACAGTTGCTCAGCAAATCCATGGCACAGAAATAGATATGAAGGTAAATTTTAAAATACTGTACAGTTTCATCAAAGGTTGTCATGACACTGTTCTATTTTAATACCATTTATCTTAAAATATTCTTTCCAAAGGGAGTTTCACTGTAAAAAATTAACATCACATTCCCAA
The DNA here is from genome assembly GCF_035046505.1 of Tiliqua scincoides. Taxonomy (NCBI): domain Eukaryota; kingdom Metazoa; phylum Chordata; class Lepidosauria; order Squamata; family Scincidae; genus Tiliqua; species Tiliqua scincoides. The sequence continues at coordinate 46,540,756 of NC_089826.1, forward strand.
GCTGTGGTCTTCTATTCTTATCCACAAAAAGACACAATAATTCCTCTTTTTTACTGTAATAATAGAGCAGTAGTGTCAGTGAAAATTTCTAGAGCTAGCTTGTTTTGTAGCAATGTTATTCTTTATTAAGGACAACCAATTGTTTGTGCTTAGTTATTTCAGCTCATAATGTAGAGCTTTCCTACCTGAGATGCTATTTTCCTAGTTTCCATAGCAGGAATGGGAACTTGAGTTAAGTGACTCAAGTCAGTCGCGAAAACACAGGATTTTTACTGATTCATGCTGACTCAGGTCATGCGTGTCAAAGACATTCAAGTTTAGGGCTACTGACGCAGCACACCCCTCCTGTGTTCCGGAAAGACAGGCTGCCTATATGTTGGGAAGCATCACTGCCAGTGCCTCAGAGACAACAGTTCAACCTGCACACCATCAGTGTCCCACAGTTATGACACAGAGGAAACAGCATGTCACCCATATACTGCCCTGTGCTGGTGGCAGAGGCTCACTGGCCTTGGACCATCCTCATCATCTCCCCACATTGACCCTTTGTATCTTATCAGAGCACACCCCTACTATCTTCCAGAAATGAAAGGCTGCCTGTATATTGGGCCCGGCCTGCTGTGCCATAAGGAACACCCTCCTGTCTTCCAGAAATGACAGGCTGCCTGTATGTATGACAGGGACCCTGCTGGGAACTGCCGCTGCCGATGTCTCAGACCACTGGGCCGTCTGAGTCCTTCGTTGTCCCTGCCCCTGCCACCACCCTTCCCCTGCTCACTGCTGGTGGCAGACTGCTGGCCAATTGCCTGACCTCCAGGCCCCTCGTTCTCATCCACTCACTGCATTTCTATCGGAGCACACTCCTTCTGTCCTTAGGAAATGACAGACTGCCTTTCTCTCAGACCCTGCTGAGCCTGCCGCCTTGACATTCAGAAAACTGGGTGGCACAGGCCCCTTCCAGAAATGCCAGGCTGCCTGTAACTGTCAGTCACTGTGTGTCTGAGCAGTGTGTTGTGTCTCTAGCCTCCATTGATTCAGCCTGCCTGATGGAGGTCATGCACCTCCCCTATGAAAGTTCATAGGGGCTTACCTGTGGGCTTGCCTCCTGTCCCCTCCTGCCTTGCCAAGCTGGGATGTGTCCTCCCTCTCTCCTTGTAGGTCCACCTGTGGTTGTGATGTGAACAGTGAAAGAGAACTCCGACACACACGCCAGCAGCAGCTCCTTTTTTTCCGTGATGCCAAGGCTGACTTAACAGAAAAGACTTGAGACTCAGGTCTTTTAGAGTCCCCAAAATGCTCTGGGCAACTCGAAAAGTTTTCGAATTGGGTCATTTTTGAGTCATGTTAAAGGGGCGAAGACTTGTGACTTGACTTGAGTCAAGCCATGCTGGATTTGCTCATCTCTGTTCCATAGTGGACTGGAACACACCAAAAGACTTCCAGAATCCATCATCTTAGAATCAGAGATTCCTTATGTTTAGGGTTACCAAATACAAATGGGGTCAGAGTGCTAATACCTTTAACCATTGTATAGAAGAGGGAATTTTCGTAGGTGCTGCTCAACACTGAAAGGTTTAAAAAGCTGCACTTGCCAAAATTCCCTCTTCTATGCAAAGGTTAAAGGTATAGGCACTCTGTCTCCCTTTGTATCTGGTAACCCTACTTGTGTTGAATGACTAGCCCAAATGACTTCAACACAGCATAGGTTAGATTCTTGAATCAGTGCGGATTGGGTTTTTGAATGTAAATTAACAGCACAATCGTTACTTGTCCCTGTGCCAGCCCAGGGTGTTGCAAGCATGCTGTTAGGCTCATTTGCACCTACTCGAGAGCCATCTGGGCCAGCATGGAGGCCTGTACCAGCTTGGCAGCACTGGATCCCAACCCTGCGTCAGCCATCCCAGGAACGTTCATGCTGAGTGGCATGGGGGCTGGGAGACGGTGGTTGGAGGGTGGTATGGATGCCGAGAGGGAGCGTTTTGGGTGGAATGGGGGAGGATCGGGCCTGGGAGGGGGAGGCTCCCTCCACCAGAGGCCTCCTCCTAATATCTTAACCCCCATTCCCAGTGCTGGCAGCCCTACACAGACTTCCTAGATTTACGCCAGCTGGCCGCTTAGCTTATGGTGACACTGGTCATTCTTGGAAGTGATACATTTTGACCCACGCAAACATAGGCTGGGTGGCATTTATGTGGCAAATGTTTCCAGATACCTCCATGCATGCTGATTTTTACCAAATGGGCAAACATATTTATAGTGACTGTAGCTTCTCGTGCCTATTGACTCATTAAAGGGACAACCATTTTGGTGAAGCTTTTCATGAGCTGCCATTGGTGCAAAATAACGTTATTGAGCACTGAGTAATATTTTGCTCAGAAACTTTGCTGTATAAGCCAGAGGCATAAAGTAAAATGAAGTGTAATAACAAAAAATTAAGTTCAAACCTAATTGGTTTTGGACTTTTAAGCTATAACATTCCCATGACATCCTGATTTGTGCTGCTCTTTCACACATGATAATTTCTTAAACTGATGGCACAATGAAAATGCTGCACAGCAGATTTCCCTGCCCATTCTCATATCTCCTGTTCTTTAATAATGGTGGGCATTGATGTTCTCATTTTTTTCTCATTTTATCAAAATTTCTCATTCTATTTTCAGTACATTTAGGGCCCAGTCCTATCCAACTTTCCAGCACTGGTGCAACCACAATGCAGCCCCCAAGTCAGGGAATCAGTGCTCCCTTACTTTGTGGACCCCTCTGTGACTGCCTTCCCACCACAGCGCACGCCCCATTGGCACAGCTGCACCAGCACTGGAAAATTGAATAGGGCTGGGCCCTTAATGTTTTTATCTTGTGAAACATGAAAATATACAACATATTGAGAGACCCAGAGAACATGGCAAGAAATAATCAAACCTATTCCTGTTTCCCAAAACCCTAAACTGGATTTCAGGGGGGGGGGGGATAGTCCTCTGTGTAGCACTGTAAAGACATTTTTCAAATTCTTTCTCACTTCCTTGGTGTGACTCTTTATACAGCCAAGCAGGACGAATTAGGTAACTATCCCTCCAAACCTGAAGGGTGATTTGTCTCGATTTCTATTGCTGTTACCATGGTGAAGGAATTCATAGATATGGGCAGCTGAGGTCACTTGCTAGCTGGGTCCATAGGGAGAAGCACAAATCAGACTTTATTCCTGACTGTGTCTCTGTCGGTGATGCTCTTTCATTTATTAAAGCTGAAATCCTGCGCATTTTCATGCGGGTAAGTAGTATACCACTAAACTTAGTCAGACTTTTTACTGAATAAATATACATAGTTTGGAAGAAGTGTCTTGCAGTCTGATTTTTTAGAATACACAGGTGGAGCCTGTTTATCTACAGATTTTACATTTGTGGATCTGGCTCAAGGTGGGTCCCTTGGTGGCATTGTTTTACTCACAGGTTCATTTAAATCCATTGATTATTAAACTAAATCTAATGATTACCCCACAGGGAGCCCCCGTATCCATGGATCCCATATCCGCAGTTTGGCTTATCTGTGGATCCACGGATGCACCCCCCCCCCCACAAACCCTTTGGCTTCCCTCTGAGGCTTCTGCAGCCCACATAATGCCTTTTAAAGGTATAAAAACATTGCTTCCAGTTGTAAAACAAGAAAGAAAACAGGAAGTATCATTTTTTGGTCTAAAAGTTCATTCTGAGACCCACAGAGGCCACAGATGGATGTAAATGGTCTCTGTGGGGTTCAGAAGAGCCTCCAGAGGCAAGGGAAGCACAGTTCCCCTCACTTCCGGAGGGTGGGGAGCATCCCCAGTATCCACGGTCTCAGGTATCTGCGGAAGCCCCCACAGATCCTGGGGCAGATTTACTGCCCCCCCCCAGATCCTGTACTAAGATTTAGGACCCAATCCCATTCGACCTTCCAGCACTGATGCAGCTGCAATGCAGCCCCGAGGTAAGGGAACTGTTATTCCATTACCTGGAGGAGGCCTCTGTGACTGCCTCCCCACCACAGGGTGCAGCACATACCCATTGGCATGGCTGCATTGGTGCTGGGAAGTTGTATAGGACTGGGCCATTATTTTGTTAAAAGATATATTGAACTGAGAAAACATACAACACAATCTGAGCATTAACTCAGAGCCCAATTCTGAGTTTGGCGCGCTGGCTCACCGCCGGCGTGCACTGTTGCAAAAGTGCCATAAGGCATGTCTGCAGGCCCTAGCACCAGGTGAGTGCCCGGCTACTGCTGGGTGGGCACCCAACCTCCGCCATGCATCAGTTGCGTGGACCACCGAGCAGCAGAGAGGTAAATGGAACCATGGGGGGAGGCAGGGAGGAGGCGTTCCAGGGAGGGGGGAGGCAGGCAGAGAGGAGGAGGAGACATTACTGGGAGGTGGGGAAAGGGCGGGGGGGGAGGTGTGCTGGGGGAGGAAGTGGGGAGGGAGGGAGGGAGGCAGGACTGGTGGAGCAACACTCCACCAGATCTAAAGCTTCCATGTTGAGCTCACCACCCGACACTGAGGCTTTTGATTCACCGCCAACTTTTTTGTTGGTGGTGAATCGAGTAGCCCCATTGCGGGGCTACTCTCTCTACCTAACAAAAGTCCCCTTCTCCCAAGGAGCTGCTGGTGGTTGCCCAAAGCGTGCAGGATGTGGTGGCAGCCATTTTCAGCGCCGCCACAGCCCCACATCCTGGCAGCTCAGGATTGGGCTGTCAGTCTGCAATTCCAACACCCCTACCTGAGAATAAGCCTGGTTGAATACAATGGGACTTACTTCTGATTAAACTTGTACGGGATTGCATTGTAAGTTTCCTGTGATTGGGTGAAAGACCTAACTTTAATGAAACAGCATTTATTGAAATAGCAACTTTTGTTCCTGGCATTAAATTAATCTTAATGCAAATGAAAGAGGCTAAAATCACTTCCAGTGTTTCCTTCACTGTGCCCAGGTTGTCCAACAGAGAAATGAAGAGTGTGACCACATTCAGTTTTTAATTGAAGAGAAGGAGTCTAAGGAAGAGGATTTTTATGAAGACCTGGACAGATTTGAAGAGAATGGTACCCAAGAGTCTCGCATCAGTCCTTATACTTTTTGCAAAGCTTTCCCTTTTCATATTATATTCGATAGGGAACTAGTTGTCACCCAATGTGGCAATGCAATATACAGGGTCCTTCCACAGGTGAGAGTTATTCTTTGTCCTGGTTTTTCCAACACGGCTTTGTTTTGCCCTCCAATCCCTTATGTTTAAGTGTGATTCTACACTTATTTATGTTGATTGTGGTATGCATTGAGTAACAACTAATAGAAATATACTCTGCCTTGACTGTGAAAGACATTTCACATTAATACTTTTATCTAAATCTAGTTCAGTCTGCATCAAGAATCACAGTCTTCTCTTTTGATTGCTTTCTAACATTTACCCTTAAAGCTGCATCCCTGTGTATACTTTTCTGGCAGAAAGCCCCACTAAACACATTGGGACTTATTTTTCAGTAAGCATGCATAGGATTGCGCTGTGAATTTATTTTGTACTTTGGAAATATAAAGTCCACCTAGTTATTCTGCTTTTTTCCTGACCTCTGGCCTGGAAGGAACCTGTGAGTCTCAGGTTAGTGCTAGAGACTGGACTGGATTAGTTTATACACTGCATTTCCAGAATATTGCAGAAGGGAGGATGCCACCATTGTTGTTTTTTTGGCTTGAATATCATGAAATTGCATTGTTTTTGGTTTCCTAAAATTTGAGAAAGCACGAACAGTTCTCATCTAACGTACATTTTTATACTGAAAATTGCAGACAACAGCCTGCGGCAATAGATCTCCTTGGCTTTGCACCTGCCGAGTTTGACCAGGCACAGAGCCAAGCAGACCTATGTTGGGCTGTCCAGGCTGGGAGGGAGGATAGGATATGGCAGCAGAACCTGCCACTATCTCTTGTCCCCATCCTGGGCCCAATCCTCCCCTCCCTCCACCCTCCCTCTGCCCATTCTGCCCACTCTCCACCCCCCCCTGCCCCCAAAATACTGCCGGCTAGTGCTGGAAGAGCGTCGGCTGGCGCCGAAGGATAGCGCCAACTGGCACTGACCCAGTGACAGCGTTCCCTCCTCCCCTGGTGCCTTAAGTATGCCTTATAGCACTTTTATGACACCTAGTGCTAGTGCTGGAGCTCAGCGCTGACAGTGAAGGCCCCTAGGATTGGGCCCTATGTTTGTTACTGTGGTGAATAATTGCAGAGCTTCCAACTGAAAATGGTCTGTCTTGTTTATATTTTAGCTCCAGCCAGGATATTGCAATCTGTTGTCAGTGTTTTCGTTGGTTCGGCCTCACATTGATATTAGTTTCCATGGGATCCTTTCACATATTAACACCGTCTTTGTACTAAGGAGCAAGGTAACCTTAATGTTGCCATTTTTCAACTGGTACTCATGCTTACTTGGGTGGATGATATAGTTTCAAAATGCTGACTATTTTGAAATGAAAAATTCCTTTCTTTGCCTCAGTGTCTGCATACCCCAATAAGACAATGAGACAAGGTGGTCAGAGTATAAATGGGCTGCTAGTTATTCAATTCAATGCATAGATGTATATGCAATGTCCGACTCGTGTAACGCCACTTCCACTTAAAGTTAAGGCTCCTATTTCAGGGGAAACAGCTGGCCATTGTCTGTCTTCCCTTTCAAACATACCTACCCTGGCTCAGAGCTGTAAATCATCTGCTGACAATCTCTGGAGATCAGTTCTGGGGGGCCCTCAAACCCCTCGCTTATGTCAGGTTGCACACCAGTCCCAATCCTAAATTCCCTGCCTGCTCCTATCTTGTCAGTTGCAACCACCCTGTCTAATAAGACCAAACGGTCTGCGGTGGCAGAAAAATGTCTCATAAGTGACCAAGTCACAAAAAGAGCAAAAGTTCTGCCCAACTCCCTAAGGCAGCCAGCTCATTTCAGACTGACCTAAAGCAGTAGTTGTTAAACTCTGGGTCGCAACCTGATTTATGGTAATTGCACTACCCAGAAGGTGCAAGGCATTCTGGTGCAAGATGTGGCTGCTACAGCCAATAAAGTGGGTCGCAGCAGTAAAAAGTTTGAGAACTATTTACCTAAAGGATGAATGGGTCTCGTTCATTCTTGGCTCAAAGATGGAACAGGTATGGTACTAGCACTGAGAGAGAGCTCAGCAGCTAAACAAGTTGATCTCCTCAGCACAATCTCAGCCAATGGAGCCCTGCCATTTGCATGCCTTGCCCTGTGCCAAGGGAATGAGGCAAAACCACTCTCATCTGAAGGTAGTGCACATTTCTCTTTGGACCAAGGGAGTTGAAAAACAGAAATAAGGTCAGCATTTAATGGTGCATTTCAGTAAAGTTGTTTGTGGGAACTTAGGAAAGTATATAATGATGTTATGGAACTTAAACTGTGATTATGACCTTTTTTTCCCCAAGGAAGGGCTGTTGGATGTGGAAAAGTTGGAGTGTGAAGATGAACTAACTGGTACAGAAATTAGCTGCTTACGCCTTAAGGGTCAAATGATCTACTTACCTGAAGCAGATAGTATTCTCTTCCTTTGTTCTCCAAGGTAAGTAAACAAGATGGGCGCTTATTGTAATTGTATTGTAACGAAAATTAGTGTTACAGAGTCGCTAGACCCAAAGAGATGTGATGTGAATGGCTTTTTAAAAGAAAAGAGGTTTAATTGGAAAATAGTTGCATGGGGTGGGGGTGGGGAGAGATTTTAACTCTTTAATACCTGCGCTATTTTTCTGATCTAAATCTCCCTGCCCTCAATAGCTGTTAATCCTGCTACTGGGAAAAATACTTCTGTCATGTCTGTGTTTGCTTTTGAATCCTAATAGCAACTGAGGAGTGTTTGCAATCACGGAATGGTGCACAAGAAAGTGATAATGTATCCACCAGCACTGGTGGTCTGTTTAAATTAGATGTTATTTGTGATATGTTGTCATTATGCTCTGTATCTCCCCACTGCCATCTCTCCCTATTGGCTTGCTGGAAAACACACCAAGTAATGTTCTCACATCACACCAGTGGCGTAGCTAATGAACATGTAGCCCAGTGCAGAGCTCAAAATGATGCCCCGGAAGTTACACCACGCCTGGCTTTTTTTAAAAGTGCAGATTGGGGGGAAACCTGCCTCTACCCCCAGCAGCTCACCACCCAATTGATCTGCCACCTCCCATCAGCCAGTGGCATAGCTAAGGGCACAGTCCTAACCCCTTATGTCAGTGCTTTCCAGCACTGACATAAGGGCAATGCAACTCTGAGGTAAGGGAAGAAACATTCCTTTACTTTGAGGAGGCCTCCGTGAGTGACACCCAACTGCAGGATGCAGCGCATGTCCCATTGGCACTGGAAAGCACTGACATAAGGGGTTAGGATTGCACCCTAAGGCAGCTATCTGCTACCTGGGATCAAATAAGATTCTGTAGCCCCCCCTTTTGGAGTCATTCAGAACACCACGTTTGCCTGCCCATGGAACAGCTCTGATGGGCAGGTGGAGGTGTGTCGGAAGCAGCAGTAGCGGGGATGCAGCACCTGTGGCTTTGCCCCCCCCCGCCTCCCAGGTCCGCCACTGGTATCGTAATCTTTTATTCTGTGTTAGCAGGGCAGGAGGATGGCATAGTCAGTGCATGTTAAATAATGATTACAAAAGTGTTGTTGCTTCTGAATAATGCAAAAATGTACTTACTAAGCTATTCAGTGCTGTTTGTTTATACCCAGCATTTTCTGTTCGGCTCTATTTCTCTTTATTATAGCGTGATGAATTTGGATGACTTAACCAGGAGAGGGCTATACCTGAGTGACATTCCACTGCACGACGCTACCCGTGACCTTGTCCTTTTGGGAGAGCAGTTCAGGGAGGAATACAAGCTGACACAAGAGTTGGAGATACTGACCGATAGACTTCAGCACACACTGAGAGCACTGGAAGACGAAAAGAAAAAGACAGACACGTAAGATCCACTTTCCAGCTTTAAGCAAGGAACAATATAAGTAGTCCTGTTGAAGTCAATGGGTTGGATCCAGAAGTCCCCTTTGATGCACAGAATGAGTTTTCCATGTACAACCCTTTTCTGTACTACAGAGTGTTACGTAACAGTCTATGTGTGTTCAGAACCTACCTGTTAGAGCATTTTCAGAACAGTGCCAGCTGTTCTTCTGCTCATGGTTCTTTTGGGTGTATCCTTATAGTTCAGGATCTAAAGCAATGAAATTGTTCTAGAAGAAGTGAATACTAAATATGGTGACTACAGAAAGATACCAAATGATTTAGAGTGCAGCCCAAACTCAGTATGTTGCAAACAGGCCTTAAGGGCATCAGTGATGACTCACAAGCCAACAGCACTGGTGGGAAGACCTGCACTGGACCACTGGCATTGCATTCAGAGCTCAGCTGCTGACACAAGGAAGTAAAGTGCCAAGTGGTGCAGGAGCATGGAGAGAGAGGCAGGGACAGGGCATTTCTGGACAGGGAGACAGGGGGCGGATTGGTCCCAAGAGGGGACGGAATTGGTGGAGGCCTCCTCGGCTGAATGAATTCTAACCCCTTTCCCAGGCCATTTGTTGTTACACCAGGCTTCCAAGATTTGTGCCAGTTAAATAGCTGGTGCTGATCTGAGAAGGCCCGTATGGCCAGCTGGGGCTCCACATTGGGTAGGGGGAAAATATTGCCTTACTCTAACGAGACTTCTAACCACCTCCCAACCTGCACTGGATACATTGTGGGCCATGTGTCCTGGCTGTGCTGGCACAAATTAGGATTGGGTTGCCCTTTTCCTTGTTAAATCAAATAATAACTAAGCCCAACCAACAATTTTCTTATCCAATAAATTCCGTAACAGTGTATCATTTCAGATATCAGTGTGATGGGCAAAGATTGTTCAGGAAGGTCAAGACTCAGCAGGGTGAAGACGTTCTTGAATGCACTCAGTTGCAAAAAGTGATGTATTTTAAAATCTTTCCTTGTGATTATTTTTTTATTACTATGCTAATGACTAGCAATGTTATCAATACAGGGTAGCCCTTTCTCCCCAAGTAAAAGAGAAGCAAATCCATTTCCTTCTGTTCTTTGAAGCAAAGGGATTTGTGCCTTTGGCATGCACACCCAAAATGTCTTCTCATTTGGCTTCCTCCAATAGCAGAATGCTGCTAACTCTGTTGCTGTAGGGCAGGGGTGCCCAAACCCCAGCCCGGGGGCCACTTTTGGCCCTTGAGGCCTCTCAGTGCGGCCCTCAGGGAGTCCCCAGTCTCCAATGAGCCTCTGGCCCTCTGGAGATTTGTTGAAGCCCGCACTGGCCCAATGCAACTTCTCTCAGCGTGAGGGCGACTGTTTGACCTCTTGTGTGAGCTGTGGGATGAGAGCTCCCTCCACTGTTTGCTCTTTCACATCCGTGATGCAGCAGCGGCAGCAAAGGAAAGGCCAGTCTTGCTTTGTGCAAAGCCTTTTATAGGCATTGAGCTATTGCAAGACCTTCATTCATTCATATAAGTTCATCTTTAATATATTCATTTATGTAAACTTATGTAAATTTATTCAAATTTTAAATGTAAATTAATTCTTTTTTTCCCCGGCCCCCGACACAGTGTCAGAGAGCTGATGTGGCCCTCCTGCCAAAAACTTTGGACACCCCTGCTGTAGGGGAACAGGAGGCTATACCTTTTGAGTAAGTGTGCCTCAGTGGTAGATTATTTGCTTTGTATGCAGACAATCCCAAGCACAATTCCTGGCATCTCAGGTAAAGAAGAGAAAAAATTTCTATCCGGAAACTTTGGGAGATACTGCCAGAATGTGTTGGCTATACTGACCTAGATGAAGAAATCATTATGATTTGATTCAGTGTAAGACTGATTCATATGATGCGATAGGTTCATTTAACAGTTGATTTGTCACTGGGGAGGGTGTGATTTGCATGCCGAAGTTTCCAGGTTTACTCCCAGGGCATCTACAGGGATAGCCAGTGTCAGCCCATGTCAATAATACTGAGCTAGGTAGATAAATGGTCTAACTCAGTTTGAAGCAGTCCTTTATTCACTGTGTAGAACCAGAGTGCTGGCAAGCATGTAAGTGCTACCCAAGAATAATCACATGTGGTTTGAAACATACCCATTATTGGGCATGTTAAGATTAGTGGAGAAATTCATGAGGCTTACTTATACCCTGAGCAAAATGATATATACATACTAGCTGGATACCCCTGCTTCGCAATGATATTTAACTACTTAAAATCCATTTTGACTCCAATAAACTTTCCTTTGATTGCAACAAACAATTTAAATGTAGCACAACTGCCTCATGTCAGGCAACATTCTGTAATTGTTCAAAGTCATGGTTGTATTATATGACATGACCAACACCACATTCATGTTCAGGTTGAAATTCCCTTTAATTTGAAACCTCACATTATAGTTTTTATATACTTCCAGAAGACAAATATTAAGCTTAAGTAAAAAGAATGTGAAAAAGACCTACAACCTTTCTTTGTCTACTTGAGGACCTCTTTGTAGACCACATTGGTGGTTCTCCCCTCAGGTGCTAGGATCACCAGCTGCTGGGTGTGCTCACTCTGGAGCAGGCGACATAGAATTGCCCGTGTGAGAAGCAGTCCTCCCTCAAGTCAGTCCCTGCCACCTGGGACCTGTAGATGGTCATAGCAAAGCAGTCCTTGAGAGGGAACGGCAGCCTCTTGAACTGGATGGGTACTCTGATGGTATGAGTGGTATGTGTGATATGAACACCAACTCCCCTTGAGCGCAGCTGGTAAACACTGTGGACTCAGCGATGTTCCGGTGGAGGGCCTTCACTTGTAGTCTGGTGCCATTGCAGTGTTTTTTGCTTAGAATATGGTTTTGCTTAGAATTCTGCCACTAATAGGTTTTTACTATCCTTGATGATTATCCAGAGCGATGATGATGATGATGATAACTTGGTATTTATATACCACCTTTCTGGTCATTGGATTACTCCTCTGACTTTATTCAAGGCGGTTTACATAGGCATGCGTTTCTAAATCCCTCAAGGGGATTTTTACAATCACAGTGGTTCTCTCTTTCAAGAACCAACAACATTTCAGAATGGATCTTCCTGGTTTGGTCTCACTTCTGGCCTCCAGTTCTCCCACGCAGGCTGACAAGCAGCTCCATCTCTCATATGGAGGGCAGCCAAGACACTTCTTGCTCACACCAAGAGCAGGTGGAATCACTCAGCTGGGCTTGTCAGCTGCTTCAAGGTCTCACCATTCTCAGCCGTTCAGGGAGCTGCTGGTGTCCTCGAACTGGCGACCTTCTGATGTTATCTTCGGGCTAAAGGAGGCTCTACCCTCTAGACCAGACCTCCTACCCCTCCAGACCTTGATTGTTATGTAGGAATGCCAATAGCTATAAAATTCATTGACATGAATAGTGATCCTTAGAAAATCATTCTTTATAGATAAGAACAGGCAACCCAATCCTAACTAAATCCCATGTGATGATGCAATGGCACCAGCATGGACTACACTGCATCCAGCAGGGGAATTTTGGCTGCTGGAAGTCCTCTTGGGGTGAGGAGACATTTGTCCCCTTTGAATGCTGGCAAGCCCCAGCACCTGGATAAGCCCCAGCAACTGTTCACAGTTGGACCTGCACCAGCTATATCGGTGCTGCTGGTCCTGCCCCTTCCCAGGCAAAATCCTCCCATCCCCACCCCCAATTTGCCCATAGGCATAAGTGGGGCAGTAGAAATGAGGGTACACACCATTGGTTGAGTTGGTTGAAAGAAATTTAATTATGACTAAGCACTTTTTGCAATCTATTGACATGTTAACTGTGGCTAACAAGTCCAGTTAATATTAGAGAGGCATGACTTTTTCTTTTTTAGCTACAGCCCTGTTGTACAGTTGTCTGTCTGCAGCCATTTTTGTTCAAATAGGCTGTAATTCTATGCACACTTACCTAGGAGTAAGTCCCATTGAACCCAGTGGAGATTATTGCTCTGTAGACATGAATAGGATTGCACTATAAGAGTAAAAACAAAATGAATAGTACAGTCCAAATAAAGTTAGTATAGTCCAAATAAAATAGTACAGTCTATTATGCCTCATCAATTCCAATGGCAGAAATTTAAGCCTATCCCTCAGCTCCCCTTTAAAATCAGTGAGACTTAAAAATGCTTAACTTGGTCTAGATAATGCCCTTGGAGTTTAGCAACATGTTCTGCCATACCTACTGTTTTACTTGCTTGATCATTCAGTTGCGCTAGGAACTTTTCAGAGCATGCCAATGCCTGTGACTTAAGGATCACAAAGCCCATCATTAATGTTTTGAATCAGTGACTGTCAGAAGTGAGTAATGTATAAAGCTGCCTTTCTCTTATATGAGAGCTTAATGTCAATTACAATAATTTTGGTTTTTCTTCTTCTCCGCTCTTTTTCTGTCTTACTTTCTAACTTTCTATAGATTGCTGTATTCTGTCCTTCCTCCGTCTGTGGCCAATGAGCTGAGACACAAGCGCCCTGTCCCAGCCAAACGGTATGACAATGTGACCATACTTTTTAGCGGCATTGTAGGATTCAATGCCTTCTGCAGTAAGCATGCCTCTGGAGAGGGAGCCATGAAAATTGTCAATCTTTTAAATGACCTGTACACAAGATTTGATATTTTGACTGATTCACGAAAGAATCCCTTTGTTTATAAGGTAAGTGCGATGTTTACATTTCTGAATGCTGTATGTTAGACATTGCCATTTTTTGTTACTATTATATACTTACAGTATTTTATGAAAAATATATAATACAGTTGGCCCTTGGCTTCTGCGGGGGCTCTGTTCCTGGAATCCCTGTGGATTCCAAAACTTGTGGATAAGTAAATCCATGGGTCTGGGCACTCATCAGACCTCCAGATGCGACTGGAAGTGCCTTCTGACCACATCTAGAGGTGTTCTGAACCCCTCCTGGAGGTGTCAGAAAGGCGTTCCTTAAAAACGTGTTTTGTAAAAACCGGAAGTGCCTTTCTGACATCTCCGGGGGACTTTCTGAAGCCTGGAGAGGCCGCATGTGGCCTCCCTGGGCCTCAGAAAGCCTCCCAGATGCAGCCAGAAGGTGCTTCTAGTTGCATACGGGAGCTCAGATAAAGCCCTCCACTGTGGGTTCAGAATCCATGGTGAGTTAAATCTGTGGGTTCTGTACCCGCGGTTAAAAAGGGGCAAACTGTAATGATTATATCTAAAAGATCAGGCGTTATGGCAAATTGAGAACTTCTGAAGAGAACTTTTGGCTCATAACTAGAATTACAAGGGGATACAAGGCTGTTCCTGTGGCTTACCGCCCGATACAAGAAATGTTCCTGTGGCTTACCACTCTTCTGGCTCAACCTTCTGCCATCTGGTTTGCTCCTGGGTGTCCGAATGTCATTTCAGGTGTCATTTTCCCCATGGTTCCCCCTTCCCAATGATGGCAGGATCATTGACCTCACTTCAGTGGTTTCAGAATGAAGCTACACGATGAAGTCTGTACATTGCATTGGAGTAAGTACAGTGTTTCTTGGCCTACACAAGGGAAATAGGGAGAAAAACGTCAGCCATCAGATGCCAGGAAGTTCAGGAGTGCGAGCAGTAAGTTCATATGTTTTGATATCCCCTGAAAATCTGCCAAATACCCCCAACTTTGCACTCTGCAAATAGTGTTGCAAAATAGGGTTTATATTCAGTTAAACCCTAACTCAATCAAATATATTCTGAAACAAATATGAATGTGTTCAAACATATCACACGTTACAGTACATTTGCATTTCTAAGCACAAGTCTGAACTTTTCCTTCTTTTTTTTCTTTTTGATGCTACTTTTTCTTTGTATTATCCATCATAGCTCTAAGCACTTGATACAAGTTTGAATTTACAGGGTCTTGTAACACCCTATATTCTTTATATTTATACCCCTCTCCAAAAAAATGATCCTACATGGAAAACATGTATATGATCTGTATACAGGTAGTGCCTCGGCATCTGTGGGGGGTTCATAACCAAAACCCCCCTGGATGCTGAAACACTCAGATAATGAAATCTGTGCATCAGGAACCCAAACCTTCTGTAGGGCAGCAGTTCTCAAACTTGCAGGGAGTTTGAGGACCGCAGTAAGTCATTGCAGTGGAGCGGGGAAGGCAGCGGGGGTAGGGGGAAGGCAGCGTTGCAGTCCCCAGGATTGTGTCGCTAAGGGGGCACAGAGACTGGCATGTACTTCCCAGTCCCTGCAGCAGCCTCCCCACACCCCCAGGAGGCTGCAGCAGGGACTGGTAAGTGCATGCCAGTCCCTCTGCCCCCCATTAGTGACGCGATCCTGGGGATCATGTGACTGTCTTCCCCCCATCCCTTAAGGGGGCAGAGTCCAGGACCCACAGGCAATGCCCCAGTTTAAGAAACCCTGCTGTAGGATGTTCTGAGAGCCGGGGAGGCCTCCCTGTCACTCAGAATGCTTTAAAACATCACTTCTGGTTTTAAAAAAAAACAAAACTAAAGTGACGTTTTAATGTCTTTAAAAGGCATTCTGAGAGCCGGGGAAGCCACCCTCAGCCTCTCTGTCCCTCAGAACGACTTCTAAAGGCGTTAAAATGTCAGAAAAACCAGAAAATTATGTTTTAAGGCCTGTTGGAGGTCACAAAAGGCATTCAAAGGGTTGGCAAGCCCAGCCCTCAGAACACTGCAGGACATGCCCAATGCACAGCTCTGGTTGCATTTGAAGGGTCCAGGTTGAGGACCTGTGTGGATATAAAATCCATAGAGGATGAAGTATGACCTACATATTCTTCATATTACTAATAAATAGTTTGCTTTCTGATTCACAGGAGAGAACAAATATTTCCCTGTTGTCAAGAAAGTAGAATAACTGTCAACTCAATATTTTGTTAGGTTGAGACAGTTGGAGACAAGTATATGACCGTGAGTGGCCTGCCAGAGCCATGCATTCATCACGCACGTTCTATCTGCCACTTAGCACTGGATATGATGGAAATAGCTGGACTGGTTCAAGTTGATGGAGAGTCTGTACAGGTTTGTAAAGGGCAACACATTCTTGGATCCAGAGATTGTGTCCTGAGTTGATTTTGTTGAATAGAAGACACCTATAATGGTCAGGGAAGTGGGATTTCTCTTGCAGCCCATTGTGCCACTTGCCTTCTTCTTCCAAATGATCCTTTTTCTTAGGAATGGATCAGAAGCTGCTGGGGCTATTTGAGGGAGAATGGGATGGGTAACTTAATTCTTTCTGCACGCCAAAAGAAAAATACAGGCCATGGAGTTTTTAGATGATCCAAACCGACCCCTAGATTTTCTAAATGCATCCCAGGTTAACTTTCAGGTGTGTAAAGTTTTTAAAAAAATAGCAGGAAGGTAGTAATATGATAGCAAAAGCATTCAATTCATGAACACTGATGCAGAATGGAGAGGTGAATGGCTGAATGGTTGCTACCAATTATAAGGCCAGGGGCAGCCCAATTCTAATCTTCCCCACACCCAAAGGAACAGCGGTGCCAAAATGGTGACCGCCATATTCTGTAGGTGCCAGGAAACGGACAATCTCTGTGGGGGAAGTGTATGTTTGACCTCTTATCCCCTTTTCATTCCAATGTGGAGGATAGTATCCCACTGGTCCCAACTCCCCCCTGCTCCTGGGTTGGTTCACTACTTATGAAAAAATCAGGTTCCAGAGATCCATTCATAACTTGAAATCAACATAGATTGTAACAGCTGGTTCTATTGCACCAGTGTGGACGCACCAGCAAACATATACAGGCTTGCCCCATATCCTTGGGGGTTCCATTCCAGAAACACCTGTGGTTAACAGAAATCATGGATACAGACAAACACCTTCCACCAGCCATCGGAGCCAAGGGGAGCTCTATTCCCCTCACCTCCAGAGGGTGCTCTGAGTCCAACATAGGCCTTGGACTCAGAGCTCAGCCTAGGCCATGGACGGTGCTCTAAGA
This sequence comes from Tiliqua scincoides, assembly GCF_035046505.1. Taxonomy (NCBI): domain Eukaryota; kingdom Metazoa; phylum Chordata; class Lepidosauria; order Squamata; family Scincidae; genus Tiliqua; species Tiliqua scincoides. Next base: position 46,557,732 of record NC_089826.1, read on the forward strand.
CCAGCATAGATTCATCTGTGGCCTCTGCTGGGCTCAGACCGAGCCCAACAGTGAAAAAAGTCACTTCTGATTTCTCTGTGGAACCAGAAGTGAAATTAGTTTTTAATTCCTTGTAAGGCATTGGGAGGCCTGAGAAAGCCCTGGTGGCTTTCCTGAGCTTCCTAATGCCTTATAAAGCATTATAAATGTCATTTCCCCTTTCATGGAGAAACCAGAAGTGATTTTTTTCACTGTAGTGTTTGGAGGAGCTGGACTCAATCCGCAATATAAGTGAATCTGTGAATACAGGATCCACCGATATGGGAGGCACCCTCTACTACACCTGTATGAAAACCCCGACACAGATGCCTGTGACTTCCATAACTTAGGGAGCTTGTGTACAGCTCCCTAAGTTTATCCTCTTTTAGGACATTCTATTTTGGGAACAAGTTTTCTCAATAAGCACTTAGGCAGTGGGGAAGTGAGTACATGGGCTAAATTTAACTTCCCCCAAATGATAAGCAATCTACCTGTTATCTGTGTATTTGAGACTGTGTGAATTGAATAGTCTCTCTCTGAAATACAGATAGTGTATGTGCAAAAGTGGGAAGGGGAAAGAGGCAATTCTAGGGATGGAAACATGCTCCTATATCGCTATTCTCATCACTCTGAACAGAGACAGAGCAACACACCAGGATCTCGCTCTCGATGTTTTGCCACTCCCTTTGGGACAGAATATTTAATTTGAGAGTGCAATGAGATTGCATTCCAGTGAAGACTATTGTTTGAGTGAAGTCCAAGCATTCTACTATATTTTTAAGCCACTTTAGTTGTGGTGTTCCCACCAAACCACTAGTCCTAGTGGGTCTGGGAGAGAGTATAATTGTTTTATGAATTGGAACAGGGAAGATCATCACAGTTCTTTAGCTATGTAAATACTTGTCTACTGGATTTTATAAGGTCTGCTATAAATTGGTATATTTAAACCCAAAGTAAATACCGATGCTGAATTTGTTAAGGGTTTTGTGAATGGTTAAGAAAATTAGGGCGCAATCCTAACTCCTTATGTTAGTGCTTTCCAGCACTGGCATAGCGGTACCAATAGGCCATGTGCTGCATCCTGCAGTTGCATGTCACTCACAGAGGCAGTGCTTTTTTTGTAAAAAAAAAAAAAAAAAAAAAAAAGATGCAGGAACTCACAACTTGTTAATCTTTTATCTATTATTTTATTTATTTTTATTTCTATTAGAAAAAAAGCCCTGCATATATACATACGTGTACATATATATGTATACACACACACAAACATACACACATATATATATGCACACACATACATGAACATACAAACATACACCTACAAACACATACAAACACATGTATGTATATGTATGTATGTGTGTATATGTGTGTGTATGTATGTGCGTATACATATATATGATATACACACATACATACATATGTGTGTGTGTGTGTATATCGATAAATAAGCCAGCAGCCACGGGGACGAGCAGGAGCAGTGCCAAGGACAACAGCCTTCTCCAGGCTTTTGCCACCTGCCAGCCAGGACCAGTCTCGACGTAGCCCAAATGTCACCGTGAAAGCTCTTGATCAGAGCGGAGGGGTGAGTTTAGCCGCCTTCCTACCTCTGCAGTCGGGCAGCTGGGACCGGGCTGGGAGCCCCGCCCATGGCAACCAGGGAGCCAATCGGCGCTAAGCGCTCCTGGAGAGGACCATGGCGGCCTCCAGGCCCGGGTCTTGCCTCAGGGCCGCGAAGGAGCCGCGGCGCAATGGTGAGAAGGGCAGCGGCTCGTGGACTGCCTCAGACTGGGGCAGGCGCACTGCTTCCTGCTGAGGGGAAGCGCCTGGCCACTGAGGCCAGAATGGAGCCTCCTTGGGCAGCAGCAGTCTACCAGTGGGGGACTGCATAAAAAAGGTGCCGGAACGCCATTCCGCTGCGTTCCATTAGAAAAAAAGCCCTGCACAAAGGCCTCTTCAAAGTAAGGGAATGTTTGTTCCCTTACCTCAGAGCTGCATTGCCCTTATGTCGGTTCTGGAAAGCACCAACATAAGGGGTTAGGATTGCAACCTTAGTGATTACCCTGGTTATAGCAGCTCAAGCTGTGAGCTTCAGTGTTGAAAGCAGTGAACATAAACCAATTGTAATGTTTTGTTTTCTTTAAAAGATAACAATAGGTATTCACACAGGAGAAGTAGTTACAGGTGTCATTGGCCAGCGGATGCCTCGTTACTGTCTCTTTGGGAACACTGTTAATTTAACAAGTAGAACAGAAACCACTGGAGAGAAGGGAAAGATCAATGTCTCGGAATACACCTACAGGTAAGCGAGGTAATGGAGGTTTCCTGAAAAATTAAGAGCTTTTGTTTATAAATGGTTGATATTTAGAGCAATGGGCTCATTTTTTTGCAGCTAATTATGAACTTTGCTAAAGTTAATCAACTAAGCTGAACGTTTACATGTCATTATTCCAAAAGTTAGTCAACTTTTTGATGACTTGTGATTCTCTTTACAAGGCTTTTGCTGACATCTTAGCATAAGTAGCTGTTGCAAGTCTGGGCTAGATCCTGGGCTGCAGTCCTAACCATACTTTCCTGAGAGTAAGCCCCACTGAACAAAATAGGACTTACTTCTCAGTAGACCTGGTTAGCATTGTGCCCTATGTCTCACAAAAGTGTTCTCTGATATAGAACGGTTGATGTTTTAACTCTGCCTTCAATTGCAGATGTCTAATGACTCCTGAAAATTCTGACCCACAATTCCACCTGGAACACAGAGGTCCAGTCTCTATGAAGGGCAAAACAGAACCAATGCAAGTTTGGTTTTTGTCTAGAAAGTACACAGAAACAGAGGTATGATTAATCAGAGTGCCTTTAAAAACAACAGCTTGCCTAGGATCAGACAATCTAAACTGTGAGAGCCATTTTTACTTGCAAAATTAAATGTTCCCTAGAAGAAATGAAACATGGTTGCATTAATACAGTTGCCAAGTCATGTGTGCTGGTGCTGATGCATTTGTTGGAAATTAAAAATGTTATATTTCAAAAAGATCTTGAGGAAGTTCCAAGTGTTTAAATATTTATCTTGACTCTACATGCTACTAGAAGTGGTAGTATGTAATGTCTGTGGCTAGCTGTAGGGTACAACAGGAACCCTTTGAAACAGTTTTATTCACTAATTACAGCATTTCAGTCAATGGACACCATTCACTGCCTCCCAATAGTAAGGTTTGTGTTCAGAAACATTGAATGAATATTCAAAAATTATAATACATTTATAGAGGGACTGCAAGATGGCTTTAGACCAGCATAATTATTGTAGGGAGTAAATCTATATACAGGTGGAGCCTGCTTATTCGCAGATAAAACATGGATCTGATTCAACATGGGTCCCTTGGACCTGCGTAGAACCAGACTTGGCTCCACCTGAACACTCCAAAAGTGACCAGAGCTGCTTCCCCAGACCAGGGGCTTCCCCGGGCCTCAGAAGGCATGAAATCTTTTTTGCCTGTAAGGGCCATTCTTCAGAAAGCCCTCCAGAAGAGACCAGAGCTCTTCTGCTGGTTGCCTTCAGCCTACTGGAAGGCTCTTCCAGTTGCCTTCAGAAGGCTTAAGGGGCCAAAACCATGGATTTCATTATCCATGGTTTTCTTTACCAACAGGGAGTCCAAGAACGGATCACTCTCAGATACCAAGACCCTGCCTGTATTGTATTGAAATAGGCCTTTTTTTTTTGAGAATCAGGGAACTGGAGGCTCTGTCTCCTTCTCTTTACACCTTGCAACAGTGTCATTTTACACAGATAGCACATACTGTTTGACAGTGTTGATATATTCCCCTCCATATGTAAGGTGTCAGTAAATCCCTCCCAATTGAAAAAAACCTGCACTGATGGCTTAGAAAAAGGTTAGCCAAGCCTTCTTGCCAATGGCAGTAGAGTGCATTATTGATTACCAGTGACAAATTCAAGTAGGTGACATTGCCCCAACATTCCCTGAAACCCCAACCTAGTCTGTGTCACATTGAATTAGCAGTTTACATTTTGCAGTCGATCACAATAAATAAGGGAAGCATTAAATGTTTGTAGTAGACTCATGGGAGATTTAAAAACAAGCAAAAAGAGCTGTGCGCATCCCTTAATCAACGATGAAAATTTTATTGACTACACTGCATGCAGTTTGGCCCCTAGCAAAGTCATCCTCTAATTCACCCTCTTAGAACATCTAATTTTTCCAAGCACCAGTATTGAATTGTAGTGCATATGGCTTTCTGCTACATTTTCTTGTTCTTCCCTCTCAAGGTCTGAAATCACCTTTGATGTGGCAGTTTTTAGCTATTGGCGTAGTTTCTTGGCTGTTTTGCATGTTTTGGCTGCATATTATCATAACAGAAACCTCATTCTCAACAAACAGCCTGTTTTTAAAACACAATGACAAGATCATTCCTTTGTTCCTACAGTATATATTTTATTTTTTTCTCTTTTCATCACCCAAGAATTACATCACTTTTGCAAATTATGTCTATAGTACAGCAGTTCCCAAACTCCTTTGGGGGTGGGGAACCAGAGAAAATTGTTGTGGGGAGGGCAAAGGCATTGATGCCATCAGGAGGATCATGTTGCTGCCAGAAGTAAAAGGGGCTTTTTTCTACTTACAACAAGCAGCACCAGCCTCCCCGGGGTGGGAGTGGGGAGCCTCAGGAAGACAAAAAATAACGATTGTGGCCCACTTCTGATTTGCTTGTTATAAGTAGAAAAACGTGCTGTTGCCAGGGGTGAAAGGGGTTATCATCCCAATCGCATCACTGCCTTTGTCCTCCTCCTGCCCCTTAAGTGGCCAGAGATGGGACTTTCCATTTCTGGGAAGTTTGGGAACCCCTGTTATAGTTTGTCAGACCTACAAAGAGCTTTATCGATTTTATTTCATCCTTGTAAAAGCAGTGTGGTATAAATCGTCATAGGACTAGTAATGGACCCAGGGATTAAGAACTGAGTCTGCTCCTCTAGTAAAGTCTTGTCCAATAGTCTCAAACTCTCAGTTTCTAGGAGTATTAGTTTTCAAGTTTCCATGTAGTAACTGAGAGCCTGGATGAATCGGTGGATCATAGAATCTTGGAGTTGAAGGGGGCATTGTGGACCATCGAGTCCAATCTTTTGCATGATGCATGAAGTCCAGAGCTAGAGTGTTTCCAACAAATGACCCTCCAGCCTCTGGCTTAGGAGCCCACCTCACCCCCCCATGGTAATTGGTTCCATTGTCAAACTTCTCTTGTTGTTCAGAAGATTCTTCTAAGGCTCAGCTGAAATCTGTCCTTGTCCAGGAGATCTAGTCTGGCCTTCTGAGGCCACAGAGAAAAAGTCTTTGACATGGATGAGGAGATTTTTTAAAATATATACACTAATAGGAATTTTCTATCATCAGGTGTGCTTGTGAGTAACTCCTGAGGCTATTCAGAGGTTGTTAAACAATTTCTGCCCAATGTTGCATATATGCAGCAGGAACCAAATGTGTGCACCTGTGGGCTGGGCAACAATTGGTTAAGAACTGAACCAAGTTCCTGTCACAATTATAGTACCAATGTACCTGAAATGTGTGATGTGCATCCTTATATATGGTTTTAATTCTTTTAATTCTTTGTCATGAGTCCACTTGAGACTATATCTGACTTGTTACACATTATTTACATAAACCCAACTCCTCACTTTTCTAACTTTTCTTGCATGCCTTCAAGGAAGTAACACATGATGCTAACTGAGCAAGGAGAAGCGCAAGAGGACAAAGAGCACTGTCCTGACAAAGAGGACAAAGCTCCACTCTGCAAGAGTGGAACACTGTGTCCTGCAACTAATGTAGTCTGGCACTAATTAGATGTGACTGCTCTTGCTACATTGTGTATCCCTTCCATTTGCTCATCTAATCTGTGCTGAACAGTAATGTTCTGTCAGGCTCTTCAGAGCTCTTTTACTGCTTTTTGTTCACTGAGCTTTTGATATCGTCATGTCTCTGCTGTGGGTATGTAGATCTCAAGCCTTTTTGCCTCCCCTGCCATATTTCAAAACCCAACATAATGATAAACATGAAGGCCCGTCTGCTCTGGCGCTTCGAAATCTGGTTCTTCACATATGTGGTTCTCATCTCTACTTCTAGTGACTCATCATCATGATCTTTATGGTTTTATGACTCAAAACTATTCCTGGAAGAAAATAAATTCCAATTGATAGAAAAATTTATGAGCTCAGACAATTGATATTTTTATAACTGTGATTTGGCATTTTGTCCTCCAGCTTATTATACGAATCCATCTGCTTTCTTTCAAGTTGCTGTTGTGAAATATTTCAGTTTGTGCTAGAAACTAGCTTCAGTGCACTGTCAGTTGCTCGTTTGCTATGTATTGACTGTCTGCTGATATGACATACATGGAAGAGAAGTGTAGCTTGTTTTAATTTGATGACTCAGATAGAAATGTGTGCAAATTTCTGTTCAAAACCTGATCGTATTTTCTCCCGTTTTGCTTGCTGATTTATAGTGGGATAGATGATTCAAACATTATATGTTGCTGGACAACTTTTTATATAGTGTATAATGATATTATTTTCTAGTGATGGGGGTGGGGGCGACGACTACAGGGACCTGTATGTGTAAGGAGAGAGACAGAATTTCAAAGGGAAATTTTCACTTTCTGATATGAATGCCAGAGTAAGGCCTAATATCTCTGATCATAATATCCTGAAGTCAAAGGACTTCAGTGAAAATCCAGAGATTCTCCACCATACTGGTCTTTGTCTGGACAAAGGCATCAGCAAAGACTGTCACCCAGCATGACCTGGACTGAACCCATTCAGAAGACATGAGCAGTTTCCATGGGCAACATGACCCTGAACACACAGCACATGTGTAGAATTGTGCTGGGAATCTGCACAGGCTGTAGTCTAGAAGGTATGGATGGGGGCCCAATCCTATGTGGGCTGTGCACCAGCACTGAGCTACAGTGCTGGCACCCAGTGTCACAAATGTGCCATAAGGCACATCCATAACACCCGCTGGCGCAGGGCCCAGCTTCAGATGGACACTGCATGGAGCATGGCAAGAGCTCTGGATAAGGGCCTTGGAGGTGTGTGTGGGGGAGGTATTCCAGGATGGGGGGAGTGACCAGCATGGGAGAGGGTGGAACAAATGAAACTCTGCTTTGTTGTGTACTATCTTCCATGTCAGGATGCAAAGCCCCACACAGAGATTTTCAAGTCTGCACTGGCAAAATTGCCAGCACATATTTGAGAAACCCCATGGTGGGGCCTGGGGCTTTTCTTGAGTGAAGGGAACTAAAGTTCCCTTTCCCTGAGGAGATCTCTGGTGGCCTCAGCAGCGACGCTGGATACAGTGGTAGCCATTTTGGCACTTCTGTACCCAGCGGCGCCACTGAGTATAGGATTGGGTTGTGGATAATTCCAATTGAAAGTCAAGAAGGAATGTAAAAAAAATCTAAGGCAGACAGTGGCTATATAGAAAAAGACTATATTGCCAGTGTGCTTCCAACTCTTAAGAAAATTTGAAATGAATTAGAACAAATAAAGTCCTTTTCCATTCAGCTTTTCCTGTGGCCCCACCACACTGGATCACACCTATCCAGTAATGGGGGCAGCTGGGATGACCAGATCTGCACCATACTAGTTGTAGCCTGTTAGCTTATCAAGCTCTGGCACATACCATCTGGGACAGTGGAGTATGCCAGTGATTAAAAACCTCTATCCAACCCTAGCAGGAATCTGTTTTTGATTTTCTCTGTAAACTGTTCTGTGAACTTTTTTATGGTTGAAAACTAAGTTTGTTATCTTAACAATAATGATAATAATATTTGAACTTGTTGTGGATTTGAGTAGGTTCCCCTGAAAATCTGTTCCAAATCCCTCTTGAATAGAACCTCAGATCTGGACTGAATTTTAGCCTGGGTGAAAATCAGAGGTAAAGATATCCTTGTTCAGTATTCGTCCATAACTGAAAGGCATGAGAATGGTTATGAAGTAAAACATTTATTTATCCTGATTTTCAAAATTACCTTGTTTCACTGCTTTCAATTAAAAGATCCGCTATTCTATGAATCACTTTGATTGATCAGTTTAGGGCACAATCCTAACCCCTTATGTCAGTGCTTTCCAGCACTGGCATAGCGGTGCCCATGGGACATGTGCTGCATCCTGCAGTTGGGTGTCACTCACGGAGGCCTCCTCAAAGTAAGGAGGCCTCCTGGAAAGCACTGACGTAAAGGGTTAGGATTGCACCCTTAATCTTGTATTCTTCTGTATATGCCCAGGTCAATTTAACTGCCATATCCATCACTCTTTCATATTTTTACAAACTTCTAATTGTTCTGTACTCTTAAAGTGTCAAATATGAGTTGATATATTGTGATAATATTACAGCACAATTCTATGCATATCTACTCAGAAGTAAGTCCCATTTTTTTCAGTGGGACTTACTCCCAGGAAAGTGTGTATAGGACTGTGTCCTCAGTTACATAGTTCATTGGTTTTTAAAAAACATCTGTCTTTATAAAAATAAATATGTACGTATATATACATATTATGTATAAAATTTGTCAGTATATATAGATATCTAATCAACACAAAATATATGTATAAATGTTTCACTTTAATGTGTACAAGGACGAATTTTAAATTATGGGCTTTTTCTGCTGATCTATGGAAAATGTTTCTTTTTATCTTTAGTAAAAAATCATGTTGGAAATTCTGTAATAAATACATTTAATCTTAAGTATACAGTTTGCCTTATTTAAGTATTTTGCAACTACAATTTCATCCTGAAACACCTATAAATTTTCAGACAGATCATTGTTGCGAAGCATAGATCTGAGAATTTGATATATATTCTTCAAGCAGGCATCTATGGATCAAGCAATCTGAGAATATTATGTGGATAAGTTCCACAATTGTTGGTGGACCTAGTTGATGTGGAATGTAAGGAAGCAAATGACCCATGCTTTCCCTGGTGCATTTTCTGCATCTTCTGCATTGGAGAAATCTCCAATTTCTGCATCTCAAACACCATGGTAGTTTTTGAAGCCACCTTCTGTTGATTGCATACTTCAGAGTATTCTCACTGTAGACATCTTTTCAGTTTGCACTGTGCAGGTAAGGTAGTTTCTGTATGGTATAGTAGCTAAGGCTGCGCTCCTATGCACACTTACCTGGGAGTAAACCCCTCTGAACGTACTTCTGCATAAGTGTCCATAAGATTGTTCTGTAATTGCTTGACAACAAAATCCTAGCCACACTTTCCTGGGAGTAAGCCCCACTGACTCTAATGGGCCTTACTTCTGAGTAGACATGCCTAGGATTGGGCTGTCAGTTGTGAAACAGGATTTCTCCAGTTCAACTCTTGCTGCTGCCATGACCCTACTTGATGACCTTGGGCAGGCTACTCTCTTTCAGCTTCAGCTCCCCAGCTGCAATGTGGGGACAATCATATATTTATTTATTAGATTTGTAATCTGCCTTTCTCCCCGAAGGGTATCCAACATACAGTACTTACATTACACAGGCCTACAAAATTTAGGGTTAGAAAAGTGTTTCCCAAACTTTATGGTGGTTTGATATGAATTTGGGGTGCCGATTCCAAAAATGTCGTCCATTTTGCCCTATCACATCTAGTTTTGGAGATATTGTATAACCTCATTAGCGAATGGTTCAAGCAGCTTCCTCATGGTGTTGTTGGCAACCTTCAGTCTCGAGAGACTATGGTATCGCGCTCTGAAAGGTGGTTTTGGAACATCGTCTAGTGTGGCTGAAAAGGCCAATTAGGGAGTGACAATCCCTTCCACAACGGGAGCAAGTGCAGTCTGTCCCTGGTCTGTCTCCCTGGCTATGGGCCTTCCTTCTTTGCCTCTTAGCCTCAGACTGTTGGCCAAGTGGTGTAGGCTTCCTCATAAGGAAGCTGCTTGAACCTTTCACTAAAGAGGCTATGCCGTGGCTCCAAAACTAGATGTGATAGGGCAAAACAGATGCCATTTTTGGAATCGGCACCCCAAATATACCTAGGAATTGGTGTGACGTTTAAGGAAACAAAATGTGTGTTGGCCTGTGTTATTGTTCTGAGGACCACATCAAGATAATACATATGAAGTGCTTTGCGCACTCAGAAAGTGCTGTACAAATGTGAAGTATTATTAAAATGATGCCACAAGTTGTATGTAATATTGAATACAATTAATATGTACATGGTAGGTTTATTCGAAGGGAAGCATTTACTGCAACCTAATCAAAAATCTAACTAACCTGCAAAAGAACTTTGTAAAAAGACTTCTCTGAAATTTGAACCAGCACATTGCATTATATTGAATTCTGTTGGTGATCCAGAACATTGCACCAGTACAGAGCTCACTAATATTAGAAATAGCTGCTCCTACAGCTTTGTATGGCACAGGAATGAGTGACCGCTGAAATCAGAGCACAGCAGGCAGAATGTGAAGAGTGTAGCACATGCGTCGACATGTTCCCAGCCAACATGGTGCCACTAGCATTGGTGGAAACCTATTATACGTCTGAAGCCAATTTGAAAATGTCTTGATTACAGTCCTGCTCCTGCAGTGGAACAGAGATGGACAGAGCTATAATTCTAAACTTTTTTCTTTGAAACAGTCAGAACCTGGAGAGCAGTATGATTAAATGCCATGCTAAATGCCAAGCTGTGTGGCCTCATTGGGATGCTGACTGAGCTGCTGAATCGCCGTCTGGTCAATTGTTCTGTCTACACAATCATGTTATCCTAGCCATTAGGAACAAAAAACAAACACAAAAGTAAACACCTTATGATTGAATTGTATACAGGATAAAAATTGAAGCAGCTTTAGGAAGAAATTTTGCCCACAGCTCTGCAGATTTTCGCAGGTCATGACTTGGGATGAGATAACCCTCTTCACCTGTTGAGGGGTGTATTCCTGGTACCCATAAAAATGCCAGTCAGGAAGAAAGGCAAGGGGCAGATGGGAAGTGAAGGCAAATATGCTGGCAGAAAGGAAGGGTGGAAACTTTGAGAACTTGCCTGGTAGGACCACAGCTAGGGTATGACTGGAGGGTAAGTCTTCAAGCAGGGAAAACGCTAGGATCCTGTATTACCTGATATAGCGGTATCCCCCCTATACAGTGTTTCTCAACCAGTGGTACCTGAGGTGGTGTCCAGTAGTACTCATGGAACCCCAAGACCCCTGCTGTCAGAAAGCAAGACCAGCAACGCAATTCAACCAGCAGTAGGAGGCTCAGCTTGATGAGCAGAGCTCTAGCATGTGCTTCTTTCACACACAAAAAAAGCCCCCTTGTCTGCCTGTAATGGAAATGTGCAAGATTCCTTGAGAAGATAGGGTGTGGTGTCAACAGTGGCCCCTTGCTGGCAGGCAAGCATAGGGTTAACTCCAGGGCTCTGACTAGCAGTTGATATGCTGCACAGCTGCAGCAACTAGAGGCAACCAGGAAATCAATAAAGGATAAAAGCAGCACCTGGCCAAGGGAGAGTTTGGTGGCTGTAGGAAAAAGAAGCTGGAGGAAAGAGAACTAGACTACTAATGGACTGACTGATGGACTACTGGACCTGCTGACTGACTAATGGATAGATGGGTGAATGGATTTCTGAGGATTGTTGAAACAGGCTGCTGGAGACACTGAAGATTGGTGTGTGGTTGCCACTCCTAAGATCTGCTGAGGACCAAGTTGTTGCTATGGTGGTTGGAGAAGCTGCTGGCAGGAGAGGGGAGGAAAGAGGACCTCTGCAGGTTGAACAGGTGAGCTACCCTGGTGTTGGAGTCCCGAAGTGCAGAACTAGGCCATTGTTGGGGAACAAAGGGGTGCTAATTAGCTTAAAGTGGGCATAGGTTCTCTAGGCAAAGCTTGGAAGGGGAATTTGGCAAAACACTGCCCTGAGCTTCTTACTGGTGTTTCCCACATTGCATCTGGTCTTCCAATCCAGAAGTAACTAGCAATGACATCACCTCCAGTTATGGCTGGTGATACTTCCAATAGGAGGACCATGTGAAGTAGTATAGCGGGGGACAAATGCTGAGAAATGCTGCCCTAAGACCAGGGCCTCAGAGAAGAATTTTATCAAGGGGTACAAAGTTTCTTTTGGGCCCCTTCCCAAAGGGGGAGGGGGCAATGGGAGCAGGCAGAATGGGAGACAAAATAAGGCAGGGGGAGGGTGCTGACAGCCAGAATAGTATTTGAAGCCTAGGTCTACCCAACCATGTGGCATTGTCAGCTAGATAGAGTAGTATGGAAAACCAAACACAGTCTTTCTAAAATCTTTGAAGTATAGCCAATCATAGAAAATTAGCATCATTGTAGTCAGTCACACCAGAATGGACAGTGTCCTGTGTGCACCAACATAAACTTCTGCAGCAGCTGTAGCCCGGCAGCTGTGTCCCTGAACTCCTATACACTCTTTTACAGTTTTTGGATCCACAAGTCAAAGAGCTACTGTAGCAGGCCAGTTTCTTCCCAGATGTGATATGGTCTGAAGGAGGGTCATGGATGCATTCCTGGGCCCAGTGTGCATGGCTTGCATACCCGCAGTTGTGCCCCCAGCATCATGCGCAGGCAGCGAGTTCAGGTGATATAAGAAAATGTCAGATCCTAGGAACTTTCTGGGCCCCCTCCTTTGACTCCTGGGCCCCCTTTCTGACCCTGGGCCTGGGTACAAATTACCCCCTTTATACCCCTCTCCTAGGCCCTGTCTAAGACTTCTCCAGTTCCTACACCAACCACTGAGTGGTTGAAGAGATGAGCTGAAGATGTTTCATGTAAACACCTATTGGAATAAGTAGTCTGTTTTTATTTTAGAACTGGATTGATGCTCTGTCCCTACTCCCCCCACCCCTGGTCAAGATGAACCTCATAGAATACTCACTCTTGTTTATATATTAATGACTAACATGGTGGGAAGTGTGTAGATATGATGGCAAGATGCTTGGGGATTACATAGACTTTGCTTAGAGTTTAGTTGAAATAGTTAAGCTGTAAAAATAGTTAAGCTTCATTTTTTAATGAAGGCAGGAAATAGGGAGTGTGTGGGTCAGGGATGTGTGGTGAGTGGGGAGGCAGGTGAGGCAGAGCCTCCCCATCAGAGTCCTTCAAAATGTGCTACCGCATATGAAGTGTGCGGGCACCTGTGCGCATGGTTTATGAGTGCTTGCACACTTCACACGCAGTGGCACTTTTCGAAGGACTCTGATGGGGAGGCTCTGCCTCATTTGCCTCTCCACTCACCACACGTCCCTGGTGTGTGTGAGTGAGTAGTGTTTAAATTGGAAGATATGTATGTAGGCAGTAGAAATTTTAGCTCCTTGGCATGGAAATGAAAATCATGTTTAGAGATGGGCAAAGTCTGATACTGAAAATTGCTAATATCATTTCCTACTTTTTTCTTTTGGAAAGGTCACTTCCTTCTAGTACTCAAGAAGTTCTGTGAAAAACCACATTAAAAACCTCATGTTACATAGTTGATGTTCTGGTAAAGAGAGATAGGGGCAAATGCAAAGCAATGAATGTGAAGCAATGACTGCACATCCACAAAAACAAACACCCTTCAGTTTTTGGCATTCATTTTCAAATAAAGGAAGGGTGTACTATCTGCCTGATACCACAAAGTTCTATAATAAAAGAGCTCAAAGTGCTGTCACAGCACCACCAGGCACTCAATTTAAAGTACAGTGTTAGCCTGGGAGGAATAATAATAATAGTAACAAAAACATCAATATGTATTGGAACATGCATGCTGGCTCTGGTCAGCCCAGCTGACTTGTCTGAGCTGTCATTATCGTTTTGCTCATCCTTAGTTGATCTTCTGTTTTAACCCCAGTTCCTGTATACTTTTATTGCATTGCAAAATACTCCTATTATTTTAAAGTGGTGAGCCTCTCTCATGATGCACCTGACACTAGAACTACCTCATTCATTTGGCATGTGAAGTCTGATACAGATATTTGACTCATACTTTGCATCTATGTAGCACTTTCAGAGGGCGCAAAGTATTTAAAGCTATTGTGTTGACCTTTCAGCAACCCAGTAAAAACACCCAGTATTGCATCTATTTGCAGTTTGCAAGATGAGGCCAAGAGTGGTCATAAGTCCATGGCAAAGGCTGGGAACCTGGGAAGCCCTAATTTTCAGCTCAGTCTCTTGGCCATATGCCACAGTTGCTCTTGTATCTAATGCCACTTCCCTCAACTGTTGAAAGATTTCTTCAAATATCTCTGTCCTTTTTCCCTTGCCACACCGTATGCTTGGAATTGCCTTTCAGAACACCCCTATGATGCTATGTCTTTCATCAAATCCCTTCTTAAAATGCACCTTTTCTTTTTGGCCTCCCAGGAGATACATTGGCCTTGGCAACCACAAGTCTCCTTCATATATGTCCTGTTCTGCTCCCCTGTGTGCTCATCCTCATCATTGGGCCAGGTCCATTAACATAATCAATTGCTTACCAATAAGATGCATTGAGTATTGGCTGCATCTGTGAGTTCTTGACAGTCCAAGCCTATACATGTCTACTCAGAAGTAATTCTCATTATGTTCAGTGGGGCTTACTCCTAGGAAAGTGTGGATCGAATTGCAACCTAAATTAGACCATTAGAAGGTCATGTACTGTACACGGTCCCCATTTATTTCCTTGAGGTATGTATAATGAAAGGTATCTTGAGGGCTCACATTCCCCTTTCAGTCCTTAAAGATTCCCCCAATATTGTAGAGCTGGAAAATTGCAAGGTAATATAGATGGCAAGTTTGGAACAGGTCACGCACTGTACAATGACCAGACCAGACTTATCCATTTAATGGCAAAGTGGGTCTGGGACTTGCCATCACCCAGATGGTTCATTGCTCCATGGAGGAAGGGTGGAATTCAAGTATCTCTCTAGGAAATGCAATAGAACAGCAATTCCCAAAGGTCTACTTGGACTTTGAGACTGCAGATGAGAAAGTATGCGGGAGCAAGGCCTGGGGCAGGATGTCCTTGTGGCACTGCAGAGAGGCTGCAGCAGCCCCCCCCCCCCCAGGTTCTTTAAATAGCTTTAAATACTTTGCGCCCTCTGAAAGTGCTATATAGATGGCAAAGTATGAGTCAAATATCTGTACCAGACTTTCGTCCCTGGGTTCCAACAGTGCTACGATCCCTGTGGCACCATCAGGACACCCATTACTGGGCCTCTCCCCTTAATGGGGAATGGCCCACTTTGGGAACCACTGCCTGTACCTCAACTGAGCACTGAATCATTTTATCTTCTTGTACACTATTATATGGCAGTGGTTCCCAAGGTTCACATGATGGTGAGAATAGACTTGAATAGTTATTTCCTATTGGAAAAATTTCCTCAACAATCATACAAATACTGTACTCTAATTCAATGCATATTCTGTACAGAGTCCACTATTGTGGAATGGAACCATTTTTGTGGAACCCTGAAGATGATCATTTTTGGAAATCTTGTAGGGAAATCTTTGACTTTTAGAGTGGACTCTCAAATGAGACTAGACTTAGACTGGACTCTCAAATAGAATTACCACTTTCTGTAGCAGCTGGTTAGTTGCACTTCAAAAGTATAGCAACAAGACATGGCTTGAACTGATCATCAGTACCGGTCAGTGTTTTGATATTTTGCACTGCAATGGTCCATGAGAATGTTTTAATGTGAAAAATGAAGATGTATTCATAGGACTTTGAAGTGCCCAAGGAAACAGTTCTAGCACCCCCTGCAGCTTTCTATTACTGCAGCAGCACGCTTTCAGTCTCCATAATCAGGTGTGAGGAATCACTTCCAGGTAATGGCAGTAATGTCTGGACACAGTCTGAATCACACATTATAGGTTGACTTAGTGATAGCCAGAGCACATTGTTTGAGCTGAACAATTTTAAAAATAGTCTAACTCTAAAGCAACCGTTGGAACCACAAGACAGGAAATGCAAACAGTTACAGACTGTGTGAAGAACTTCCCTTTGTCTGCACTGAACCTATTGCAAATCCATTGCATTGGGTGACTCTAAGCCATGGTGATCCAATACGTGGCCTGCATGTTATATGTGGCCCCTGAGTTCCTTTTTGGTGGCCCCCGAAAGCCACACTGCAGTCTCCCACTGATGCCTCCTGTTTCAGTGGCTTTTTAAATCTTCCCTTCTGTGCCTTTGGAGAAGGAGAAGCCAGAATAGTACTGCAGGGAGACTAAAAAGCCCCATGACACTCACTGTCAACTCCGCTGCTTGCCTCCTGAGTCTGCAGAATAACCTCAGTAGCTTAAAACACAGACATAATTGTCAGTGATGACATCACATCACTACCAATTACTTCTGGGTTGGCACAGCTGGGGGGTCATGCACCCCCCCCACTGCTAAAAGTTGAACCACCTTACTCTAAGAACTAGTGTGGAGGGACAAGAGAGAGACTTAAGATGTTGTCTCTATTTTTTCAATGCTATGCTTCATTTAATAACTTTTGCCTCATCCTTCAATTGTCTTTTCACCCTAAACTAAAAAGCCCCCAAATGCTTCACCCTTCCTTGATAGGAAAGGTGTTTCAACCTCTTTATCATCTTCATTATCATTCTCCAGCTCTATGATGTCCTTCTTGAAATGAGAATGGCTAGAACACAGTAGTCCAAATGCGACTGCATCCTAGATTAATAACAAGGCATTATGACAGTGACCAGTTTAATTTTAATTTCCTTCCTAAACAACCCCAGCATAGAGCTTGCCTTTTCCAGCACTGCAGCACACCAAACTGATGTTTTCAACCCTAATTTAAAACACAAACAAAAACATTGCCTCTCTCTTGGAAGACAACACTAGATGTGGTCTAGTCTAATAGCCCAATCTTATCCTTCCTCCCCACCCAAACACACACCAAAAAGGTGCATGCTGTATCCAGCAGGGGGAGAGAGTGGGACGCTTCTTACCCGAAAGGGAATTTAAATCCCCTTTCCCCTTCATGAACTTCCCACCCCACAATGGGTTTCCTTGGACCCGCACCAGCAATTTTGCTGGTGCAAGTCAGAAAAAAGGGTGTGGGGAGGCTGCCGCTGGAGGATCCACTCCATTGTCAAGCCATTGCCACCAGATCCACCCTCTCCTGCAGCTTCCCTGCCCCCACTCTTCCTGCTTCCACCTCAGGCTTTCCTACTCTGGTGACTGGCCAGTGCTCTAATGATGTGTGCAGGGAGGCTCTGGCCTTCCCAACTGTGCTCTGACAGCCCACGCTGTCAGATAGTGCTTTACAGCCGCTTTTCAGCAGCCACTGTTCCACCAGCAGGGTGGTGGAATTGGATCAGGCTGTTAGTTAAGCATTTTAAGTCCTATTAATTTCAATGGGAGAGCTAAAGTTATGTTTAATTGTCTTGCACTTGTTTCAGTGGGGCTTAAAATGTTTGTGTCCATGAATTCTATTTATGGGTAGGCGTCTCTTTATTAAAACAAAAGCATTTTGATCCCCAGCTGCATAAGAAGTCACACTCAGAAACATATGCCACGTGAAATTTCCTTCTGTGGTCCAGCTACAGTGTATGTAGCCCCCTTCTTGAAAAATTAGTACTTGTAAGTGATAGGAGGGTGGGGTGCATTTATCCCCTATGTTGAACATAAGTGATTGCTGTGATTATCACTTATGAAGAGAACTCTGTACATGCTGTCCTGGCTGTTGCATGCCTGCATAGCTGGAGTTGGGCCACAGTTGTGTACACATAAAATTAGCTCTGCAAACCTCACATTTGGAAGAAAAGGCTGACAGCTTTGGCTCTCAGTGTGTGAAATTATCTCATTTTGTACTAGAAAACAAGAAAGGTAAGGACATCTGCTGGTGATGCACTGCAATGACAAAATCTAGAGCAAATTTGTCTCTTGTTTAAAGGGACTCAAGTTAGTAAAAATTACACAGGCCTACAAAATCAACCTTTTTTTTAGTTGTGAAGGATATTTGATCAAATTTAGGATATTTTTGGGGTGCTGAATCCAAAAATAGCATCAGGTTTGCCTAATTGGCTCTAGTTGGGGGGGGGGGGTTACAACACAGCCACTTTATACACTGATTCAACCAGCTCCCTCCTAAAGAAACTACAGTATTGGCTTCCTCACAAGGCAGTTGCTTGAATCAGCATATAAAGTGGCTATGCCATGGTCCTAAAACTAGAGCCAATTGAGCAAAACCAATGTCATTTTTAGATTCAGCACTCCAAATAGACCCAAAGTAGGTCTAACTTTTATGACAACAAAATGTGTGTAGGACTGTGTTGTTTTAAAAACAATAATTGAAAAAATGACCACCAAAGTGTCCAAATTTGAGGGTCCAAATTATTATGAAAAATATTTATAGGCTTATTTTCAATAGTAAGAAAAGTGGTTGTTTACATAGCTGAATGAATGAAAAATGGCTCCCTGTCCCCACCCCACCCCCAAAAAAGAGACAATTAACAATGAACAAAAAAAATGAAAGCAAACATGGGAAAAGATGCAATGCCCAGATGAACAGGAACAGTTGCCCCCTTCTTGCCTAGTAAAAGTGGTCTCTCCACTTTTCTTCAAAAGTGGAGAAAAAGTCATTTCTCCAAAAGTAAGAAATGTGCTTACAACTTGTGGTGCTCTGTGCTTAATTGAGTGGGTGTCTGTTCTGCCCATCCCCAGCATACATAGTGCAATGTGTGAGCCACACTAAACACCATATGCACAGTTACTTGATTTGAACAGAGGTCCCTTATTTCTCCCATCCCCAAAACTCCCATCCTTCCTAGAACAACCAAATCCAAGTTTCATCACAAAAAGCTGCAAGATTTAGTAACTGTTATTTGGCATTACACAAGACATAGGATAACCGAAGTGTAGGCTCATCCTCCTTCTCATTCACTTCAAAATGGTGCCATTTGGGCCAGCCCTTAACATTCCTGTATCTGCCTCTTGTGTGGTGGTTGATTCTGGTTTGCAGTGTCCCAGTTAGGCACTTCTGGGGCTTTCAGGAGAAGAAAGACACACATCCAGCAGCAGTTGGTGAAAATATATTCAAGGATCTCAATGATTGTAATCATACTCGCACCACAAAACAATCCGAGTTGACCACCAACATCAGCTGCAAGTGGGGGAAAAAAAGGAACATATCAGTCTGACATGAAAAAGAGCAATTTAGACTCTGATTCTACATTATTTCAAAATAAGGTCCACTGAAAACCTTATGATTAAATTCTCGGTAACTACAGGGGAAAGGTCTGTAGGCCAGTGTGGCATGTATGCCTTGCATACAGAAGGTCCCAGGGTCTAATCCCAGATAAGGCTGCCTAAAACCCTACACAGTTGCTGCCAGTCCAAGAAAGCACTGAGCTAGATGGACCAAGGGTCTGACTTGGTATAAGGCAGCTTCTTATGACTGGGATAGCAGCCTGTAGTCACAGAGTATTCCAATGGGTTCAAAGCAATGTACATTTCAGAATACTGATGAACACGTATTCATTGAGGATCACTTACCAAGCAACTCAGATGCACTCAGGGCCTTCTGCTGCTGAGTCACTTTGTAGTTCAGATCATTATATTTTATGTCGATATATACAAGGTTATTCCTAGGAATAATAAAACATTATTGTTGTTGCTGTTGTTGTACTAGCCTATTACATATCAATATCCTTTAAGTCATTTCCATCCACATTTCATTCCAATCCACTTTTACCACTGCATAGAAAAAAATCTTTTTAGCACAGTAACAAAAATTACATTGCACCTATCTTGCAGAAAAGGAAAAAATACCCTTGATTTAACAAACCTTGATTTAACAGGCTTTGAAAATAAGAGATGTGAAATGAACTGTTCATTATGCAGCGCTTCTGCCATGCCCTCTGAAAGTATGTTGGAAGCAATCTCAGCATGCTCCACGCTTCCTGTTTTATTCAAGGGCCTGCACAGAAGCAGGAGCAAGGTAAGGGTGCATGGCTTTTTGGGGGTGTTTGTGACAGTGGCTGCACCTTGCTCCTTCCTCTGTGCATGACGCCCCTTTCCCTTTATTTCAGCCCAATTCTATCCTCAGCTTGCCCGTGGGGGTGCAGAAGTGCCAGCACTGGCTCTGCTGCATCCTGTTGGCTAGCTGGGGCCCTGGCAGTGGCGGAGAGGTAAGTAAATGAATTTTTTAACTTGCCTCCTCTACCACTCCTGGGTCCCCAATGATTCTACTTGGATCTATACCGGCTCTTTTGATGGAGTAAATTTGGTAGGTTCAAGGGCCATGTTGGGCCTGGGCCATGCCTCGGCTTGTTCTGTGAACTGATTGGTCTGCACTGCCAACTTACTTGGTATGGTGGAGGCTCTGCTGGCTGCTGTCACATGTGCATGGCTTCTGTAGAGCTGCTGCTGCGCCAGCAGCCCATGGGTTGTGATGATGAATCATAAGATCAGCCAGCAAAGGAATGGGCCAATGGTGTTTTAAATCAGTTCATTGTACATTTGCACTTGTATAGCACTTTCTGAGCTTCACATATTTTAGCTTGAAGTAGTCCCTACAACAACCCTGTAAGGGTTTAGGCCTTTGTGGAAGGGGGGGATAAAATGCCCTGACAGGCACTTCCTCTTTCTTCCTTGCCCCAAAGACCATGTGAATGCTCCAAAGCAAAGGAAGCCCCACACCTGAGAATCGTACTGGCCACGTTGACTCTGGGATGTCCATTTTACACACCAAGTTAAAATCAAATGGTCACGATATTGAGTGTCTGGGTATCTTAGAGATCGCCTACTCCCATACAACCTGGCTCGTCCTCTTAGGTAATCAGAGAAGGCCTTTTTGCAAGTGCCGCCGCCTAGGGAGGTACGTGGGGCGGCGGCAAGAAATAGGGCCTTCTCAGTAGTGGCACCAACACTATGGAACTCCCTTACCCTTGATTTAAGAATGGCTCCCTCTCTTGAGACTTTTCAGCAAGGCCTGAAGACCCTTCTGTTTAAACAAGCCTTCTGAGTTCTCAGCCTTTTTAAACATCTTTTTAACATCTTTTAATATTTTTTGCAGGCCTGATTCTTATGATTTGCTGCTGCTCTATGCTCTTTTTTACCTAACTATTTTTTGTCTGACTGCTGTTTTTATGATATGTGTTAATGTTTTTATTTGTTTTAAATTATGTTTTTAATCTGTTTTAACCTGTTATAAGCCACCTTGAGTCCCTTCGGGGAGAAAGGCGGGGTAAAAATATTGTTTATTATTATTATTATTATGTTGTGTCAAACAGCACCATATAGAGTTGTCAGGGAGAGAATCATGGACACTGAATGTCAAGAGCTAATGAGTTTGGCTGACACCTCCTGCTCCCCATTGCACTTTCATGTACCTGTCCAGTTAGGCAGGATGCCATTTTATTTATCCCAGCTGTATAATCCACAGTTAAGAAGAGCCTTCATGCTGGCAAGACGTAATGCCCTTCCTTCAGCCCTTCTATGGGGCTGGTTTAAAGGGATACCTCTTTCCACAAGGCTCTGTTTTTGTGATCTGAACCATGTGGAGTCAGTTGAACATATCCTTTTGTTCTGTCCCTTGCATAAGACCCAGCGTCAGAAACATCTTATGCCCATCCTAGCGCACTTCCGGGGATGGGCAGAGGCAGATGTGCTATAAGCACTTTTGTCAGTAGAGAAGGGAGAAACTCTTATCAACATCTCTTGTTTTGTCGCCACAGTCATAAGTACGCGAGAAATGAGACTGGAAGCTTAGCCCTGTATGAGATCAGCTAATGGGGGCACTATTGACTATTGGATTTTTCCTGTGTGTGACAGGCATTTATGGATTGTGGAGCCATCTTCAGATCTTATATAAACTTTGAATTTTATTCGTATATTGTTTTGATGTATATGTATATGCCAATAAAGGTTACAACAACAACAACTCTGGGATGAGGGAGGGAGAAAGAAGTGCCCAAGCACATTGCCTTCCCCATGTAGGCCTTTTTTTCTTCACCCAGAGGCCAATCAAAACCTAGACTCATGTTTTTGTTGGTTCAGGCAAAAACTCTTAAATTCTTCTACCCAGGCTGCTTGCAAGCTAAGGCACAAAAACTCAAATCCAAAGGTTAAGAACAAAGGCAGTTTACTTACAGTCTGATGCAGAGTTATACAAACATTTCTCACATCAAGGTTCTTAAAACTAGAAGACCAGGAGTCCTAAAAAGCTGCCCCTGGATGCATGCAAGTATGCTAAAACAATAGTTAAAACAGAGATTAAAATACACTCTCCTGTTCTACTAAAGTCAGCAAACAAGAAGCTATATATACATAAGGAGGAATCAGCAAGGTGACACACCCTTTAAAAAGACCATTAAAGGGACCACATAGAATTTCAACATTAAAGAACCAGATACTCAACTAATAACCACTACTCAGTGTTGTCATTCCCCAACAGTTTTCACTATATATTTTCAGACAGGGGGGGGGGGGCTTCAAGGGTTAGTGTTGGGGGCTGAGGAGCATATGAGCCCTCAACCAGTGCCCTGCCTTCCCAAACAATGCAACCAGTGAGTAGCACAGCCCTGAACTTGTATCAAAGGATTGATGGTGACAAGGTTTGTGAGCCAGGATGCTCTTGATCTATAGCTAAATTCTTAAAATAGCAACTATTCAATTACATATTCCACAAGCCACAATTTGAATGGTGTCTGAATTTTTAATTCAGATGCTCATGCATTCAGGCCCAGACATTTTAGACAACACAAAGCCTAATTTTTACATAGTTCTGAAATAGAAGGGTTAAGTGTCAAGAGACATTCCTTCTGGATTGGCACTTTCTAATCTGAACACTTTATATTATACAATAACCATAATGGCCTTGTTAATGGATCCTATTATTTAGACTTCCTGACATAGCTGAGAAGCTACAATGGTGCATCCTTGGCACCCAGGTAGGTCTAGTGTTTTGCATTCTTTAAAAATCAATTGATGATGCCATTATAATTTATGGTCTATTTTCATTAATATGTTTGCTTGATTCCTAGTGGCTAATCACTTGGGAACAGAAAAATCCTCCTGTAATTTGTCTGGCTTCAAATAGCAATTGCCAGATAGCGCCCTGTTTGCAGACAATAAATGTCAACATGAGCAAAATGGCCAAACTATTTGGCACGCCAGACCTCCATGAAACTTACACTGTGAGCTGAAAGCAGTGATGGGGATGCTCCTCAATGGCATGGGGGAAGGGGGTTTAACTCAACTTGCTTTTCCCCAGTCCAAATCACTCTCAGCAAAGGTGTTATTTGCTGTGCTGGGCAAAACATAAAGAGCTCAATCCTATGCGTGCCTACTCAGAAGTGAAACCTATTATAGTCAATGGGACTTACTCTCCAGTAAGCGTGGATAGGATTGCAGCCCAAGGTTCCTATACCATGCCTTCCTCCTTCCCAAGCAGGGCTATTGCTTTTAGTTTTTGTGATTCTCTCCTATTTTACTGTACTTATTTCTTTTAATTTATTTTATTGTAATTCTTGTATCTAAATTCTCATTGTTAGCCGCATTGAGTGACCCAGGTTATGGCATGAATAACAGAAAGAAAATAATTAAATTATCAGCAGGGGAACATTTAGCATGGGGACAGAGCTGGCTCCAGATTTCAGCAGATGGTGGGCAAGCTCCCCTCCATGGACTCATTCCTTCTAAGTAGTCCTCAAGAGATTATGATGATATTGATGACGAAGATGATGGTGAAGACTATGGCTTTTCAACCAAAAGTTCACAAAGTACACTTTTTAAATATCTGGTCTAGTGATCTAATAAGGCTCTATAAAATTAGCACACATAGATAATGCCCAAATCCATTTTTTTTGTCGATATTATAAGGACAGAAAATATATATTGGAGAGCTGTTTAGTTTGATCTAAGACCAAGCACAGTCATACAGCAACCTGACCTAGTTTAAATTAAAAAAAAACCAGTTTCACCTTTTTGTTCTGTGCTCTCTCTCTCTCTCTTGGAAAAAAGAATGGGATGGAGTGGAAGAGGAAATGTGGAGGACAGGAGCCCACTGTTCTCTTCTCAACACTTCTCCTTCCACTCCACTCCTTTTCCTTCCACAATCCAGGCAATGGCTGCAGCTGTATCCTACAGAGCCTAACAGGCAGCTGGAGGTTTCCTTGGGGTAAGGGAACATCACCATCAGTTCCCTTACCCCACGTCAGGCAGCCCCTGTGGGGCTATTCGGATCTACACCAGCTCCATAGCTGGAGCAGATTTGAGTAGCTCTTGTAGGGCTTTCAGGTGTGGGGGGAGGACAGGATTCAGTGCAACCCTATGCTGCCATCCCCACTCGACTCCCAGGCCTGAACCGTGGCCTGCCCTCCCCCTGCCCAATTTTGCCCCTTTCCCGCCTTTCGTTCACGTTCCCCAGGAACACCTTCTTGCTGCTTGGCAGGGAACTTGCTGTCGGCGCGCGCCAACAGTCATCCTGCCAGCGAGGAGCCCGGTGTCTACTGACGCTGGCCTTTCTGCCAGTGCTGTTCATCACCTGGTACCACAAAGTGCCTTATCTGTGAGAGCAGCGCTGCCCAGGCAGAGGATGGGCCTCATGGAGGGGCTGGGCCGGGCCTGGCCTGGAGTCACCAGGAATTAGTATCAATCTCCAGGTGACTACTGAGAGCAACCATAATGGCCTCCAGGAATTTCCAACATTACATTAAAACAAACAAACTCTTGTGAAACAGTTTTAGTCAGTATTGGCAAGGTTGTGTATAAATCAGCATTAAAAATAAAAGTACCTGATATAATCTGGAGTTTTCCTCAGCTTTGTGGAAAGAAATTTTGAAGCCTTTTCGCTTGCAAATGTTGAATAGGAGATAGAGGCTGGGTAATCAGTTTCTTCACAAGGTACTGGACAAGTTGAATTATGGGTTCCTACTGTACACAGTCCCCTGAGTTCTATGTTATCTAAGGTGAAATGATGATTCATTAATAAATGGTTACACAAGGGGAAAGGCCACTCTTGACTTGTTTTATGGCAATGAAATCAACAAAAGTAGGATTTGGCTTGTCGTCATTGTAAAGGATATCCTTTGCTAAGGGTGTTGTATAAATTGCAGGAGACAGGGGAAGACTGAACATGTTTTTCCATCTGCACATAATGAAAGGGATTGTATGGATTTCAGCCCAATCCTAATCCTGCCCCCCACCATCGGAAGTAGCTTTATGGCCATCCCAAATGGCCTGCTGGCAGTGCACAATTCCATGCATTGCCAGCCCACCAGAGGCAAAGCCAGAGTAGCTCGATGTGGAGAAACACCCAGAAGAAAGCCCACCAATGAAGGTAAGTCAGCAGGAGAGGTGGGACAGGGAGGGTAGAAGGGGAAGTGATGGGTGGAAAGGATGGATCAGCTTTGGGAAAGAGGCAGGTTTGGCAGCAGTGGTGGCCACTGAATCCTAGCACTCTTCCTGGACTCGATCCCAAGGCATATGTCTATGTGGACCTGTGCCAATGATTTTGTTAGTACAGGTCCATGTAGACCCCTCTGTGCCATGAAGTTTTACCCAGAGGAGACCTCTGAGACTGCCCCCACCCCCAGCAGGATGCAGCACAAGCCTTTTGGGGGAAACACAGAATTTGGCCTCTAACCTATCTGTTTGTGAACTGCAAACATTCCACTGTAACACCGTGTCCTGATGATACAAAAAACAATGTTCAGGTCACATTGGTACCTAGGAAAGGAACTCAGGTGTTCTGATGGCCAATTTTTGATGTTACTCACACAGTGCAGGAGAAACACAGTTGTAAAATTTTTCCAGGTCACATTCTGTTCCATTTCCTTGTCAAGAGATGAGGTATGGAAGAGAGAATGAGAGGGAAATAAAAATACAGCTATCAATCAAAAATGATATTATTATTTAAAATACTTATATACCACTTTGCATCAAAAGGTTCACAAAGTGGTTTACATAGCAAAATGTAAAAGGAGGTTGCCCATTCCAAAAAGCCTCATAATCTATACTGAGTAGTCACCTACTTCAGTTTTATTACCCAAACTGTCTAAAGATAAAGAAACCTGACAAAAATATGTGCTCCAACAGCAATCCCTACAGCAGTGATTTTCAACCTTTTTCATCTCATGGCACACTGACTAGGTACTAAAATTGTCAAGGCACACCACCAGCTTTTTGACAATTGACAAGGCACACCATGCTGTTGGTGGGGGGGGCTCACATTCCCATTGGCCCTACTAACAAATGACCCTCCCCCAAACTCTCATGGCACACCTGCAGGCCATTTGCTGCACACCAGTGTGCCATGGCACAGTGGTTGAAAATGGCTGCCCTACAGTCTCACTGTATTTCTTTAAATGTCCTTTGTAAGACAAAGACAGTATTTGCCAAGTTGTACCTGGTAGCATGAACGGTAAGCATCCACACCATTTCTGTATATGCCGAGCCTTGCATTCTTGTAGGCATCCATAAGTGCTATAGATCTTGAAGTGCTGAAGTTTGATGTGTGGGTTACATTCTCCCCAAGGGTATTCTTGAATAATTGTCTTTAGAATGAAAGAAATCTCAAGATGTGTTTAGAAAAAATGACATCCACTGTTTGTGTTGATTTAGCTCAGGGGTCTCCAAACCCCGGCCTGGGGGCCACATGCAGCCCATGGCAAGCTTTTATCAGGCCAGCACCCAGCCTCTTGTCCCCCTGAAAACTTCTGGCCCACTTTACTAAACACGACCTGAGCTGTGCTCTGGTTAAAACTGGAGGGTGTTCTGAGGGCTGAAGAGGTTGAATGAATGAGCCCATTCATTCATTTATTCACTCATCTAAGTTCCATCTCTATTTTATTTATTTAATATTATATTTAATTTTTTTTTCTGACCCTCAACACCATGCCAGATATTTGATGCGGCCCTCTGGCCAAAAAATTTGGAGACCCCTGATTTAGTATAACATGTCAGCCCATATACAATAAATTTATTTTTAAACCAAAACAAACAAAAAAAACACACCCCATTATTACTATAAAATGAACATTTCACATTCAATTTGTATCAGTATGAAACCTTTCTATACACTAACAAACAAAGGAGGCTTTTTTCTATTGAGTCAGGCATAAGATCCCTAGCTTAACCTTGTCTGCTGACTGGTGGGGGTGGCTCTCAAGGATTTCAGAGCTGAAAATGCCGGAATTTGACCCTAGAACCTTCTGCATATAAAGCAAGTACTCCACCACTGAATTTCTCCTTCCTGCTTCTCCTCCATGCCAAGCCCCAGAGGAGAGCCTGAACCACTTCATTGCAGTGGTTCTGATTCAGGCCAGGTCTGTGTGTACTCAGCTATACACCTGAATGCAATTGTGGATTGTTTTCCTTCACTGAAATCAGTGGGAGAGTCATTCCTGGTTGGAAGTTCTGTGCATATATTTGTGTTTCACCTAGAGCAGTTCATTGGAGACCGTTTCACATTAATGTTTTAGAACCCAATCCTGGGCTCGGTGCGCTGGCTCACTGTCGGTGTGCACTGCCGCAAATGTGCCATAAGGCACATTTGTGGACTCTACTGCCGGACAAGTGCCAGTGGTAGCCCAGGCTACCGCTGGGCAAGCACCTAACCTCCACCTCTCTGCGGTTGCACGGACCGCCGAGCAGTGAAGAGGTAAGTGGGGGCGTGGGGAGAGGCGGGGAGGAGGTGTTCTGGGGAGGGGGGAGGCAGGTGGAGGGCAGGGAGGTAGCATGCCAGGGGGAGGGAGTGGGGAGGAAGGAGAGACCGATGGAACTTCACCGGATCCAGAGTCTCTGTATTGGGCTCTCTGACCTACATGGAGGCACTTGATTCACCGCCCACCTCTGGGTTGGCGGTGAATCACGGGGGAAGTGGATGAAAGTCCCCTTCTCCCGAAGTGCCACGAGCAGCTGCCTTGGGTGCGCAGGATACGGTGGCAGTCATTTTCAGTGCGGCCGCAGCCATGCACCCTGGCAGCTCTGCATTGGGTAGCTCAACACTGTGTTTCACATCTCCCCCCCCCCCCCCAAAAAAACACCTTACTTCAAAAATGGTCTGTCACCCAGGATTGATTTTATCTAATTTTGCTGCCTGCATAATTATTCTTTTTCACATGGCCATGTATATGGATTAGTTGAAATGATAATAATGAAGCCGATTGCATAGAAAAACTTAGTGAATTCTTAAGTGGCTAAAATACACTTATTTTTCATATCATATACTAATTCTTACCTTCAGCTGGCGTATTGCAGCATGAGCATGCATTCCTACAGGGGTGGTTATACCTAAGCCATCAAACCGTGCAGGTTCTTTTGGTGAATGGATAGCAAAGGTTATGCCAGCATCAACAAAACCAAGGGCTGGGTCATCAGTGAACTGTGCCTAGTACACAAATCATTTCTGTGTTAATAAGTTTTAGTAAAATGGAGAATGATTTCCTGATCACTTTAATGGGTATATCCCATTGATCTGTGAATTGCCCTGATGAAAAATGATCTATGATTTCAATTAGTGTGCTGGTTCAAGAATTTTCTCTTTTGCATCATCTTCATTTTGCCACCCCACCCTTTATCATATATCAATTAAACATTACCATAGATTAAAGCCAAAACAAAATTTTGAACACACATTCAAAATTTGACAAAGATACACAAAGTGAATTAAACTTTGGAACTTCAAAAATGTTCAAGATTTGCCTGTGGACTTTGACTTTGGGGGAAACTTTAAAAAAATTAACTGTGAGTCTTTGTAGATGAGCCTTAAGAACCAAACAACCTGCTAAATTCAAAGTTCTTATGCCATGATTTTCCTTTAAAAAAATTCTCTTTTTCCTTAAAAAAATTTCCCCAAAATTCAAAGAATTCATAAATATTTAATATGTATCAAAGATATATAAAGAGAGAGCCTGCAAACAATTATAGGGTTTATAATTTGAAATCAGTTTCTCACCACTGATTAAAAACCACACTTCCTCTTTCCTCTCCATTTTATATTAACGAGCACAACCCACTATGAACTACCACCCACTACCATCATGGTCAAAAGAAAGTTTAAGAACTCACCTGTTCTTCCTCTTCTTTTGCCCAGCTCCTCTGTGCATGTTGGAAATGATTAACTGAGAACAGCTGAATGCCTTTGGTACTTTCTGAATTTCAATGTCTAATGATCACAGAACTCTGTGTTTGCTGTTTTTAGCCTTTGCTGACCTACACCTAGCAATGATCAAAGCTGATTTTGTGAGATTGACAGCCCAATCCTAACCTGTGCTGGAACAGGCATGCCATCTGGCCCGCACTTTTTGCAGCACAGATTAAGAAGCGGCTGGAGAGCAACTTGGGGAAAGGCAATATTTTTCTCCTTACCCCATGTCGAGCCACAGTCACCAATGTGGGGTTACTCAGATCAGCCCCAGCAAATTTTCTGGGGCAAATCTGAGCAGCCTGTGTAAGACTGCTCAGGCCAGGGAGGGGGGCGTTGTTAGGATTTGGCGTGGGCTGTCACAGCCAGTCCTCCCCCCCCCACCTGCGCACAATCTGTCTCCTGGTCCACTGTTCACTGGCAGGAGGTCTGGTCTAGAGGGTAGAGCCTCCGTCTGCCTGAAGACAACATCCACAAGGTCGCCAGTTCGAGGCCACCGGCACCGTGCAAACTTGAAGCAGCTGAGAAGCTGAAGCCGAGCTATTCCATCTGCTCTGAGCGTGGGAGGATGGAGGCCAGAATGTGAAGCCAGATCGGAATGAAACACCTTGAATGTAGTGGTTCTTGAAAGAAAGAACCTTCTTTGAAATTGTAAAAATCCCTATTTAATAGGGATTTAATAAAGCTTGCCTATGTAAACCGCCTTGAATAAAGTCTTGAATAAAGACCAAGAAAGGCGGTATATAAATACCTGTTATTATTATTATTATTATTATTATTATTATTATTATTATTATTATTCTCTGCCCAAAAAGCCCCGCTTTGCCTCCGTGACTCCTTTCTGCCACCCTCTGCCACCCTCTGCACCAGCCTGCCTGAACCGGTGCAAACCCACCCTCTTTCGCTGGTGTGGAGGCTGGATCTGGAGTCCAGGAGCCGGTATGGGCCTTCATGCCAGCCTAGTCGGCTTTTGAGAAGCCCAAATGTTCTTTACAGCACAATCATGACACTCCTGGGCCGGCCCAGGGGGCCTGTGCCAGCACAGAGCACAGTCAGGATTGTGCTGAGGCTGCAGTCCTAAACTGTACACCAGTGGTTCTCACACATTTAGCACTGGAACCCAATTTTTAGAATGAGAATCTGTCAGGACCCACCGGAAGTGATGTCATGACCGGAAGTGACATCATCAAGCAGGAAAAATTTTGACAATCCTAGGCTACAATCCTACCCACATTTATCCAGGAGTAAGTCCCACTTTCTATCATTGTTAAAAGAATATACACAGTAGCTTGTTAAAAGTACAGGTCTGTAACATTTCCCCAAATGCAATCACATACCATGGTAGCATCAAATCTAACATATTAAAAATAAAATATTGAATGAATGGGATCCCACCTGAAAAAGGCTCACGACCCACCTAAATGAATGGGGACCCACAAAGGTAGTGAGTCCCGTCATAAGAACATAAGAACAGCTCTGCTGGATCAGGCCATAGGGCCATCTAGTCTAGCTTCCTGTGTCTCACAGCAGCCCACCAAATGCCCCAGGGAGCAGACCAGATACAAGAGACCTGCATCCTGGTGCCCTCCCTTGCATCTGACATTGTCACAGCCCATTTCTAAAATCAGGAGGTTGCACAAACACAAACAGTTTGACAAACATTGCCATACACACTTTCCTGCGAGTAAGCCCCATGGAACACAATGGGACTTAGGCTCCAGTCCTAACCACACTTTCCTGAGAGTAAGCCCCAGTGAGCAAAATAAGACTTACTTCTGAGTTGACCTGGTTAGGATTGTGCCCTCTGTTTTGAAATACATGCTCTCAGAAATACAGTTAGGGCTAAAACCCCACATGCTAAGAAATGCTTCCACAATATTCACACTTCAGGATCATAGACACTTTCCCTATTTACACTGTCCTCACATGTGAATGGAAGGTCATGGAAAGCAACAAAACAAGGAGAAATCAATGGTCTGAAACCAGTTATTCCAAATCTGTTTGCTGACTTTTGCAGAGAGGGCAGTATGTCAGTTTGCTGCAGCAGAAACAGCAAAGAGTCTTGTGCCATTAAAACTAACCCCTTTATTTCAGCATAGCTTTTGCGTTTTCCTGCTCTCTTTAGTAAAGAAACCTTGAATGTCACTAATGTGACTAATGTGAGTAACTAATTTCATGGTGTTAGATGTAACTATTTCACTGATGGATAAGCAAACGGAAGGAGAAGGTATCTTAGGGATAACACAGGCCATGATTTTTAATGCACTGTCAAGTCACACGAGGTGATGCAGATCTAACATGAGCATGAAAGACTGCTATGACATGAGGCACACAGCAACTGTGTTTTTTTTCTGTAGGAAGTCTGAATAGAGATGCATATAAAAGCAATTGCCTTTGTGTTATGTGAAGCATTTGTCCTCTTTACTCTTGGTATTGCTCCTGTGATGACTGCCTCCTTTTGTCAAAGTAAGACCAAAATATGCCATCAAAATGGAACAAATATAGACTTTGGGAGGGGAGGTAACAAAAACTTGAGCTAAGGCTGTGGAAAATTGAAATGGAAATTGTCAGATCTCCAGTGTTACTTTTCCAAACAGGAAAGAAGAGGTTACATCCAGAATTCCAACTCATCCACTTTGGCCTAAAGAACATTAATGCAACATTCTTTCTTGGTTATTACAGTATTAGGAATTCAAGAATCCAAAAAAGCAGAAAGCAAAACAAAACAAAACAAAAACCAGACAACACCTCCAGGGATCCAGCCACAAATTATTTCAGAAACATTTTGTGTACACAAAAAAATTGTGTTGAAATGGTAAGCAGTGCAGCATAAGACTTTTTCACTTTGCAACAAGGTTATTGTTCTATAAATTTTGTCCCCTGTGCTTCCTGTATTTATTATTCCAAGACTGAAAATTTTTGATAGGAGGATTTGTGGGAGGCATGGTTCACTTCTCTTAGCCCATTTCCAGTGTCTGAGATCTGGAGAGGACGTGATGGCACATTGGATTGTAAACCATCACCAGTACTAATAATTCAAGGTCAGTCAGGTGAGGCTCCAATTCCACCCTTGTTTGTAGGTCAGCCATGTCATGACCCTTTTACATCTGAGCTGGCAAAGTGACTCTGCCATTATGACCAATGATATGGGGCTATCAGCAGCATCCAATCTTCTTTCCTTTCCAGGCTCTGCTCTTTTGGAGCCCTTGAAGGCAGCAGAAGCTGTGTTCATGTCATCCCCATTCTTGAGGAGTAGTAATCTCAGGCAGGGCCCCATATGTTCTCATTTGTACAAAATTTTGCTCCAAATTAATTAAATGTCTAGTCTCCACTTGACCACTTTGCATCTTATAACTAATGGCCCAATCATAATGGATGCTACCACCACCAGAATTACGTAGTTTCCTGTGGTGGTCCATGCTTTACAGCATTGTAAAACGCCTTCCAGAAGTGCATGAAACCACATGCTACCGGGTTGCTGCCATAGATGGTGGGGAAGAACCTGCATGCGGTTTTGGAGAAGAGTAGACCTGCTGACGCCAGTAACTTGCCAGGATAGGATGGGAATGGATTAGGTTGAATGAGACAGATTGGAGGAGGGCTGGGCATGTCAGATGAAGAAGGGGGTGGCACATGGTGCAAGAAACTTGTGCTGGTTGCTATCTCCTCTGGAGCCAGCTGACACGCCCCTTTTGTTTTCTTGGACTTGTGTCATCTAAAGCAGGGGTGCCCAAACCCTGGCCCTGGGGCCACTTGCAGCCCTCAAGGCTTCTCAATGTGGCCCTCAGGGAGCCCCCAGTCTCCAATGAGCCTCCGGAGATTTGTTGAAGCCCACACTGGCCGGATGCAACTGCTCTCAGTGTGAGGGCGACTGTTTGATCTCTTGCGTGAGCTGTGGGATGAGAGCTTCCTCCACTGCTTGTTGTTTCATGTCTGTGATACAGTAGCAGCAGCAAAGGAAAGGCCAGCCTTGCTTTGTGCAAGGCCTTGAGCTATTGCAAGACCTTCATTCATTCATATAAATTCATCTTTAATATATTCATTTAGGTAAACTTATGTAAATTTATTCAAATTTTAAATGTAAATTAATTCTTTTTTCCCCCGGCCCCCAACACAGTGTCAAAGAGATGGTGTGGCCCTCCTGCCAAAAACCTTGGACACCCCTGATCTAAAGAGCTGGCATAGGTCTAAGGAGACTGTTGGTGGTTGAGGAGCTCACTAAGGGGTAAGAAAAAATATTTTCACATTCCTCTTCCAAGCCTCCTGATTGCCTCCTCACCACAGCATGCCTGTTTTGGTGCGGCTGCATGCTATGGTGGGGAAAAGGATAGGATTGGGCTGTAAGTTCCTTATTTGAAATACTGGAGCTAAGTGGAGCTCTTGCATCTTGTTCCTTATTTCATTAAGGACCCAATTCTAAAGGCCCATAGCGCCTGAACTGAGCTCCAGCACCAGCATTAGGTGTTGCAAACATGCCCTAAAGCACATTTACGGCACCTTTAGAGTAAGGTGCACCAGCGCTGGGCCAGCGCCAGTCGGTGCTGGGCCCAGTGCAGGAAGGAAGCTGGCAGTTGGTAAGCAGCACCACTCACCAGCAGTGCAGGTGTTCAGGGCAGGGAGGAGATGTGGGATGGGCCAGGTGGGTGGGGGGTGGGATCCTATCTTCCGTGTTGAGCTGAAAAGCCCAATACGGAGGTTCTCAAGCCTGTGCTGGCAAAATAGCCAGCACAGATTTGAGAAGCCCCATTGCAGGGCCTTTGCCTTAGTCAAGGGAAGGGGACAAACATCCCCTTTCCCTGAGGAGACTTCTGGCAGCTTCCCGCCCCCCAGGATACAGTGGTTGCTGTTTTGACACAACTGCTCCTCCGGGCACTGGGAAGCTTAAGAGTGGGTTGCCTATGTCATAACTTCATGTACTCTTTGTAAATCCTAATATTTAATATTTAATTTAAAATCACTGAAATTTATGGTGAGTGAAGGCCATAATAAATAAGTCAAATATCATGCCTATTTTTACATGTGATGAGGTTTGCGGCAAGATAAAAATAAACTTGCACAATTTATTATAGTCACCCATAAGCTCTGCTCTTTACCATAAAGATTTCACTACTGCATTTGAAAAATACATTTAATGGATGGTTAAGTGTGTGTTTTATTGCAATATCTGTACCTGTTTGACATCAAAAAGCAAACTCAAGCCCCTTCCAGAGGCGCTCACTCTTCTTTTCGTTGGAATGTTAATATGATTAAAAGTGAAACAGTTTCCATATTCCGTGAACACGTGCTTGAAGTCCTTCAGTGGAGAAAGCAAAAGGAAATGAAAAACTGAATTAGGCATCCAATCCTAGATGAATACGTTTCCAGAGAAGTGTAGCCAAGACAGCTGACTGGGGGTAGAATTTGTCACCCACTAGCATCTGCCTCTGTTGTTCTCTTCCCCCTGCTCCCTTGCTTTGAAAAGGAAGATGAGAACACAGCAGAAAAGGAAGTGTAGAGGAGAAGAGAGCGGTGATTGGCTAGAAATTCTCTGATGCTCTAGTCCAGGGGTGTCAAACATAAGGCCCGCTGGCCAGGTGCAGCCCCTGGAAGCTTTTTATTTGGCCCTCAGGCTCTCAGCTGCTGAGCAGTGCTGAGGTGTTACCACTGAAACAGCAGCCCACATGAAAACTGGGCTTTCCCATATCTTGAAATATGATCAAGATTTGCATATTTTCTCTTCTGTCATTTGCAGTTAATGGACTTCTATATGAGAGCAAGGTGCTGATTTCTGGTCATCAGCTGCTTAATGATGTCACTTTCTGCTTAATGACATCACTTCCGGCCCTCAGCAGGCACCCTGAATGCTAACTTCGGCCTTCTGTATGAAACGAGTTTGACACTCCTGCTCTAGCCCATGGCCCTTCTCTCCTCTTCACTTCCTCTTCTGTTCCATTCAAGTCTTTCTTTTCAAAATTCCGGAAGTGGGAGGAGGAGACGGAGCAGCGGAAGCAGCTGCTGTTGTGACAACTGGTAGGGGGATAGATTTGGCGTGCCAGCTCAGGTGCCAGGATGTCTTGGCACAACCCTGATTACAATGTTTACATTTTCTCTTATGATATAAGCAGAAATAATACCTCTGGATAACATGGCTTCCCAAAATATTCACAGTTCAACAATGTGCTGTTGTTGAGATAGAAACCATTATGCCTTGTAAATTCTTTGATGCTGAAGTTCTGATTCCCCTGAAGGAAGTCTGTTAGCTCCTGGCCAAACTTGTCGCCAATCTTAAACATGTAAAGAACTCCAGACACGATGCTCCAGAGGAAGAAAATGATGCTCAGATTAGCTACTGCTTGGGTTTGAAACCTATGATCACAAAACGGAAGCACTGTGTGTAAACCTTGAATTGTTCATTATAGTCCCAAAGCGGCTTTTTAATCTTTGCAACAATATACAGTAACTGACAAACCAGGGCAACAGTTTGCTAAGGCTATAGCATTGCACTGTACAGATGCTCTATGGAAGGTTGATGCATGCAAGAATGGAATCCCAACTCACACGGAAGAGGGCCTGAAAGTATTTGGGGGCTGGGGGCTGCTTTGGGCTCCAGAATGTAAGTACTGTACAAGAATTGTCACATAAAACTGCTTGACATTTACGGGTGGGTTATGTGATGTGATGGAGTGTGTGCTGGATATTTAACTGAATTCCACTGGATGAATTAATGGAATGAATATCATTGTTCTTATATTATATAATTTAATATTTTGTAACTTTATGATTAGTCTATTTTGTATTGTACTTGTTTATTGTGTTCAAGTTCTGTTGGGTGGGATTAAAAGCTCCTAAATAAAAGTAAATAAATAACATTTAATGCATATTAATAATATTAAATTAAAGGATTGGTATTATTGATTGCAGGCTCATCATTCAGCATCAAGTACCCAGGCAAAGAGGTGAACCAAGCCTGCTATTGCCTATATATAATGGTATGTATTTATGTACTTCTTTTCTCCCCTGTCAAGCTGGCTCACAAAATCCAATAAAACAAATAATAAAATCAAAGAATATCAAAACATGAGCAGAAACAGTGTGTGTGTGCAAGTGCACACACAAACAACACACACACACATATTCTGAATAAGGTAAAAAATTAAAAGTTAATGTTCCAAATATTTGTCTTGCAATAGCTCAAGGCCTATAAAAGGCCTTGCACTAAGCAAGGTTGGCCTTTCCTTTGCTGCCGCTGCTGCATCACAGACGTGAAACAGCAAGCAGTGGAGGGAGCCCTCATCCCGCAGCTCACGCGAGAGGTTGAACAGTTGGCCATCATGCTGAGAGCAGTTGCATCAGGCCAGCGTCGGCTCCAGCAAGTCTCCAGAGGGCCAAAGACTCATTGGAGTCTGGGGGTTCCCCACAGGCCAGATTGGGAGTCCTCAAGGGCTGCAAGTGGCCCCAAGGTCGGGGTTTGGGCACCCCTGCTCTAGATGTCTACACTGCCTCTTCATCATTCGTAGCTCCTCAGTAATCCAAGGATCCGCTCTGAGTCTGTGACATAGCAGAAATCGCTCAGGAACAATCTCATGCACTGCCCTGGCTATTTCCCCATTCCAGAGGTCAACCAGGGCCTCAGATGAGACACCAACCTTGGCAGCTGGAAAATCCCCCAGAGCCTTCGGAAACCTTCAGCATCCAATTGCCTCTGGGGTGGACTTTACAATGCCTGTTCGAAGGTATGAAGCTGCAACAAGCCTAAACCTTACCAGGAAGAGATTGGTCCATGACAATAGAGTGATCTTAATCTCCTCCACATACAGACCACCACCCTTTGCTTAGCTGTAAACAGCAGGTCCAACATGTGTCCTGTGGTGTGTGTTGGGGTCAAGAACTTCTAGGACAGGCCCGTGGTTATCATGGTGGCCATGAAATCCTGAGCTGCACCAACCCCAGGGGTCTCAGTAAAATGCTAATAGGCGAGGGGACTCTAATGCCACTCCAGAGATCAACCATGTCAGCTCAGGTAGGGAGACCACTGGGCAGCAGTGCAGACAACACAACGTGCAGACACTTGAACTCAGGAAACTGCTGACTGGGACACCTGGCAAGAGAGATAGACTCACATGCGACTTCCCCTCCCCCTCCCTTCAATCATGGCTGCTGTAGCACCTATAAAAACTAGATTGGCTTATTCTTTTTAAAACTAGAAAAACTGGGCCTGCACGGTTCCACCTTGAATTGCATCCCTGAATGGTCACTGAAATACACAGTACCTTAAAAGAAAATATGGCACAAGGAACTTATGGGTATCCTACCTGTTCAGATTGCAAAAGGTTACTGCAGGAAATTCAATCTTCTCCACATACTGAACAACTACTGATGTGGTGGTGGGCCAGCTGAAGTAATAGACAAAACGATTGCCAATTTGCCAGGCAACGATGATGATGGATCCGATGAGTACTAACATCCACAGCACCTTACGGGTCTTGCTCTTGGTTCGAACAATATTGTGCACACCATGGAACGAGGTGGACGTTGCAAATTCATAATCGTACTTCTTTCTTTCTTCCAGAGATGGCAATGGCTTGCTTGTTAAATAGTGCTTGGCTTTTTCTAACAATCCTGAATAGTTGACAAGAAAAACAATTATGGGCATACGTTTTCTATGAATCCAAGCAAGTAGGATCCTTTAGGACAGATTCTGTATCAGCTACAAAATTATCCCTTTAATAGAACCTGTCATGAGAGCGGGGACTACTAGTGACCACCTGCTGATCCAGGGCAGCGATGCCTAGTTCCAAGCGCTCACTCCCTTCCAATCAGTTTGGACGTGCAGCTTGGTGAGACAAGAATTGGTAGATCCAGTCCACTGCCATCAGCCCCGGAGATCCAGTTCCTAGAGGGGTTCCCTGGCAAAACCTCTCCCCAAGAATACTATTTAGGGTTGCTAAAAATGCTCATTCTGACAGTAATACCTACAGTGTGGTGAGGCTGTCAAATCCATTGATTCCAGAACATGGCAGAGGTTTTAAGCAAAAAGCTTTTACTAAGAGATGAGAAAAAAAAACTACAATGTAAACAGGTTTGGTTTCTCACAGATAAATGTCCCCTGAATTGTGCTGGTTCTGCAGGGAAGCCTCACACGTGCAGGTCCTGCTGGACTAGGCTGAGAGCCTGGATTCCAACTCAGCCTAGCCGGAGTTGAGGGAACTAAGAGCTCCCAACTTATGGAGTGAGAGGACAGACCAACATAAACAGAACCTGATGTTCCTGGCTGATACTTGGTCCCTGTCTATATACCTGGGTGCTCTCCCAGGTGCCTTCCACTCTGTTCCCCAGAGAGTGGGCTCTCCCAGTTAGGTGGGTCTTGCCCAGTTAGAAGTGCACAGAAGAGCAAAAAAAAAAAAAATCTCCTCAGGCTAGGTGATCTTTTTCTGGCCCTGGCTCTCTACTTGGCTAACTCCCCTTAGAACCTGAAGCACCTTAGAACTGGAAGGAAAATGGTACACAATAAACACAACTGTTTAATCACAGAACCAGCCTTAAAATACAATGTGGCAAAATGTCATTCTTTTATTATAAATATGCATATATTTGGCACAATTCATGTATTGAGACCAAAAGGAGCACAGCTGTGAGGGAAGATGCCTGTATCCTATGCAACAAATGAGAAAAACTTGTTTGTATAACACATACAAACATCTCTAAAATTTGTAATACATTTGCTCTATATTGAACTTTTGTAAGTTCTGTGGAAAACCATTTATATGGAAGCATGTCTGATGATCCACTCTGTGTCAAAATAGTAATAGTAACATAGTACGGGTAACATACACTTGAAAAAGATGAATAATTTTCCTATTAGACAAGGCTTATAAAGTATAATATCCTGCTTAGTAGTTTAGTTTTAGTTCTTCAGGCCAATCCAATGTTCTGTTACTCAGACATAAGTTTCACTGAATACAACAGAACTTACTCTCAAGTAAGCATGCATGGGATTGGAGCTGCAGACTATTATTATTATTATTATTATTATTATTATTATTATTATTACTGCTTTTCAACAAAAAAATTCAAAAAGTAGTTTACAGAAAGAAAGAAAAAAAAGCTAAATGGCTCCCTGTCTCAAAAGGGATCACAATCTAAAAAGCTGCAGAAGAACACCAGCAACAGCCACTAGAAAAGATTTTGTACTGGGATGAAAAGGGACAGTTAGTCTCCCTGTGGTAAATATAAGAGGAGCACTACTTGAAAAAGTGACTCTTGCCCAGTTAGCAGGGGATATCTACACTTGTAAACTGTGTCGAAAAGTTCCGTAAATTTATGGATTTAAAAAAAAATATTAACAGGGATCGTTTTCTTAGTTCCATTACAAAATAAAACCATCAGGACAAATAAAAAGAACATCCCACTCACTGTAATAGTTACTGTTACATACCCCTGCCATGAAATCTGTTCAATCTTTGAAGTCTCTCCATTGGGAACATATCTGAGAAAGGAGATGCAGCTGCCGAATAGTGGCATCTCACTGGCACTTAATTGCTTTTATAAAAAAACAAGAAAGGGGGTGGGGATTCGAGTAAATACACGTCAAGGGGCAATTTACCTGCCTCTGTTACTATACTCTTTCCAAGCAGCGTGAAAATAAATAAAATGACCAAATGCATGAGCTACATAATATAAGCTTTCCATTAAAACTGAAGATGCACCAGTTCACCACTGTCTTTTCTTCCACACTTCTCCTTCTGCTCCATTACATGCTTCCTCAAAAGCAGGCAGTGGGAGCAGTGCTGGTACCAGGCTGCTGGAACCAGTTTGATGCCCATGCCACAGCCAAGAATGATTGTGCATACCCATCCACACACAGTCATTCTTGGAATGAGGCTGGGTGCTTCAGAAGAAGCGCCTGGATCTGCTTTGACCACGCCGAAAAGGCTGCGAGGGCAGGCAGGTTCTGGAGAGCTTTGCTTCACCAGTAATTATGCTGATATGATGGCATCACCGCAATTACTTCTGGGTTGGAGGGAGCCGCAGACTAACCTGCATGCCCCAGGGTGGCATGCCGGTCAGTTGCGCCCCTGCTGTGCCAGACTAAAGGTCCGTGCAGACCACCTTTCTGGCTTCATCAGCTGTCAACCAGTTGTCTTTGGAAAGGCTCAAATAGGCAACAGCACTCCCGTGTTTCATGCTCTGTACCTTCTGGCACTGCCCTTGAACCTTGCTGCCCTGTGACCAGGGCTGCTGCTGCACTTAAAAACCTGGCAGACAAAGCTGACAGATTTACATCACATCTAATTTTACCCTGAGTGGATGTGTTTCTAGCATCATCCATTACTCTTTAATCAAACCATCTGCTGGAGAGGAGGACACATGTAACTGTATTAGTAGCTGTGCTTTGTGTTTACTTTTCAGAGCTGAACACTGAAAGGGCAGAAATTACAAGCTAGTATTTTCCTCTTAGAAGTTATGACATTCTAATTTCCTACCCCTGCAATATCAGAACCAGGGTGGTGATTTTATAACACTTTGCAAGCAATATTCACATTCCTTCCAATTAGCTGACATAGTCGCAGTGATTATCATCATCATTTAAGCATCTTATATTTTGTAAGTATTCTCACTAAAGAACACTTCATGGAATGAACCTCACTCTTCTTCAATTTTGGGGTATCAATGTTTGCAAGCAGCATCAGGCATGAGATTTCCACTAAAATGTGTTAATGTCAATTGATCTTCACAAAAAATTCCTATGGTTACTCAGCATCTCATATTCATTCAAAAGAGATCCACTGAAATGAATATTGGTATTTCTTCTGTATGTTTTCCATTGAAGGGATTGAGCTGGCTTCTTTTTGACTTCCTTTACGGAATTGCTATGTATTTCAGAAAAGTCAAAATTTTAAAACTGATTTCTATAGACAACACTAGAGGGAGCAGCATAGTTATCTACTGATAACCAGCTCCCTGTTCATTTAATAAAGGCAAATATTCAAGTTCAAACACCATCCTGAGTATGTCTACTCAGAAAAAAATCCCATTGAGTTCAATAGGACCTAATCCCAGGTACACTTCCCTACTGTATAGGATTGCTGCCCTAAATAATTTGTCTGTTTAGCATGTTAATGTACCAAATACAGTTGGCCCACATTGTATCCATGATAGACTTGTGCAAACTCAAGTATACATGCTCAGCTCGCCAAAGACTGAGAAAAACAGCAGTTTAAATAGAGCGAGCGAATCTGCCCACTATTCCACTTACTGTGTTCATGCTCCAGAACAATTCAGAAACGGGAGAATGAAGCTAAAGTTCCAGCATGCCTTGAACTGTGCTTGTAGTTTTTAAAGAGGTAGTACATACAAGGTCCAGCCTTGTTATACATGGATTTGACTCAACGCAAATGAGAAGGAATCTGCTGATCCCTGGAGAAGGGGAAAAAATGCACCCCTTTAAAAACACAGTTTAAAAAACTGCTTTTTACTGTTGCAGTCATACAAGTGAGTACAGGTATATCCACAGATTTTTCTGTCTCAAAGCTGATGAGAAGGGCCCTTTAATTTAAAGGAAAACAGTCATTTAATAATACCAGAGAGGGCAGTCGGCTAACAATCCATCAATCATTCTCTCTGCAGGCTTCACTCCTCCCTTCCCCCTGAGCATGTGAAAGAAGGCTAAATGGCAGCGATTATCACCTTCTCAGTTCTTTCCCCCTTGCTGGGGCTCCTGGTGAAGGGAAGGATTGCTGCCTCCTAGTGAAGCCTAAGCACCTGGAGAGAGACTGATTTACTCTGTGTGAATTACAAAGGTCATCAAGGCTGTTTTTAAATTATCAGAGCAAAGAAACTTTGTTTTTTAAATTGATTTGCTATAGTGCGTTTTTTGCCATCCATTCTTGGTGCGGAACCCTCGCGAATAATGAGTCTCAACTTGTATTTGTTGGCTTTATGGGAGTTTTGACTATATGGAATTTGGCTTGCACACTGACCTCAGAACATAACCCTCTTCGTATTTATTGAAACTGAATTTACAGTGAGACTCAGGCTTTGGTAGATCCTGACAAATAAATTATTACGCATCTGAATGTAATGTATGATAA
The DNA here is from genome assembly GCF_035046505.1 of Tiliqua scincoides. NCBI lineage: Eukaryota > Metazoa > Chordata > Lepidosauria > Squamata > Scincidae > Tiliqua > Tiliqua scincoides. The sequence continues at coordinate 46,599,887 of NC_089826.1, forward strand.
ACCCTCTCTATTCCTTGTCAGGATGATACTGTTAACCAAGGCTGTGTCTCTATTTCAGCTTTCACTTTCTGTAGTAACAGCTGGGATGTATGCTGTCACTGCAACGTATGGTCCAACCCTATATCCTCTTTTCATTGGTTCCAACCAATGGAAATCTCACCAATCTCACAGGTAAAATCTGGATAGTGCTCACAGGTTATCAGAATTGAGGTCACACACATCCCTTTGCACATTCTTCCTGGTCTTTCATCCAAGCATTGAATACATAGTTGAGAATCACCTGCTTGCCCAGCTAGATGTGGGTGTAAGTATCAAGATCTTGGACTTGTCTGAGTTGTCTAGTCTGGGTAGGAAAAGTACCTAGTAAACCACATTAATGTTTCAGTCTGCCTTTTAATCTCTATGCCAGTTTTTGCCTTAACTCATCCACCTGATCCCTTGTTCCTGCTTTGTTATTTTGTGTTTCCAGAGACTTTATTTTTGCCCTTTATCTTTTTTGTTTTGGTGCTCTTCATCCTTTTAAGAAAATAAAACTTTTTGCTGTTACTATTTAAACCTCCCTATTCTCAGTTCACTTCTGAATGAATGGCTTCAGTTCACTTCTGATTGAGTCCCATTCTCCCAAACTGCCAACTTTTACTACCGTACAGCTCTCAAGGGGATCCCCAGAGATTTGGAGGCTCTTTGAGAGGGAGGTTTCCCCAAGGCAGACTCCTTATGCCAGCTTTTCCCTGGTCTTGGTTGGTGGGAACAAGAACTGTCACCCCAGTTTGACTCCAGGTTCAAGACAAGCTGGGGCTGGAAGTGAACATAAGAACATAAGAACAGCCCCACTGGATCAGGCCATAGGCCCATCTAGTCCAGCTTCCTGTATCTCACAGCGGCCCACCAAATGCCCCAGGGAGCACACCAGATAACAAGAGACCTCATCCTGGTGCCCTCCCCTACATCTGGCATTCTGACTTAACCCATTTCTAAAATCAGGAGGTTGCGCATACACATCATGGCTTGTACCCCATAATGGATTTTTCCTCCAGAAACTCATCCAATCCCCTTTTAAAGGCGTCTAGGCTAGATGCCAGCACCACATCCTGTGGCAAGGAGTTCCACAGACCGACCACACGCTGAGTAAAGAAATATTTTCTTTTGTCTGTCCTAACCCGCCCAACACTCAATTTTAGTGGATGTCCCCTGGTTCTGGTATTATGTGAGAGTGTAAAGAGCATCTCCCTATCCACTCTGTCCATTCCCTGCATAATTTTGTATGTCTCAATCATGTCCCCCCTCAAGCGTCTCTTTTCTAGGCTGAAGAGGCCCAAACGCTGTAGCCTTTCCTCATAAGGAAGGTGCCCCAGCCCCGTAATCATCTTAGTCGCTCTCTTTTGCACCTTTTCCATTTCCACTATGTCTTTTTTGAGATGCGGCGACCAGAACTGGGCACAGTACTCCAGGTGTGGCCTTACCATCGATTTGTACAACGGCATTATAATACTAGCCGTTTTGTTCTCAATACCCTTCTTAATGATCCCAAGCATAGAATTGGCCTTCTTCACTGCCGCCGCACATTGGGTCGACACTTTCATCGACCTGTCCACCACCACCCCAAGATCTCTCTCCTGATCTGTCACAGACAGCTCAGTGGGTAGTGCTTGCACTCTCTGCCCATCTGTTGCCTACCACAGTGACTGTACCTGAGCTCATTTTAAAAGATCAATAATCCACATACACTGTTCCTGCTTTGAACAGAACATGTGGATAACTATACCAACCCAGGTATAATCTAACCATGATTGTATGCGGATATGCAATTGGTTGTACCATTTAATATGTAAACTATTTGTACGTCATGCTCTCTTGAGATGGTATATGGTGAAACCAGTCATGATTTCAAGGCAAGAAAGTGATTTCAGGGGAGTCTCCTTTCTACATGATAGAGACCATGTCACATATATGCAATTTTTTATGGCAAGGTGCATATCTTTAAAAGCTGTCCTGCCACAGTTTGCTACATTTTTACATGTGAGTCTGCAGTTTGCATAACCTTGAACTTTATTCCTCCCACTGCGAATGAGGATGCGATTGGATTATTAATATTGCATCAACTGTTATCCGTATTTGCCTAGCCTTGAGTAATTGGATCTCCCATTTACTTAAAGTAGACTATTAATTGTAAGCGGAGGTTAAATGCAAAGGGCAGTCTGCCTGCGGAAATTACAAAATAGGGGACAGGAAACATTTGAACAACTGCAGAGCCAATATAGATATATGCATATAGATATTGATATTTTTATGATAGCACTGATCATTCAAAATATTGCCTGCCGATTCAGGTTTCAAAGATATTGGATATGACATTGAGGAACCATCATGCTTAATGATATTACTTTCTTTTTCTAAAAAAATCAGAAGATAAGTAAAAGTACACTAATAAATAGATTTGTATGAGGCAAATCTATATAAGTTGTTTTCACTTCTCTACAAATGGTAACTGACATAGAAGCATTTGCATTTCAGGAAGTCTCTCAGAAATCGCTATCAGACCATTCAAACTGTCCTTGTGTCATTCCACACCCTACCCTCTGTTCGGACTCAAAATGGGGCCTTGACCTTACTTAGCCAGAGGCCTGCTAAGAATCCTTTTTCAGTTAGCCTGTATCACTGTTCTGTGTGTTTTTTGTGCACAACCAGATTAGAGCAAAGGGGGATGTTGAAACTAAAACCAAACTCCAGGTACAGTTGTAAAGTTGCAAAAGTAGGCAAGCAGAGGAGATAAAAGGAAACAAGGCTGATGGAACAGGTACATCTTGACCCAGAAATTACTTATCCAGGGTGCTCCAGGTTTAGAACTGTACTCTTTAGGAAACCCCTCTCTGTGTCCACCTAATCACCCCAGTCAGGACTACAGCCAATAGATATGGAGATGGATGAGAGAAAAGGGGCTTGTGCTCTGGAATTGAGGTCTCTCTTCTCCATCTGCTGAGAGTCTCGCCTCCCTGGTGAACCTTCTGCAGCAACAGTTGGCTTGGATAATATGCATTGCGTTGCTTGTTTGTCTGTGAGCTTGTCTGCGGAGCTGTCAAGGAGTCTCACTGGCAAGGCTTCTTATCTATTTCCTTGTTCTTTTGTGCTCTAGTTTAGTAAAGCTGCAGCTTGCTGGCATTTGGAGTCTGAGTTTATTTCCTTCCAGTGAGACAGAAGCAATCACTTTCTTAGAAGATGCCCACTCCTGTGTAGACATAGGGAAGCCTAAGAGGAATGGGGGGGGGGTAGCCTTTGTCCCGTCATGTCATCCCTGAGGCAAGCAGGGAGTCAGTTTCCTCACAGCTGTCATTTTATCAGTTATGTTTCTTTATTTAGCCATTTAAACCACTTTTTGAACTAATTTTTGTTGAACAGAGGTATGTAAATACTTTTAATAAAAATAACATAGGGCTGAGCAAAGCTGCATGTGTATAAGCATATGGATAGGCTTCTTGGCACCATCAGGAATTCAGCAAAAGGCAGGGCTTCTTATCATGTGTACGTTTGTGGGTGCATTTGACTACCACCAGACCTTCCAGTGACCATGCAGATGACCATGCAGATGTTGGGGACTGGGTCAGCAGCCACTGCCCCTGCCCAGATATGTAACAGAGCTTGATTTTCTGCTTCCCAATTGCACACTGTCTACATTACATAACAATAATTTGCATTTGTATAGCGCTTCCCAGTGTTCATATCACTTTGTTTTATTTTGTTGTCATCCTTACAATAACTCTTCAAGGTAATCATCCCCATACTGCATCTGGGAAAGACTGAGAGAGTATGGTTCACCTAGGGCAGAGAGTAGGACCAGAGAAGATCTGATTTGCATCACCACCTATAAGCCACTATGCTTCACTGTTTCTCATGCAATATCTGCATGTCATGACAGCTGCATGTCATGAGATGTCCAGATAAAGGTGCCAACTTGTAACTTCAGCCTGACACTGTGATCCAAACCCCCTCCCCATGCACATTCCTTGTGCATTCTTTGAATTCCTGAAAGCACCTTGCAATGTCTACTACTCCCCACAACAAAGATGCCACTGATACATTTCACCAGCAAATGTCTTGTTTGCTAGGTGTATGTTCTGCATCAGTACAAGAAAGGCAAAGAATAGAAAAATGATCATTTGGATCCTGGAGCTTCATTTCAGCAAAAGGAAACATCTGCATTTAGGGCACAACATTGCATTATGAAGAAATTGGGCTTTGTGCACTGCTTATGTAAATGTTTTGATCCAGCTAATACAAGATTATATTGTTTCTATTGGTTCAAGCAGAAGGAGGCACCTTCAGTTCCAATCAGTTGACCAGAGAACTATCTGTTTTGGTCCAAATTCCACTCAATGTCATAATCAGCTGTGAAATACGTGATTCAAAGGAGCAATGTCAATGCTGGATGCTGGGCCTGGTCAAGGTCTGTTGTGGAAGTAGCTGGGTTGGTGCAGGGATCCAATCAACTAACTAGAATATCTTTGCTCTCTACCACCTTCCTATACTGCATGCCTAGGTTGCTAATCTGACCATTAACCCTGTCTTTGCCCAGATGCAAATAGCTCCGCAGCTGGTTTAACTCCTGATGGGGAGAAGATACATGTGCACTTTTAAGCAGAAAAACAGGAGCCTAAGAAGGCTTAAGAAACCTGTCTTCCCCTGCCAGCCTTCCACTTCAAACTGGAGCCTCAATGGCTGAATTGTGTAAAGGAAAAAAGTCCAGCATCTCCCCACAAGAGTAATAAAATTATAGAAAAATATATACACAAATGTGCAAGGAGCAAAACTGTACACAGGTACACCCAAGTGTGAGACAGAACAGCACCATGTCTGGCAGGCTGAGCCAGGAATTGGCCTAGGCCCAGGTTGCTGAGCTACTGAAGGAAAAGAGGCTAGGCCCATGCCAATAACCTTTGCACCTTATGTCACATCCTTTTCACAGTGGCAGGCCATGCCTTGCTCTCCTAATGGAGACACTGCTAAGGCCAAAGCACAGGAACAGCCTATCGGCAGCCATAAGAACACAGAGATCACACTCAGCTTGCACTCACCTCCTGTTCTGCTGTTCAGTCCTCCCTTGCACCACTGGTATAGTGGTTTGGGAGGTGGACTTAGACCTGGAAGATCCAAGTTCAAATCCCCCCTCAACCATGAAGCTTCCTGGGTGACCATGGGCCAGTCACTTTCTCTCAGCTTCACCTACCTAACAGGGTTATGTGAGGACAAAAGGAGGGGAGCAGTTGTGTACAATGCCCTGAGCTCTTTGGAGAAAGGGTGGTATAAAAATGTGAAAAATAAATAATGTTCTTGCTAGAAGTGCCAGATACCCCTTCTTTTGCTCATATCTTCTATAACACAGGTCTACCAAAACCACTTTTAAAAAAAAAAATTGCCAAGGATGTTTGAATGAATTTAGGATATTGTGGTGGTGCTGAATCCAAAATTGGTACTGGTTTTGCCCAGTTGGCTCTAGTTTGGGGGATACAGCATAGCAACTTGTAAGCGGATTCAAGCAGCTTCCTCATGGTGCTGATGCCATGGCTTCCTCATGAGGAAGCTGCTTGAAGCAGCATAAAAAGTGGCTATGCCATACCCCCTAAACCGGAGCCAATAGGGCAAAACCGATGCCATTTTTTGATTCAGTACCCCAAATATACACAGGAATAGGAATGTGTGTAGGCTTGTGTAATATTAGAACTTTGTAGGCCTCTCATTTCAGTTTCCATTGTTCCAAAGATGACAATTGTTCCAATGTTGAACATATGACCAGTAAAACTACATTTCTTCTACTGACACCAAATGCCCCCCACACCTTAGCTTTATTGTCTCCTCAGATTTAAATCACAAACCTTGCTGGGCGACCTTGATATGGTCACTGTCTGTCAGGCTAACCTACCTATGGCAATTCTTGTGAGGATAAAGTATGCCTGATTTTCACAGTGGGCTGTGAAATTCAAATGGTGTTACTGTCAGGGACAAAAACACCAAAAACACTATGAACTATGAACAAATGGAAAGGTGTCCACATTAGGGTTGATAGTTTGTTCAAACGCTTTCTCCAGGTTTTTTTCCCCCTCATGTGAACAAGCAGCAAAGGTTAATCTCAGGTTGCATTTGGGCTGGTTCTGGGCCCTGTCCTGTTACTAGGTATCTGTCCAGTTTTTGAGGGCTGGCAATCTTATGATACCAAAAGCCCCACCTCAGATATCTCCTTTTTGGGATGCATCGATCACACAACCCTAATTCACAAATGGCTTGCAGGTGGGTATGTAAGAGATGTGAAATTATTCTAATAAACAGATTAGGAGCAATTATGAAAGTAAGACTGTGTTTATGTTTACATACAGTACTTCAGAGGCTATCATGTAAGAAAGGCTATTTTATGGAAGCTTTAGATGGAGCTTGATAGGTGCTGACCATTCATTTGGTTGACTTTCCATATTGCTAAAGTGCAGTGTAATCCTATCTTGCGCCAGAACAGGCAGGCCAGGAGGCCTTCCCTGTATCCAGCACAAGATAGGGGTCCAAAGTGGCTCAGCCGGAGGCAAGGGGAAACTCTTCCCCTTACCCCCGGGTAAGCCGTTGCAGCCCCAATAGGTCTCCACAGACTTGTGCCACCTCTAGATATGGCACAAGTTCGAGGAGAGTGGAGCGGCTTGCAGCCACTCCACTCTGTTCAGGATCCCAGCCCCGCCTCCTGCTCCCTGCCCGCTGGGTCCCAGCCCCGTCTCCTGCTCCCTGCCCACCCACAGGACTGCCCTCCACCTGGCCTCGCTCCACCCTGGAATGCCTCCCTCACGTTTCCTCCCCACCCACCCTAGAGCCTTGCTTCAGCCAAGCTCAGCTGACGCAAGGCTCCCTGTCAGATTCAGTACAGAGGCTGAATTCAGCCATTGCAGGCCAGCATGCATCCCTGCGCTGGGCCAGCCAACTCTAGAGGAGGTGCAAACGTGCTTTACAGCACATTTGCGCTCCTCCTGGGCCAGCGCAAGGGACCTGACAGGGAAAGTGCTGTGTTATGCTCTATGAAGATGTCTCCATGCCTTGGCACAATACCCATTTGGAGAAGAACTGCATCCCAGAGTGCCCTGTGCATGTAACCTTATAGATGGGAAAATCAAAAATATTTGAGATGTTATGCCCATATGACATGATACCAACTGGTTCCACAGTACTGGGTAATTAATATCTTATATTTAAATCTTTTAGTTTAACTGCTGTCTTAAATCTTTGAAACTGCAGCTCTGTACTTAAAAACATGATTCTAATTAACATTTCACACTACCTGGCCAGGAAAAGATCTGGTTCATGAAGAAATGTCACTTCTTAGTGATTTTTGATTTAATGAGATGATTCAAATAAGGCCTGTGTGACATACCAAACCCTTTGGTGTAACTGAGGCGCAGTGAAAAGATGCCATGTGGTCTTTACAGCAGCAAGTATTCTGTTAATGGTTAACAGAATTGAGCAACAATGTTTAACAAATACTACTAGGTTTTGGACAGTAGTGAGAGTGAAACTTTTAAGTTAAACTGGATTTTTTTTCACTTTAAAAACGTTTCATTTTAATTTAGGGATGTGAACCTTTGATTGCTTACGTTAAATTATTTCAGAAAGCCTTTGTTAATTGTTACTATCTTCATGGCGCACGTTTCATTTATTTCTTTGGACAAATTGCTTTCAAATTTTGTACCCAGGAAATATGACAATTTTTCTTCAGCAATTATAGATGCCCTTGAACTCCATGTACGAAACTCCCTTGTATGTGTCCTGCAGCTTATTCTTAAACATTTTGCGGAACTGCAAATGAGTGAGGTTGGAAGAACTGCCATGAAAGTTTTTCTTTGATCTTTGTGAGCTGTTCTTGTTTGGGAATTGATCCGTCAACTCAGATGCTTCATGGGGCTGTTTCAGGATAGCTTTTGTGATTATAGCTGAATGACAGGGATGGGCAGATGGATAAGCAGGGGATTGGCCAAAATCATGGGATCAGGTTACATAAAAGGAGAGGACTCGAGGTTTGGTAAAAGTCAATACGCTATACTTCAGGGGGGATTGCTTCTCAGTCCCTCATTGGATTCTGGAGTCATGAGTGGGTGTCCATTTTGGGAGAACAAATACCAGTGAGTATATTTATCTCTTTTACAAATAATATACAGTAATTAAGATAGACATTATCTGGGTGGCCAAATATAAAAGGGCAAAAAGCAAAGATAAAATAAGATCTGACAGGTAGACAATTAATTACCAAGAATTCTTCTAAAAAAACACAAGAACCTTCTTGGAATCTTAGCAAAACACACTAAAAAGATGGGACTATTGATCTTGCCCTTTTAATAGATGTTCAATGCTGGAATCATCACAATGTTTGAACAAGTATAGGTGCTTCTGACTCCAATCCTATACACATTTATCTGGGAGTAAGTCCCATTGAATGTAATGAGGGTTACTTAAAAGTAGACATTCATAGGAGTGTGCTTTTTGATCATGTCAGTTGGTATTATTTATCAATTCTGTCTTTCCCCTTTCCTAGATATAATTTTAATAAGCTATCTTTGGCTGATGGGGAGGAAGACAAGACACAAGAAGGAGTGAATAAAGCTAGCAATGGGGGCCTTATCTATGGAGACTATCTACAGGTAAGTTATCATACAACAAGCCTTGGGAAATGATTGGAGAAAGCTTTTCCAGCAAATCATCACCTGCAAACATGCCTCCTAAAAGATGTCCAATCTCTCTGGAAGGTGGCGAATGAGAAATTTGAACCTCGGTGTAATGTTCAACATTTTGAACATCTGTGTTTCTGAAAACACAGATTTTCCCCTTTCTTTCTGGATATGGAAGAATGAAGGGATTTTGGCTTTGCCTTTCCACTCACAGGAATGCCAAGGAGATAGATTACATTCATAAAAATGACAAGATTTTTAAAGCAGACAAATAATGACACAGCATAAGGTAACACTAATCAAAGCAGGGAAGGGTCTATAACTAATCAAACAGCAGGCAAACCAAAGGTTTTCCTAAACAGCAAAAAGCCTTCTGAAGCTGGAGAAAAATAGATAACAGGATGGATCTCCAAGGCCAGGGGTTTTCATATTTTATAGAGCTCTTATATACTTATGATACTGTGATATTTGATTATTTTAATGCTTCATATTCTGCTTTGGGTGTTGGAGAAAACAGGTATTATTGTTGCAAGTTTAAAAAAAAGAGTTTGTGGAGGGGGGTGAGAGACAGAGACTGCCAGAACCATATGACTTTGTAAAAGAATACAAGGAGCTACCTTAGAGTCCAATTCTATCCAACTTTCCAGCACCAGTGCAGCCCTGAGGTGAGGGAACAAATGTTCCCCTACCTTGAGGAGGCCTCTGTGATTATCTTCCCACCACAGGATGCAGCACACAGCCATTTAGCACAGCTGCACTGGAAAATTGGATAGGATTGGGCCCTGAGTTCCAAAACTGTCACCAAACTGGGATTAAATGGTTTAGATATGAGCAAGTTATTTTATTCTATCCAGTACAATCCAGCCTGACCGCTCCCTCCTCCATGCCCCACAATCTCTTCTCTATCCACCACAATTCTGCAATCCTCTTCCTCCACAACCCCAGTTTGGCTATATTTGTCGTAAGAGGCAACTAAACAGCCACCAGGTAGATGAGGCTTGTCAGCCTGGGAAGGTAGCTCATCTAAGAGAAAGAAACTCTGAACTCAAACCTCCACTGCCTTGTGGCTATATCCAGTTGTGGAAAAGGCTTCAGGAGTCAACCTCAAGGCAAAATCCAGAGCCGGAGTTCCTGAGGCAGTTTGCGGCTGTATACAGTCATGCTCTGGCAACTCCTGCGACGCCGCTGGAACCTACCATATTGGCTTCTGCCTTTCCATTGGCCCATTCCAGCAACGTGGAGAGGGGGGATTTCCTGCATGGGTAACAGTCTATCCTCCATATCTACTTTACCCAGGCCTCGCACACTGGAGAGGACACTGTTCCAGAACCACTATTCAGAGTGTGATACCATAGTCTTCCGAGACTGAAGGATGCCAACATGATTTTAAGAGGATTACATGACATTAAACCCCAAAAACGGCCATTGCTTTGTTTATTTACAGGATGTATAGACTGTCTTTAGACAAGTTCCTTCAAGCTAATTTGCAAAACAGATTCATGTAAATACAGTAACACACCAAATAAAAAACACCAATTAAAAACTACAAAGGATAAAACAGCAAATGTTCTTGGACAATGATTGCCACTATTGGATTCATTTTAGCATCTGATGAAGGGGGACTGTAGTCTACAATAGCTCGTGCTCACATTATGCACTGGGTTGTATCCAAAGGTGATTAAGCATCATTATGTTTTATCCTTAGGTTTTCTTCCTCCTTTGGAAGGAGTTTCTTCTGGCAGAAGGATGAAGACGTCCTCCTGTGGAAGGACTCTTCCTTTGGAACTTGGACTTCAGAGGAAAATTCCTTCCTTCCACAGGAGGAAATAAATCATAAGATAGATCCCATTGAAATCAATGAGGCAAGTTAAGTCTGACTAACCTAAGCCCTATTAATTTCAGTGGAACTTAGACTGCAATCCTATACACACTTATCTAGGAGTAAGTCCCATTGATAGAGGTGTTTGTTGCCGGTGAGTAAGATAGATTTACATCCTAAGTCTTACAGAACACAATGGGCTTACGTCTCAGTAGATAAATAACACCATTTTGAAACACCTCTACTATCGAACAGATTGGGACTTAGTTCCGAGTAATTATGCATAAGACTGTGCTGTATATCTTGGCTTACATCAGGGGTGCCCAAACCCCGGCCCAGGGGCCACTTGCAGCCCTCGGGGATTCCTAATCTGGCCCACAGGGAGCCCCCAGTCTCCAATGAGCCTCTGGCCCTCCAGAGACTTGCTGGAGCCCATGCTGGCCCGACGCAACTGCTCTAAGTGTGAGGGTGACTGTTTGACTTCTTGCATGAGCTGTGGGATGAGGACTCCCTTCACTGCTTGCTGTTTCATGTCTGTGATGCAGCAGCAGCAGCAAAAGAAAGGCTGACCTTGCTTTGTGTAAGGCCTTTTAAGGCCTTTTAAGACCTTCATTCATTCATATAAGTTCCATCTCTAATATATTCATTTATGTAAATTTATTCAAATTTGAAATGTAAATTAATTCTTTTTTCCCCCGGCCCCCAACACAGTGTCAAAGAGATGGTGCGGCCCTCCTGCCAAAAAGTTTGGCCACCCCTGGCTTACATGATTATATCACTTTGAATACAATCTACTCTCTTTGAAATCTGATGTTCCAAAATCAGTCTTATATATATAAGCTTTATATGAAAGCTTAGATTAACAAAGGTATGAATTTAGAACTATGTATGTCTCTGATTATTCCTTTTTAAAGTATTAGATGCCAAAGTAAGCCAGAGGAAAGTTTTTTTTGGAATTAACATGTTGGTTTAAGACCAAGTTTTATATTTATTTTGAAGCTGGATAAAATATTGAATGCTCAGGAGCTTCAGAGTGAAAAGAAGGGAAACAAAATCCACGATGAACATCTCTTTATTGTGACCCATCAAGGTAATTTTCAGAAAAAAGTAGGAGTAGAACAAATGCTATGTGACCAACCCCACCTTCTTACTTGATGATGAAATTATATCTTCTTTTTAAAAATGCATATGGTTCTAATATATGAAAGAAAAGTAAGTTTTTAGATCTTAGCAGTAATTTCTTAGCCCTGATGTGCTAAATTATTCCAGTCTGTGGTTGCTCAAGTAAAATTCATACAAAATTGCTGTTATTGAGAAAATGTATATACCATTTTCCAACAAAAATGGTGGATAAAATATTGAAAAGTGAGAGCTCTGGACCATGCCAAGGCAATGAATATTATGATTTGCCTAGATAGAAATAATATCTGAACAGGAAAAAGTATTACCCATATGCAGAACATCGCTTATGATTTTTTACATTCATGAATATGCAGTTTACATGTGCTAGGGAGCCACGGATTGACAGCTCATTGACACATGCAGTGACATGTGCCTATGTGGAAGCGTTTTCCCTGTTGGAATAGTGCAATGAGAGAAAAGCAGCTCTCCATACTGCATGAGTGCCATGAGCACTCGGCATTGCTCTGACACTGTATGTACACCTGCAGAGCTAGTCAATGTGTGCACAGGGTGTAGAAGAGATGGCGTAAACAGGATTACTCTGGATCATTGTTTCTCAGTGTTTGTCCCCTGCTGTACCACTTCGCATTGTCCACCTATTCATTGGAAATACCATCAGAAGTAACTGGTGATGATGTCATTACCAGTTACTTCTGGATTGGGAGGCCAGATGCAACCTGACAAACACAGGTAAGAGGCTCAGGATGAGTGGGAGGGCTTTTTTGAGCACATGAAAAGAACTCGCTAGAGCTCTGCCCTCTGAGTCAAGCCTCCTACATCTGCTTGTCACATTGTGTTATTGGTCTTGCTGCCAGGTGGCAGAGGTCTGGGGGTCCTGTGCCTCACCTCAAGTACCACTGGTTGAGAAACGCTGCTCTAGATCAGCAAAACAGAACACACACCACCTGTATCGTTTACCTACAGCCTATCCCTATAAATGCATGACATTTTTGATAGGACAATTTTGAAATTAATATGGTGACATTCAACTTTTTAATATTTTTCCTTAATTTACTATCGCTATTGCTAAGAAAGGAAACTAATAGTGCCTTTTCATTGTAGCTTATGAACTATGGTTCAAGCAGATTTTGTGGGAACTGGACTCTGTTCGGGTGATATTTCAAAATGGACATGTAAGTTGTGTGCCAATATATCTCATAAAGCCCTCCTTTCTTTCATTTTCTGTTTTTCATGAAAAGAAAACCCCACTGAATATTGGAGTTTCAGCCCTTGACATTTGATAGATCTATTGCAGTTATTTTGAGCAGTAGAATCACCTATTTCTTTAAGAATCATGGGTGCAATCTAGGAAAGCTGGGCATATGGAAGTCCCATTGCACTCAGTAAGATGTATGACCATAGTTGAGAGGTTAGAGCTGCAATCCTATACACACTTTCCATTTGAATTCAGTGGAACTTACTTCTCAGTAGACATGCATAGGATTGCATTGTAGGGCTGCAGTACTACACAACTGTATTTGGGAGTAAATCTTACTGAACCCAATAAGACTTCTGAGTAAACATAGAGTGTACATAGTGTGTGGTTACACAGTGTGCATAGAATGTGGTTGCCAATCTCAGATATTTCAATAAAGATGTACTTACCTTTCACTTTTCATACCTTTTCCAGTATTTAATCCATGAGTCTCCTTGGAAAACAGCAGCCTACACTTGGGCAGCACAATCCTAACTTGTGCTGGAACAGGCAGGCCAGTGGGCCTGTGCTGTATCCAGCACAAGTTTGGGGCCAACTGTGGCTCAGCCAGGGGCAAGGGGAAACTTTTACCCCAAGGAGAGCCACAGCAGCCCCAATGGGTCTATTTGGATCTGCACCACCTAAAGAGATGGCACAGATCTGAGCAGAACGGAGCTGCTCCATGCTGCCTGGGAACAGGGGCTAAGATCCAGCATAACTACCAGGTCCTGGCCCCACCTCCCACTCCCCACCCACCTGCCCACTGGGCCAGGGAACCCGGGCCACCACAGCACACTAGCCCAGCTCTGGCTGGCGCTGGATTAGCTACAGCAGGAGCCCAGCGATAAGCCCCACAAACATGCCTCACGGACCTCAGGATTGGGCTCTCAGTCCATTAATCAGTGAGATAGTCAATTAGTTAATTCACAAGTCAGTCCACCAGTTTGTTGTACATTCACAACATTGGTCAAGTTGCAAGTTAATCAGTCCAATAAGTCATTAGCCAAAGAATCAGTCCAATAAGCAGAGCCATGAGTCAGTCCGTGAGTTAACAGGCCAGTTAGCCAAAAAGTCAGTCCATTTAGCCAGCAAGTCTCATCTCCTCTTCCTCCTCCACTCTCTCTTCAACTACAACCCACAAACTCTCCCTGCATCAGGTGCTGCTTATATCCCTTAAGACCTCATTGTCTCTAGTGCCTCCAACTGTGCAGCATACCTTCTGCTGAAAGCCCAGGCCTTAACCCTGTATTCCCCAGAGTCACCAGAGCAAAGGGCCTCTGCTGACACCACATCCTATCTCCTTGCAATATCTTGTGATTCCAATACAGTTCATTTTTAACATTTTGGTATGAGCTGCATGTCTTTGGCATATTTTGCAGATGGAAAGATGGGATAAAAATAGTTTGTTAGATAAATAAATCACATCAGCAAACTTTTAACTGTATATAAAACTCAAACAAATGCTTTGATCAAAATGATGTTCTCAACTGATCTATGCAAAAAACAAACAAACAACAAACAGATTTAAGACTTGGAAAGCAACCCTAATTGGAGTCAGTCAGATTTGCATTTTGGTGGTGGCCCATTTCATTGGTGGGGCAACTATGAAAAAATTAGTTTTGGGAGAGTGAAAGGGTGGGAAGACCATTATTAGGGGAGTGTTGGCATATAAGACCTTTATATATTGTGACTGAGAGCTGGGGGAGTCACTGGGGATGGGGAAAATATTTTGAGGGAGCACCCACTACCCGTCACTAACCCTTAGAGTCATCCCTGTTAATCAAGTAGCATATTTTTAAAGATTAAATTATTTTTTTAATACAAGTACTATTTAAAAAATGGCATTTTTTTTTTACTATAAAAAAGTAAAGTACTATAAAAAAAACTCACAGCCCAATCCTGAGCTGCCTGGGACACGTGGCTACAGTGGCACTGAAATGGCTGCCGCTGCATCCTGCACACCCAAGGCAGCTGCCAGCAGCACCTCGGGTGAAGGGAACGTTTTATCCCCTTCCCCTGGGTAAGCACAGTAGCCCCACAATGGAGCTACGTGATTCACTGCCAACCCAAAGGTGGGCGGTGAATCAAGAGGCCAAAAGGCCAGACACAGAGTCTCTCAAAATAGCCAGCATAGACTTGAGAAACTCCATTATTTGATGCTTTCCACAGTCCCCTTCCCCTGAGGAGACTTCTGGCCGCCTCAGCGGTGTTGCTGGATGCAGTGGTAGTCATTTTGGCATCACCTTACCCAGCGGAGCTGGGGGTTTTAGGACTGGGTTCTTATTCCCAGATAATTGTGCATAAGATTCTTTAGTTGAGTGACAGATCTAAAAATAAGCCACCATTCCATGCACCATCTATCAGTTGATCAGTTCTTCTTTTTCCCACTAAGGTGAGAGATGAGAGGAACATGCTTAAGGTTGTTGCTCGAATGCACAGAATTTCCATGATCCTGAAATTACTTGTGGAGCAGTTTTCTGTTCTGGAAACTATGACCGCCCTGGACTTCTTTGACTTCAGGTAAATGCTATCTGAACTCATTTCTGAGTCAAGTGCCCAAGTATTGGAGCCCTCTTAGGCCAAACAGAAGCTTGCACCTTTTCAGCATTGTGTCTTAGACTTCATATGGTAAGATTAGATTGTTCAAATGAGCCCCAATCCTATCCCCCACCATCCCATGCAATAAAGCTACACTTCCAGAGCACATGTTGTATCCAGACAACCCGGGAGAGGTAAAGCTGCCTGCCCGCGAATGAATCTCCTTGAATATACGTCAGCTATTTTGATGACATAAGTTTGAGGAGAGGTAAGGGGCATGTTGGGCTTGGAAGAGAACTGCCCACGAGCTGCTCCTGCCGGCACCTTACCTGCACTAGTGTGGCATCCTGGAACTGTTGGCATGTACAAGGAGCCTCTGGCCATTTGCCCCAACAGCCCCACAGTGGTGCAGCCCTCCACAAGATTGGGCTGTTAATATATGTGCCAGCACCAGAGAGCTGGTTGCACTTCAGGAGTCTGCTCCAGCATTGCAGCCAATCAGTCAGTTATTTGCATCCCAAACGTATTAGAATCCAAGTATAAAGTACAGGTGGGCCATTTTTCCAATCCAGTTTGCACATAACAAAGACTTGTTAACAAAAACATGCAATCTTGTGCCCATCCACAAAACCAACTGAATCAGGGAGCAGATTGGTAGAGGTCTCCCACATTTACCCACCCACTTGCCTCCAATGCACCTTGTTCTTCTCCTTCCACTCTCTGGATTGACAAAGGAAGAGGGGGTGGAGTGGGAGAGGATCCTCCACTTCTCTCTCCTCCACACTTCTTCCCCCTCACCCTCCCTATCCTTTTTCTAATCCAGGAAGTATGTGAGCAGCAGAGACTATCATAAAACCAGATGGCAGGTGAGATTTGGCATGCTCTCTCAGGCGCTAGAAGATCATGGAACAGCCCTGCCTGTCCCCACATATTCAGGACTAATTTGCCCTCAGTACGAAACATGTAAAGGAGCAGGATGTCTAAGTGAAATATTCAATTTTTTTTATACCAGGACAACAAAATCAGTGCTTGCATATTTCCAAAATTTAGATCCTGCTTCAGAATGTGAACTCTTTTTAATGTGTGCCCTTTGGTTTGATAGCTGTTTGGACAAAGGTTAAACTCTTCGCAATGGTTTCTTAAGTCTCTCTCTTTGTGCTTGGGATATCTCATTGTAGTCCTGTTTTCAAGACGTATACTCCACCTTATCACAAAAAAAAGCTTTTCATCACCCTCTGTCTCCCTAGAAATGTCTAACCATAAACTAAAATATTGAGGCAGCCTCCTTTCTCTGCATAATGACAATCAAATCTACTGATACATTTTTGCATCTCAACAGTTTTCTCAGAATTGCCCACTGAGTTACAGTTTGCTTTTAATATTGTGTGACAGTTTCTTAACTGTTCATTTTTTTCCTGTCTTTTAAGAGATTACTTGAGTCCGGCATCAGGATTCCAGAGTTTACAGTTTCGATTACTGGAGAATAAGATCGGAGTCCCTCAGAGTCTGCGAGTCCCATATAACAGAAGACACTACCGAGATAACTTCAAGGGAAAAGATAATGAATTATTGCTTAAATCTGAGCAGGAGCCAACTCTGCTGCAGCTAGTAGAGGTATGAATTCCTCCCCTGCTAACTCTTGGTTCTACTATTACATGGCATTTGTCTGCAAGTATCCATCCTGTTCTTGTGGCATAGTGTGAGGGGGCTATATTTAGCCAACTGGACTATAAACCACCACAGATACTCAACCATAAGTTGATCCCACAGATAAACCAAGGGCAGGCTTTGAGCCAACAATCATGGAATTTTCTATGACCCTCGGATAAGTCAGGGGTTAAACTTAGGGGGGGTGTCTGACTATAATTTTGTCTGATTTTACTCGAGGCCAGATCCTGAAAAATAACCCACCACTAATTGTTACCTAAGAACTGTAGTCTCTAATTTATTAAAAACATAGTAAAAGATCATAAGATACATTTTTATTCTTTTTAAATTCTGGTCTTCATCACCTTTTTGTAAGCACTATCAAAGTGCACTGTAAACAACATACCAGTAAAACAGTGGTTCCCAACCTGGTATTCATGTACTCCCAGGGACACTCAACAGGACCTTTAGGGGTACTTGCAATAGAATGGAATAATGGTAGAAAAAGGCAGGTCATGCTCCAGAATGCCTTGCAAGACAGGAATGCCTTGCAAGAACCAGCAAGGCAGGAAGGGAAGTAGCTAGTTGGCTGTGAAAGCCCCACCAATAGCTAGTTTTTGGTCATCAATTCATGTATGAACCAGTGATTGAAAACCAGCACAGTAAAAAAGCTGAAACATAATATGGAAAGTGATCAATCACTGAGAATTTCTCAGCATACTTCTGATGCAAAACAGTGCAAAGGCAGAGACTTCTGTTCTTCAAACAGATAAAGAGAGAAAACACTGATAAATACATGAAGTCTGGGTTTTCATATGCGGGAGATGAGGGCTTATATTATTAATTACAAACATTTTGCTAATATGAAGGGTACAATTTATGGAAATAGGCTGCCAAGGGATATGCAAGTGAAAAAGGTTGGGAACCACTGCAGGAGAACCATGAATCAAATCCACCTTTAAGGTGTCTGGTGTGTTAAGCCAGAAGCTCAATGTACAACATACAACCCATAACACATAACTGAGAGATGCAGCTGCATATATTTGCAACCTTTTTACTCAGAAGTAGAACCACTGCTTTCCATGGGTGTTATTCTTAAGTAAGGGTGCATTGAATGGTAGCCTGCTTCAGATGGAAAGGAGGATTCCCATCCTGTTGTTTCAAAAAACAGATCTGCTTTGCAAGCATTTGCAAAAGGGAAGGAAGGAAGGAGAATAAAAGGTTAACAAATTGCTTCTAAGGAGCTGTGCCTGTCTGCTGCTTGAGAAACTTGGCACCTGTCTGCCACTTGAGAACCAAAACTGTTCAGAGTTGAAAGGCTTTGCCCTCTGATTGACCCGGAGATAAGGCAAAGTGATAATTTGAGCTTGATTACTTGGCAAAAATTTCACTATAGTACTATAGGCAAGTAAGTCTCAAGAGCAGGGACCCTGTTCTTCCTCCTGTGATTTAATTATCTGGTATTACCCAGTCCACAACATTTGGTCATCTTGATTCTTGATCAAGATTACTCTGTAGCCTGGAGCTGATAACATGGTGGGTGATCAATTAAGGAGAAGAAAGCAGTGACATTTTGCTTGATGCATCAGCATTCGTAAAAAGCATCAGCATTGTGGTTAGGAATAACTGGTTACTTTTGATACTACAGGAGATCTTTGAGGTGTGGTGGAATAAAAGAGACAAAAGTACAGGGCTGTTACACATCATGTTGTACTAACAACTGTACTCAAGTATGCATTCTCATATGAAAGTGCAGCCGAGTTCATGTTTACAAATCTGTGTACACTGTACGCATATTGTACCTGTATTGAATTGAACATGTGGAGAATTGTATCCAGGTACAGACTAACAATAATGTCCCTAAGTACACAGATTTACCTCAGTACAGTTTAATTAGTGTATACCCTTTACTGTGCATGATTGACCTTAGTAATAACATGGTGCCAAACAGAGAAGGCATCATCACCGCTATCCATTTGCAAACTGAAATACTGATGATTGCTTTTGGACTGTAAATAATCTGCATGATAAATGAGCAATTGAATCTTTTGTTTTATAAGGCCTGGCTGGAAAGGACACCTGGACTTGAACCTCAAGGATTTAATTTCTGGGGAAAGTTTGAAGCAAATGTGCTTAAGGGTCTAGAAGAGGAATTTGCAATGGTGCAAGTATGTATGACATTATTAAAGAAAAAAACCTCAAAGTTTAATTGCAGTGATTGCCATAGGTTGTCTTAGAAATGATTTAGTAAATTCATCTGTCCACAGTGGCAGGACGGGACCTGCCCTGCTTTTACAGAACTAGCTAGGTACGGCCCCATGAGGTAGTCACTTATGGTCATATACACTTATGTGCACATGGATTTGAATGAAGTTTTAAGTATGCCAATACAACTCCTCTTTGTGGGTGTGTATGTGGTTGTGGTCACATGATTGAAAAAGTCAAATTGCAGGAAGTCAAACAGCTTTATTATTGTGTGGCAGTGACACACACATGTCTTTCGAAGTGAGGTACCTCCATTTTTTTTTCTTTTAAGCGTGGATATGGGTGGATATATGAACTGAGCTTTTCATTTTTATTGAACATGATTCTTAGGTTAGTGATTTGAAATAAGGAATGACTACACTACAAAAGTAGAGTCATTCTGCGCAGCTGCCATGCAACTTTCTCCCTGTTAAGAGGTCAGGGACACTCTGGGCAGTCGTGTTGTCTTCCCGGTGTTCCAGAATGCCGCACAACAGGACGCCTGCCCAGAGCATCACTGGCCTTCAAACTAGGAGGACATCACATGCAAGCCGCACAGAACCGAAAGGTCCACTCACCGGGTGAACGGATCCATGCAGGCACCAGATCTGGCCCTCAGGCCACTGTTTGCCTTCTCCTGCTCTAGATGTAAAAAGGACATTAGAAAAGAATAATCTATGGAAGAAAGATCTAAGATTTTTTAAAAAAATATATTCATATGTACCTGTCTTTTTCTTTTAACTGGAAGACCAAACAGGACTCAGAAGAAAAAGAAGATCAGCTGTCAGAACTTCAGAAGCAAAAAGAAGTGCTTATCTCACTGTTTGATGAAAAACGTCATGAACATCTTCTAAGTAAAGGTAGGACAGAATCATGAACATTCTAACCCCAACTGCAAACAAGTTGGAAATGGAAGATGTTTGAGAAACAACCATGTCCCTTTAAATAATACCTGTGATGAATTTTAAGTGAGAAAGAAATGTGCATGAGGTGGGAATAAAACCAGTCTTCCCAGTCTTCCCAAGCTTTCTCTTTAATGTTGACATCTGTAAGAAGCACATATAACACTCTATTGGATGCACACTACAGGAGCATGATGTGGGCATCCAGGGCTGGTTTTTTTTTTTCATATGTTGTGAGGAATCTGACATGAGGTTTTCATGTCACATTCAGCTTGGACTTAAGTCCGTAGCTGAGCTAGAATTGGAAAGCAGTCAGATCTAAACCAAAAGAAATCAGTAGACCATCAGTAGCTCACTGCTTTCCTCCTACAGTATGAATTCATACATAGTCTTAGAACTGACTCACTCAACACTGAACTGTATCTGCATCCCTCCATTTTCAGTACATCACTGCAATGCTGGTCTGTTGTTACTCTCACTAAAACACCGATGCATGTTATGAGTTTGCACTGGGATAGCTGTTGGTTACATTGCATCTTGAGAATTTATGTGCTGGTATGTGACTTAGGGCACAATCCTAACTTGCCCTGGAACAGGCAGGTTGAGTTGGCTCTGCAGTATCCAGTGCAAGGTACATGTGGGCTGGAGCACAACTCAGAGGAAAGGGATTTTTAAGAACATAAGAACAGCCCCACTGGATCAGGCCATAGGCCCATCTAGTCCAGCTTCCTGTATCTCACAGTGGCCCACCAAATGCCCCAGGGAGCACATCAGATAACAAGAGACCTCATCCTGGTGCCCTCCCTTGCATCTGACATAGCCCATTTCTAAAATCAGGAGGTTGCACATACACATCATGGCTTGTAACCCATAATGGATTTTTCCTTCAGAAACTTGTCCAATCCCCTTTTAAAGGCATCCAGGCCAGATGCCATCACCACATCCTGTGGCAAGGAGTTCCACAGACCAACCACATGGCGAGTAAAGAAATATTTTCTTTTGTCTGTCCTAACTCTCCCAACACTCAATTTTAGTGGATGTCCCCTGGTTCTGGAGTTATGTGAGAGTGTAAAGAGCATCTCTCTATCCATTTTCTCCTTCCCATGCATAATTTTGTATGTCTCAATCATGTCCCCCCTCAGGCGTCTCCTTTCTAGACTGAAGAGGCCCAAACGCCGTAGCCTTTCCTCATAAGGAAGGTGCCCCAGCCCAGTAATCATCTTAGTCACTCTCTTTTACACCTTTTCCATTTCCACTATATCCTTTTTGAGATGTGGCAACCAGAACTGGACGCAGTACTCCAGGTGTGGCCTTACCATAGATTTGTACAACAGCATTATAATATTAGCCATTTTGTTCGTAATACCTTTTCTAATGATCCCAAGCATAGAATTGGCCCTCTTCACTGCCGCCACACATTGGGTCGACACTTTCATTGACCTGTCCACCACCACCCCAAGATCTCTCTCCTGATCTGTCACAGACAGCTCAGAACCCATCAGCCTATATGTGAAGTTTTGATTTTTTGCCCCAATGTGCATGACTTTACACTTACTTACATTGAAACGCATCTGCCATTTTGCTGCCCATTCTGCCAGTTTGGAGAGATCCTTCTGGAGCTCCTCACAATCACTTCTGGTCTTCACCACTCAGAAATGTTTGGTGTCGTCTGCAAACTTAGCCACCTCACTGCTCACCCCTGTCTCCAGGTCATTTATGAAGAGATTGAAAAGCACCGGTCCCAGGACAGATCCTTGGGGCACACCGCTTTTCACCTCTCTCCATTGTGAAAATGCCCATTGACACCCACTCTCTGTTTCCTGGTCTTCAACCAGGTCTCAATCCAGGAGATTTTTGTCCCCTTGTCACATGCCAGCCAGCCCTACAGGGCTACTTGGATCTACGCCTGTGATTTCGCAGGTGCACATCCAGTCACCTATGTAATGCTGGTTGGGCCAGGGGTTAGGACCTGACCAGTACTGCTGCAGCTGATCTTACCCCCTCCCCTGAGCCCAGTCCACCCTCCCCACCCCAAAATGCCCCCTCCCTGCCTCTGTTCAACCTTCCTGTCACCCTTACCTACCCCCTGTGCCAGTCTGCCCAGGCCGGCACAAACTCACCTTCTCCAGTGCTGAATTCAGCTCCAGCTAGCCAGCGCACATCACTGCACTGACTCAACTTGTTCCTTAGTAGCCGCAAATGTGGCACATTTGTGATATATGTCATCCAGGAACTTGTGCTGGTTCAGGGGTGAGCTAGGATTGCTTGGCTATTTGGTTAGTCTTTTTAACATCTGCAAGTGTATTTGCAGTGCCTAATGGAACTTATCTGTAATAAGACATTAAAAATTATTTTTACAGGTGAAAGAAGGTTGTCCTATAAAGCAATGAAAGGAGCTTTAATGATTTACTTCTACAGGTACATTAATAAGATTATTCATCATGAAAAGTCTCTGACTTTAGTAATCTTACTTTTCTTCTTTGGAGAGAGAGGTTTTTTTCTAAACACTAATGCCATCTTTTGCAAGGATTTTTTTGGGATTCAGATAGGGAGATATTTGAAAATATTGATATGTAAAAACATCTCTTTGCATTTTGTACTCATAGCAATTGCACTCATAGAGATTGACCCTGTTCATATTTTGGGTGGTAATTGTTTTAAAAACTTATTTTCCCAAATTCCCAAAAGCCATCTCCCCTATTTTTTAAAAAATACAAAAAATGCAGCCCTGAAGTAAGGAAATAAATGTTCCCTAATTTTGAGGAGGCCTCTCTGGGTACCTCCCCACCAGAGGATGCAGTGCATGCCCCTTGGCACAGCTGTATCAGAGCTGGAAAGTTGGATAGGATTGGGCCCTTGGTCTGCAAAGCTACTACTGTCCAACCTTGGCATCCATGGGGGTTCTGTTCCTGGAAACCCCATGGATGCTAAAACCCCCGGATAATGGAATCTGAGGTGAGGTTGTCTGAGCCCTCCTGGAAGTGTACTTCTAAGGCCTTATGGGGCTTTCAGAAGCTTGGAGATGCTGGAGAGAAGTGCACTTCTAAGGCCTTTTGGAGCCTCAGACAACCTCCCGGGCACGACTTGAAGATTCTTCCAGTCGCATCCAGGAGGTACAGGTCAGTGTCCTGGTTGGGACTCACGGTGGGTCAAGTCTGTGAGTCCTGAATCAGCGGTGAAGGAAACATGACCTGTACGTGTAAAGCCCGATCCTGTGCATGTAGTCTCAGAAGCTAACCTTTCTGAGTTCAATGGGTTTACACCCAAATGAGGGTTTCCAGGTCTTTGGATTTGGTCTGAAGTTCCAGGGTTTTTGGCAGAGATACCAGTGGACTTTTCAGAGGTTCAAAAAGCCCACTTTGACGATGACCTCTTTGACCAACCAGAACTTTCTGTCTGGATTAGCTCATTGGTCTTACCCTCCTTTTCATTCACCTACCTGACCCTTGAGACACCACTGAGATAGGAGGTGGTAGCAGCAACAAAGTGGAGAGAGAGGAGGTGATTTTCCTTCTCTCCCTGTTTATTTGCTACTTTTGCAATACATTATACCTCAGAAAGAATACATGGCTACTAATGGCTACTACAGATTTCTCTCCTTTGCTCCTGATGCTGAGAAGCACACAACTGAGATGAGGGTGATAGAAGAGAAAGAAAAAAACTCTTCCAGCTGTCCCATCACCAACTGAGGTTATAAAGTAGAGCAGGAGTTGTCCTCTTGATCTTAGGTCAGTAGTCAGTTGTGCTTCTCCTATACTTCTCCAGTACCTTCCCCAGGTTCCAGCCTTCCAGTATCTATTTCAACAGCTGTTTTGCCTATATAATAGGATGTATTTATTAACATGATTTTTCTGAGACCTTTTGACACATACAATAAAGGATAAATAAGATAATGAACTCTTGTCTTTCCATCCCTTCCTCAGAGAGGAACCTCGCTTCCAGGTTCCTTTCCAGCTTCTCACCTCCCTTATGGATATTGACGTGCTGATGACCAAATGGAGATGTAAGTTTTCCCTCCTGTATTCCTGTGGTAGGACCACCATTGGCGCTTTCCAAAGTAATTATATTCAGAGGAGGAACCTTAAAGACTAATCAGCTTTATTGTGACATAAATTAACTCCTCTTTAAAGTGCCACATGACTTTGCTATTATAATCCAGCAGTTTTTCATTGTGACAGTATTGTTATTCAAATGCTTATATAGAGATGTCATTCATTAAATGTTGGGATAATTAATTTATGCATTCCTTGAAAATTATACCGGTGGCTGCTCTCTGCTGTTATCAATGTGTGACTTCTGTTCAGCATGGCTCAGAACACTGTTCAATGTTGTCTCAGATCCGCCACTGCCACCTTGGCAATGTTGTTACCAAAAGGGCTGTTTTGGTTTAGGGGAATTAGTACACTGCCCTTTTTGGAACCTCAGGATTGCAGGCTAGACAACAAGACGGCGTAATGCAGAGAAATTCCCTTTTAGCTTAAGGAGGAGACTGGTAGAAAGATAAATTTTTAATACAAGATTAGATTTTTATTACAAAAGCACAGAGGAAAACATAATGCACATTTCTTGGTTCTAGTACTTGAAAAGTGTACCTAGCTTTATGGTGGTTGCATGTGACATGTATTTGGTGCATTCAAGGAAATTAGGAAAAGGGAAATTTGTAGGGAAGGATTTTAGGGGTCCCTGGTCTGCTAAACCCCGTTGCTAACTAAAGATGGGGAGAGAAGGGGAGAAATAGGTGGGAAAGAAAGAGGGGAAAGAGTTCCAGAACTGCAGACGCGTGTGGCCTCTGGGAACCAAGTGCCTCTGGGAACTAAGTGCCAGGTAAGGCACAAGAGTTTAGCATCTGGGTGAGGAGAAGGCAAGGAGACCTCTGAGTTTTGGAGAAGGAGAGGAGGAGGAGCAGGAGCAGGAGGAGGAGGTAAGTGTACTCATTCTAACGCTTTGTCTTTCTAACTCCCTGTCTTCTAACCTTAACCTTACCTTTAAAGCAACCTTAAATCAAAATTGAAAGTTAGCACCTAAGGGAGGTACATAGGGCTACTCTGAGCAGGAGCAGAGTCCTACTCGTGAGTAAGAGCAGCGTCCTACTCGTGAGTAAGTGCCCAAGGGTCAGGCATTTAAATCAAAATTGAAAGTTAGCTGCACCTAAGGTAGCACTTAATCGAAGGAAGGGAGGAGGATAAAGTGAAAAGCAGGTTTTCTACTTGTTTAAATTAAACCTATACTTAACCCAGGTTAAACCTAATCTAAGTTGGAACATAACCTAAACAGGTCAGTAAATTGGGACACAGGATCTAGAGAGCAATAAATAATTAAACAAACCCAAATAAAAACTAGCTTGAGGTTACAAAAACAGTCCAGCCTAAGAGAACAGAACTAGGAGGGAAAGGACCTAGGAAGGGCCAATTCCCAACCCAGTAAGAGCCCCATTAGGCTAATCCAAGCAGTCCATTCAGGAGCCTGCAGAGTAGGTCACGCCCATCAGCAGCCATTTGCCTTCCTGAGCTTTTGTAAACTCACCTGGGAAGGCCAGCCCCCTTTCAATCAGGAAGGAAGGAGGGGGGAGGAGCCAGCCAGGAGTATAAAGCTAGGCAGGCCATCGCGTGAGGCTCTCTGCAGACGCGTGTGGCCTCTGGGAACCCAGTGCCTCTGGGAACTAAGTGCCAGGTAAGGCACAAGAGTTTAGCATCTGGGCGAGTTCAGCAGCAGGGCGAGGAGGCCAGGGCCCCATACACTGCCCTTCCTCTTCCCTAGAGAAAAGGGCTGCTATCCAGTGTACGGTTTTTAAAAGGACCCCTAAATAAAACAACAACAACAACAACAAAAAAGCTATGCAGTCAGACAGCCAGCAGCAGGGTGGGGGCTATCCAGTGTTCTGCATCGAGTGCCACATGTATGATTATATGCCTCTGGGGCATAAGTCATGGGTGTGTCCTCGGTGCAAGGAGCTCCAGGCTCTCAGGGAACGCGTCCGCTCCCTTGAAGCCTTGGTGGCCGACCTGGAGAAGCGCAGGCAGGCAGAGGAGGACCGTGGGGAGACTTCTGGGGACGATCAGGCTTCGTCCCAACCTCAGGCGTGCAGCTCCTCGGCTGCCCGGGTGGGAAGTCTCGGGACTGGAGGACATCATCCTGGAGAGGAGGGAAACAATCCCCTAGGGGGGATCCCTTCTCCAGGGGATGGGCCCGTATCCGAGCGCACTCGGGATACTCCTCGGCGGGAGGGGGGTCGGGGGCTTCTTGTAGTGGGGGATTCGATTATTAGAAACATAGAGAGGGGGGTTTGCGACAGATGTGAGGACCGCATGGTGACTTGCCTGCCTGGTGCGAAGGTTGCGGACATCACTTCTCGTCTAGACAGGCTGGTAGACAGTGCTGGGGGAGAGGTAGCGGCTGTGGTGCATGTCGGCACCAACGACGTGGGCAAGTGTAGCTGGGAGGTCCTGGAGGCCAAATTTAGGCTTTTAGGCAGGAAGCTGAAAGCCAGGACCTCAAAGGTAGCGTTCTCTGAAGTGCTACCTGTTCCACGCGCAGGGCCAGCTAGGCAGGCGGAGATCAGGGGTCTCAATGCGTGGATGAGACGGTGGTGTAGGGAGGAGGGGTTTAGATTCGTTAGGCACTGGGGAACGTTTTGGGACAAGCGGGGCCTGTACAAGAGGGACGGGCTCCATTTGAACCAGAATGGAACCAGACTGCTGGCACATAACATTAAAAAGGTGGCAGAGCAGCTTTTAAACTGATCCCTGGGGGAAGGCCGACAGGAGCCGAGGGGCATCCGGTTCGGGACTCCTCATCCCTATGGGATGAGGATGGGGAGGTTAGAGAACAACAAGACAAAGGCAGGGTAGGAGAAGAAATTGGGAAAGGTAGGGAGATGGGATGTGATAGACAGTTTGGCACAATGAGAGGATGCGGGGACAAAGGAGCGAATAAGCAGCCCATCCTGGGGCATTCCATGTATAATTGCTTTTATGCGAATGCCCGAAGTCTACGAGCAAAGGTGGGAGAACTAGAATGTCTGGTGACAAGGGAAAATATTGACATAGTGGGCATAACGGAAACCTGGTGGAATGCGGAGAATCAGTGGGATACCGCAATCCCGGGCTATAAACTCTACAGGAGGGACAGGCAGGGGCGTGTTGGAGGTGGGGTGGCCCTTTATGTTAAGGAAGGGATAGAATCCAGCAAAGTAGAGATTGAAGGTGGGTCCGACTCCACCGTAGAATCTCTGTGGGTTAAATTACCAGGCTTGAGCAGCGATGTAATACTGGGGGTGTGCTATCGCCCTCCAGACCAGAAATCTGATGGGGACCTTGAAATGAGGAAACAGATCAGGGAGGTGACAAGGAAGGACAGGGTTGTAATCATGGGGGACTTCAATTATCCTCATATTGACTGGGTCAATTTGTGTTCTGGTCACGATAAGGAAACCGGATTTCTTGACGTGCTAAATGACTGTGGCTTAGATCAGCTAGTCACGGAGCCCACCAGAGGACAGGTGACTCTGGATTTAATTTTGTGCGGTACGCAGGACCTGGTTAGAGATGTAAACGTTACTGAGCCATTGGGGAACAGTGATCATGCTGCGATCCGTTTTGACGTGCACGTTGGGGGAGGAATACCAGGCAAATCTCTAACAAAAACCCTTGACTTCCGACGGGCGGACTTCCCTCAAATGAGGAGGCTGGTTAGAAGGAGGCTGAAAGGGAGGGTAAAAAGAGTCCAATCCCTCCAGAGTGCATGGAGGCTGCTTAAAACAACAGTAATAGAGGCCCAGCAGAGGTGTATACCGCAAGGAAAGAAGGGTTCCACTAAATCCAGGAGAGTGCCCGCATGGCTAACCAGCCAAGTTAGAGAGGCTGTGAAGGGCAAGGAAGCTTCCTTCCATAAATGGAAGTCTTGCCCTAATGAAGAGAATAAAAAGGAACATAAACTGTGGCAAAAGAAATGTAAGAAGGTGATAGGGGAGGCCAAGCGAGACTATGAGGAATGCATGGCCAGCAACATTAAGGGGAATAATAAAAGCTTCTTCAAATATGTTAGAAGCAGGAAACCCGCCAGAGAAGCGGTTGGCCCTCTGGATGGTGAGGGAGGGAAAGGGGAGATAAAAGGAGACTTAGAGATGGCAGAGAAATTAAATGAGTTCTTTGCATCTGTCTTCACGGCAGAAGACCTCGGGCAGATACCGCTGCCCGAACGGCCCCTTCTAACCGAGGAGTTAAGTCAGATAGAGGTTAAAAGAGAAGATGTTTCAGACCTCATTGATAAATTAAAGATCAATAAGTCACCGGGCCCTGATGGCATACACCCAAGGGTTATTAAGGAATTGAAGAATGAAGTTGCAGATCTCTTGACTAAGGTATGCAACTTGTCCCTCAAAATGGCCACAATGCCAGAAGATTGGAGGATAGCAAATGTCACGCCTATTTTTAAAAAGGGAAAGAGGGGGGACCCGGGAAACTATAGGCCGGTCAGCCTAACATCTATACCGGGTAAGATGGTGGAATGCCTCATCAAAGATAGGATCTCAAAACACATAGACGAACAGGCCTTGCTGAGGGAGAGTCAGCATGGCTTCTGTAAAGGTAAGTCTTGCCTCACAAACCTTATAGAATTCTTTGAAAAGGTCAACAGGCATGTGGATGCGGGAGAACCCGTGGACATTATATATCTGGACTTTCAGAAGGCGTTTGACACGGTCCCTCACCAAAGGTTACTGAAAAAACTCCACAGTCAGGGAATTAGAGGACAGGTCCTCTCCTGGATTGAGAACTGGTTGGAGGCCAGGAAGCAGAGAGTGGGTGTCAATGGGCAATTTTCACAATGGAGAGAGGTGAAAAGCGGTGTGCCCCAAGGATCTGTCCTGGGACCGGTGCTTTTCAACCTCTTCATAAATGACCTGGAGACAGGGTTGAGCAGTGAAGTGGCTAAGTTTGCAGATGACACCAAACTTTTCCGAGTGGTAAAGACCAGAAGTGATTGTGAGGAGCTCCAGAAGGATCTCTCCAGACTGGCAGAATGGGCAGCAAAATGGCAGATGCGCTTCAATGTCAGTAAGTGTAAAGTCATGCACATTGGGGCAAAAAATCAAAACTTCACATATAGGCTGATGGGGTCTGAGCTGTCTGTGACAGATCAGGAGAGAGATCTTGGGGTGGTGGTGGACAGGTCGATGAAAGTGTCGACCCAATGTGCGGCAGCAGTGAAGAAGGCCAATTCTATGCTTGGGATCATTAGGAAGGGTATTGAGAACAAAACGGTTAGTATTATAATGCCGTTGTACAAAAATATGGTAAGGCCACACCTGGAGTATTGTGTCCAGTTCTGGTCGCCGCATCTCAAAAAAGACATAGTGGAAATGGAAAAGGTGCAAAAGAGAGCGACTAAGATGATTACGGGGCTGGGGCACCTTCCTTATGAGGAAAGGCTACGGCGTTTGGGCCTCTTCAGCCTAGAAAAGAGACGCTTGAGGGGGGACATGATTGAGACATATAAAATTATGCAGGGGATGGACAGAGTGGATAGGGAGATGCTCTTTACACTCTCACATAATACCAGAACCAGGGGACATCCACTAAAATTGAGTGTTGGGCGGGTTAGGACAGACAAAAGAAAATATTTCTTTACTCAGCGCGTGGTCGGTCTGTGGAACTCCTTGCCACAGGATGTGGTGCTGGCGTCTAGCCTAGACGCCTTTAAAAGGGGATTGGACGAGTTTCTGGAGGAAAAATCCATTATGGGGTACAAGCCATGATGTGTATGCGCAACCTCCTGATTTTAGGAATGGGTTAAGTCAGAATGCCAGATGTAGGGGAGAGCACCAGGATGAGGTCTCTTGTTATCTGGTGTGCTCCCTGGGGCATTTGGTGGGCCGCTGTGAGATACAGGAAGCTGGACTAGATGGGCCTATGGCCTGATCCAGTGGGGCTGTTCTTATGTTCTTATGTTCTTATGCAAAATAGTTACCTGTCCTGAGGAGCAGATGGATGGGGGGGAAGTCCTGGGAGGAGGACCTCTGCCTTGGAGGGGCAGCCAGAGAGAAAGAGAGAGAGCACATGGCAGCCTTCTCTTAAAAGGGTTTTTGCTGACCCGGAGCTGGGCTGGGCGCTGAGCTGGGGGAAAACTGCCACCCACCAGGGTGTTTGGGGTCAGGATGTCCCTTATTAGTGAAATTCAATGTGTCTAATGGTTGGCTTCCTAGCTAGGGGAACTTACACAATAAGCAGTGATTAAGTTAAACACTTAAACAAAGGATCTCCTCTATGGAGAACTAGTGCAAGGAAAGCGCCCTACAGGTAGACCACAGCTGCGATACAAGGACATCTGCAAGAGGGATCTGAAGGCCTTAGGGATGGACCTCAACAAGTGGGAAACCCTGGCCTCTGAGCGGCCCGCTTGGAGGCAGGCTGTGCAGCATGGCCTTTCCCAGTTTGAAGAGACACTTTGCCAACAGTCTGAGGCTAAGAGGCAAAGAAGGAAGGCCCATAGCCAGGGAGACAGACCAGGGACAGACTGCACTTACTCCCAGTGTGGAAGGGATTGTCACTCCCGGATTGGCCTTTTCAGCCACACTAGACGCTGTGCCAGAACCATCTTTCAGAGCGCGATACCATAGTCTTTCGAGACTGAAGGTTGCCAATACAAAAAAAAAAAAAAAAGTTAAACAATACAACAAAAGGAACACTTAAGCAACAATTTACCCTTTAGACTTTGTTGCCGGGAGTCTTCCTCCCATGCTGTGTGCATGGAGAGGTGGAAGTTGTGTAAACTTGTGACGTTACCTGAGTTTGGCCTGTGTGGGAAGTTTAAATGTGTTTGCATAAACAGTGATTGGATTAGGAGACACTTTTGCATAAAGTTCTTAAAACAAAAGGAGACACTTAAACAATGATTTACTCTTCCAGACTTGTTCCTGGAGAGATGGATGTTGTAACCATGGGATTGACCAGGTTTTTTGGAAGTTTGGCCTGTGAGAGGTTTTTGGCCCGCATGATATTTTAGTCCATAAGAACATAACCAGATATAAAATCTCAACTAAAAAGGCAAAAGGGGATTTTCACGTAACAATGTGTGTGTTCAAGCCTCTTACTGTAGTCTTTTCATAGTCTTCAAATGCAGAAGTGTGGAACTTCTAGTTTTTTTTAAAGGGACTGCACAAATGAAGGTGCTAATGTGTGTGGTCTCTGTAAATAAAATCTTAAGTCCTGCTGCATTTGAGGAAACTGCATGAGGAGCATGGCAGGGGGGCTGATCATTCATTTTCTGTTTGCTTTTAGTGGGCAGAAAGTAGATCAATGTGGTTTGCATCAACAGCAGGCCAGAAGATGTCCCAAATTCACAGTCCTTGCACCCCCCCTACAATCTGCAGCTGAGGCAACCCACATCACCTTGCCTAATGGATCGGCCACCTTGATCTGACAGTTTAGTATAGACTCCAACAGATATCATACAGCATTTAGCATGATAGGACTGAGCTACATCATTCTTACACTGATTCCGTTACATAGTCCCCGGAGTTTATGTTGGTCAAGAAAGTCTAATAGATGAGCAGCATTTGTACCGACCCACAGTGAATTACAGTTCACATGTTTGAAGTATTCTAACTGCATCAGGGGATTTATTTCATTAATGCGCTCACGTACACACACACACACACACACACACACACACACACACACACACACACACACACACAGAGAGAGAGAGAGAGAGAGACTTCTTTAATCCCCCCTTTTTTTCTTAATGAGCAGGATTGGCATAGAACTAGTTGCACAGTGACTAATAGTGTAACCCTATACACAATTACCTGGGAGTAAGTCCCATTGAATATATAGGATTGCACTGTATTCCTCTGAGCAACCAGGGCTGGACTATCAATGAGACCAACTGAGGCAGTTACCTCAGGCAACAGATGGGTGAGGGGCCTACCACCTGCCTCTGCCCACCCACTGCTGCTGCTGACGCTACCGCTCCCTGGATTCAAAACGGAGGCAGGAATGGAGAGGAAGAGTGAAGGAGAGGAAAGTGGTGGGCTAGAGTAACACCTCAGGCATCAGAAGGACTTGGCTGACCATTTGAGCTACAAATCAGGAAGTCCCTAGTTCAAATTCACCACTGTCATGCACTCTCACCTTCACTCCATATGCAATATGTTGAGAAGAATGCCGCTCTAACTTAAGGATAATAATATATGTTAAAGCCTTTGAGCACTCTAAAGTTCTATATAAGGAAGGTTTTCTTCATCCAATAGGAGTCTTTCCTGTGGAGGACTGACTTCTTCCAGAGTAATGTTTATCCATTGGATGCAACAAGGAAACCTTTGAATAATACGCCAATGATTTTAAAAGATCTCCATGGTGCTCATACAGATAAACACAACAGTGATGATTGGCACCCCTTTTCAAGGACATTTCACTTATAGTAAAATGGCCACTTTTTACACTGCAGAATGAATGATGCACTGAAGAAAATTTGTCCATATATTTAGATAACCATGTGTGCATGGTGCACAGAATGATTGGTAGCAAGGCTGGAACCGGAGGCTCATCAGGATATCAGTATTTACGCTCCACTGTAAGGTATGTTTATTTAAAACATAGAGTTTTCTGTTGTCTTTGTCTGAATTTTTTATCTTTGGTCGTAAGAGGGGTTAGGATATAGTGCAGTAATCTTCAGCCTTTTCCATGCCGCCACCACAATAAATAAAGAAACAAAGTATGAGACTGGGGATCCACCATTCCACCATCAATCATGGCCCTCTCCTGGGACCCTGTCCGCCCACTCCCTGCCCATGTTGCCCATTGTTGCACCCTCCCAGCACTGTTGACTGTAACCAAATATTCTTATTAGAGAGAGAAGAAAAAGTTATCATGAAGCCTTGCACTAATGAAAGCTTTTTTAGCACAATTACTAAGAACCTGAACAGGATTGGTACACAATTTTCTGGTATCTGAAGGGGTACCAGTGGCAGACCTCCCATAGGCTCGATGAGATAAATGCCTAAAGTCACTGAGCTTTAGGACCCCACGGAAGCCAAAGCTACCAACGGCAACTGCTTTTGATTTACCAGAAGCACAGTTTAAAGCATCTGGGAACCTCAGAGAGGCTTCCCGACACATCCTGGAATCGCACAAGGCACCGTGCACTCCAGGTAAATAGGGAGGGGCGTATTTGCATGAAGGGGGGCAGCAGCATCCCGCAGGGGGAGGTGCCACCTTTGCCCCAGGGTGCGGGGCTGGGGAGGTCCACTACTGAGGGAATACACCAGATGCCTCCCTCTTCACTGGTGGTGTTTTAGTCCATGGTTTTCAACCTTTTACATTCTTGTAAGTTGCTGTGACTCCACAACTGAGGCTTTGCAACCCTATTGGGGTCCCAACCCCAAGGTTGAAGAACAATGAAACAGCGTACAGAAGATACTGATATATCTTCCTCATCCATCCCACAT
Source organism: Tiliqua scincoides (assembly GCF_035046505.1). Lineage (NCBI taxonomy): Eukaryota > Metazoa > Chordata > Lepidosauria > Squamata > Scincidae > Tiliqua > Tiliqua scincoides. The sequence continues at coordinate 46,633,545 of NC_089826.1, forward strand.
CATACCCCAGTCTCCTCTGTTTTGGCATCTCTGCCAGCAGAATTGCGCTGTCATTCAATTGATTCCTGAGCTATGTTAGCACTGTATTTTTCTGATGTTGCTCCAGCATCCATGGTGAATCTGTGGGTAGGTTTCTAGACCTCTAGTAGAGCAAGAGGGGGTCACACCAGTAAGTTTTGCAAGGCTCCTCAATGCACTGTGTAAGTGGCCCCTTCCCCTTGCTGTCTGATCCACTCTGGGCAGCGAGAATGTTCAGGAGATACGCCCTCATTGCTGTCGCAGGCTGGAATGACTCCAGTGGCAAGGGGAGGGACTGCTTACATGGCACATTGAAATGCCCTGCAAAATTTACTGTTGTGATCACCTGTTCTACACTAGCTTGCATACTAATAGCGACCTGTAGAAAGGCAGAAACCCTTTGCTCCGGTAAGCTTCTACAATGTTAATGGGTGCAGGTTGAGGACTGCAGAGATAGGGTTTTCCTTATTTCCTGGAGGCCCCTGGAAAGGATCCCCCACAGATACCAGGAGATGCCTGTACTTTTTCTTTATACCCACGTGGTGTATTTGCGTGCCTATACCACCTGAGAACAACACTTCATGAAACTAATGAAGAGCAGCAACTTGTCACAGATACTCATATTCCGGCCACGCACACCATTAACTGACGCTGGGCATGTTCAGCATGACTGTGAACTGAAAAGTTGCATCTGAAATACTTTCAGTTGTAAGCAGCCAATTTTGGCAACACTTGGGGCTCATTATGCTGAAGCCTATAGGTTTTTGTAATGTTAAAACTTGTCCGTTATGCTAGCCCTGTTTAATATGGCAACATATTCACCCTTGTCCACACTTCCATAGAGCCCACCAATGGAAATGAGCCACGAATATTTCATGGAACCTTCATCTTCAGAGACAGTATAGCTCTGATAATCAGATAATGTGGACTAACAAGAAATGGGTAATCCCATTGTACAATTCTTTTAAAATTCCCTGTGGCATATATCTGCAAGAGTACTGGATGATGTCGGCCCTGGTCCGAAAGAGCAAGGCAATTCTTATGTTCTTAATTCCCCACTACAAATCTTGGAAAACACAGCTTGAGCTCCAATAGCATGACAAGTAATATTTTTTTCTGTTGGCTGCTAGCTAGCCTTCAGCCAGCATTGAGACCCTTTCAATATTCCTGCACCCCACCATGTATACTGTGGCACATGACAGCATATGGCTGCCACTATAAATTTGCACCCAAAACTCACACCACAATCTGATCTCTAGCTCACTACTACAGCCGACTTCTTCAAGCTTAAACTTGCCACCTCTCAGGCCTCAAGCAAAACTTGCCCAGTCCAAATCAAACTCATGGCTTGTATGACTTGGGTTATAGATCCTTTTCAGCAGCACTTAGGTTAGAAGCAATTAGAGAATTCCTCTCAAATAAAGTCTTTGTATTTCTTTTTTGTTTCCTCCACAGCGACAGGTACAAAGTGTTTGTGGATTTGTTCAATCTTTCAACATATTTGGTGCCAAGACATTGGATACCACGGCTGAACCCCACTGTCCATAAATTCCTTTACACGGCAGAGTACTGTGACAGTTCCTACTTCAGCAGTGATGACTCAGATTAAAAATCTCCCTTGAGTAATCCTTGTTTATAACTCAAAATTTGACTGAAAAATGTTTGGTCATTCAACATTTTATACATAGAATATATAAGAACATTTATGTTTATATATTTATGCACAATGTACTATAGCCTTTAAAGTGTGATTAGAACCACATTTTAGATACATCAGGAGAAATAAAGTGTCAAATCATTGAAAAAATAACAGCTTATAGTTAAATAAAAAGTTCCCTCCTGTAGGGGCATAATTTATAGTGTCACTTACACATTGAACTGCTATATGTGTAGAAACAGTCAACTAACTCCGTATTACGTTATAGCGGAGCCTAGTGTATAGAATACCCCTTAGTGGTGGTCTGAATAGGTATTTGATTTGGCTTAGGAAGACTTCTATATATTGTATAGCAAACGTGTTACTTGATACAGTAAATATACTGAATAAACCATTGTTCTTGGATTTCTACATTTTGTTACTCCAGTTATAACCAAGGCAAAACACAAAATGGGATAAAAACAGATGGCACTCTTTCATTGTAGATGCAAACAAGAAATAGATATTTTTAAAACTAATCTTTATTATAAAAATTAGCAAATATTTACTTGAGTATATAAAATATTTTTACAATTCTTATAATATTTAGGCATGTTTTAATAAAAACTATCATTCAAATATCACAGGTATTGCTACTTAGAGATAATTACTTAGACATCTCAAAATGCTATTTAGTTGTGTTCCAAGGACCACTTTCCCTGCATCCCAGAAGGCTAAACAATACACCAGGTGGTAGCACTAGTTATAGAAATGATTCAGATCAGTTTAATTCAAACTACATTCAACATATCACAAATGGGAAAGCAAGAGATTAGATTTGTACATGTTACTGCAAGACCAACAGATAGTGATGTCATGGGTCTAGGAGAATGTAAAACCCAAGAACAAGATCAGATGGAGGGCTCAGTAATGGCATCAGAAAGAACACAGCTGCTGAGGGGTGCACTGAAAATCTGGTTCATATTTTACACAGCACTGGTAATATAGGAGTAGTTGTGGCAGAACAAATAAAACATGGACAGTAAACAAGTGCTTTCAAACTATTTGTAGTTCCTACTGTGTCTGCAGTGCTTTTGTGTTTTGTCTTCAGGAACCTTGTGAGGTGGATCACTATTGTATAGAGAACAGGCAGTCCAGTCCTAACCAGCGCTGGAATAAGCAGGCCAACTGGCCTGTACCATATCCAATGCAGGTTAGGAGGTGAAAAAAGCACAACTCTGAGTAAGGTGATTTATGTCCCCTTACCTCCAGTAATGCCTAGTCATCTCAATGAGGCTACTCAGAACTGCACCAATGAAATCGCTGGTGCAGATCCAAGCAGCCTGGTGTAATGCTGGGCTGCTCAAGAAGGGGTTAGAATTCATTCTAAGTGCCAGAGGCTGGGCCCACTCCCCTCCCAAGCCAGTCTGCCCCTGGTCTGCCCACTGCCCACATTCCCCCACCCCAAAATGCCCCCATTCCACCTCCCATTCCGTTCCTTCCTGGAGCAGTACAAAGATTGGATTTGGCCTCCACAGGCCGGTGCACGTCGTCGTGCTGGCCTAGCTGACTCCTGAGGAGGTTCAAACATGTCTTAAGGTATGTTGGTGACACTCCCAGGCTGGTGCAAGGAACTTGTGCGGCCCAACGAAGGGACTGCTTCTCACATGGCCAGTTCTATGTCACCTGCTCCAGAATAAGCTCACCCAGCAGCCTGGTGATCCTAGCACCTGAGGGGAGAACCACCAGTGTGGTCTACAAAGAGGTCCTACAAAGAGGACAAAAAAAGGTTGTAGGTCTTTTTCACATTCTTTTTACTTAAGCTTAATATTTGTCTTCTTGAAGTTTGAAAACTATAATGTGAGGTTTCAAATCAACCTGAACATAAATGAGGTGTAGATCGTGTCATTCAATGAAACCATGACTTCTAATCATTACAGGGTGTTCCCTGACATGGGGTAGTTGTTCTACATTTAAATTGTTCATTACAATCAAAGGAAAGTTTATTGGAGTCAAAATGGATTTTAGTTAAATATCTTTGCGAAGCACGGGTATCCAGCTAGTTTAAAATATTTTGATAAATGAGTAAAGATTTCCCACTTACAGCTCAATTGCATCCTTCCCTCCACTTCGCTGACGCAGCCACACCAGAAGGGCATGAGCAGTATCCAGTGGGGGAGGTGGATCAGGAGGCTTGGGAAGGGAAAGCAGAATTATTCCCCTTACCTGTAAGCCTCCCACTCGTCAATGAGTTTCCTCAGACCTCCGCCAACCCTTTAGCCCGCACCACTATCTTACCTGATCTAGCAGGTGTGGTCCAGCAGCAAAGTTGCAGCAGCGCATGCAAAATGGCTGCTGATGGAGAGGGGGCGGGACAATGCAGTGAACTGAACAGGCACGATCAGGAGAGGTTTTGCCAGGGGAGGTTTAGGCATCCTGACGGTGATACCTGAGTTAGGTTGGAGCCTAGCCGGGGGGCTTGCTTCTCAGGACTTGGCCGTTCAAGGCAGTGGGGGAGGAGATGTGAAATCACAACTAACTGCAAAACCCTTGTGGAGATACCATCTCCTGAAACAGATTTCATCTATTGAAAGAAGATACTTGGAAGAACAAAGTAAGTGCTGTTTGTGTTATGTAAATCCCGGCTTTAAACAACTGACTTTGGAAAAAGGAGAAGGGGGGGAGGATTCCTCCACCTCATTGTTTTTAAATCTGAGAAGAGACATTTGAGTTGTTGGCACTATATGGAGTATAACTTTATCAATACAAGTTTACAAATCTGCAACCCTGTATGAGATATAAGTTTTATTGGATGTTGAATTCTGGATTATTTGAGTGCGGAAGGATTTCCTATCACTGAGTGGTGAGTTGAACATTGTTTGGTTGGCGTTTGTGGGAAACGAAATGTATGCATTCCATAGCAAAGAGATTGCCCAGGACATCTAGTGGACTAAAAGAAAACTGTAAGGGAAAAATCATGGATTCATCAGGAACAAATTGGGAAAATCTATTACAACAAAAGCTGGAATATTTGCTTGATATGAGTCGACAACAAGTGATCCAAATTTTACAAATCCAAATTAGCGTGGAAACCTTAAGCCAACAGATAAATAAGCTTAATGAAATGGAAGTTAAAGCTGCAATAATGAAGAATAATGACCAACAAGTTGAAATGACAATTTTAATGGAAATACGGAAAGATGGGGCAGACTGGAGGATAAGTACCCAAAAGGTATTGAACCAGAACGGGGAAGAGACATGTCAACCAACAAGCGTAGTTGACCAAGAGATTGACCAAGAGAAGGAGATGACCTGCCAGGATCTGGATTTATTGGCAGGAATAAGAAAACTAAGAAGAGGGTGTATATCAAAGCATGAACTCTTAAGAGACATTCTTGTGAAGTTTATCAGGAAAAAAAGATGGAAAAGAGAGAAAAAAAAGTTTAGAGATGATACGCAAGATTTAAATTGCTATTCAAGATAATGACATGATTTGGTAGTGGCGTAATATTTGATTTAGGGAAATGATATGAAGGTGGAAACTTTAGAAAGTAATGGATATGTAATATATGAATGGTTTGGTAGATTTGTTTATAATTAGATTTATAATAAGTAATTAGTAGTAATTTTGTATTAGAATAAGTCGTATTAATAAAAGTTTAAGATTTTGTATTTTATAGGTTAATTTTTATGAATTTAGATTTAGATTAATTTTGATGAATTAGATTTAAATTTGTTTGATATTGTTTTGGAATTTATAGATGGAGAAATTATATGAAGGTAGAAAGTAAAGTTTAGAAAGCAATGGATATGCAGTATATGAGTGGTTTGGTAGATTTGTTTATAATTAGATTTATGATAAGTATTTAGTGGTAAATTTGTATTAGAATAAGCTGTATTAATAAAAGTTTAAGAGTTTATTGAAAGAACATAAAGAATGATGGGAAAAGAAGGGAAGAGATGATTATGATGATGAAATGGTGAAGTATATAGAATACGAAACAGGGTTTTTAGAAATGGATATGTATTTTTTGTATATCCTTTTTTCTTTTTATAATTGTTTTCTTTCTTTTTTTGATTATATTAAGAGATATAAGAAATTATTGGTAGAATGAATTATTAATTAATTTGTATATGGTATCCTGCAACTTCAATGTTTGTATGTATGTGCTTCGTATGTGTGTTTGTTTATGGAAAAATAAAATAAAATAAAAAAAACCCACAAAATTGCTGATGGAGCACTGTACCTTTTGGTAAGAGGAGCTGTCCAACAGCCCAATCCTGCCTAGGACTGGACTGCTAAACTGACAATTGAAAATACCTTCCTTCTACCTAACTGATGATCTAGCACACATTATGTGTCTACTGCACGCCATTTTGTTTCCACCAGTACATATCTGTGGTGCAAGCTGAAAGCACATGCTTTTTCGGGAGTCTTAGAGGTGCAACATCCAAAGATTTCAATGCCCACAAGTTTTCGTCCTTGAAAATCAAATGCCTTCCTACTGATTAAAGTAGTATCTGATGAAGTCATCATTTAGCTCAGCAATTTCACACAAACACGGCAGAAACGGTATCAGCAATACCTAGAAAGGCAATAAATAAATCCAATGTTATCATTTCATCCTGAGCAATATATTTGCTCATCTTTTCTTCTTAGAATACAGATATTTCTGATTGGGGTCTGACTGGTTTTTGGCAAGAGCTCAGCTCATGCCTGTTTCATCTGCCGTCTAGTTGACGGGTTGATGTCTGCCCTCTGCACCTCTGTAATAATCCTTTGGCTTGACTGCTTCTTGCTGGTCCACATAGTTACCACCCTTCTAAGGCCTCTGTGTGGGTGGTTTTGTTTTGTGTTTGTTTTTAAACCATTTCTGTTTCTGTTTAAACGATTGCTGTTAGAGAGTATATGAGCATTTTATTATGGTGCATTGTAAGCTGCCTTGGGCATTTAGCATGTATGTATTCAAGGCTGTATGTATTCAAACACTTTGGCACGGGAAAAGTGGGATATAAGTAAGTAACGGCCAAATCCTATCCAACTTTCCAGCCCTGGTGTAGCTGTGCCAATGGGGTGCGTGCTGCATCCTGTGGCAGGAGAGTAGTTATGAACATTTGTTCCCTAGCCTTGGGGCTGCATTGTAGATGCACCAGTGCTGGAAAGTTAGATAGGATGGGCCCTAAGTAAGTAAATAAATAATGTGCTCTAGTGAGAAAGAGAATCCACAGAGAAGCTGCAGATATGAGTAAGTCTAATCACCATGTCAGAAGTCAGTGGCAACTTGCTTCAGAAGAATGAGCAGCATTTTGCATGGTTGTATGTATTCAAGCTTAATGTTTCTTAGCTTACTACTCAAAGGCTGCAGTCCTAACCACACTTTCCTGAGAGTAAGCCCCATTGAACAAAACAGGACTTACTTCTGAGTAGACCTGGTTAGGACTGTGCCCAAAAGGTGGTAATCCTTAAACTGCTCATTTTACAGCCAACAGGTTTAATGGGGTATAGCCAAGGATATAAGCAAACACCAAGGCAGGCATGTAGGACAATCCTCAATGTACCATGACAGACAGCTTAGCTTTTCATCTGCAGGAAAACTGTGATTGTTACTGCTGCTGCACTGTGAGACAGCAAAGTGGTGGTGGTGGTGGTGGGGAATGTGACTGTCTGAAGATTGAACAGGCTCTTACAAAAGGATCAGAAAAGTCATAGATCAGTGTCTGCCTCCAGTGCAACCAATCCCAATGCCTTACCACAGATATTGGAGCCCATTTTGACATGAGCATAGCCGTCTATTCCCCATAAACGTCCCCAGGAGTTCCGTACAATCCAATATGGAATGCTACCTGTAAAATGACTTCAGTAAGTTTTTTTTAAAAAAAACAAATGGAAATGTCAACCATTCATGAATAGAAGACTAGGAACAGAATGTTCACAATATATGGAAGTAATGTGCAGATGGAACCTGGAATTTTGTACAGTATGTGGCTTCTTAACCAGCCAGTTTATACTACTTGAAACTGCCTCCCCACACGCCCATTAAACTATTTTATGAACTTACAGGGATGCCTTCTTGTTTAAACTGGTTGCCTTTTGCAGCCAGAACAGCAGTGAGGTCTTCCTGTTGAATTCACTGGTGTTCTCTTTAACCATTCTGGCTGCTTTGTTCTCCTTAAGGAGCTGGAATGGTTAAAGAGGAAGGTCAACAGGAAGACCTCACTGCTGTTCCTTCCTGGCTGTGAAAGGCAGCCTGTTTAAACAATGTGTCCCTGGTAAGTTTATAAAATAGTTTAACGGGCCCCCACCCCATGCATGCCCCCCAAGTTAACAATGTTTTTAACAAATGGGGTGAAAATTGGCTCAATTTCTGCCCCACTGTTTAAAAAGGTGTATTGGGCACACGGGGAGGCTGCAGGGGGTGGGGAGAAGCATCCATGATATTCGCGAACCCCCAATATCCACGAAGGGGGTCTGGATCAGAACCCCCATGGATACCAGGGCATGCGTGTAATTGTATGAGGAACTGCACATATGCAAATCCACCCAACAAGAAATGGTATATAAGGAAGTCCATTCTGATCTTCCTATGGCTATCTGCCACCGAGTCAGGAAGGAGTTTATTCTACATGCTACCTCTCCACTCAATTCCTCACACAACAGCACACAGTTAATCTGGCCACCACGAAGGACTTCACTGGTACTACTCAGACCAAATGCATCCTCACAGTTTTACCCAGCAGGGCACTCTTGAGCTATAAAAAGCCTGTTTTAGAGTTTGGATTGCAATATTCAAAATGCAAATATTCAAATATTTCAAAATGCAAATATTTTGTTGTGCCTGAAGAGCTTTCCTGCATTGTAATTAAAATATGCAGAACATTGAATATGTTCACTTGTTACTGAACTTCAATCTGTACTTCCAAGCACAACTTATAGGGTGACCCAAAAAAAACAGAACCCACAAATCTTTGAATAAAACTGCTAATTTTAATTTTTCTTCTTTTTTCTTTCAGGGTATACAAGTCGACTTTGTGCATGAAATATTGGAACAATAATCTTCAAACAAGATTGAAGTTTGAGTCCAGTAAGTTTCTTGAAATTTACTGGACCTTTGTAGGATTTAATAAAATTTTTATGGGTTCTGTTTTTTGGGGGGTTTTTGTACTTGGATGGAAATTAATCCCTTAGAATCAGTGGAATTTATTTCTGAAGAACCACAGTGCTGTTAACCAATACATAATCAACATTATGAAATGTTACCTGTCTGATCAAAGCCAGTAATGAGAACAGCATGATTTGCTTCTCCACTGGAACAGTGATGCTGTATGATACCACCCAGGTAATCTTGCCAGCTAACAGCGTCTACAATGACTGCCAGAGGACCCCATTTCAGAAGCAGTTTCATCATTTCATGTTCCAGCCCACTGCAAGGCAAAGAAATAATCCCTCTTAATCAGAATGCCATCTGCCATCAAAACAATTCTACTTTTGAGCCCTGGTTGGCCAGAGGGAGGGATCTCAGATTATCAGGCTGAAGCTGGCCAACTCCGGACTAAAATACAATTGCTGGATGAAGCCAACAAGAATAATAAAACATAAAAGATGTTGTTGGTGAACTTTAACAATCAGAACAACACTCGACTTGATGAACACATAACTAGGCTAAACTTACTGTTACTATAGAAACGTTTGTGCAGAATCTTTAGTTGCTAAAATAAGGAAAATATAACTATGGTACACTCCAGATCCATTTACACACATGCGGCAGCAGGCTGCTATGTCTGCACAGCCCAGAGCAATTTCTGCATCCAGCAGCTGGAGCTGTGTGCACACAGCCAGAATTAGACTGTACTTGCTCTGATGAATGGAAGGGAGAATGGGTCACTGACCTCTGAGATACTCATGCAAAACAGTGGACTGCTGAGCACACATAGTAGCAGTCAGGATCAGTAGCGTAGCTAGAAGGGGTACAGAGGTAAGTTTGCACCAGTGGTGGCTGCTGCCATGGGGGTTTAGGGTGGTAGGGGGGAAGGCAATTTGTGGCCATTCGGGGGGGGAGGGCGGCAGACAGACACAGCTATTTAGCTGGTGCACTGTGGTGGCTGGGGCAGTGTTTAGGGTAAGGGGAAAATATCCCCTTGCCCTAAGTTGTGCCACAGCCACCTCCAGCCCTACACTGGAAACAGCACAGGCCAACTGACCTGCCTGTTCCAGCTCAGGTTAGAATTGGGCTTTAGGTTTTGCAGGGCACCTCACCTTGGTGTGCAAGCAGCCCCTCCCACTCCCTTTCAAAGCCATTCCTGGACGCTAGAACAAAATGGAGGTGTCTCCTCCAATTTGCTCTAGTGGCTCAGAATGGCTCCAAAGGGGAGGGGGAGGAGCTGCTTGCACACCAAGGTGAGATGCCCTGCAAAACTTAGTGTTTTGCACCCCTCTAGCTAGTGGCTAGGCTACTGGTCAGGGCTGACTGTATGTGGTCTCAGTCAAATTATCAACATGAACAATGGCCACTTGTGGCAAAGAAGGGGACCGACTCCAGACACTGTTTCTTCTCTCCCTAAGCAAGTGATATTGCGTCTACCACTGCTATAATCTGATAGGAGTTGGGTACTATTCAGACTCTGAAAATTTGCATGCACTACCTGTTTAAGGCTGCAAACCCGTGCATGCTTGCCTGGGAGAAAACCTGCCCACAGGTGTATACATTTGGTCCCTGTTGCATATATACAACATGGGGCAGAAATGGCTTAATGCAGTAAACATGCAGAGGATTGCCCTGTAAGAGAATGATTAAAAATGCCCTAGACACTTTCTATATCAAAGGGCAAGATATAGGTCTGTTCTGTTCCCAAAACCCCTGCAGATGCCGAAAACTATAGATAATGAAATTCGCTGTCCAATCTATTTTCCAACCTCCCCATGTCTATGAATGCCTGTTAGAGTCTTTCAGCAAGCACTTCTGGTTTTTGCGAAAACAGGAAGTGCCTGCTAGAAGGCACCGGCAGGCATTCTGAAGCACAGGGAATCCGTGCGCAGTCTCCCTGCAACTCAGAAGACCTCCCAGATGCAACCAGATGTCGCACTCGGGAGGTCCTCTTTGGGTCCCCCAGATGCAGGTTCAGAACCAGTGGTGGGTACCTGAATCTGCAGATAAAAAGGACCCACTGTACAGGTTTAAAAAAATAAAAATTTATTAACCTCCCACAGTACTTTAGATGGTACTACAACCATAGTGTTTTCAAGGTAGCAGTTATTCAGAGTCATGACATACAGAATGATAAGTTTGTTATTTTAACAACTCTTGTTGAAATTATCAATTTCAGTAATTTCAAGGATTTACTCCCAGGCAAGCATGCATGGGATTGTAGCCTTAAACAGGTAGTGCATGCAATTTCAATTTCAGTGGCTATAAAGTATTTATTATGCTGACGGCACAATCCTAACCAGGTACACTCAGAAGTAAGTCCATTTTGTTCAGTGAGGCTGACTCTCAGGAAAGTGTGGTTAGGATTGCAGAATTTATTCATTCATTTTAACTTATTTAAAACCAACATCAACAAACCATCATGATAAACCAGCATTATAAAATATTTTGAAAGCGGCAACCTGCAAGCAACACAGAAAATGAGAATAATTCCTCACCAGTCTGCTTTTTATTTATACAATGACTTTTCATAAACATTTATTATTGGTGCAGATGGAGCTGAATTAAACACTCTAAATGGTTGGTTTCTGACCACTTGCAAACATTTGTAATTTCTTTTGTATTCCCGGGTATTCAATAAACCGCTTTTGCTGTAGTTCTCAAAGAAATAACCTCCAATAATAACTTGTTGCTTATCCAAATTGTACTCAGTGCTGCTGTTTGTTCAGCTCACATGAGTAAAAGAGTGTACACATTGCAAAGCAAATGCAAACAGTACTGACTCCTTTTTACAGGCAACTGGGCAAATAGGTACTACACATGTATCTTCTTCTATATCACACCCACTTGTCTTGGAAGCTTTGGTGCTTTGTATCTGTTCTCTTCCTTAACCCATATTTCTGCCTGTCCCACAGGTGTACACGTTTTGTCCCTGTTATGTATATGCAACATTGGGCAGAAATGGCTTAATAAATCCAGTCTGCAAAGCGATCAACAGAGGCTATGTGGTGCTCTGCACATGCAAAGGAAAAGAGAATAGTGGATATATATTTATTACATGAGTGTCATCAGCAGACTTCTCTTTATCTCAAAGACTGTAGGATTCTAGAAAAGAATTGGTTCACTGGCCTTGTAAAAGAGAAGATGAATGATTCACCTTAATTTTCCAGGGTATGGTAAGAAGGCATGTGTTAAGGGTCAAATACTATCCAACTTTCTAGCATTGGTGCAGCCATGGCAATGGTGCATCTACTGCATCCTGTGGTAGGGGGACAGCCACGGAAGCCTCCTCCAGGTTTGTTCCCTTTCCTAGGGGCTGCACTACTACTGGAAAGTTGGATAGGGTTGGGCCCTAAAGCAACCACGCTGAAACGAAGCAGTCAGAGCTGGTTGATGCCTGGTTGAGACACTACCTGGGAACCCCATATCTACTGCCTTGAGTTCCATGATGGTAGAAAGATGGGATATAAATAAAGGCCAGTGAAGGGAAGCAGAAGATCCGCTCTAGAGACATTCAAAGCTGTGAAAAAGCAGTGTATCTTCCTAAGAACATCTAACACGATTATTCTGTTTTGATCCTTTGTAATAATAATAGTGATATTAACAAAACATGACAGTTTTAACTCTTCTTTCTTTCTGAATTAAGTGAACAGATTTGTACCTTTCCCAGGTACAGCCATTTATAACAGTGATACTCACTTGGTATGTAGAACCAGTGAGCTAGCCAGAAAAAAAGAAGGAAACAGCTGTTACCTGAGATTGTACGCAGCATACCCTGTGACTGAAACACCAAAATGAGAGCGACTGAAGTAATGGCACATTCCTGTTTCAGCTTTAAAGGTATATTCTGAGTCCCTCACCAGTTTTACTTGTGTCTGCAAGAAGATAAATCAAACCAATGACTTGCAATGATGATGACCAAAGCGGCCTCTGAAATGGCAAGGTCTGCTTATATAGGAAGCTGCCTTATATCAAGTTGGATGATCGGTCCATCCAGCTGAGTACTGTGATATACTGCAGTGGTTCCCAAACTTACCAGGATCACGACACCCTTCTTTCGTGGCAGCGTCTTCTTCCTGGCTCCTCCAGGCATCACCATCTTGAATTGTGCAAAATCTTGCACAATTCTCGCAAGACCTTGCAAGAATCGTGTGAGATCTCGTACTATCCAAGATGATGGCACCCAGGAGAGCCAGGAAAAAGAGGCTGCCAGGGACATCCCCTGGCACCCCCATGAGTTTCCTGCAGTGCCCTCAGGTGCCAAAGTCCACAGTTTGGGAACCACTGCCATACTGAGCTAGATGAACTTGTTATAAGGCAGTTTCCTATAAAGCGGTGATTTTCAACCTTTTTCATCTCATGGCACACTGTCAAGGCACTAAAATTGTCAAGGCACACCATCAGTCTGTTGACAATTGTCAGGGCACACTGTACTGTGGGCAGAGGGCTCACATCCCCCAATGGCTCTATTAATAAATGACCCGCCCCCATATTCCCGCGGCACACCTGCAGACCATTCACGGCACACCAGAAAATGGCTGCTATATAGCCAGAGGCTCCACAAGAATTCAGATGCTAGGACTTCCCCAGTCCTACCTAGATCCCCAGGGATTGAAACTGGATCCTTCAGCATGTAAAGCATTTGGGCTACCACTGAGCTACAGTCCCTACCCATCTGCATAACAGGAGCAAAGCATTACTGCATTCAAATAAGCGCAATATCTCTTTGTTCAGGTGGGGTAGGAGGCTCATGAGCCTGACAGCTCAGTCCTTCCCCAAATCCCCCCTCCGCTGACGCAGCCGAGCCAACAGAATGTGCACTGTATTTGTAGGAGAGTATGACTGGAATGGTCTTCCCAGGGTAGGTGAACATTTGCTCACTTATCTTGGGGAAAGTCTCCATCACCGTCATGGGACACCTCTGGTCTATGCTCACCAGCATTGCCAGCAGGTTCGGCAGCACAACCTAAAGTGGCAACTGCTGAAGGCGATTTTATGACAGTGGAACTGTGGAACTGTGTTCCACTGTCATAAAACCCTCTGTGCGCCGATTCAATCCATGATAGAACTGGGCTGTGAGAACTACTCTTGATTTCTTGCCATGTAGAGCTGTGTTTTGCAGTCAGAGCATGGTCAGAACAGGTTATCCAATGACCTATGTGCTGAGGGCAAACCAATACTGCCATCATGCCATATTTCCCAGAAGCATCTGGAAAGTAATGGTTACACACAGAACAATATCTTTGATTTAGCCCAGGGGCTCAACCTTTTAGGCCAACCTTTCAACTTTAGGGCTCATCTGAAAATCAGCACCTGCTGAAATTCCCTCTTCTATACAACTGTTAAAGATCCAGGAGCCCTAAAGTTGGCCACCCCTGGCCCAACAGAACAGTGTTTTCTGACAATTCTCAGACACTTTTTTTCTTTTCCAAAAACAACCACTCATTAGCAGAGATTGTAGATTTGTGAGAAATTCATACCTGGTTCAGCCAACTGAGAGCACTAACAGTAGAGCCACCACCACAGCCCAAATTGTTGTATGAACAGTCAATGACCTGCTGTACACTGAGCTCTTCCAGAACATTCCCTTTAATTGCATAGACAGATTCTAGTGCACCAACAACACTGAAAGCCCAGCAGCCTCCACACTGGAAAGGAAAGCACAACACTTAACCAACAGTCATCTTTGGTTGCTGCCCTCACAGTTCCGGACCTCACCCTACCATGGATACTGAAATGTGCAGATAATGAAATCCATGGTCAGGCCTCACAAGACCTCTGGACGTAAACCTGTAGATGATAAGGGCCAACCTGATACTATGACTAAGCTTAAGCCATTTCTGCCCAATGTTGCATATACGCAACAGAGATCAAATGTGTACACCTGTGGGCTGGGCAGAAACGGGTTAAGTACGTAAACATGAAATAACAGCATAGTCTTACCCAGGTTCTCCTTGATTCCACTTCCCTTCCCTTGTTCTGTTATCTTCTTGGGTCCCAAATCTTAACCAACTTTCCAGCTCTGACATAGCTGTACCAATGGGGCATAGGCTGCATCCTGCAGTTGGGGGGCATTCATGCAGGCCTCCTCAAGGTGAGGGAATGTTTGTTCTTTTTACTTCAGAGCTGCATTGCCCTTATCTCGGCGCTGGAGAGTTGGTTAGGATTGTGCCCTAAGTCTCTTTTTAGTCTGCAAGCCCCTCTGGGAAAAGGAACCATCTCACTCCTTTCTTTTCAACCACTCTGAACACACTTTTGTTTCAAATCAGTATATAAATATATAGTATAATATATTCTCTAGTTCAGCATAGATTCTGTTTATGGGACCAATTTCTAGATTAAGTGGCAAATTTAATGCACATCTTGTCTGATTTTAGTAGAACTGCACTGGACTTTGTAGCTTTTAAACCTGTCATCCAAGGCTCCCTTCAGCTTTACCACTAGCTGCATCTCGTGGAAACGCCTATGCCCTGTTAACCAGAGATACAGTAAAAATAAATATTTACTTATTTTTTATATCACTGCCATCACAACACTGGCACCTGTCCCTGTTTCAAAAAGAGAACAGAGGCCTTTACTTTTTGATCTCAAGGTTGCCCCTGAGTTGAAGAGCTGAAGGAATTATCAGATATTTAGGATGCAAGACTAAGATGAACACAGAACTTACTGCATCTTGATTTCTCACTTGTGTAACAACTTTCTTCTCCCGCCAGTCAAACTTGGTTGGTAAAGGTGTTCCTTCTGGCCCTGGAGTGTATTTGGGAACAGTAGATGGTCTACTTCGTAAGTAAACAGCTTTAAAAAGAAAGGGTTGAAACTTTAGACATAACTCAGAACGTATTCTAGACCAGTGCTACAATCCTACAAGGGGATTGGGAGCACTGTAAGTTGTTGTGGAGGAGCAGGGAAGGCAGCAACGAAATTCCCAGGACTTGGATGCTGCCAGGGAGAGGGAGGGGGTTTCTACTCAACAGTGGCCAGTGCTGCAGTTATGCCTGCCAAAGTGCAAAAAAAAAAAAAATGAAATGAAAAAGGGCACTTACAGTTTTGTTGCAAAAACCAGAAGTGTACTTTTTTTGCACTTTGGCAGGCATGCGGAACCTTATGGAGGTCTCCCTACCTCTCTGGACTGCTGCAGGTGAATAGAGAACCTCTCGCCCATCCCCAGCAGCAGCGAAATCCTGGGGATCACGTTGCTAGCCTTCCCCCCCATCCCTTAAAGAGGCATTGGCCACTGCTTCCCAGACTGGTGGGTCACACCCCACCAGTTTGGGAACCACTGTTCTAGTCTGTTCATAGACAAGATTTTTACCAAGGAAAAGTCCCCTGAGCAGCATTGCTACCCTCTTAAAAACAAATACTTTACTGTGATTTTTTTTCTGCAAAAATAACATGTATAGATTCACTATTCTG